>NC_083604.1:63218593-63850785 GCF_029168945.1 Cannabis sativa | reverse complement strand
TAGAAAACATAAATTATAAATAAATTAAGTGCTAAAAGTAGTCAATGAAATTTCTTCTAATATTTTTGAAACCCGTGTCTCGCTTAACTTTATAATATACTTAAGAAAAAGTTTTGCAAGAATTAATGGAAACATTGAATTAGATTTTTCACTTTTGTTAAAACTTTCTCTTATTTGACCACGTTGATAATATAATATGCATGCATGGCTGGAGATAATTAGTAGATATATATACACATAAATATCTCGATATGAATATATGTTATGCATGACGTACGTACACAAATGAAATGAATTAGAAGCAAGAGGAGTCTCTATCAAATTGAATTTATAACCAATATGTCACAAGCTCAACTTTTAAATTAATTTCATTGTTAAACATGTGGAAAATCCCGTGACCATTTCTAACCTTTTAAATTTCAGTTCCCTAAAATGGAGTTCATCAAGAAATAACCATATTGCCCTTAACATATATGATCTCCACACATATAAATAATTCACTTGCATAAATATTTCACAAATTATTATAATAATTTACGTTATGAGATAACAAATTTACTATATAATATATTCGATGTCAATTGAAGCTTTGGCGATGGCGGGCATGGATTGGGGAGAATGTTGCATCCATATTGAAGACGGCCAGCGAGATCAACCGCCGCCGCCGCCTCCACTTTATCTTCTTGCCGATGATGAAGAAAGTTTTGAAAATATTATTGAAGCTGCCAAGAGAGAAACTCTATTAATGAACAAGAGTAATAATGTGGTTGCAATCAATAATGAGGAGTGGAATATAAAGATCATGAAGGGATGGGCAAAGTCCATTGCCTAATAAATTTTTTAAGTAATGCTACTACGTATGTACTATTTAAATATATAGTAATAAATGATTTAATGGTGTGTTTCTTAAATTACGTATAGACACACCATTTGGTATTGGTCATTTTAAATATGTAGTACTCTTGTTTCATATATGAATATCTTTTAATGGAATGTTTGCGTGATAGGTTGTTATATAATTATGTGATAATGAGCTGAATCAAGATCTCTTCTCAAATAAAGTTGTATCACATATTTAGAAAATTTAGTGATAGTAATCTTTTGAAAAAAATCTCAAAACAATTGTTGGTATTATACTTGTAGCTATAGATAAATTGAACACTCTTTTCTTTATTTTTTTTTCCTCCACGTAGTATATTTTTTTATGCTATAGGTGATTGATGAATTCAGTGTTACCCAAATAGTCTAATTTTTCAGATGTTGGCAACAAAACTTTAAAATGAAAATATTATTTACTTCTTAAAATATTTTTTTTTTTTGAAAAAAAATAAAAAAATTTATCATATATATAAAACCAATATTGTGGTCAATTTTATTAAAACAGAAATAATATATATATTTATGTTAAAAAAATTGATTGAAAAAGAATATTTTTATTGAAAATATATATATATTGATCTATCTAAACTTATTCGTAAATTAATATTTAAAATATTTTAATTATTATATACAGTGGCAGACTCAAGATTTAATTTTAGAGACGTGGGCTTAGTTATACATTTATTATAATTCAAAATAATAATTTACAAGCTATAAGTGGAATGGTGATTTAGCAACATCGATCCTCCTATCACTACAAAATAAGCTACTTTTAGGGTTCATTTGATATGCCATATTACACCGTATTGTATTGTATAGTATTATATTAAATTGTATTTTATGTAATATTTTTATGTAAAACTATATGTGGTGTTAAATTTTATGAGCACTTAAATATATATAATATTTTAGTATAAATAAAAGTTTAACATAGTATTATATAAAAATATGATGTATAATCTAATTCAATATAATATAATACAATAGAATACGACCTAATACGACGTTCGAAACGAGCCCTTAGTGACAACTTTTTAATCACAACATAAATTTTTTGTGACTAAATGTGACTTTTAGTCACAACAAAAAGTTACATAGTATTTAGACACAAGTTGTCACTAATTTAGTTTTAGTCACAACAAGTATTGTGACTAAAAACACATTTGGTCACAACAATTTATGATTTTTGTGACAAATACTTTTAGCCACAGACTTTTTAGTCACAACATCGGAATGATAATTTGTAATTAATCACAACTATTTTACTTTAAGTCACAAGTTTTGTTATGACTAAAAGTAAGATTTTTTGTAGTATATTTTAGTAGCCATAAGTTCAAATCTATTTTGAACCTTATACTTCCTTAGTTTTTCTGAATAAATGAAATGTAGATACACATAAAAAAAAGGACAAAGGGATTCGAAACATGAAAGAATCTCAACAAATTTGTTCTATTTAACTACTATATATATGAAAGCAACAATTGTATATTAATATATTAGGTAAATAGTGGCATAAGCACCTAAAGTTTTAAGTTTGTAAGCGGCATAAAGTTAATATTTATTTTTAACGGTGTATTAACACAAAGTCAGTACCGAATTAAAGAAAAATTACAGTTTTACAAATATTGAGTACTTATGCTGCGAAAAATAAATATTAAATTTATGTCACTTTCAAACTTAAAACTTTAGTACTTATGCCTCTACATTTTTCTTAATAAACAAAATATAGATACACATAGAAAAATAAAAGAGCAAGGGGCCGAATTCGAAACATGAAAGCAACTCAACAAATTTGTTTTATTTAACTACTATATATATATAAAAGCAACAATTGTATATTAATATATAGGGTAGATAGTCACATAAGTATCCAAAGTTTTAAGTTTGTAAGCGGCATAAAACTAATATTTATTTGTAACGATATATTAACATAGAGACAGTACTGACGAAATTAGAGAAAAATTATAATTTTACAAACATTGAGTATTTATGGTGCTAAAAATAAACATTAGGTTTATGACATTTACAAACTTTAAACTTTAAGTACTTATGCCACTACATTTTTCTTAATAAATAAAATGTAGATACACATAGAAAAAAAGAGGCAAGGGGATTCGAAACATGAAAGCATCTTAATAAATTTGTTCTATTTTGTAAAGTCCTTTTTTGGCAAGTTAGTTGACAAAATATTTTTTCTTTTATGGTAAGATTCTTTTGCATACATACCCGATTTCTTACCTTGTGTTTTAAATTTTGAGTTGCTCTTTTCCTTGTTAGGAAAGTTACACTTTTCAGCTGGACTTTCCTTTGTTTGGAAACTTCTTGTAAGAGAAGCAATTCTCTTATGGAAAGTTGTCTTTTTTAGGGAAACTTTGATTATTTCCTTTTCCTTATTGATTTCGATTATATCTTGATACAATCAGAATATCTAATCTGTTTTTGACAAGAATCAAGTATTGATAGAGGATCGGACCCGATTATAGCAAGTTTCCCATTTTTGGTCTGATCTGCTGCGTCAGCATCCGAATCTGATGCTGCAGATCGTGTTTTCTTAGGAAAGTTTTTGTACAGCTGTAGATTCGATCATGTGACTGTCTCTAAGGTTTCTATGTTCTATAAATAGAGCCTAGAGAGCAGCCCTTCGAATTAGCTCTTCCATTATTCATTTTTTGCACTTATTTTATTTGAGAGAAGAGAGTTTCTTTATTTTGTGAGAGCCTAGTTGTTCATCTAGGTTCTAGTAGTTTATTTCTGTTCTTACTCTGTCCTAGAGTTTGTGAAGAACGACTTGATTGAACAAGAGATTAGTCTTCGGGAAAAGACTTGATAAAGCCTTACTTCGGGAGAAAGTAAGCACTTGGTCTTCGGGAGAAGACTTGTTGAACCCTTACTTCTGGAGGAAGTAAGCACTCACACTTCAAAGACGAAGGGAGTTCAGGCTTGAAGGTGTTTCAGAAGTCAGATTCATAAAGTGGATTACAAAGGATTGCGGCAATACTTTAGAGGGAGTCTAAACTTGTTTAAGTCAATTGTCTTTGTAATTTTGATACTTTATTAATTGATTTCATTCTCTGGGCGTGGCCCCGTGGACTAGGAGTGTTCGGGAGAACACTGATACCACGTATAAATCTCTTGTGTCAAGTTATTTATCTTTCTGCAAATATTTTTATATTATGCCTGTTCTGTTTTGTCACTACAAAACTAGTTTCTGCAGTAACAGAATTACTTTCTGCTTCTGCAGACGCATATAGTTTTATATTTTCGTATATATAATTGACATTTGCAAAAGCACGATTTTTCAATCGGTATCAGAGCGGGACACTAAACTCTTAGTGTGGTCCTATAACATTTTTGTGTTAAAATATCATTTTTTGCAGAAGGAAGTTCGATTTCTAGACCACCATTACTTAATGATTCTAACTATCCTTATTGAAAAGTTAGAATGAGGGCCTTCATCAAATCTCAAGATGATAGAGCTTGGAGAATGGTCCTATCAGGTTGGTCTCCTCCAGTTTAGACAGATTCCTTAGGTAATACTACTATAAAATCTGAATTGGAATGGTCTATTGAAGATGATAAACTTTCTGCCTACAATAGCAAAACTTTGCATGCTATATTTAATGGTGTAGGTGAAGGTTATATTAAACTTATATCATCTTGTGTTTCCGCTAAGGAAGCTTGGGAGATCCTTCAAACTCAGTTTGAGGGAACTTCTAATGGTAAGCGTTCTAGATTTATTATGCTTCAAACTAAATTTGATGAGCTTAGGATGTCAGATTATGAAACCTTAACTGAATTCTATTAAAAATTATTTGATATTGCTAATGAATATTTTGCTCTTGGTGAAAAACTTGATGATTCTGTTCTTGTGAGAAAAATTGTTAGAGTTCTCTCAGAGAGGTTCGATACTAAGCTTTTGGCAATGGAGGAAGCTAAAGATTTTAGCACAATGAAGGTGGAAGAATTAATGGGTTCCTTGCGTACTTTTGAATTAAATCAACAAATCAAACAAAATGACAAACCAAAATCTATTGCTGATAAAGGTAAAAGTATCGCTTTAAAAGTTGGTGATAATGAAAATTCTGATAGTGAATGTGATGATGAAATTGCTTTATTAACAAAGAATTTTCAGAAATATATATATGAAAAAGATGGGAAATAAAAAGAATATCTCAAAATTTTCAAAGGGTAATACTCCTATTAAACCATCTGTTTCTAACAAAAAGGGAATTCAGTGCAGAGAATGTGAAGGTTTTGGGCATATTCAATTTGAGTGTGCAAACACTTTGAAAAAGAATAAGAAAAGTTTCAATGTCACTTGGAGTGATGATGAGACCGAGAGTGATGAAGATAATTCTGAGAATGTTGCCCTAACTTCTGTTATGACTAATGTGTTGTGTGATTCACAGGTGAAAGCTAGATTGGTATGTTTTGATAATACCACTAAACAAGAAGAATCAGATTCTGATGATTCTGAGATCTGTGAAGAGTCTCTTGCTGAATCATACAAAGTCATGTATGAAAAATGAATTCAGGTTACTACTGAAAATAGAGAGTTGGTTAAATTGAATAAAAAACTATCTCATCAAATTGAAATGTGTGAATTAAAAATAAAAGATTATGAGACACATTTTTGTGTTAAAGATGAAAAAATCACTCTCTTAAAGAAGAAACTTGAAAATTTTAAGAAAAATGTTCAAATGCTTAACCCTGGATCTTCTATTTTTGAAAAAGCTTAGAATGCAGGTCAAAGAGGTTTTGCTGGCATTGGATCAAATGGTATGGAAAGTTTTGGAATCACGAAGTTTGTAAGATCTAGTGTTCCAACGAATCTTTTGGAGGCTACAAATGTGAAGTCTGCTGCAACAGTCTCACAACCTGTCGTAGCAAAAGCGGTTTCTGCTGCCGGAAAATCTCCAGGATTTACCAAAAGAGTAAGATCTCAGGTAAAAAGATTTGTTCCTACTTGTCATTTTTGTGGTAGAAAAGGACATATCAGACCTAAATGTTTCACGTTGAAAAATATGTTTAAAACAAATTATTTTGATAATTTAGAAAAATCTCAAAAGAAACATAAAGGTTTGAAACAAATATGGGTTAAGAAAAATTGTCTAGCTGGTTTTTCTAATAAAAGTGCTGCATCTCAAATGTGGTATTTTGGTAGTGGTTGCTCTAGACATATGACAGGTGACAAGGATTTTTTGACTAACATTCGGCCTATGCAATGTGGAGAAGTCACTTTTGGTAATGGCTTAGATGGAAAAGTCATTGGCATGGGAACTCTCAATTTTGAAGGGTTACCTAGATTGAAAAATGTGATGTTAGTTAAAGGACTAAGGGCTAATTTACTTAGCATTAGTCAAATTTGTGACCAAGGGTATACTGTCTCATTTGACAGAGATCATTGTTATGTACGTACTTAATGATGATAATCAATATATCTTGCAAGGATTTCGATCCAATGATAATTGTTATACCCTAACTCCTGTGTTTACTTGTCATTCAACCATCAACAACACCACGGATTTGTGGCATGCCAAGCTTGGGCATATTAATTATAAAAATCTGAAAAAAATTGTCAAATGCAGGTATTGTTCGAGGACTACCAAAGCTTGGTAAAGAAAGTGCTGGTAAGTGTGAGCCATGTCAACTTGGTAAGCAATTAAAAATCACTCACAAACCTGTGTCTGATATCAATACCTTAAAAGTATTGGAATTGCTTCACATGGATCTTATGGGTCCAATTCAAGTTGAAAGTTTAAATGGTAAACGATATATTTTTGTCTGTGTTGATGATTTCTCTCGTTTCACTTGGGTAGATTTTTTAAGAGAAAAGTCTGACACTTTTGATGCCTTTAAAACTCTTTGTTTGAGATTAAGAGTTGAAAAAGGTTGTAATATTGGGAAAATTGTTCGAATTCGGAGTGATCATGGTAAGGAGTTTGATAATTCTGTGTATGATGATTTTTGTAAGTCTACAGGTATAACTCATGAATTTTCAGCTCCCAAAATTCCTCAACAAAATGGAGTTGTTGAGAGGAAGAACCGAACATTGCAGGAAATGGCAAGAGTGATGTTAAATAGCAAGAAGTTGACAAAGCGATTATGGGCTGAAGCTATTAATACAACTTGCTATATAATAAACAGAGTGTTTATTCGTCTAGGTACCTCAAAAACATCTTATGAAATCTGGAAAGGTAAACGTCCCAATGTAAGTCATTTTCATGTTTTTGGATGTGTGTGCTATGTTTCTAGAGATCGTTAGCATATAGGCAAATTTGATGCTAAAAGTGATGTTGGTATTTTTATTGGATATTCCTTAAACAGTAGAGCTTATCGTGTTTACAACATGAGAACTCAAACTGTTTTGGAATCAGCTAATGTGGTTGTTGATGATTTTAAAGATTTTTCAGAATTTTCCACTAGTGCCAAGATAGATAGTTTTATGGTTACTCCTCCAGAAGCAGCAAAAGTAGATTCTGATGTAGCAGAACCCAATTCTGATGATGCAAATGACGAATCTGTTGTTGCAACTGAGACTGGAGAACCAGAACTTTCTATCTCAACTCATCCAAACATCATCACTGATTCTATTTAGAAGGAACCAAGCACCAGAGTTAAACTGAATCTTCCAAAAGATCTCATTCTTGGAAATCCTGAAGAAAGCATGGTAACCCGAAGAAGGTATGTTAATTTGATTAGCTTTCTTTGTTTTGTTTCTCAATATGAACCGAAAAATGTGAAGGAAGCCATGACTTTTGAAGAATGGCTCAATGCAATGCAAGAGGAACTCAACCAATTTGTTCGCAACAAGGTTTGGATTTTGGTTCGAAGACCAAAAGGTATCAATATAATTGGAACAAAGTGGATCTTTAAAAATAAAAGTGATGAGTTCGGTACAATTGTGAGAAACAAGGCCCGATTGGTGGCACAAGGATACACACAGGTAGAAGGTATTGATTTTGATGAAACTTTTGCTCCTGTTGCAAGATTAGAATCAATTCGTTTACTTTTGTGTATTGCTTGTATTTTGGATATTAAATTGTTTCAAATGGATGTAAAATCTGCCTTCCTAAATGGTATTTTGAGTGAGAAAATTTATGTTGAGCAACCAAAAGGATTCGTAGATCCTCAATTTCCTGACCATGTGTACAAGCTTGAAAAAGCTTTGTATGGTCTGAAACAAGCACCTCGTGCTTGGTATGAAAGGTTAACTCAATTTTTACTTTCTCATGATTATCAAAGAGGTAGTCTGGATAAAACTCTTTTCATCAAGCATATAAAATTTGATTTTATCATTGCTCAAATTTATGTTGATGATATAGTTTTTGGTTCTACATCTAACCATGAAGTGCAGGTTTTTGTTGATCAAATGAAAAGTGAATTTGAAATGAGCATGGTTGGTGAGCTTACTTTCTTTTTGGGTCTACAAGTTAGACAAATGGAAGGAGGTACATTTGTATCTCAAAGTAAGTATGCTAAGAACCTTGTCAAGAAGTTTGGTCTTGAGTCGGCTAAGCAGGTAAGTACTCCAATGAGCACCACTTTGAAATTAATCAAAGATGAGAATGGAGTGAAGGTAGACACTACTCTGTATCATAGTATGATTGGAAGTCTATTGTATTTAACTGCTAGTCGTCCAGATATTTGTTATAGTGTGGGTATTTATGCTAGATATCAAAGTAATCCTATGGAATCTCATGTATCTGCTGTAAAAAGGATTATTTGATATGTTAATAGTACTCTTGATTATGGAATTTGGTATTCTAAAGATACTAATTCTAACCTAGCTTGTTTTAGTGATGCAGATTGGGCTGGCAATGCTGATGATCGAAAGAGTACAAGTGGAGGTTGTTTCTTTCTTGGAAATAATTTAGTATCTTGGCATAGTAAGAAACAAAATTCTATTTCATTGTCCACAGTTGAAGCTGAGTACATTGCTGCTGGTAGTTGTTGTACTCAATGGTTATGGTTAAAACAAATGTTGATTGATTATGGATTTGAATTGGGTGTTTTAACTATCTTTTGTGATAATACTAGTACCATAATGTTTCCAAAAATCCTGTTCAACATTCTAGAACAAAGCACATTGATTTAAGACATCACTTTATCAGGGAACTTGTTGAAAATAAATCTTTGCAATTAGAATATGTTGATACAGAAAAACAATTAGCTGATATTTTCACCAAGGCCCTAAACTCAAGTCGCTTTGATTCCCTCAGAAAGTCTTTGGGAGTTTGCATTGTCTAATCTCTCTTGTTCATATTTTTGTACAATATTGTTAAGTTTTTCTTCTCTAGCATTTAATCTTATTTCATTCTAATTTGACAAATTATGTTTATGCTTTTGGATTATAATTAGTTAGGATCTCATTCTTATCATACTTTTTGAAGTTGAGTTAAAAGGTTCATGTTACTTTTATTTGTGTCTGGGATTAAATAATGTTCTTATACAGAGTTGAGCGATTTTTTTTTTCAGTTGCTTGTCAGGCCCCTTGCTGGAATCGAGCTACCCATACTGAGGTGTGAAAGCCATCTTTTGAGTAAGCTGAAACATTGTAATTAGCAACTATGATGAGGATGCACTACCATAAAAAAGGGCTACCCTCAGTATGGTGTGATAGCATCCAGTTGCGGGATCAAAATTAAAAAAGACGAAAATAAAAAATCTTGCCAAGGACAATGATCCTATATTCATTGCACACACTTATGTCTGACAAGTGTGTTCAATTTTGTAAGTCTCCTCTCTAAAATAAATTAAAAATCCTGGTTCACAATTGTTAGTAATATGCATATTTTTTCTCAACATAAATTAAGTATGATTTGTTCTTGAGATACTAATTAGTTATTCTCTTTTGAAAGCATAACATGTATTTTTGTCATTTGTAATGATTTTTGATTAAATGGCTTAGAATTTCTTATATTTATTGTACATATTTTATTTTCGGTTCTTTAAAAATTAAACAAATAAAAATAATAAAAGAGGGAGGCGTTGGTGACTTGATTCATGGGCTAAGGAAATTTGTGCTTAATTGGTAAGTATCAATATTTATTCTTCCTTGATTTATTTTGATATGTTTCCATTTAAAGTTTGATCTCTTGTATTGAAATGTGTCTTTAATCTTGAAAGATTTTCCTAAATGGGATATTTTTGGAAATTATGTTGGTCTTTCTAGTTTCCTTTTATTTTTTAAAAAAAAAGGGAAAGGAGAAAATTTTATTTTTGCAAGAGTGGGCGGTTTCCTTTTGTGGTCATGGGCTGGTGGTTACTCAAAATTTTGAAATTGGTTTCCTTTTTGCTCATCTCTCCCATGTTTATTCAAACCAATTTTTTGACATTTATTCTCACCACCTACCCGATTCTATTTCTTTGTCTCTCTTCCTTGTTTGTTGTTCATTGTCTCATTCAGATCACCATGGTTAGAACGAAGAACCTAGGGAATCCTAAAAAGGTGGTTGAAACTGATCCAACCCCCTCGAATCCTCCTCCTGTTGCTTCAACCGTGCCTCCTACTGCTGCAAAAACAAGAGATTCATCGCTTCCTCAGCGTGAACTTAGCCTGAGAAGCCCAAACGAATTCCTAAATAAGTGGCTCGAAAATCTGTGTGCCCATGCAAAACTTGGACCTCATCGTCTTCATCTTCAAAGGGATCTCCTCCACCTGCTGCAGTTTCTCCTCCTGCTGCATCAGTCAAAGAAGTTGTTGCTTCTACTCCAACTGGTCCTTCCACTCGCACTCGTGCCCAGCAAGCTTCTGTCGAGAAGGAACTTCGATCATCTCAAAGTTGTGACAAGCCAGTGCCTCCAGCCAAGAAACAAAAGGTAAATCCCCCTTCGATTTCCTTGAGTTCTGAAGAAGAAGATCCCATGGAGGATCCCTCTGTTGATTCCTCGGACAAATCCGTGTCTCTCCATTCTGAGAAGGAGATTCCAGAAGACATTGGAGTTTCCTTAGACAGTGAGGAAACTGAACTCGAGCCAGAGCCTCCTTTGACCAAATCTGCTATAACTCCTGCTCGATCCTCTTCAGCAGCCAAGGCTTCTGCTGCTGCCAAAGGCAAGCAACCAATGAAGGAATCATCTCCTGGTAACATTCCTACATCTCTCTCCTATTGTCCTTGTTTCTACTATCGTGATAATGAGCGTGATTGGAATTTGTATGCTACCCGAAAGTTTGAGAGTGAAAGGAATTATGATTTGCATGCTCATAGGGTGTATGGAATTGTTAAGTTCATTCAATACCATCAATGGGAGAACACTCTCTCTGGTTTCAAAGGGTACATTGCAAATATTGTCAAAGATTTCTATGCTAATTTATCTGATGATTTTCTTGATGAGACTTCTAGACTTTTTCGAAAAGTGTATGTTAGAGGACATTGGTTTTCCTTCTCTGAAAAAGACATATCTCAAGCCTTGCAACTGCCAGAGAATGTCCCAAATGCCATAATGTCTATGGATCGCCAATTGATGCTCACTGAACTCACTGGTGCACGGGCTGAACTGAAATCGAGGGAGAGTCTTCGCATTACACATCTAACCTTTGCTCATGCATCTCTCATGCGATTTGATCTTAGCAATTGGGTTCCAAACTCAAACAAGACTGTGGTGTCTTGGGATGTGGCCTCATTCCTCTATCGTATCACCTCAGGAGCATCCATTGATTTGGCTTCCCATATTTTGAACCAAATTGTCTCATTTCGAAGAGGTAAAAAGCCAACATTTAAGCTTGTGTTTCCAAATTTAATCTTTAAGGTTTTGTCCTCTCAGAAAAATGTGGCCCAATCTCATGAAACTCTTGAGCCTTCACTGACTGGAACAACATTCCAACCCTTGGAGTATTTTGATGGCGTTTTTCAAAAGAGGCCTAAAGCTGGTGCTGCTGCTGCTGCTCCAAACTCGAGTTCTGCTGCTACAGAAATCCAGGAGGTCAAGAATGAGGTTCAGCTGGTGAACAATCATCTTGCTGCCATGGAGGAAGTTCAGCACAACATGTCAAAGCAGTTGTCCACCTTGGTCAAGCTTTACAGAGACTCAGTTTTTTCTTTCTTTGCTTTTGTTGGACATATTACTATTTTTTTCTTGTTTGTTATCTTTGGCCCTTAGATAAACAAAAAGGGAGAGTAATATTTGATTTTTAACTGTTATATTTGATTTTTAAATGTTTGTTTGGACCAACTCTAGGGAGTTGTGTTTGGTACTTGTGACCTTATTTGGATTAAAAGTTAGCATGTTATTTTGTTGTTTTTGTTTTTCGAGTGTGATACTCATGGGGAGTTGTTATTTGTTCTTGCTAACTTTATTTTACAGGTTCTTTGTGTTAAAAAATATTTTGTTCATCTAAAGTGCCAAAGGGGGAGATTGTAAAGTCCTTTTTTGGCAAGTTAGTTGACAAAATATTTTTTCTTTTATGGTAAGATTCTTTTTCATACATACCCGATTTCTTACCTTGTGTTTTCGGTTTTGAGTTGCTCTTTTCCTTGTTAGGAAAGTTACACTTTTCAGCTGGACTTTCTTTTGTTTGGAAACTTCTTGTAAGAGAAGCAATTCTCTTATGGAAAGTTGTCTTTTTTAGGGAAACTTTGATTATTGCCTTTTCCTCATTGATTTCGATTGTATCTTGATACAATCAGAATATCTAATCTGTTTTTGACAGGAATCAAGTATTGATAGAGGATCAGACCCAATAATAGCAAGTTTCCCATTTTTGGTCTGATCTGCTGCGTCAGCATCCGAATCTGATGCTGCAGATCGTGTTTTCTTAGGAAAGTTTTTGTACAGCTGTAGATTCGATCTTGTGACTGTCTCTAAGATTTCTATGTTCAATAAATAGAGCCTAGAGAGCAGCCATTCGAATTAGCTCTTCCATTATTCATTTTTTGCACTTATCTTATTTGAGAGAAGAGAGTTTCTTTGTTTTGTGAGAGCCTAGTTGTTCATTTAAATCTCATGGTGGGCTTTGACCCTCCCTCAACACCCCTAAGTTCACCTATCATTATATATATAATTATATAAAACAAAGCACAAATAAGTTGATATGACATGATAAAAACATTTTATTCTATGTTTTTTTTTACATTGTTTAATTTATTTTTCAAACATTGCTAGAAAAATGATATTTCTCTTCGGTTTTTAACTCAGTTTATGTCATGACCCGAGTCCTAAGCCGTGGCAGATATGTAATATCCACAACTTAGGTAGTAAAATGTCACAATTTGACCCTTTTAGGAAGATAACGCTTATAAATGATCCTTGAATTTATATCACAAAATACTTATTGAAAAATAATGGAATAACTCCTATATCGATAAGAAAATATTAGCAACAAAACCAGGATAACTTATTAATCTAAAAAAAACAATAATATCCCAACAATTATGTAGTCACTGAATAGATAGATTAAATAAGTCAATAAAATACCAAAATAATATCTAGCATTCATCATTTCTCATTTCTAACTATTACATAACTAATTTAAGTCATTCAGACCATTCCATTCCAGCGTAAATACAAAATTAATTTTATTGGAAGTTTAATAAGCAGAATAAGACTAAACTAATAACGACTTTCTTCCTCAATGGTACAATCCTCATCCACTACCATCAAACTGAATTCCTTAAATGGGAGAAAATAGGGGGTGAGATTATAAAGTTCAGTAGGAAAATAACTAATATCAAAGGACCCTTGGTTTAATAAAAAATCATGCATGGTTAGCTTTTAAAAATAAAATATCTCATCACCATTATCAAATATATAAATAAAGTAGATTGACCACAAATAATCACAAAATCAAGCGCCAAATGCATATAACACCGCCCACTAGATTCCTAGCTCTCAATACCAATCATAGAAAAAGACATCCAAAATCGGGTAGTCGCACCTGATAACCACCGTAATACTGGGGCTCAGATTCAATTCACTCCCTGTATAGATTCTAGGTCTTTCACCTACAGGTGAGTGCACACCTGATCTACCTATGATGGCACAGAGATGAGGTCGTGAAACAATAATATGCACAAATCATGATCAACATGGCTCTCATCAGTATAACCAAAAGTAGGAAAATAATAAGAATAACAAAAGAACATATTCTTTTTTATTTTTTAGAAAATATGATAGCATAAAGATTGCATTTAAATAAATACAGAATTCATAACTTGGATAAATATTTGTACAAAAATATATTTGGTATTCAGTGCCCCTAAACAGTCCAAAAAAATATGTAGATTAAGTTTTAAATTTTTCAAAAAATTTGCAATCATATAAATTAGAATATGTCTAATATTATTCAACACATATAAAAATCAAGTCCAATAATCAAGTTGAGTCCCTACCTCTCCAAAGTCGTTAAATTTTGTCCAAAAGATGATCTTAAGCTCTCAAGCCCCAAGCTCCAATTGTTTAGTTCAATCATAGATATTAGTCTCACCTATACCATCAAATAGCTAAATAATTATCATCATTGCAATATACATTCAAACTGAGTCCTACAACATATAATATGACTATATTTAAAGTTTAGAGTTTCGAAACCTCACCTAAGCAATGCACATTAACTATCGGTGGTGGTAAAAATTGGTGTACCAGAAACTTCATCAAAAATAGGGGTAGTATATAACAAAACAACCATCTCGACGACTAGATCACACTCATGCTAATTATTTATCGAAACAATACACGATATCGTCAGAAAAGGGCAGAACTACAAAAACGTCACTAGAAAAAGTAGCGGGTTGGGAAAAATGGCTTAATGTAGATTGTTCTCCTCGATGAGCTTATTCCAATGGTGAAGACGACTCGTCACACGGACACCGAAGGTGGCCGAAAAATACGTTCAAAGTTTGAACCTCTAAACTTTGACCGATCCCGAGATAATAACGGCAAAAGGGATGTCGTCGCTTAGGAGTTGAGGTCAGCGGTACCCGGGGACTCGAATGGACCAACACGTGGGGTCGGATGGTGGCCAGAGAGTGGTTGCCGAAAAATGGTGGTGGTGGTTATAGTTTCTTTGAAGCTTTGAAGAGAGAGAAAGAGAAAGGGAAAGAGAAAGAGAGAGACTGTGAGTACTGATGGGGGAAAATGTTATTTGTATTATATGTATACATATATTTATTTATTTTATTATTTTTTTTCCTTTTTGACTCTCTCAAAACTGAGTCCTTACAGTTTATCTTTGATTTTTAAAAAAAACTCGCTACCAAAGTTGTTTTAGGGGAAGACGTAGGTTCCAAAAATACCGAAGACGTACAGAGGGCTTATATCTTTGGTTATTACAAAATAATAAAACACATAGGTGGAGCCTAATTTCCAACTCGCGTGGAGGGTCTTTGTATTTATTTATTTAATTTCAAGTGACCTAACCATAAACTCAATTAGTTGAGCCTCGAATTGAACACTAGGGTTCTGGGGTAATTAGACATACGTTCCTTTGGAGACATGATCTCGAAATTTAATTAAACTGAGAAAAGCAATGGTAACTTTGGGTAAAAATAATGGCCTCGCTACAGGATACACGGGATTTTGGGCATGTTGCATCTCGTGGGAAACAAAGTTTTCCATCAAAAATCTCATCAATAAAATATCTAGAGCGAGCAGAAGTATCCTCTCGATCAAGTTTTTCATTAAACAACCTAACTTTCTCATCATTCATTTCTAATTTTTTTTTCCAGATGTTCAGGTCGAGGTGTGAAAGGTAAAGCTAGTAATTTTGGGTTTTCCTACTCAAAAAACTCTTAAAATTCCAATTTCGAACCAGAAATAGACATTCTTTTCTTATAAATGTATTTGTCTTCAAGGTCCAAAGCCTTAACACCTTAACGTTAACTTTAATTAAAAAAAAGGTTCAACATTAATATAAATATAACATATCATATCTCCTTAACATTTACTAAATTTTTTTTATTAAAAAAATCAAATAAAAAAATAACATCAATGTCATGCAATAGTAGCAGCAAAATTTTCTACAACAACAACCATTTATCTCCAATGATTTAGCACCCTTTAGTTTACCAAATAAGCAATCTACGAAAGCAATCATCCTTAGAAATTGAACTATTAGGGCTCATTTGGTATGTCGTATAAAGATTGCATTATATTAAATAATAAATAACACTATATTTGGATAAAACAATATAATGTATTAATTATTACGATCAAAATTTTTAATACAATGCAAGTTATATTATTTAATACATAACAAATGGTCCATATTAGCATGTATTATAATATTTACAAAGGATCTGAGGTAAACTCCAATCTCCAATCCAGACCCCAATCTAGACTCGAGACATGGACCCGGGATGCAAACGCAGACGCAGACTTGAGATTTGAACTTGGATCCTGAACACGGACCCAGACCTAGACTCAAAATCTAGACCCAGACCCGGACCCAAACCTAGAGCCAAGACTCGAACCCAAACTTGGACCCAGATCCGGGAACTAGATCGAGACGGGGACCGGGATCGGGACTTGGACTCGGACCCGGACCAGATCCTAGACTCGGAGCTTATAGATCGAACCCAGGAACCAGACCCAGACTCGAACTCTAACTCAGACTCAGGATCGAGACCTGGACTCGGGTCCTGGTCCAGCACACGGACCCAGACCCTAACTTGTGATGGTACTCGGACCCGAACACGGACCCCACCATGAACTCAGAACCCAAATCCGAATTGGGACTAGGGACAGGGACCCAAACCCAAACTCCGACCCAAACCTAGACTCGGGACCTGGGCCCGACCTGTAGTCGGTGTTGGAGTCGAGTTTATTGAAAATATATTATAACTTTATATAATCTATTAATTAATACAAGTCAATATCCAACATTGTATTGTATATTAAATAATATTAATATAATATTAGTATAATATAATACAATCCAATATAATATAATTCAACACAATACAATATAATTTAATACAATACAATCCAATATAATATAATACAATACAATATAATACAATACGGCATACCAAAACGAGCCTTTATAGACGTTGTTAATGCTACCTAATCTTGGTCGTCTCTCAAAATTTACTTGCATTTTACATAATTAAATCAGAATTAATAATATATATTTCTTTGAATACAATTTCATTAACTTCTTTACTTTGGTGGTCATCACAACATATTACAACAAATTAAAGAAAAGTAGTTTCACTATACACGTATACAGAGTTCAATAAAATGGAATCATATGTATATACATCATCTTAATTCTGGAAAGCAGCAGCGTTGATGTGATTGGTAATTGAAACCCTTCTTTATTTTTTCCATCTAAGTTTGAGTAAGTAATGCCTTCATTTCATGGTCATGAGTTACGTTACTCTCATTTCTCAGATAGATCAACCAACATTTTATTACACCAAGAGTTTAAGAACCTCTCCATACATAAAAACAATTCAGATCTAAGGATAATCTTCTTGTTCACAACTTGATGATGATTATTGTCGTTGTAATAATGACCTTCTTCATCCTCGTCAGCTAGTAATAAATGGGGTGGAGGTGGTTCCAACTCCTTTGTTCGCTCCCATTCTTCAAAATCCATTACCCCGAAAGAATCATCATCATGATCCGCCATTGCAAGAGCTTCTAATGAAATAGCTGTCATAATTTTATTATTGGGCTGAGTAGTCATCCTTTTTTGCTGATGATTTTTAGATACAAACTTCTCTGCTAATATGTGTATATTATTTCTCTCTTCGATAATTAATGGAATTAATATTTTCTTGATCGTATATTATTTATTAGGGTATTTATAGTAGTGCAGGGGCCAACTAACGTTGAACCGTACGTGCATATATATTTTTTTCTGTTTGACTGATGATGATCATCACGGGTTACTTGAACATGAACATATTGAAAACGTTGGTCGTACGTACGTTCGTGTCAAATCATATAAAATTCTTCTCTTCTACGTATATACTAATTGGATACTGTAGCATACTTGTCAAATGAAACCCAATAATCCTTACATAATAGTATAAGATAGCTAGATAAACTGATCGACTGATGATTACAGCCATGACCTGGATTTTTTTTTTTTGACTAAAAGACATGAGATGATTTGATATTTATATATAGCTTTAATTTTTATCTTTCAAATGTACGAATTCAACCCGCACGGATGCATGACATGATTTGATATTTATATATTTA
This sequence comes from Cannabis sativa, assembly GCF_029168945.1. Classification (NCBI taxonomy): domain Eukaryota; kingdom Viridiplantae; phylum Streptophyta; class Magnoliopsida; order Rosales; family Cannabaceae; genus Cannabis; species Cannabis sativa. Next base: position 63,832,755 of record NC_083604.1, on the reverse strand, counting down.
TATTATTTCATGTATTAATTGATGATAATAGCAAAGCGGCGGCTGGGCAGCAGGCCCTCTCGCCCCTGGACTCAAAAAATTCTTTAACAAAAGAGCTTTAAACTTATTTTTTAAAATACTATGTTGTATTTTTATTATTATTTGTTAAAAAAATATAACTATTTTCTAAAAAAGGTATCTAATTTATTTTTAAAAAACTACATTTGATATTTTATTAATTAAATTCATGTCAAATTATATATAGTTTCAAAAACTATATCTTAAACTTTTACTACTAAATACAAAAAATAAATTTAACAATAATTTTTTGGAGAATTACCTTTTTATTTAAAACTACGGTTTATGTTTCTAAAGTGGTTGGAGCTATCGTTAGTTGCAATAGGGGTTTCTATACAATTTTTTGTTGGGATTTAAGTTGCAGCGCTAGTTGCAATAAGAATTTCTATATAAAATTCCGTAAAAGTGCAAAAAAAAAAAAAAAAATGACAATTTTGAAATGTAAAAGACCCTAAATTTTTTCATATAAAAAAACTTAATTAATTTTTTCAAGTTAGCTTGGGCTGAGCGTGATAATAGCATGACATAATTAAGAGTTGTAGGCTTTTTTTTTTTTTTTTTTTTTTTTAAGAGTAGCAAAACTTATTTGTATATCAATATTAAAACAGTATTGTAATATAGACACTAGTGTATATAGTACTATATTTACAGATAGTGCTCAATAATTAGTTAACGATATTATATTAAATTATATAAAATTTGATATTTAATTACACTAATAGTAATATATTATGGAGAAGTGCTAGCCACAACTAAATTTTAACATTTCTCATATTAAAAAGAGATAAATGATGAACATGATGAGTCAAGTGCACAAGTTGAATGTTTGTGCCCTTTTGTAGAGGTCATTATTTAATTGAATATTATTACGAATAGGAATTACTATATGTTTATCCGAAATTTAAAAGAAAATATACATTTCAAGAATGTGTTACTTTATGCCCAAGGAATTGTAGATAAGGAAGAGGTTATCCTAATTGGTCAATGAAATAATATTAGTAGAATGAAAGAAGATTACTCATCAGCATTAGGATAAAGTAAGCTACAACTGGCTCAATGGAGTACTTGTTATTGTGACTCTAAATTAACAATCTAATAACAAAGCCATCCCTGCTTCAATAAGATCGTTCATGTTGCGAACCGTACAATCAGAATAAATAAATATACCTATGTAACTCTTCATCACTATATCTAGCTACATAGTTGGTTAGAAAAATTATATAGTTTGCCCCCTTTATATATTTAGCAAGAATATGATAAGTATTTTGTTAAATAATCATTCCGAACTCAATATTTCACTAATTAGCATTTATTTTTATTATTTGATGATTATGTATGAATATATATGTATTGTGAGTTTGATTTTCAGAAAATTAAATTTCAGAGATTTTATTAAATATATTATTTATGCTAAAGAAGAAATTTACATTAATTTTATATGATTTTAAATCGGTGACGATAAAAGATGCGATGGATGGTCATTAGAGTTACATGAGTAAGTTTAGGAACTTTTTATTTAGGGTAGGCATGCCAGAAAGATCCATTTCATTGGAGCGGGTTGGAGTTCCGATCTAACGGATCACCTCTGATCCGAAACATTCAGATATTTATTGGATATTAGATTAGATCCGCTCTGCCCCGCCTAATTTTTTTATGGATCGGATCTGATCCGGCCCGATTTCAATTTATTTATAAAAAAACTTAATTCAAGACTTGGACCCCAAACTTGGATCCCTTGGGACCTGAACCCAGACCCAGAGCCGGATACAGACCCGAACTGGACCGAGACCCGGACCCGAACCTCGACCGGGACCCGAGACCTAAGACCAGGACCGAACCCATGACCTGAGACCAGGACCGCGACTCGGGACCCGAACCGGGACCTCGGACCCGGATGTGGGACCCGGGACCATGACCTGAACCTAGACTCGGACTCGGACCTGGACCTGAACCCGAACCCGAACCCGGGACCGGACCGGACCCGACACGAACCCTGGCCCGAGACCCAGATCCGGACCTGGGATCGGGACCCAAGATTAGGACCGGACTCGGACCCTAACCCGGGACCTGGACCCGAACCCGGACTCAAATCCAGACAGGGACTCGGGACCCGGACCGAGACTCGGACCCAGACCCAGGACCCCAGACTCGGATTCGGATCCAAACTTGGACCCGAACAGAGGACCCTGACCCAAACTTGGACCCCAACCCGACCCGTTGTCGGTGTTGGGGTAGAGTTTATTAAAAATATATTATCTTTAAACAATCTATTAATAAATGTCAATAACAAACATAATATTGTATTTAATAATACTAATACCAAAATTAAAATATATATAAATTATAAGTTAATATTAAAATTCTTAAAAAAAAGAGTCGGGTCGGATCAGATCATAAGTCGAGAAATCTAATCTGATCCGAGTATCTGATCTAGCGGGACGGGGCGGGACAGATCCTTACATGATCTGGACCAAGTCGGATCATAGCCGGATCAGATCCGATCCAACCCATATACACTCCTAATTTAGGGGACATTCATACCTTTGATGTTAGAATATCGGGTTTAAGCACAGTTATGATATTAGGCCATTTTATCTTTAAGTCATTTAATTACTAAAGTTTGAGCTAAGGTTAATTTTGTTATTTTATTTTGGTGATATAATGGATTATTTAACTAAGCTTACAGCTGACCATTATTGGCTAAGAGATACATTTAAAATTAAATATATTTTCATCAGTTTAGTTGATCGATCTATAATTATTCAATAATTAGATTAATTTATAATTTTAATTATATACCATGATTTGTAAATATTATTTGCTTACTATCTATAATTTTTTTTTTTAATTGGATACACAAAATTCCAAAATTTATTCAATCATCATGAAATCCTGGAGCAACATTAACAACAAAACTAAATAAAGACACTATTCGGAAGAAGCTAATAATCATTACAAATTAAAAATAATTACTTTTAGTGACAATATATTAGTATATATTAGTGATAATATAATTTTTTTTATGACTAAATATAATTTTTATTCACAACAAAAAGTTATTATGTCTAAAACATAACATTTAGATACAAGTTGTCAATAATTTAGTTTTAGCCACAAATTGTGATTAAAAATACATTTAGTCACAACAAATTATAATTTTAGTGACAAATACCTTTTAGCCACAGACATTTTAGTAACAATATAAGAAAAATATTTTATAATTAGTCACAATTTTTTTTTACTTTTAATCATAAATTAATTTTATTGTGACTAAAAATAAAAAATTTTGGAGTGAATTATAAAGTAGTTTTTTTTTTTTTTGAAGATGAATTAAAAGTAGCTTAAACCACAATCAAACTATCTATTTCTAAAACTACTTGATTCCAAGCTCTTTATTTATCTTACTCCAAGCGTTAATTACTATATATTTATTTTCGTTAATTAACACTTTAGCGTCAATTATTTTGAGAAATTGTTTTTAACCATTAAATATACTAATGAATTCATCCATATATAATAAATAAATATGTCTATTCCAATATTTATAGAAAGGACAACAGTTCTGATTCATACAATATAAAAAAATAAAAAAATTATGGATGTGATGATGAATATCATGATGTGGTACAAGTGGATGATCTATACATGGTACTGGACGAAAGTATAACAGCTTTAGCCCATTCACGAATCATCGCTTTCATACGATCTACAGCACCATCAACATCTTCATCGTCATGATCAATATGGATACTCAAACATTTCTTAGATGGGAGCTTAATTACTGGACGCTCTTCAAGTTGGAGATGAGGGTCATGGCTGCAGTACTCCCTCTCCCTCATTTCGAAATTCATATTATACTCTCTGTAGTCTACTCCCGCCATTGCCAAAGCATCAATAGACATAGTTTAGCTACTTTGAATTTAGAAGTTTGATTCCAATACCGATTGTAGCTACGTACGTACTCTTCTTCAATAGAGATAAGTCTTCTCAGTTATGAATATTATAACTAATGGTATATATGATAATATATGCTTGCAAGGAAATAATGGCCTGTATAATGTCTATTTATATGCAATAAGATTATTAGATACAACACATAGAAACTAGCCATTTTGATTTATCTCTTATAATTGCAATTTTAAAAGATAAGATTCACGGATGTTGCATGCATGCAAAATAATAGTTTAGAGATATAAATATATACAACATGTTTTCGGTATGGTCATTCCTAAATTTCATTGAAGACCGTCAAATATTGGACTGGTCAGCCCTTCGAAACTCTGACCATTTATCTATACAAAGAAAACTTGACTAGTCTTTTGATCTTAATTGGTGTTTCTAAAATCTATTGTTCAATATGTGTATTGTAATTTTATATGTTGATCATTTTTAGCTATCTTCTTATGAATCTCTGCTTTACTTAGAAATTTTAAGATAAGTACTCAAAGAAGCCTATTTTTTATCATATACTATCTCATATATATAAATATATATATATATAATATACATTTTAAACTTGTTGTGTAGAGCCAGGCTGATGCTTTGAAATTCATGTATATAGTACAATGTAACACCAACCGATCGGCCAGACTTTATAAGGAAAAGCATTATTATTGTCTAACATATCATGACTATTATTTATTTTTCTAATAATTATTAAAATCATATATATCAGATGTAGTATTAAGTTCGCCCTGCAGAAAATATTTATCTAGTGTTAGACTTATAATATCTCTTTAGTTAAGGAATTTTATCACTAAACATTATATAACTTTTTTTTTAAAGAAAATGTGCTATATATGACAAACAAAATAGTTAGACCGTAAAGTTATTAGAAATTAAGTTCGAAGGAATGTCATCAACATCCAGACAACTATAATGATTGTGGATAAAAGCTCACTTTGCCACATTATGAACACAAACATTACAAGAATACATTAGAGAAAAAACAACCCGCAATAAAGAAGAAGTTAAATATTGCCGAGAGTAATTCTCGATTTCCCATCTAGACTCCACTCCCTTAAGAGAGTTAATCACCACCTGAGGGTGACTCTCAATATATAACAAAATTGCATCTCTTCTCTGCCGCCATCCCAAAAGCCAAACAACAAGCAGCAACCTCGCCACAAAGAGGGTCTGAAAAATCAAGTCTAGCAGTCGCCGCCCAACAAAACGTCCCCTGATGATCTCTAGCATCAACAATAATACACATAAACTCTAACCCCACTCTAGCATCAGTTCAATTTGATTTAGTCCAGCGGAGGGGGTGCCAAACATCTGTCTGAGTCGAAGTGAGAGTGGGATAATGGCAATAGCTCTATAATCTGTGTAACAACAAAAGATATAGAGTTAATAAAGTGTTTGATGTTACCCAAATTACCATTGTGAACCTTATCATTTTTAGCCCACCAGATAGTATCCACCACAATATGAAGCCATACAGAAACACCTCATTAACATTAATGCCCCTATCCTTAAGGTTCTAAATGAACTTTACCCAGTCCCATATACGAATACCATAATCACAATATTAAGAAAGATGCCTCAAGGGGTAAACCTCCATAAGTGATAAGCCAAGTTGCATTGGAGGAACAAGTGCTCCATAGTTTCAGTCTTAATTTAACAAATAGGGCAAAGTGGAGTTTCAATACAACATCTTTCGTTCAGAATTGGCCTGATAGGTAGCGCGTTAGAAATGATGCTCCACCACAGAATCTTGTGATACTCAAGAGTTTTACGGTTCCAAAGTTTATTCTAGAGGGAAGAAGAGACCACACAGTGAGGAGCCTGCTTAAGGGCTTGGGTTAAGTAAGTAGATTTACTAGAGAATTTCCCAGTCTTTTCCTTAGTCCATATCCAAGAATTACTCCCCCTACAAGAAGGCTTCCCCCTTTTCAAAATCATTGCAACAGTTTCAGGCTCAAACAAATAGTGAAGCCACTACTACAAAATTGGCTTTTCCCAACAATTAAAAAGATGGTCAATTATAAAAACTGTTGGAAAAAGTAAGCGGAGGTTTTTCCCAACAGTTTAGAACTGAAGCAAGAAAACTGTTGGAAAAAACATGTGTAACGGTGGAGAACCGTGGGCAATACTAAATATTTTTTTTTAAAAAAAAAATAATAATAAATCCCAACAGTTTATAACTGTTGGGAATACTTAATTTTCCCAACAGTTATAAAATGTTGGGTATACTATATTCCCAACAATAATTAGGGCCGAATATATTAAAAAAAAACTGGCCCTATTTCCAACATTATATATTAATTTAATTTTATTATAGTTTTTAATTTCTTTTATTTAATGGGATATTTAAGTCCTTTTCTATTTTGTAACCCTAGTAGCTTTAGAAAACCCTAGCAGCCACATTATCTCTATCTTCCTTATTTCTCCTTCTCCTCATCCCTCTATCTATCTCTGCGTGTACAGCCAACAACCATGGCCTCTTTGCTTGAAGAAACCCAAAAATACACTCACCTTTCTCTTTCTCTTCCTAGCAGCTACTATTTTTTTGTCCCCTTTTCTCCTTCTCCCTCTGTCTCTCTGCGTGTACCACGACGGCAACCATGGCCTCTCTTGTCGTCGACAGCTAAAACTCCCCCCTCTCGATCCGTCTTTCTCTTCTTCGGTCTTCAATCTCCACAAGCGGACAAGCACCCTTCGTAACTCCGGTCTCCACCAGCGGTCTTCAGTACGTCGGACGTTCAGAAAGTCCTCTTCTCCTTCGGGGTTCCTAACTGACGGTGGCGGTTTGTAGTGGCTGACGGCGCGGTTCCATTATAAGCTAGATCTGATTTTTTTTTTTTTTTTTTAGAATTAAACTAGATCTGATTTGTTTTTATTGTTTTAGGTTTTTTTGTTCCAAGTATGTTTATACCAATTTGTAAGATTTTGTATTCTGATTTTATTTTCTCTATAGATTAAAGTAAATGTATATGTTTTTGATTGTAATTAACATTTAGATTTTATGATAATTAGTATTCAAATATTCAGATTTTATGTAAATAAAATTTATATTTTTTGTTAAAATTTAATTGATGAAAGAATTCTCTTTATGTTAATTACTATTTTAGAAAAAATAATATATTATTAATAATATAAAATCAGTTTCCCTAAAAAAAAAATATAAAATCGGATTAAATAGAAGTTAAATATATTACCAGAAATAAAAAAAATAAAAAAAAATACTTTTGCCAACAGTTGTTAACAGTCATTTAAAGTAATTTTTCTCAACAGTTATAAAACGTCATTTAAAACGACTTTTTCCAACAGTTATAAACCGTCTTTTAAAGTTCAGTATTTTTATGACACCCACATAGCCAACGGTTTTAGGAACCGTTGTGAAATAATATAAATGACAATTATAAACTGTTGGGAAAAGTTAATTTTGTAGTAGTGAGCTTATAGAAGTCCTAGTCCCCGTCCTCAGTCAAAAGATCAACTACCCAATTATAGCCAAAGGAAGGATTGCCATTGGAATTTGGAAAGAATCTATTCCCGTGAGGAACCTAAGGATCATCCCAGATACTTTTGGACTTCCCATCAACAATCAACTTACAGGCTCCTTTTTGAATCGTGGATCTAGCCTTAACCACATTCTTCCAAAACTAAGAGTCTGAATCCTTGTAACTATAGTGAAAGAAGTTATTACCCCGTAAGTACTTTGCTTTTAGAATCTTACAATATAACGAGTCACTTTTGGTCAGTAGATTCCAAACCCATTTGGCCAGAATAGCTTGATTCATCTCTTTTCTTTTATGGAAGCTCAGACCACAGACTTAGGGAGGCACAACTTATCCCGAGCCTTGAGATGGATCCCATGATTTTCCTTTTCAAATCTCCACCAGAAGTCCCTCACCATACCATCAATTTTAGTCACCATTCGACTAGAGAGCTTTGTGGTTTGCATAGAATACATTGGCATGGTGAGACCCACAGACCTGATAAGAGTCGCCCGACCAGCCTTAAAAAGAGTTTTTACTTTCCACCCTTAGAGTTTTGAAGAAAGGTTCTCCATTATAAAATTAAAATTGGCTTCTTTTTGTCTAGACCAAAACAGAGGAAGATCCAAGCATTTAATATTACCTTCTGGCTCATTAATGCCTAGCTAGTCTCTAATGTCTCTTTTCATCCCATTTGGGGTATTGTTACTGAAGAAGATCGAAGTTTTAAGTTTGTTGACATGTTGTCCTAACCAAGAATAGAATTTTTCCACACAATGCTATAACCCTTTAGCCTCTTCAATATTTGCACGCCCTACCAGGATAATATCGTTTGGAAAGAGAACATAAGATATGGTAGGGCCTCCTACTCAACTTAACACCTTTGATATCACCTTTATCAACAATGCTTTCTATGAGTCTTGAAAGAATTTTAGCTGCCCAAATGAAAAGGTAAGGAGAGAGTAGATCACCCAGACGAATTCCACAAGATGAGAGAATTTTCCCTACACGACCTCCATTGAGACATACATTAAGGGAGAAAGTTGAGATACACTGATTGATCCAGTTGCAAAATGTCGTCGGGGCCTCAAAACTTTGCAACATATTGTCAAGGAAGCTCCAGCTCAGTTTTTCATAGGCATTAACGAGATCAATCTTAATGGCAAAAAAACCTTCCCTCCCTTTCATGAAAGAGTGGATTATTTCCTGTACAATCACATTGTTATCTTGGATGTTTCTTCTGGGGACAAACGCCGCCTAAGTTGGGCGAATCAGTCGAGGAAGAACCGGTTTAATCTTATTAGCAATGATCTTAGAAATGACCTTGTACGTAGCATTCTAGAGAGAAATATGTCTAAACTGGCTAACCCTCTGGGATTAGTGACTTTTGGGATCATCACCAAGTTTGTAGCATCAAAACCCTTGTGCATAATACCAGATGTGAAGAAACCATATCACAAAAATCATCCCCCACTTTGTCCTAATAGTGTTTATAGAAAAGCATAAACATATCATCTGGATCTAGGGCTTTATGACTCCCCATCAAAAAAAGAGTGTTTCGAATCTCAATGTTTGTTGGGAGTTTAACCAGATCTTCTTGCTCTTCTGGGGTAAGGCGGTCTTGCATTAGGCCGTCCAGCAAAGACACTTGAGACAAACGATGCTCGAAGAAAATCTTACTCCAAAAATCAGTGAATTCGTCTAGTAATCCACTCATCATTGTTGTCCATTATACATTCAATAGTATTACGCCTACCTCTAATGGTAGCTGACAGAAAGAAAAATTTGAAACTTTTGCGAATAATTAATCAAATTAACAAAGTATATAGATATTTGCAGTTGTAAGAGGGTCAAATTGAATTAAATTCATCTACTTGTGCGAATAATTCAAAAATCAAAAAGTAAATGATAATTCAATTGAACTTTTATACATCAAATTGAATTAAAATAACATACAAAATACCATAAAAAAAATTTAATTATAAAAATAATATGCCCAATCAGTCAGCATATACCTGATTAAAATTTAATACATACCAAAATCTAAAAATTATGAAAATTATCTCAGATCCTATCTCTTGAGTATTCCAATAACTAGTTACCTTTTAAATAAAAAAAAAAATATGTATAAAAAATCTATCTATATACATATTGCCATTATCGAAAATACTATTTTTAGAAATAACTTTTTAGTCACAACATAAAATTTTTATAAATGATGAATATATTACTTTTAGCTACCATAAATATTACTTGTCACTAGCTAAAGAGAAGTATTTAGATACAAGTTATCACTAAATTAATTTTAATCACAATACCTCTACTCAAATTAAAATATTTACAAATATATAAATAATATTAAATCTGAAAAGACAAATACTTATGTATTTTTACCCCAATATTTCCTCTAACAATTATGTATTTTTAGTAAAATTTATCCTAATTCTACCTAAATTTGGGCAACATAGCGACTGTAATCGGATGTTCCTAAAAATTATAAACATGCGGAAAATAATAATCAAAACACGCAAAACAATACAAAACAAACGAAATGACATTAACAATTCAAAAATTATCCACTCATCCGACCGTAGTACATGTATTTACAGAACCTACTTCATTACTGATAAAAATTTAAGATATTCAAACTCACTAACATGCATATTATATCCATCAGACCGCACTACAATTAATAGCAAAACTTACTTCACTATAGATAAATATCTAAGATATTAAAACTCTACTAAATATTTTTTTAAAAGGTTTAGTAGTTATACCTTTATCCAATAAAGCTAGCTACTTTTGCGCTCTTTAATCAACACCAAGAACCTATACCTAAAAAAAACTTTAAAATATGCATCAATAGTTAATTGAAATATTTAATTGAGACTAATCAATTTACACAAATTCTATAAACATATTACATAAACTTATCTAATTAAACAATAATATACTAAAAATGAGATCACTCGAAGAACCACTGATAAAAGAGGACTTTGTTGGACCATCGAGAAAATCAATTAACTCCTAAAAAATTTAAACATTAACAATTTAAACTAAATAATAATAATAATAATAATAATAATAATAATAATAATAATAATAATAATAATAATAATAATAATAATAATAATAAGGGGCTTTTTCATTTTTACTAGGGGTGTTCAACAAAATTTACAAACCGCCCAACCCGAATAAAACGTCTAAACCAAACCGAATAAACCGACAAAAAATACAACTCGAAATAATACAATAAAAATCCAAACCGCCCAACGAATATATTGGGTGGTTTACAATTATTCTAAACCGTCCAATTAACCTGAATAAATTGAATCAAACTGATTTATATATTTTTATAGAAGTGTATATATATTATATCACATAAATTACATTTATTAGTTAAACTATTTTGTATTTAAAGTTTAGACATTTTAGTGTGTAACTTAAAACTTAGACTTTATAGTTAATAATTTTTATTGTATTTGGATATTGAAGTTAAAGTTTAAAATCTCTACCATATTTTATTACTTTTTTTTAATTGTTTTATTCAATTTTTTTATGTTTACACAGTTATATTTATCTTATATTAAAGTTGTTAAAATTAATTTAAACTATAGTATTTTTTAACTTAAAATATAAATAATATATATATATATATATATTTTTTTAAATCTAATTATTTGAATAGTAGAAACTAACAATAATAATTATAAAAAAGAGTGAAGAACGGTTTGGACGGGTTAACTGACGAAATCATTGGGCGGGTTGAACTTTCTCTAATTTTTGATTGGGCGGGTTACGATTAAATATTTACAACCCGATATTTATATTGGGTTGATAAAAATATGCTATAACCCGACTAAACCGACCGACGTACACTCCTAATTTTTACACTTCAAAATAGTTTTTTTTTTTTTTTTTTTTTGCTTTTTTAAGGAATTCTACATAGAAACCTCTATTACAACTAGCACTGCAACCTAAATTGCAACAAAAAATCGTATAGAAACCCCTATTGCAACTAGCGCTGCAACCACTTTAAAAACCCAAACCGTAAATTTAAAAAAAAAAATTAACAAAATAGTATATAGGGTAATTCCCCTAATAATAATAATAATAATAGAACTTTTCAAACACATTATATATTCATATAATAAATAAACATATACAAAAAATATTATAGATTATACCATATATATACTAAACTTTCTTTACATATAACAGTAAGATATATTAACTTAAAATAAATCAAATAATATAATTTTTCCCTAAACTATAAAAAAAATACACTTATAAAACTAATTATTCTTCCCACTAACAAATTAGATAAATTATTTATTTATCTAATTCTAAAAAATAAAATATACATATTTATATATATGGGTGCATTCTTAATGGGTAGTACCCATTAATGGGTAAAATTAGAAAATTTTGAGTTTTTATACTTAATTTTTCTATCTAATTAAAAAAATCTCTCATTTTTATATCATATGGGCTGAGACTGTTCCATTGGTAAAAAAAAATTAAAAAAAAAAAGTTTTTAGCAAGAAAAATAAGAAAAGAAAAAGTTGAGTTTGAGTTAAATATTTTTGTATGAACATATTTTTGATATTGTGTAAAAAGAGATATTTTTTGATATTTTTTTTAATTAAGTAGTTAAATTAAGCATAGAAATTCAAATTTGTGATTTAATTTTTCATTATTAGATCAAAATTCGATGGTTTGATATTTTTAAAATTAATATTTATAATTAAATTTGTTTAGTAACCATTCATGGGTAATACCCATAAAGAAGTGTTCCTTATATATACACTTAAATTTCTACAAATATATAATAAAACCTAAATATAGATATTTATAAATTAATTTATCTATTAATTTACAAATATATTCTTTAAATTCTAAATATTTAAATAAATAAATAAATATAAATAAGTTAATGTAGCATCGAGACGAAGAGGAGCGGAGGCAGTTGGGTGGTTGGTGGTGGGTGGTGGTGGTTTTTGTTGAGTGGGAGAAACAGAGAGTGACAATTTGAGCTAGAGAGAGAGAGAGAGAGGAAGGAAAACAACGAGAGCAAGAGAGAGAGAAAGAAAGGTTTGTGTGATGATGGGTGGTTGTTTTTTTCAAATGGGGAAAAGGGGAGAGCAAGAGATTGAGTGAGAGAGAGAGAGAAGGGGGGGGGGGGGAAGGACGATGAAAATGAGAGAGAGAAAATGAGGTCCTCATCAATGGTGAGTGGTGGTTTTTGTCAAGAAAATGGGATTTGGTGTTTTTGGCAAAGAGATAGAGGGATTTGGTGTTTTTGGTAGAGAGAGAGAGAGAGAGAGAGAGAGAGAGAGAGAGAGAGAGAGAGAGAGAGAGAGAGAGAGAGAGAGAGAGAGAGAGAGAGAGAGAGAGAGAGAGAGAGAGAGAGAGTAGCTGGGGTATTTCAGGGTTTTCTTCGTATGAAAAGACAAAGGAGTAGTTGTTGGGGGTTTTATTATGCTCGGGGTATACGTGACGGTTTAAAACTGTCGCAGATTTTTCTCACGAGTGTTCTAAACCATCAAGAATATCCAATTTTTTTCGGCAATTTGAAACTCTTATTTAATTTTATTAGGAACAGTCTCCGAAAAAAATATTTTGAGGACAGACAGGAATACCCAATTTTTTAGTAGTGTACACGTATTTACAAAAAAAAAAAAAATAAATAAATAATTGAGAACCAAACTATACAATAGAATGTTAAGTATATCATACACATATTTAAATAAATTTAGATTTAAAAGTTAAACCTGATTAAAATAAATTTAGAAAACAAAGATGATGATGTCGACAGTGGCAACAACATCATCTTGGAAACGGCAATGCCAACATCTCAAGGACAACTATGACGACAATGGGTACATGGAGACGATGATATGGCAATGAAAACTATGAGATTGAATTTTATGGCTTATGGTATTAATTTACATATATGATTAAATTTTGTAACTTATTAATTCCTCCTAACTCCACAATAGATTTAAAATTGAACTCTCAATTACATAGAACGCTCTATACACCAAATATATAAATACTATGAATTATCCATTATTATAATCTAAATAATCAATGACCCTCGATAGACGGTTTACATCGAATTAAAGATAAATTTACTGTTTTACCCTCTGATGTATTTTATCCTTAAAATACTTAGCTCCATGTAAATGATATTTTGATAAAATAATAGCCCTTCTATTTATATTGTTTAGCCTAGCTAAGATCTAAGGAAGCTATCGCTTCACTTCTAAATAGTTATAGAAGCTACAAGTTCTATATCTATGATTAACACTCCCACTTAATTGTATTATCGAGTTTCTAAAATGTAAGTATGAATTAGTCCTACCGGTAACTAGTAATGAACAAGTCAAAGAACCTGTATATTACAATTAAGTTAAAGCTTAATCATGTCAAGGTTAGATCAATTGATTTAAAATCAACTAAATGAGATTGACTTAGAAAAGATATAATGGTAAGTTTATGATATCTTTTCACTGTCAATATCGGTCAAGTCTGATGTATAGTTGATATATCCGATACAAGTTTACTTTACTAATGTTGAGGAAAAAATTACACTTATCCAATTGTAAGCAAAACACATCACTGATTATCACGTCAGTGTAATTTCAGTGCACTGATATATCATGAGACTTAATAGTTTTGAAGCATATAATTATAATTATCTTTCACTGTGTAGACAACACTATACATAATCATGGGTATAATAACTATATATTTGAAATTTAATAGAATTATATATTAAACATATAATCATGAATCTTGTGAAATAAGCAACATAAAATAATTTTTGAAATTTTATTAATTAGTAAATAAGATTATATTAAATTGAGTTTTATTTAGGATATAAAACTCCAACAAGCTCCCACTTATACTATTATAAAATTAGAAGTGCATTTCAATTAATCTCATCTTCTTGATGTGTTGATCAAATGTAGTATATGTTATTATCTTTGTAATAGGATCTGACATATGTGTTATCACGAAGTAACACTATCAATTAATCCAAGTCAAAAATAATGCCAACTTTAGATTCTGAATAATTGTCCAGTAACCTTTAGGGCAACTTTAATATTCAGTATGACTAGTAGAGTTATATATTCTAAATTGGCTTTTACATTTCTCTAAAACCACTGCTCCATCCCGAAAGTAATCATCATCTCAGATGTAGATTTTCTAGCATTAATAGAAATTTAGAAATATGGGTTGGTGCTGCCTGAAGGGTTTTATAAACACCATCCTTATAGACTAACACATAGATCCTCTTTTATTCTTAAAATTTATTTTATTGTCTTCTAATATTCCTATCTTGGATTAGACTGATGCATGCTCACGACTCTCATTCAACAACATGTATCTGATCTAGTGCACACTAACTCTTACATAAGACCTCTTTATTGGGCTTTGTGCCCTAAATAAAACTCTATTTCAATGTAATCTTCTATATTCATTTATCAATAAAAAAAATAGATGTATTTTTACTTATTTAATGTTTTATTATGTTCACGTGATCTTTTAGTTATTTATTTGATTTATAAATTCATCTAAATCCTTATCACATTGATATTCTTGTTTATTGTGTTGTCAACACAGTGAAAAATAATCAAGATTGTGTGATTAAATGTATTCCTATGATTTATCAGTACACAGGGTTTAACTGATAGGAGAATCTACAATGTAATTTACTTGCACCTTGGATAAGTGTTATGTCATTTCCTGGGTATTGGTTAAATTAGTAAGCTTGGGTTGGATGTATGGAGTATGCATCAGAAGGGACCGATATTGAACTTGGATAAGATATAATAAACTTACCGTAATATCTATTCAATTTAATATTACCTAGTTGATCTTAGATCAAATGATCTCAATCATGGGATGGTTAGGTTCTAGTTCAGTTACATTATTTGTGTTCTTCAATCTATTCGCTAAAGTCGACCAATGGATCTTCTCGTGACATATAGATTAAGGACATGGTAGTTTAATTGAGTGGGAGCGCTAATCATAGATACCAAATTTATAGCTTCTATTTGGACATAGAAGTAAAACGATAATTTCCTTTGATCTTGGATTAATAGAGATAAATGGTTGAGTACTCATTTTAGTGATTATATTAGTTCACTGAAATATCATTTATATGTAGCCAAGTATTTTAAGGATAAAATATATTGAAGTGTATAATGGTAAATTTGTCCTTACTTAGTGTAGATCATATATAGAGGATCATTGATTATAAGGATTATAGCAAATGGATAATTCATAGCGTATCTATATCGTGGAACATATAGAGCGTTCTATATAATTGAGAGTGCAATTCTAAATCTATAGTGGTGCAAGGAGAAATTAATAAGTTAGGGAATTTACTTGGTAAATTCTGGGTCTCCTTATTGGAAGTTCGGTTATATAGGCCCATGGTCCCCATACTAATTAAGGCAATACTACTTGTAAGACTTATTTAATTGATTTTAATTAATCAAGTATAATTTTAAATTACAATATGTCTTATTTATGATTTTTTCACTAAGTTATGACTTGATTGTGAAGAATAAGGATTTTAAGGTTTATTTGTTAATTAAGAGACTTTGTGGAGTCTAATTAATAAATAATATAAATGATAAATTTATTTGATCATTAATTATAATTATTAAATAAATAATTTTAGCATTTATATGATTGAAATTGGAATATATGACATCTGTGAAATAATAGATAAATGGTTAAAAAAAATAGCAAAAATATAATTAGTGGGGCCCACTCTCATGGTCGGCCACTATAGGGATTATTTAGCTATTATTTTATCATTTTTTTATTCCATATAATTCAATCCTAACCCTAA
Organism: Cannabis sativa; assembly: GCF_029168945.1. Lineage (NCBI taxonomy): Eukaryota > Viridiplantae > Streptophyta > Magnoliopsida > Rosales > Cannabaceae > Cannabis > Cannabis sativa. Next base: position 63,816,384 of record NC_083604.1, on the reverse strand, counting down.
GTGAATTAGTATAAAAAGAAAAAAATAATCTCATAATCCAACTAATGACTTTAAACCTAGTTTACATCTTATCAGACAACTAGAGAGTTTTGACACTTCTTCTTCTTCTTCCTAATTTTGAAATCCAAGAGTGTTCATCACTTAAAACTTTGAGCCTTAGTGATTGAGTGCATGCTCACCCATAACAAGTTAGTACTCAATCATAATGTGTAAGATTGTGAAGAATCCAAACAACTGAAGGAGTGTCAGGCTCAGATCTTGATTATACTCTGCGACAGAAAGGAACAAAGGTTAGAAATCTGAGTGGAAGGAGTCATTTAATTCCGCTGCAACCAATGTAAGGTTTCTCATACTTTATATGTGTTTAAGTTTTATTGTTTTAGAAATTCATATTTAGGATGTTAAAAATATATTTGTTAGTAAATCTAGGTCCTGGTAAAATATAATCCAACATACACTGACGTGACAATTAGCGATAAAGTTTACTTACACCTTGGATAAGTGTTATGTCCTTTCTAGGACATTGGTAAAGTATGCTAGTATTGGATGTATAGAGTATACGTCGAACTGGACCGATATTGAACTTGAATGAGATATTATAAACTTACTGTTGTATCTATTTAAGTTAATATCACTTTGATCCTAGATCAATAGATCTTAAACCTGAGATGGTTAGGTTCTTGCTTAACTGAGTTATTTATGTTCTTTGAGTTATTCGTTAAAGATGACCAATTGGATCGACCCAATACTTACATCTTGAGAACATGGTAGTACAATTGAGTGAGAGTGCTAATCATAGATACGAAATCTATCACTTTTAATTGACATAGTAGTGAAATGATGATTTCATTCGAGCTTGGCTTAATAGAGATAAATGAAAGAGCTCTTATTTCAGTAATTATATTAGTTTATTGAAATATTATTTATAGAAAGCTAAGTCTTTTAAAGATAAAATACATCGAGAAGTAGAACGGTAAATTTATCCCTACTCGATGTAAATCATCTATAGAGAATCTTTGATTATTTAGATTATAACAATAGATAATTAATAGCGTATCTATATCTTGGAACATATAAAACGTTCTATATAATTAAGAGTACAATTTCGAATCTATAGTGAAGTTAGGAGGAGTTAATAAGTTAGAAAATTTACTTGGTAAATTTTGAATCTACTTATTGGAAGCTTGATTATATAGGCTTATGGTCTCCAACACTAGTTGAGATAATATTGGCTTGTAGACTCAGTTAATTGGTCTTAATTAAACCAATTAGAATTCTAAATTAGACTATGTCTTATTTATGAATTTACACTAAACAAAGACTTAATTGAGAAAAAAATAAGTTTGGAAATTTATTTTTTAATTAAGAGACTTTGTTATAAGGTCTAATTAATAAATAGGTTAAATAGCAATTTTATTTGATAATTAATTATAATTATTAAATAAATAGATTTGACATTTAAATGTTTAAAATTATAATATAGTATTTATGAAAGAAAAGATAAATTGTTAAAATAAAATAGTAAAATTATAACTAGTGGGGTCCAACTATTCATAAGTCTATTCTGTCAAAAAATTGAAAAGAGAGGCTCCTCTCTAATTTTTGAGTTCTCTCCTCTCTCTAAATTTCGTCCTTATAGTGATAAGAGTACATTCTCACTCTTATCAAATCAATCATAGTAGGGAAGATTATGAAGAATTTCAACACCTGAAAGAGATACAGGTTTAGATCTTGTTATTACTCTCCGGCTGAAAGGAATAAGGATTAGAGCTCTGAATGGAAAAAAAAAAACTATAATATTTCGTTGCTACCAATGTAAAGTTTTCTAGAATTTTATATGTGTTTAATTCATTATTTTAAAAAATTTATATTTAGGGTGTTAGATTATAAAATATAATCAAACATACTTGTTAATAAATTTAGATTTTGGTAAAACAACTGCCAACACTAATGGTGCATTGTAACAATGCTATAAAAATAATAGTTTAATAAAATATGAAAATAGGCTTACCTTTCAAAAAATTTATAACAAACGAACAAATGCCCTTAAAATTAATAAAATGAATGACACTTAATTTTTAAAATAAATATAAGATTTACCAAACCTAATCCTTAATGTTTAATATAAAATCACATAATCTCATTGGATAAATACATATATATGTAGCATGATGCAAAAACATATAATGTTCAATTTTTACATATATAAAAGATAATAATGCAAAATTTGATCTTTGCTTATTTTTCGTTGTCAATTAAGCTGAGTAATTTGGTTGGAAGCTTTAAAAGAGCGTTAAAGTTAGAAGTGAAGGAAAAATAGAAGTGATGTTTTCTCTGTACGTAACAGTGTAATGCATGTTTTGTATAGTGGAAAGCAATACGGCAAATAATAGTTTGATGCAAAGAAATAAATACTTTCCAAGTTTGGTTTTTCTGGTTATGAAATAGTCCCGTGTCTGAATCTCCATTTGATCAGATCTTTATTGTATAATATTCCTTCTCCCCTTTGATTAGCCATATTGGCACATTTTGGGAGGCACCTCACCAGTGACCACAAATAATATTAGATCCATTCAAATATTTTATTGCCAAGAAATGTTTCTACTACTCCACTCCAATTTCTCACAAATTCCATGTCACAATTTGGCAATGAAAAGTAATACCAGAAGAATATTAAATAATAGTACATAAACACAAATGTGTAGTGCTGAGCTGAACAAGCTCCTCGACTGCAACTGCAAAGGCTAGTTAAAAGCTTAAATCTTAATAAAAGAGTTCAGTGGTGCACATTTCTTAAACCATATATAATCCTAATTAGTTAATCACTTACATTGCATAATCGATTGTATTATATTGTGTCAAAATATCAATAATAGTTCAATTCAAAGAATGTAGTCACACATTACAAATTTGAAAGCCTGCCTGGATATCAACCACAGTTATTTATGCTACCAAAACAACTGATAGAGATTATTGAGTGAAGAAATGAATGATAAAGAATAAAAAAGTAATCATTCAATGGAAAATAATAATGTATAAAAATTGGCATCATATATACAATTCTAAATGATTCAAACGAAAGATAAAAAGAACCTGGTGTATCAAAATTCAGTCGGAGACCCCAAAACATCTTGTAGAGTGAAACCCTGAATTGGGCATCCGAACCCATCGAGAAGGCCCTCGAAAAGCTCATCGTCATCCCTGAAACTCATTCCATCATCCATATCCTCATCCCCTTCCCTACCATTCAATATTGGCGTCTTCCCCTTCTCGCTTCGATCACCATCGTCCATTACCGCCGGCATGTGCCCCTCGAACAGAGCCATGTGACCGAAGAGCTTGTCCTTGCGCGAGAAAGTGGTCCCGCACGTGCATCGCCACCGAACCTCTCCGCAATTCTTTATATGGCTTTTCAAGTCCGCCAGAACTGAGAATTTCTTCTTGTTGCAACGATTACAGGAGTACATCTTCGGGCAATGGCTCCGCCGGAAGTGATTCTTGGCACAGATAGCTGATTTCAGAGGCCGGAACTTCTTGTGAGTCTTGTTTCGGTTGCAGCCGACGTGAGGGCAGGAGAATCGGACCGGACCTTTCCGATCCGGTTCGGTGATTCGTTCAGCCGGTTTGCTCAAAGCCTCTGGAGTCTTGTACTGGTTACCGTGCGCCCTCATGTGCATCCTCAGATTCGCATCTCGCTTAAATCCTTTCCCACAGATCTCACAAAAATGGATATGTTCGGCGAGCAATTCGACTGAATCGAGCTCGACGACCTCGAAATCTCCGTCACCACCGTCAATTTCTTCTTCCTTCTTCGTTTCCCCCTCGAACGACTCTGCTTTCACATCTACGATTGGTTTGGAAACATCGGAAGCAGCGGCAGAGGCAGCGGCGATTGGGACCTGAGATAGAGCAATAAGCGCCGAACCGTCGTTGATTACCTGTTGAATAGCGGAGAAGATCTCTGTGGAGACCATAGTCATCTGGCCAAAGCTGAGAGAAGCGTTGGCGTTGACCGATTCCGATAAGAATCGATGTACAGATTCCATTCTCTCTTGGACCGAGAAAAGATTCGCGAGATGGAGTTGAGGATTGGAATTCACAAACGGAACCTGGTGAGTAAAATCGCCTGAAAATTCGTCCGGAATATGAATGGGTTCGCCGGGAAATGACATGATTATTCCCAAGCGGTTGTAAGAGAACAGTACAGTATACGAGTGTGGTTAAAACGACTGCGTATTGTGTCACGTGTATGGATATAGAATAAGAGTGAGAAGTTAACCTTATCATATAGGGAGAGAGAAGTTAATATATAAGGAGACTGAGATAACTACTAACTACACTAGTTAAACCTCCCACGGTGTTTCGGAAGACGAGGTCTTTGTCTTTACTTTTAACAAATATTTTATTATAAAATGTGGTTTCCAACAAAAACAGAGGCTTGTTTTTTTATTTAAATAATAGTAATAACATTTTTTATGGGGCAGAGACAGCAGGGAAAAAGAGTAGTAGCTTCCATGGATATGAAATCCGAGAAAGAGTACTTACTTACTCAATTTTGATTACTTCTTTAATTATTTTTACTGTGAATAGTAGGTATGGTTGAAAGATGAGTGTTCTTGTTGTATAACAAGACATGGACAGTCTAAAGATCGACCAACATTCATGTATTTACCAAAAACAAAACAAACATTCGTGTATTTAGGGGCTGCGCGCGCGGACAGTTAAATTGAGCGCGTTGAAATTTAAATGGCAATGACATCATATTAAATTTAAAGCATAATTACGTAAGTGTGTTAAAAATATTTATCACCAAAATATAAATATTTTATTTTATTTAATTTTTTTAAGCAACTTTTGACATATTCTATTTTAAAATATTGTAAAGTAAGTAACTCTAAAAATTATTAAAATAATATTATTCAATATATATATTAAATAATTAATTTTTTTTTTTAAGAGTGTCTGCCGTTTGTGTGCTCGACGGCAGTTATTTTGTACCACTTTCTGGTTTTTCCTTCCTGATCATGTTCTTCTCTTCAACCGCTCCACACCATTTAAGCTTTCCTCTCTAATTACTAAATTCCCATCTGAAGCATGAATCCTTTGACTGACAAGATGAAGGGAAAGATTATCTCCTCGACTCAATTCTGATTTTGGATGAAGATCAAGACAACTTAACTACCGGTATTGACAATGTTCTGGTTGCACGAATTCTTACAACAAAAACGGTTTGGCTTTCAACATTGCAGAAACAAATGAAGGATCATTGGAATGGCAGATTTCAGACAAAAATTACTGAACAACCTCCTGATCTCTTTGTTTTAACTTTCAGATGTGAAGGAGCCAAGCAAAGGGTTCTTCTTAGGGAGCCTTTTCATTTTCAAAATCATCACATAGTATTGTACACACCAAGTGCTTTACAAAATGTCTCATCCAATGATCTCATTTACTCTCCTTTTTGGGTACAATGCTATAGACTTCCTTTCCTTAGCAAGTCTAAATCTTTGGCAAAAGCCTTGGGGAACATTATTGGAGAATTTCTAGAAGTCCATGATGATTCGGTAGAAGAAGGTTGGGGTCCTTTCTTAAGATTTCGCGTCAAATTGAATATCACTAAGTCACTGCTACGGGGTCGAAACATTAAACTCCAACAAGTTAGTGATAAGTTTTGGGTGGAATTTCGTTATGAAAGACTTCCTGAATGGTGTATGGAGTGTGGTAGGCTTGGTCATCCATTCTAGAAATGTTTAGTATGCATGGAAAAAATTGACAATGGAATAGAGCCTGATCTACTTTACGGACCAGAATTGAAAGGGGCTGCATTACCTAACAATGGTTATGACAAGTACAGAACCGACTTCTCAAAGGGAAATGCTTGGCCTCTCCTAACGCGTTTGGCACGAAAATCTTTCACTGCTGCAATTCCAAACCTTTCCAATAGACAATCACCTCATCCGTGGCCACTGTTACCAGGAGAATCATCTGACCAACAACATAATGCCAATTCTGATACAATGCCCTCTGGATCTGTACCAGAAACAAACAACACTACACATTCGGTTCCACTAAAGTTATGTTTGCACCAGCCTTACTACATAGTCACTCTTCTCTTTCAACTGGTTTGCAAACCACTCATATGGCCTCTTCAATCTCTGCATTACAAAGTCCAAAACCAGCTGTGGAAATTCAAGAAGTTGATGACCTCTCTGAAGTTTATATGTCCGATATTGGTATTAATCACCATACCTTTGCAACTTATCCACCAATCCCTTCCACAGTTAATACTATGTCAAGAGGTCCTGGAACTCAACATACACCATTGAGGCAAATTATATCAACTGATGCTGTCATAAGCACAACAATCCAGCAAACAATAGACAAGGAAAACTTCTCACCAAATAGACAACCAAAGAGACAAACTGAGAGCACATTAGTCAGAAAATTTCTCAAGCGGTGCAGGGGTATACAACACACTGAATCCAATCCAACTTTGTCAACTGGACAGGAATCAAACCAGAATATTTCCAACTCTGTGACGGATCAATCTGGTTTTTTTGACAAATCTGCGGTGGCTGGGACTCTGCCCCGCAATCAACCATGAAAAATCGTCATTTGGAATGCGCGGGGTCTGGGGAATCTGAGCGCGTTCCGTCATCTTCGATTGCTTGTCAAGGAGCAATTGCCTCATGTATTATTTATTATGGAAACTAAACAAGGTCCTAATGTAATTTCTCGTTTTAGACAAGCTTTAAATTTTAATAATGGACTTGAAGTCCCTAGAGTAGGTTTAGGTGGGGGTTTATTTTTACTTTGGAAAGATGATGTGTCTGTAACTTTGTTAAATTATAATATTAATCTGTTTGACTGCTATCTCGCCTTTGGCAATGATCATACTTTCCACTTTACTGCTTTTTATGGCTCTCCTGAACGAGGAAACCCTTGTCATTCTTGGTTAACTTTAAAGAGGCTGCGAGATGTGGCACCTCTTTTACCTTGGCTTGTGATTGGTGATTTTAATGAGATACTTTCCAACAATAATAAGCAAGGTGGTGCTTTACGATGTGAATCTCAAATGGATGATTTCCGTGACACTTTAGACTATTGTTATTTGGCTGAACTACCTTACACTAGCGATCCTTTCACTTGGATTAAAAGCAGATATAAAGAAGATACCATCAAGGAGAGATTGGATTGGTGCTTCGTCAATGATAAATGGCTAACAAATTTCGAGTCGATTACAACACTCCATTTGGACTTCTACAGGTCTAACCACTGTGCAATCTCAGTTACGGTTCAGCAAATCAACCAACAACCTGATAATGTCAAGAGGAAGACACGGTTTAGATTTGAAAAGATGTGGCTTAAAGATGATGAAGCAGCAGAAATCATTGCGCATAACTGGAACACACATTGTACAACAACGAGTATGGATCTTTTTCTGAACAATTTGCAAGCTTGTACAACTTCTCTACAACATTGGCATGCTCACAAATTTGGAAACGTGAAGTAGAAAATCTCAAAAGTGCATAAAGATATTGCAGCAGTTAATAATTCTGCTACAAGGACACAACAAACCATGGCAGACTTAAAAAAATCTGAATCAATTTTGGATGATTTGCTTTCACAAGAGGAGCTCTATTGGCAACAACGATCAAGGGTGGATTGGATGCAAATTGGTGATCAAAATACGAAATTCTTTCATGCTCATGCCACTTCAAGAAAGCGAAATAATACCATTAAATCACGCACAAACTCAGCAGGAATTACTCACAGTTCCAAGAAGGAAATGACAACTATTATAAGAAGAGCTTTTTACTGCTTCCACAATTGATACAAGCTCCCTCCAACACACCATTGGCACCATTCCAACAACTGCTACTGCTGCCATGAACTCTCAGCTTACAAAGCCATTTACACCAGAAGAGATTTCTCAAGCTTTAAAAACAATGAGTCCGGATAAAAGTCCAGGTAGTGATGGAATGTCAGCCATGTTTTATCAACAATATTGGGAGATAGTTGGGCCTTCTGTTACGGATGTGATACTGGGAGTTCTTAACCATGGACGAGATATGGATTTAATCAATACATCCATCATAACTTTAATTCCTAAAATCATTTCTCCGGCTGGTATGGGAGACTATAGGCCAATAAGTCTTTGCAACGTTATCTACAAACTCATCTCCAAAGTGTTGGTGCTCAGGTTTAAAGATGTCCTTCCTTTCGTCATCTCCGAAACTCAAAGTTCATTCCTTTCCAACCGGCTCATCACAGATAATATTTTGATTGCTTTTGAGTTAGTCCACCATCTCAAACATAAAACATAGGGAAGGAAAGGTTACTCAGCTCTCAAGTTAGATATGAGCAAAGCTTTTGATTGTGTCGAATGGAGATATATTGAAGCGGTGATGGTCAAGATAGGATTTGATACTCACTGGATTGCACTTATCATGAAATGTCTCTCTTCAACAAGTTTTTCATTCTCTCTAAATGGTTAAATTGTTGGGAATGTCACTCCTAGTAGAGGTCTTAGACAGGGAGATCCCTTATCTCCCTATTTGTTTTTGATATGTTCGGAAGGCCTTTCTCGCTTGCTGAATCATGAGGAATCTTTAGGCAACCTTCAAGGCTTTAGACTCACACGGCAAGCTCCATCAGTTACTCACTTGTTGTTTGTGGATGATAGCCTCTTGTTCTGCCATGCTTGTAACTCCTCGGCATTAGCTATTCAGCGTGTTCTACATATCTACAACCGTGCATCCGGTCAGCTCCTCAACACATCAAAGTCGGTAATGTCGTTCTCACCAAACACACCAACCATTACTCAAAAATTTTTTCATGCTACTTTGAACATGCCTATTAGCAAATGTCATGAGAGATATCTTGGGCTACCTGCATATTCTGGTAGGGATAAATCTGAGTTATTCAGTTCAATTAAGGAGCGGATTTGGAAGTTGCTCAACGCTTGGAAGGAAAAGTTGTTTTCAATTGGAGGAAAAGAGGTTCTTGTGAAGGTGGTGGTTCAATCTATACCAACATATGCTATGAGATGTTTCAAATTACCACAAAAGTTTGTCACCAAATTGAGTCAATGATGGAAAAATTTTGGTGGGGTTCTAATAAAAATGGTAACAAAATACATTGGAAAAGTTGGAATTTGTTATGCAAATCAAAGTTTGAAGGTGGAATGGGTTTCCGTTCTTTCGTACATTTTAATCAGGCATTATTGGCTAAACAAGCATGGCGAATCTTCGAAATGCCAAACTCCCTTCTCAGCCGGTTACTAAAACTCAGATACTTCTCCAATACTACTTTTTTGGAATCAAACATTGGTCATTCTCCTTCTCTAACTTGGCAAGGAATCTGTTGGGGCCGAGAATTGTTGCTCAAAGGACTTCGATACAAAGTGGGGAATGGTATGCATATCAACGCTAGGTCAGCACCATGGATACCTGGCCATGTTGACCACAAACCTATCTCTTATTCGGGTCCTCCCAACCTCCCAGTTTCTTTTTTCATAACAGAAACAAGAGAATGGAACTTGACTTTGTTGGCTGCTCACTTCAAAGAGATTGATATAGAACGAATCCTCTCAATTCCTCTAAGCTTCTTTGCAGGTGATGATAGATTAATATGGCACCACACAACAGCTGGTGCATATACAGTTAAAAGTGGTTTCCATTTTGCTACTGACCTTGAGGATGTTAATAAGGAGTCTGCATCAACCTCTCACAAAGATTGGTGGAAACTATTTTGGAACCTCAAACTACCTTCGAAGATAAAAAATTTTGCGTGGCGAGTAATACAAAACTTTCTTCCGGTGGCTGCTGCACTTTATAAGAAAAAGGTACTCACTTCTGCAGCGTGCTCTTTATGTTCCCAAGCTTGGGAATCAATTGGCCATGCCTTGTTCCAATGCAAGCATGCCAAGGCAGTTTGGAGACACTTTAATTATCCCATTGATTTCAACAAAGCTCGAAACATGGTGGGTGGAGATTATATTTTTCACCTTGCAACCTTACTCAGTCAGCAAGAATTGGAATTGTTTTTGTCATCATGTGGGTCATTTGGACTGACCGAAACAAAATTAATCATGGTGAATCAAGGCGTGATGGTATGGCTCTAGCAAATTATGCTACAAACTACATGGAGAATTATCACAAAGCCAACAACTGTCTCACTGCTGTTACTGAACCGGTTACTCCAGCACCAATTTCAACTCTACCAACGGAGGGAATTCCTTGGAAGCCACCAGATATGTATGGTTTAAAACTTAATGTCGATGCTGCGGTAAATCCTACATCTAAGGTTTTAGGAGTTGGTGCCATTGTCAGGAATTATAAGGGTGAAGTCATTGCGGCTATGTCGCAACCTATCCAAGGTTGTTTCAGATCTGATGAAATGGAGGCAAAAGCTCTTTTCCATGCACTTAATTGGATATCTCAACTACCATTGTCGGTTACTCTTGTGGAAACTGATGCTCTTCGTGTCTCTAATTTTTTAAATCATGAAACTTGGGATTTATCTTGTTTTTCAGACATAATCTTTGATGTTCGTTGTCTTCTATCCTCTTTCCCTAGGATTGTTATCTCTCACGTTAAGAGATCTGCTAACCAAGCTGCTCATGGGTTAGCCAAACATGCTCTGGGGTTGGATGTAGACACTTGTTGGATGGGAGAAATTCCTTATCCTATTTTCTCTGTTGTAAAAGACTGTGGTTTTTAATAACAGTGAAACTTTCTCCAAAAAGAAAAAATAATTAAATTTTCTTATTTTATCACAAAATAATAAAAAAAAAATAAGAAGGTGAAGATACAAAAATTGAGAACATAATTTCTTGGCATTCTTTTTCATTCAAACAATAAACATCCATTGTCAAAAATAAATGGAAACTTACAAAAATACTGAAATTTAAGTTAACTTTTACAAAAAATACTGTCACATGAAAATATTTTCAAAAATACTGTGTTTTATAAAACACCAGTAAAACACAAAGCAGGACAACTCAAAACAACAGTAGAACACCAGTGAAAACTTAACACAATATAATACAGTATAAAACTTATAAAAAAACACAGTAAAAAAGTAAAAAATTTCGCCTGACAGTATTTTTGTAAAAAAATAGCAAAAGTTAGTACATCATGTAAATTTCTCAAAATAAATCAATATCATCGAACATATACATATGTGTGTGAGAGAGAGGGTCGTTGTGAATGTTTTCAGAAACGGCATGTTTATTAATAAACAATGGGAATCAATGGTAAAAGAGTTATTTCCTTACATTTGTTTATTTAATTTATTAAATTTAAGAAAGGAAGAAGTTGATTTAATAAGAGAGAAAAGAAAGCGAGAACTTCCCTTAACAATTTTCTAAAAAATGTCATGAGAGTAATGGATTTTATTTATTTTTATTTTATTTTTCAATATTAAATTTATAATGAAAATTTTATCCTTTAAAATATGTCTTAGAAAATAACTACCATATAATATAGTTTAACTCAAAAAGGTAATTTAATCAATTTAAGCACTCTAATTACTTTTTGTAATAAAGTAAACAAGATAAATCACTATCACTCTATTTCCAAGAAGTTTTAATAAATAACATATTACAAATATTGATTTCGATTATTTTTTATTTATTCTGTTATATTTTTTTCATTATTTTATTTCGATTCTTAATACTGTGTTGTAAACGTGACATAAAATTTTTACATCACGCATGTAACATTACACCACAAATTATAAAATAGGTTAGTATACATAGGCATTGGATAGTGTCTCGCCCTTCTACTTTTGATAAACGATTTTGCCGGTAGGTTTCACTGATTATATTGTTGGTTTATTATTTGCATTCAATTGTGCTAGGTAAAAGATACTGGTTATTTTAAAAAAAAAAACATTAAATTTATTCAACTTTTACACTTTTTGACAGTAATATTACCACTTTTTTACAGTAATATGTTTAGGAATATCAAATTAAGGAGTCCTTAGGAGAGCAAAGGGTTATTATTGTAAAATTATACGTGAAATAATGGGCGAGAAAAGTCGTATGAGAGCTTGTGCAGCAAACAACATCACTTGAATGTTATACAATAAATAAGATGCACACTCAACGATCCAAATTTTACATAAAGTGTATGTAAGCAAGAATAAACTCATATAAAACTGTGCAAGAACTCTTATACAAACCAATACATAAAATTACTTTTAGTGTTGTATCTTCTAATTTAAGTAGATATCTTTATAATTATGTATAATTAAATCATGAAACACTCATATAATTAGTAACTTGAATCAATAAAAGAATTACTTAACTTGTACAATAATACAGGCTAACTTAATAATATTATCGATTATTACTTTTTATAGTAAGAGAAGCAATTGCACAACTTAATTGGCTGCTCTACCAACCACAAGAAATAACTAATGAACTCCTAATCGTAAAATATATATAGTAAGTTTATTGTAAAATCACTAAATAATTTAATTTAAACAATGCGTTAACATACACAATGCAACATATATAGCCAGTAAATGTATTGTGCCATACTAGCTACTATAAAATAACCCTTTGAAAGGCGTTTTTTAAAAACAGAGGAAGCTAAAACGTCTAAATATTCCCGCTCATTGAAAATTGACATTTAAAAACGATTATTTTATAAAAATTGTAGTTATAAAATGTACCTAAATTCTATAGCTATGATTTTTAACCAAATAAATATAAAAGATAAAAATACCCCATGGTGTTGGCCGTTATTAGGAAATAACCGACGATATAGGAACACTTTTTTTCTCGCACGTGTACCATGGTCCCTATGCCATCAGTTATTTCCTAATAACTGTCGGCATAGGGTGTTAAACCCCTCACTTTATCTTCCTTCCAGCTCACTTTGTCTTCTTCATTCCTACAAAAAACTAGAGCCAAAACGCCCAAACCCCAAACCCTCACCAACTACCACCATTCACCCCCCACCCCCCCGATTTCACCATTTTTAACTATTTTAACTCAATTTTTTTAAATCTTTCATTTTACATACTGTAATGACTGTATACTTAGAATATAGATTTGTAAGGTAATTACCATTAAGTATTTATATTTTATGATTATACATGATTATATATGTTGTTGGCCCTATTTTTTAAAAAATAGGCATTAGGGTTATAGTTTCTTAATTTCAGAGATTTTACTAAACTCTAAGTGTATTATATATGCTATAAGTGAAAATTATTATTTTTATAATTTTTGTTCGGTAACGATAAAAATGCAACGAATGGTTGTTATATAGTCACATGAGATATTTTAGAATCTTTTATCTAGCGGGACAATCATATGTGATATTTTAAATATCAAGTTTAGACAAAGTTGTGGTGTTTGATCATTTTACCCTTAAATCTTGAGTTAACTTAAATGGGAAGTGAGGGGAAATTTTAGAAATTATCCTTGTGGTTAATTTTATCTTTAGTGGAATCTTAGGGTTTTCTAAGTGTCTTGAGTTGAATAATGCTTTACTAAAATTAATCAATTATTGATTAATGTTTTATTTTGCAAGTTAATTTAAAAACCATAAATCATCTCTTCTCTTAGTCTCTTTCTCCTTTGGCCAAAAGAACCAGCAAAAAAGAAGGTTATTCTTCATCAATTTCTTATGATTTCCAGCAGAAATTAAGGTTGGAGATCAAAGGTAAGCTCTAAAAACTATTTCTTTTTTAATTATGAAAGTTCAATTTTAGTTCAAGCATGCAAAGTTTGAAGTTTAGTTCTGTACGAACCCTAACTGATAGGGGATCGTTTCTTGGATTATTTTTGAGTTCATTGAAGTTTATTTGAGCTGGTTTTGGTAGCTAGTTTAGTGATTGAGCAAGTTTGAGTTCAAGAACTCAAACTTGGCTCAACCATGGTATTTTTCAATTTTGTATGTTCTAGTTGCTGCTATTGCTTGGATTATGTTTATTGTGATGTAATTAGGTGATCTGGAGCTTAGTTTGAAGTTTAGGATTATTTTAAGCTCGAATTAAGACTTTGTGTTTCTCTATAGCCGAAAACGACAGACTATTTCTAGGGAAATGGTCTACCGTTTTTATTGGCAGACTACCTAGAAAAACAGTCTGCCGTTTTTACAAAATTGCCAGTCCTTTTTCAGGTAGTTTTGCCATAGTCTTTTTTTCGTGTTTCCTCAATATTTAGGGTATTGTCATGCTAATTATTAATAGAAAAACTTCCAGTTTTGAGTTTAGGTCATCGAAAAAGTTTCAGCAAGTTTTTTTTACCTATTTTACGTGATTGTGACATAGGGCCTCCATTTAGCGCATAAATTTCTGTTCAGGTTGATTGACATACTTGAATCATGAAATGAGGTAAGATTAGTATAAAATGTGTATATATATATGTGTATGTGTATTATATGCATCATGTATTATGTTATTTGTATACTACCAACACTAGTACGGTTGTGGTACAATGTGCATTGCTATAGTATATGATGTTAAAAGGGTATGACACAGTGTTACCAACACTAGTACGAGACAAGTACAGAGTGCATGTGGTGCAACACTCAGTGGTACTTGAGGTGTTATTACGCCCTACCAACAGTAGTACGAGACGAGTACTTAGTGCATGTGGTATAAGGGTTGTACTTCTGTTAAGAAGATGCATTTAATGCCTTATAAATAGGTGTATGGGTGCCTACATGCAAGTCGATATGATGTTATATGTTTTGTGCTTCTCTTACTGAGTTTGTCGACTTACAGATATTATCTTCATGTGTAGGTAGGGCAAGGTGAAAGATGAGCACCAGGGAGTCCAGAGCTTGAGAGTGGTTGTACATATCAGGATAGTTAAACATAGAGGGTTCGGACTCAAGACGACTTGGGCCTTCATTTTGTAGTTGCGGAGCGACACTTTCGTAAACATATTTTGGATATTGTTGTAAACTCTTTAAGACAAGATCCCAACTTTTATGTATGGATATATATTTATACAAGTTTAAAGTTTAATTAATTGTTTAAATTTGGCACGATTTTTAAGAAAACTCTTTGATTAAAAAAGGTGTGCACAACAATTAGAAAATCACTGTAACGGTCCTAATCAAGTAGGATGTTTCAATTTGGTATCAGATATGCTAGATTGTTTGTCAAAGACCTTCAAGGTATATACAATCATCGTCAAAAATAAGCTCAACTCACGGTTCAGTAAGCCTTTAATTATTTGGTAATTTATTCGGTTAGAAAAATATGTTAGGAAGCATGTTAGTAATATATTAGTTGTATAATGTGTTATCTAAAATTCCATGTATGCGGTATTTTGATTATATGTGATTTTTGTCTGACCTATCTGACTTATGGGTTCGCAGGCTAAGTCCTGTAATATGGACGCTTGACATAACACAAGAAGTCAGGGAAATATGGTTGACACCGAAGGTAGTTAAAAAGGTCAAAATCCACCACATCTCTATGGACGCGGTAGAGGCCATGGTAGATTTCAACGAGGTGGTTATCAAAATCCACCACATGCTCCTTAGGATTGGGAGCAAAGATTTGTAGAAATGCAAGCCCGAATTAATCAGCAGGATGAAGAGATGCAAAGGCTGAGATAGTAGGTTTCTTCTGCTATGCCTCCTCAGCAAGTGCCAACCACTTTGGTTTTAATGGAGCCAACAGAATAACGGTTGCTAGTAACCGCATGGAGCCTTTGATGAACGGTTTCATAAACAAGTGCCCCCAATTTTTTTGGGAGGCCCTTGTGTTATGAAGGCCAAACAGTGGCTAACGGTTATTGAAAAGGTCTTGAATTTTAGGGGTGTCACCGGCAATGACCAAATGACCTATGCCACATTTCAATTCTAGGAGGATGCCCTCGTATGGTGAGAAATGGTTTCCCTCACTAGGGACATCATTACAATGACTTGAGAAGAATTTTGGGAGCTGTTTAATGCTAAGTACTATAATGAGGCAGTTTGTAGTACTAAAAGAAAAGAGTTCATTGAGATGGTTCAAGGAGAGACTATGTCAGTGACAGAGTATACAACTAAGTTTGATTGACTTGCTAAGCTGGCTTCAGTTATAGTACCCTCAAATTTTAGTAAGAAAGAGAAATATTTGGCGGGTTTGAATGCCAAGATCATACACGACTTGGTCATTACTACAAATGACACAACTACATATGCTGAGATGGTTGAGAATGCTCTTCGAGCCAAAGGTGTAGTTGAGTTTTTGTAGGATTCGCGAGGGACTCCTAGTGTTTGTGGGACTACCACTCTTCCTACTTTTGGTTATGGTAGAGAGGGTGGTGATTCAATCAGTGATCAGAAATAAAAAAAATTTTTGGCACCAGGTGGCTTGAGTCAGAGTAAGAAGTTCCGTGAATACCAAGGTAGATGGGGATGCCATACTTATTCCTATCCTGAGTGTCCTCATTGTAAGAAGCATCATCCTAGGGAATGAAATAGAATGAAATGTTTATAGTGTGGAATGGTGGGGCACTTTAAGAAATATTTCCCCCAATTGAAGAAGGGCGAACAAAAATAAGAGGTAAAACCCACTTTAGATCGGGTATTTACCATTACACAAGTGAATACCGCAGCTAGCCAATCTGTAGTAACAAGTGAACTTTTTGTCAACAACTCCTATTATACTGTACTGTTTGACTTTGGAGCTACACACTCATATGTGGTGTTAAGAGTAATTGATAAATTGGGTAAGCCCTGTGATTTATTAAGATAGGGTTTGGAACCCTATTGCCTAGCAGATAATTAGTTATCTCTAAAAGGTTGGTTAGGTCTATGCCAATTAAAATTGAGAATAGGCAGTTAAGCATTGATTTAGTGGAGTTGGATCCAACCGAGTTTGATATTACACTTAGGATGGATTTTCTGTCCAAGTATTTGGCCAGCATTGATTGCAAGTAAAAGATGGTATCTTTTCAGCTAGAGGTTGAAGAACCATTTGCGTTTGTAGAATTCATTCAGGGTTCTTAGATTCCAGTCATCTTGGCACTGAAAGCTAGATATTTATTGCACAATGGATGTGTAGGGTTTCTAGCAGCTCTGATTGACTCCAGCAAAACCGAAACATTCGGGCCTGAGGATGTCACAGTTGTAAGGGCGTTCTTTGATGCATTTTTTGAGGAGTTACTAGGATTGTCACTAAAGGGAGAAATTGATTTCATTATTAAGTTGACACCTGGAGCAGAGTCTGTTTCAAAAGCACCTTATCGGATGGCTCCAACTGAATTTAAGGAGTTAAAAATACAACTTCAGGGGATGCAGGATCTAGGGTTTACCTGACCTAGTGTGTCGCCCTAGGCGCTCTGGTTTTTTTTGTAAAAAAGAAAGATGCATCCCTTCAAATGTGTATTGACTATCGGGAGTTGAACAAGCTGACAATCAAGAATAAGTATCTATTGCCAAGAATTGATGACTTATTCGATCAGCTTCAGGATAAGACTATTTTCTCCAAGATTTATTTACGTTCAGGTTATCATCAGTTGAGAATTCTTGAGGAAGCCATTCCGAAGACTACATTTTGGACTTTATATGGTCAGTATGAGTTCTTGGCAATGTCATTTGGTTTGATAAATGCTCTGGCAGCCTTTATGGACCTTATAAATAGGGTGTTCAAGGATTTCCTCAAAAATTTTGTCATAGTGTTTATCGATGATATCCTTGTATACTCTCATAGAAGAAAAGCACGAGCAATATCTCCGAATGGTTTTGCAATGACTTAGATATCACAAGCTATACGTAAAGTTTAAGAAGTGCGAGTTCTGGTTATCGCAAGTATCTTTCCTAGGTGAGATTGTCAAAAAGGATGGAATTATGGTTGATCCATGGAAAATTGAATCAATTAAGAATTGGCCAAGACCAAGGACATTATCTGAAGTTAGAAGTTTTCTTAGATTAACTGGGTATTATCGATGTTTCTGCTGGAAGTTATTTTACAAGAATCTAGATTTGCTAACATGTATATATGATTATATTCTATAATCTAACATCCTAAACATGAATTTCCTAAAACAATGAATTAAACACATATAAAGTTTTAGAAAGCCTTACATTAGTGGCAACGGAATATTATGGCTCCTTCTGTTCAGATCTCTAACTCTTGTTCCTTTCTATTGCAGAGTAATAACAAGATCTGCACCTGGATCTCCTTCAGGTGTTGGAATTATTTACAATATTTCACACTATGATTGAGTACTAACTTGATATGAGTGGGCAATGTACTCTATCACTATAGGGCTTTGAAAATTAAAGAGAGAGAGAGAGAGAGAGAGAGAGAGAGAGAGAGAGAGAGAGAGAGAGAGAGAGAGAGAGAGAGAGAGAGAGAGAGAGAGAGAGAGAGAGAGAGAGAATTCAAAATAAAGAGGAACCTCTCTTTTTAATTTTCTGACAAAATAGACTAATGATGAGTTGTCAGGTTATAAGCCTCTCATATTCTATTTATAAGATTTCTTCTAGGATTAGGGTTTAAATTATATAGAATTAAAAAAGATAAAAAAATGGCTTAAAATACCTTAAGTGGTTGGCCTCTCATGTGAACCCCACGAATTTCAATTTTACCATTTTACTTTAACAACTTATCTTTTCTTTCACAAATTTCATATTTTAATTTTAAACCTTTAAATATCAAATCTCTTTATTTAATAATTATAATTAAGTATCAAATAAAATTATCATTTACCTTATTTATTAATTAGACCTTACAAAGTCTCTTAATTAACAAATAAACCCCAAAACCTCTTTCTTTCTCAATTAAGCTCTTGCTTAGTGAAAATTCATAAATAAGACGTAGTCTAATTTAGAATTCTAATTGGTTAATTAAAACCAATTAACTGAGTCTACAAGCCATTATTATCTCAACTAGTGTGGGACCATGGGCCAATATAATCAAGCTTCCAATAAGTAGATCTAAAATTTACCAAGTAAATTCTCTATCTTATTAATTCCTCATGACTTCACTATAGATTTAGAATTGGACTCTTAATTATATAGAGCACTCTGTATGTTCCAAATATAGATACACTATTAATTATCCATTGTTATAATCTAAATAATCAATGATCTTTTATA
The DNA here is from genome assembly GCF_029168945.1 of Cannabis sativa. Classification (NCBI taxonomy): domain Eukaryota; kingdom Viridiplantae; phylum Streptophyta; class Magnoliopsida; order Rosales; family Cannabaceae; genus Cannabis; species Cannabis sativa. The sequence continues at coordinate 63,797,320 of NC_083604.1, read as the reverse complement.
GATGATTTACATCGGGTAGGGACAAATTTGCTGTTCTATCCCTCAATGTATTTTATCCTTAAAATATTTAGCTTCTTATAAATGATATTTCAGTAAACTAATATAATTACTGAAATAAGAGCTCTTCTATTTATCTCTATTAAGCCAAGCTCGAAGGAAATCATCATTTCACTTCTATGTCAATATAGAAACTATAGATTTTGTATCTATGAGCGCTTTCACTCAATTGTACTACCATATTCCCAAGATGTAAGTAGTGGGACAATCCAATTGTTCAGCTTTAATGAACAAGTCAAAGGACACAAATAACACAGTTAAGCCAGAACTTAACAATCTTAGGATTAAGATCTATTTATCGAAGATCAACTAATTAATATTGACTTAGAAAGCTATAACGGTAAGTTTATGATATCCTTTCCAAGTTCAATATTGGTCCAGTCCAATTTATACTCCATATATCTAATACTAGCATACTTTACCAATGCCTTGGAAAGGACATACCACTTATCTAAGGTGTAAGTAAACTTTATCGCTGGTTATCACGTTAGTGTAAATTCAGTGCACTAATAAATCATAGGACAAAACTTTGAAGCATATAATCACAATTACTTTCCACTGTGATGACATCACTGTAATTGTGAATAACAATGTGTTCTGGATTTATCAGAAATTTTCTATTAAACCATAATCATGAAAGATAACATGTTAACTTAAATGACTTCTAATTTTCTATTGATTACAAATAACATTATATTGAAATGAGTTTAATTTAGTGCATAAAATCTCAACAAACTCCCACTTGCACTAACATAAAATTAGAAGTGCATTTCGATCAATCTATTGTCTTGATATCCATATCAAGTGTAGTGTGTTTGACTATACGCAAATATTAGGAACTGTAAGACTATGATAAGCAATAACTTTCTCCATCACTAGTTCCTTTGTATTCATAAAATATTATGCAACATCAATCTTCTATATGCATTACTCCTATAGGAATAGTGAATTCATTACTTCTTGATAAGTGCATCTGAATGTACAGAAGACACAACTCTAATTCTATCCCAAATGAAATATAGATAAAAACAATTAAGAACTTTCTTTAGTTTGAATAACTTTCTAGTGCCCTTCAGAAGCAACTCAGTTATTTTAGCTTCACTGGTGGAACTAAATTATTATAGATGGATTTTTACACCCTTCCAAAATAATTCCTCCACCCTCAGAGAAACAACCATCTTTGATATTAAGTTCTGAGTTGGTGTAGATATAAGGATGCTAATTTACACCCATCATCTAACATATAAGTCACTTTCATAGATTCTTTCTTGATTGTCTCTCAATGTTCCTTGTTTGATTACATCGTTGATGGCTCCCACCCAACAGTAGGAGTGTTGTTTAATGCATACTCAAGTGTGCATTTGACGTCTTACTATTGGTACTTAAGGATATCTTGTTGTGACATTTTATCTTAGTCTGGAAACATTAAGTTTCTTTTAGACTAAGTCATCAACATAGCATTCTAGTATTAATATTAATGTAAAATACTTGCTTAAGATAAAATAATAACTAGAGATACCATAAACATTTCATAAGGACCAAGAATTGTGCCTAAGTCTTTCGAATAGACATTGCAAGGTTTCCTATTTTATCCTCATAATTTTGATAAGTTATTACTATCCATGTGAATGGTTAGATTAACTTTTTTTTTGTATTATTTTAAAGTTCCTTTTTTGAACATATCATAGTAGGTTAATCACTAGTCTCATCCAAATAATGGGCTAGAAAAATCCTCCCACTGAGATAAGGTAATGTGATTCTATATCTAGGGACTTCAGTGGTATCAATTTACTATTACTATTGTAACATATATATTAGAACACATACATGATCAAGAATAAGTTCTACTAGTTTTCTAGTTTAAATTACATATTATATTTATGTCTAATAAAAATATGTGTGATGTACGCGTAAAAAAATGTGTGATATAGAGATTCTGTGGTGTTTTGAATATAATCTATATTTCAATGAAAAAGATGTTTGAACTACATATATCAATAACTTCTTCCACCCCTATATTGAATATAATCTAGAGTTCAATGTAAAAGATTTTTGAACTGCATATATTCATAACTTCTTCCACCCCTATTATTGTTAAAAGGATAAGTGATGTCTGGAAATTGTTAAAAAATCTCAATTATTGTTAGGTCTGGGAACACTTTGAAAAATTTTAATTGGTGAAAAGTTTGTGTGTTCTAATGTGCTTATGGTATTTTTAGCCAAAATTTCTTTCATTTATTGAGTATCTAAGCCATAAATTTCTAACCTGAAAAGTCCTTTTGGTTTCCGAAAAATGTTGTCAACATTAGTGGAGAGAGGTAAGCATGCAAGCATATTAGCCATTGGATTGTGCATTGGTTTGAATGAGTAAAATAATTATAATATTATTTCGATACTGAAGTTAATTTGCATTGGTACATTATTTGATAAGATGAGCATCCTAATTAATTGTTAAAGTTGTTGGAATTGAAATTCTAGTTAAGTTATTTAAAGGAAATTTTACATGAGCAAGCAATAGCTTAATTGTCTGACAGCTTAGTTAATTGGGTTTTGGTTTTAGTGTTAGTCTTAGCCTTATTCGAGGATGAGTAAGAATCTAGTTTGGGAGAATTTTGTTAGGCTATTTTTAGCCTAAGTTTTGGGTCGATTTTAGAGTTGTTTTCTTTGTTAATGTTATCTTTTGGAATGGTTTTACACTTGATTTCCCTTGTTTCAGATCTGCGAGGTATTAGAGTTCAAATTCTATCAATTGGTGAAAAGACGGGACAAATTAGAGAAAAATCTACTGAAGCTGACAAGTTTGTTTCAGTAGTCGCGACCACCACAGACCATAGTCGTGATAAATTATGTGGTTGCCACTATGGTCGCGACCATGAAGCATAGGTAGAAAGCTTGATTTTTGAGTTTTGCCTATGGTCGCGACTAGGCTTTATGTAGTCGCGACTATGGGATAAACACAGGAATTTTAGGCAGTTTTGGAATTTTGCCATTCAGAGTCCTAATTTCTATATAAGGGTCTCGTATTTTAGAAGCAATATACTTAGAAATTGTACCCTAAAACTGAAGAAGGAGGCAAAAGAAGCACTTGTGGTGACTTAGAGTAAGATCACCAACTAGTTCTTTCTTATCTCTTAATTTTCTATGTTATTTTTTGTTGTAAATTTGATTATGCATTTGACTATGGAGATTATGAACTAAACTCCTATTTGGGAAGATGATGAATGTTTATTGACATTATTTCTTGAGTTAATGATAATTACTATCTTTCTTTCTTGATTGTGAATTTATCCATATTTGTGCTTAATTTCATGTTTGAGATTGATCACCTTAGGCATGCTTAATGATCCCAATTCAAAATTTGAAAAGTGAGTTTTGGGAATGCTAAAATTGGATAAATTAGGTTTTAATGTGAAACGAAAGTATTTGCATAACCTTTGTGACATTTAGATTATTATTTAATGCGGATTATATGTTAGTCTATCTCAAAGATGATTAGATAACATGTGATTTAAGACCTAAAAGATCTGAAAATAGTTAGGTTAATTTTTATAATATGTCATTCACTTTAAGAGCATCTCCAATGGAAGTGTAAATAAGTGGTGAAAACTAAAATACAGCTCATTTAACAAAAAGTGTGCTCTAATGGTGTGCCAAAAAGTGATGTAAATTTGGCACATAGTAAATTTTGTGCCAAATTTTGCACAATATTTGCTATGATGTAAAATTTACACCACAATCAATGTACTATTTTTTCATTTACATTTATATCATTTCTATTATTTTATTAGTATATTTAACTATCAAATTAAATTATGAAACATGTATATTATTTTTTTATTGTCTTACATATTAAAATAATAATAAAATTGATTATAAAGTTATTAAATTTTATTTTTTTTTAATAAAACATTAATTAGATATTAAATTTTACATCAAAATTTTGCAATTGTGCATTGGAGCACAAAGTTAAAATTAATTTGGTGTAAATTTACCACAAAACTACTTTTAGTGCTAAATATAGCACAATTTTTACATCTCTCATTGGAGATGGTCTAAGAAAGAGGAATAGTAATTAGCATTAACAATTGGATAATTAAAACTACATGATTCATTTTCCTATTTTTTCATCGTTGATTAAAACAAATTATTGTTATTTTATGTCTCAAACAACAAATTAAAATAACAAATAACAAAATCAAATGAAGAAAAAAAATTGTATGTATAAAGAAATATTAAATTTTATTTTAAATTGTCACTCTTATTGCTTAATTTTATTTTATTGTATTTCTTATTTTTACTATCATAAAAATTATTGTTTACCAAATAGAAATGTAAATCTAATTTAGTGGCATTCAGTTCAATTCTTTGTGAAATCGACCTCACCTATATGAGTACTACTTGATTATGTGCACTTGCGTAGCGGTTTATAATTTGTGTAGCATAACATTTCTTTTTCTATATAATAAAAAGTAACAGAGAGTTAATTTTTTGCGTTAGCTAGACATTAATGATTAAAGGAGAAAGAAAAAAAATCCACGACTGAAATTCAATCTCAACTTTATAACCAAAATATCTCAAAAAGAAAATAAAGTAAAATATATCATCTCCTTCTTTGCGATTGAGGGGTGAGGGATTTTTTTTTTGTGTGATTGAGGTAATCCCAATAGAATTGAATGTGATTGATAGAGGTAGAAACAAATTATATAATTTATCAATCCCAATTTCTACAATTGAATTGAGGGAGGAAGAAAAATAATTGCTATTTGTAAAAAAATTTATTGGCATATTTTATAAAATAGATAAAAATAATATTTGTGGCATTTTTAAAATTATTTTTATTTTTTGTTAATTATTTTCGAAAATATAATTTCATTTTCTTGTGTGAAAAGACTTTCAAAATCAGATTTTATTCCTTTTTGACTTTGTGTTAATTAAAGGGGTTTTTTCTATTTTGGGTTAATATTACCTTAAATAAATATTTATACTGCCATAAACAAAAATAAACATTTATATTGTATAATCAAATAAATGCTTTTATTATTATTTATTTTTAATTTAATATCTATAGTCAAATAAATTACATTTTAAAAAGCATATTTATTACTATTTTATATAATTTTATTAATTGTATTAATTAATTTTATTCTCATTAAGAATTTTGTTTACTAGTAATTATGTTGTCTTAAAACTTTTATTGATTTTTTATTAATAATATAGAATACTTTTTTGAATATTTATTTCATTTATTAATGTTTGTATATGTTCTTGTATATAGCAATTTCTATATTAAATAATTTTATTTTACATAGATTTTTAAATTATTTAATTATAATATAGCTTTTTAGTTTTTATGGCTAACGTGCCTTTTGGTTTTGTAAAGCATTATGTTTAGTTTTGTAAGTGGCTTGTTTTTTGATTTGTAAGGCCAATGTGGCTAGTTTTTTTTGTATGGCCAACATGGTTAGTTTTCTTTTGTATGGCCATTGTGGCTAGTTTTTTTAGTTTTGTAAGGTCAGTATGGCTAGTTTTTGGTTTTGTAAGGCTAGTATGACTAGTTTTTTGGTTTTGTAAGGCCAGTATAGCTAGTTTTAATTTTGTAAGGTCAGTATGACTAGTTTTAGTTTTGTAAGATTAACATGGATAATTTTTTTGTTTTGTAAAGTTATTATATGGCTAGTTTTATTTTGTAAGGTTAGTTTGGTCTAATAATAACACATCAAATGTAGAGTATTCACCGTCAGCAATGGAGATGAGATTAGATAAGTTCTAGTATTTACATAAGAGAATTCTATGTGACAATTTATAAAAATTTCATATTTTATTTTATTTTATTTTATTTGTAAGGGAAATTTCATATTTTATTAAATATTTATTATGTATTAATTTTCTCTCTTTATTTTGTAGGTGATCTATTAGTGGGGCGGAAGTGACAACTCTCTAGTTTCAACTGGGTTCTTTTTCAGTTTTCCAGGCAGTAGCAGTTGCGTTACTAGTAGATTTGCGTTGGGCTCAAGATGTGGGACTTCCCGTGGAGAGGGTTTTTTCTGATTTACTTTCTTTGGTCTCAACTTTGGAGGGTCCAACATTGTATTTGCATGAACTGGGGGTTATCTTTTCTGATATTAAAGTTTTATTGTCTAGTTTTCTTGGGGCATCTCTCTCTCATGCGCCTCAACTTTATTGTTGAGGCTCATAGATTGGCTAAGCATGCCTTTAGGATAGACAATAAACTTTCTTGGATGAAAGAAACCTCCCCACCTTTTGTGTAACTTTTGTTACCCTTGTTATTTTAATAACCTTTATCGGTTACCACAACAAAAAAAAAAGAAAAACATTTATATTGTTTATTAATTTCAAATATACTATTTTTAAAGTTTCTTATTTACAAAAATACAGTAAATAAACTCCCCCAGATGCGCAAAGAGATGTGTGACACACATGTGGCTATGTGGGCGAGTGAGACTCACACACGAGTGAGGGACAAAGCATTTAGACTTCCCTGACACTCACAAACTGTAGCGTCAGAACGCAGCAGTAGTTGCCACGTGGCGAATTCGAACAAAGTGAATTTTAACGTATAAGGCTTTTTTTCTCAGCACAAAACAACTAAACAACAACACAAAAACAACTAGAAAACAACTTAATTATAGCATATAAATCAATTAAAGTTTATCATATTATGCAAACAAAAATAAATTTATAAGACAAAAACTTCAAAAAATACAATAGTGAAATAACTTAATAGTAACGAATAAACAACACGATAACAATTTTATTTTAATATAAAAATTAATTGAGCATCAACACTTACGTCATCTTAAAAAATAAAATAAAAGCAGCACACAAATAATATATATATACATTTATTTCTCTTAGTTAAACAACTAAAAAACAACGAAAAAACAACTGTATTGTAACACCCTAATGCTAAGGCATGCTACAGTGCTTTTTCAATTATTGTGCAAACTTTGCTAATCAAAGTAATTTCTTTTTAAAAAACGTGTCAAATTAAAATTTATGCTTTAAACATTAAACTTTTATAAAATAATATAATATTTACAAATCCCGGGATCCCGATTTCAAACTTTTGAAAATTTGCTATTTAAAACTTTACATTCAAAATATACAAGCTCTGGGTCGCACAGCGACTTTCAAAATACAACACCCAGATGTCCCGAGACCGAACACTCCAGGTCGCGCTCCTTGACATGTACAATCTCACCCGAGCTCAGGTTCACTCCTGTTCAGCTTTCGCCTTTCCTTTACCTACACATGAAAGCAGAATCTGTGAGTCAACAGACTCAGTAAGAAATGCATATAACATACCATATAATTTCCGACCTGTAAATAGGCGCCCATACACCTATTTACAGAGCTTAACAGATGAGCATGAACGTTCAATACCAGGGTACAACCACTATACCACATACACAACGTACCTCGCTGTACGAGAGTTGGTAGGGTTTATCCCGATCACTGAGTATCACTGAGTGATGTACCACACACCTTAGCATTTTCTATGCTTGTGTTGGTATCACTGTATCGTACTCAAATTAACAACAATCACTGTACCAATACACGCACACAAGTATTGGTAGTGTTTAACATATTTCAAGCATGCATATATAAACACATATACATACATTCAGATAATCACATCATACATTATACACAGTTCTTACCTGTTTTCCGAATTCAAGTGTGCTGGCCGACCTGAACGGAATTCACGTGCTAGATGGATGCCCTAATCACAATAACGGTAACACAGATGAGTGACTCGCCAAATCACTTTCCGGGACTTAAAACCCGAAACTAAATGTTCCCCTATCAATAAACCTCATGGCAATACCCTATATTACCCAAAATTGGCCAAAACTAGGGTTCTGGAAAAATCCCCATCAGGCAGACCGGATCCAACCGGCATCCCGGTTCTGGGTCACCAACCGGTCGACCGGTTGGTACAGACCACCCAGAACCGGAATTCCGGTTCATCTGCAGAAATCCAAAAATTTTCCGTTGTCGCCGAGCAAAAATTACAAAATTAACATATTTCACATATAAGCTAAATAATACCCCTAGAGTTTAATAAAATCTCCAAAATTGAGAAATTATAACTCTAATATTTATTTCTAAATATTGGGGTCCACATTAAAATTTAATTCACAAATAATAATAAAATAATAACAATTAGTGCTAATTGCCTTTTCTAATTCAAAAACTAGAGTGGTCATTACATGTATAAACTCCACTACAAATATGCAAATTACATAGGCATGAAAATAACTCTAAAAAAGTAAAAAATACCACTAATGTATAAAATAAAATAAACATATATATATATATATATATTAATTTTTATTTGGTTGAATAACTAAATAACAACATATATATAAAACAACTGTATAACAACTTACTATCATATGCAAGTTAAATGGGCATGAAAACAACTTCATAAATTACATCAAATCCAAGAAAAAAATAAAAAAATAATCTATAAAATAAATTTAAAAACAACTACATAACACTTATACACAAACTTAAATATATATCCCACACATTAAAAAATAAATATATACTAATTTTTTTTTTTTTGTTAAACAACCTAATAGCAACGAATAAACAACACAATAACAATTCTATTTTAATATAAAAATTAATTGAGCATCAACACTTATGTCAACTTAAAAAATAAAACAAAAACAACACACAGATAAAAAAACCATGTATATATACATTTATTTTTATTGGTTAAACAACTAAATAGCAATAAAAAATAACTGCATAAACTCCACTACAATATACAAATTACATAAGCATAAAAACAACTCTAAGAAAGTAAAAAATACCACTAATGTCTAAAATAAAATAAACATGTATATTATAATATATTCATTTTCACTTGGTTGAATTACTAAATAACAACAAATGAACAACTGTGTAACAATTTACTGCTATAATATACAAATTAAATAGGCATGAAAATAGCTCCACAAATTGCATCAAATCCAAGAAAATAACACACAAATAATCTATAAAATAAATTTAAAAATAACTACATAATACTTGTACACCAACTCAAAAATATATCTACATATTAAAAATATATATATGTATATATACTCATTTTGCTTTTAGTTAAACAACCTAATAGCAATGAATATAACACAATAATTATTCCATTTTAATATGAAAATTAATTGGACATTAACATTTACGTCAACTTAAAAAATAAAATAAAAACAATATACGAATTTGAAAAAAAAACATGTATACATATATTTATTTCTCTTGGTTAAAAAACTAAATAAAAAAAATTACATAACAACTCCATTTCAATATGTAAATTATATAGGCATGAAAACAACTTCAACAAAATAAAAAAATACCATTAATATATAAAGTATTTATACATGATATTACTTACACTACACTAGCATTTCTTTTCTCATAGTAGCTAGATCATGAGATTAAGGGTTATAATCAGGTGAGGTTCTACACGATGCAGATGGAGTTGAGCTGTGTGAGTGAAGTCAAGTCGTTGGGAAAGAGACTTTATACACTAGTGGAAGACCGAATCAGTAAATTTGTAATTAAGAAAACTTGAAGTAGTATAAATGAAAAGTATAAACATTAAAAAAGATAAAATTGCCGTGTGGCAATATAAATGTAAAAAATATATTTTTTTTGTCATTTTGTGTAAAAAACCCTTAATTAAATAGGAGTTTTTCTTATTTAGAATATTTAATTTTATCTATTCTAAATCATATTTTATTCTTTTTATTTAATTTCTTGACTAAGAAATTGTATATAGCTATGTGTGTTAATGTAGTCAAAGTTGTCTTATTTATTTATGGAAACTTTGTTCAAAAACTGTCCAGGTTCAATGTACCTATTTGAACGGACTGGCTGTCTGTTTAAATAGATTTTCACTTTCCTATTTTGGAAAATTTTTCATTTATTGACTTGATTATTTCTTGGTTATTTGACCATGATCTAGTGGGTTTCCAAAGTCTATAAGGGCCAGTTTGGCACAACTGTGCTGGGGAAAAAACAGCTGTAGCTGTGCTGTGAGAAAAAACAGTTGTAGCATAAAAAAAACTGAGCTGAGTGTTTGGTAAATTATAAATTGCAAAGTACTATGAGTTGTTAAAATCTATTATAATGATAATGATAATGTTATAATCTAGTTTATTATAATCACAATTATGATAAACTTATTTTCTATAATATTTCATTTATCATAAATTTTTATTTTTTTTTCAAATATAAATTTATATGTATTTGATAAAAATAATTTATAGTATTTTTTTATTATATTTTATCAAGTGTAAAAAAATTAGAAACTCAAGTATATAAAAAAAAATATGTTGTTTGTTAATATTAAAATAAAATATAAATTATTTATTTAAAAAATAACAAATTTAATAATTATTTATTTTATTATAATTAGTTTATTTTTTAAAAAAAATTATTTTTTAAATATATAATAAATAAGTAAATATGGTTTTAGTACAAAAAAAATTTATTATAATCTTTTAGTCAAATCAGCTTTTTCTAAAAGTTCGGTTGGAGCAGCTTTAGCTTTTAGCTGTAGTTTCTCTAAAAATTCTTCAAAAAATTATTTTTTGGCTGCTTGTCAAACACATTTTTATCACAGCTTTTTTAAAAAACAGCTTTTAGCTTTTCCAAAAGCTGTGCCAAACGGGCCCTAAATACAGCCTTAGATTGCTGGTATTTGTTAGCTCTCTTGGTGTATCATTTACTAAATTCTTTCAAAATTAGAGAATGTTTTTTTTGTTATGTGAAGAACTTGAGTCCAACAAGTGCTTAGTGTTTTATTATTTTGTTATTCTGTATTGTTTCTTATTGAAATTGTACAGGTTGAACACCTTGAATATTGTTCATCAAGCTTTGGGAGAAGTATTGTTCGTGAGTCACTTTTTGGGAGGAAAAGTGCAAGTGAGTCACTCTTTGAGAGGAAGATTGCAAGTGAGTCACTCTTTGGGAGGAAGATTGCAAGTTAGACACTCTTCGAGAGGAAGATATCATGTGAGTCACTCTTCAGGATGAAATGTGCAAGTGCTACGATTTGAAGCGAGTTAAAGGTCTTGACACTTTAGAAATTTGATTAGAAGAATAGATTACAACAGCTACGGCAAATTCAAAGAGGGAGTCTTTATTTGCATAAGTCAATTTAGTTTTGTAAGCACTTGAGATTCATCTAATAAATTTCATTCTCTGAGAGTGGCCCCGTGGACTAGGAGCAATTCGAAAGAGTTGCTAATGTCACGTATAAAATATTGTGTGATTTTATTTTCTGTATTTTTACTTTATGCAGTATATTTTTGATCTATCATATTCTGAACAGAGATAATTACTGTTCAAACAATTATATTACAGTTTCGCATTTTTAAAATGGTTTGATAATTTCTCTTAGTAATTATAAAAACAGAATTTCACTATTGTTAAAATTTTCATTTGAAATTGAATGTGATTGAGGTAGCAAGAAAAAAAACTTCAACAATTGAAATTTTTAATAACCGCTTCTTTGCGATTGAGGGCTGGTTTAGCAGTCAACACCAATGATGATGACAAAGACGACGACACTGTGAATTGATTTTGTTTCGATTGTGAATTGGGAAAATATCAATAATAGGTTCGGTGGAGCAGAGGATTCTCGTGACTAGCAACACTAAATTTATTGGAAGCCACTCAAGAGTTCAACTCCTCAAAGAAGGGTTTTCAGTTTCAGTTATTGATAATCTTGACAATTCTTTCATTGAAGCTGTTGATAGGGTTAAAGAATTTATGGGACCTGCTCTCTCCAAAAAACTTCGTTGTCATCTGGTATTTTGCCTTTAGCTTCTTTCTCTTACCGATTAGGAGCATTTGGTTCTTAGGAAATTGATAATAATAATAATAATAATTATAATAACAATATTTTTTTGGGAAAAATAACTTTCTTCAAATGTTTTATTGGTAAGTTTTATGATTAATTTTTTTAAAAGAAGTGGGTTTTCAAAAATTTAGAAATTTTGTTTCAAATTGATTCTTCTTAATAGTCATTATACTCACTACAAATGAGCTTTAGATTAGATTATATGGATTACTGAGATTAGGTTGTATTTCAGGGTGATTAAAGGAATAAGGATGGTCTAAAGAAGTTGTTTTCTCAAATTAGGTGTGTATAATATGATAATTAATCTTTATATTTTCAATTTTATTAATCTTTATATTTTCCATTTTTACTTGCATCTTGTGTTTTAGTGTTCCAAGTACTAGAGAACATTGTTTTGGATTCTAACTTTGTGATCTGGGCTAACAGAACATTTGATGCTATGCGAGAGTGTTGCATATTTAGATAATAATTTGATTGGCACTATAAACCTTTATGAGGTTATGACCAAATACGATTGTCAAAAGGTTAGCCATCTAATTTTTACAATCTTCAATTTTGATTTTTGTCATGTAGTTGCAATTTGTCTTCAAATATTACAATTTTGCTTGTTTTTATTTTATCATATCATAATATTGTTTTTGTGGGCATTTAGATGGCTTTTTCATCTTCTACAACTGCATATGGCCAACCCGAAAAGATACAATGTGTTGATGATTTCCAGTGGCTTTGAATCCATATATGAAAGAACAAGATATTGTGTCATGATGTTTCTTTTGAGCTTCAAAAGATGAGTGAACATAATAAAAAAATAATTAATATATTTATCAATTAATAGTGAAGAGAATAAACATATCCAAGTCTTTAAACTTAAGATTAAAATGTTCTTTTATTAGATTGCATCTTTTTTTATATAGTATTTTTAGAAGTAAGATATTTTTTTTTTATATTAGTTTTATTTTTAAATGTAGTCAGAAAATATAGTGGGATATTTTGATGTGCATTCACCATCAATCTTCTAAATGCATGTATATGAATTAGGTTAGCCTAATTCTTCACTTTCAAGTTAGCTTAATTTTTCCGTATCCAAAACAAGCCAAGATTGATAGATTCTGCACTTTTTATCTTTTTGACCAAATCAATATAGGTGGTTAATGTATTAAAGGGTGAAGATGGACATGTGGATTTGAAGCCAAAAACTACTACATGAGCAGTGAGATCAGTGATGTTAGATGATTGAAAGATTAAGCGACTATTGAAAATTTCTTCAAGTAGTAATTTATTGTTTATAGAAGAAAGATTAAGATAAAAAAGGAGATGTGAAATTCTTTCTCTCCCAATCATGTGATTTTCTTATATTAAATTTGAATTAAAGAATTTGTCTTGTTTGGTGTAGAATGAAAAAAATTGGATTTTGGTTTCTAAGATCAAAGTCATGGGCACTGTGATTTCAATAGCAGGAGCACTAATCATCACCATATATAAAGTTCTAACAATTCTTGCTCAATTCTAGCATTCTAGTCAAAATATTTATTCAATACAAACTCAACTTTAGTCTCTAAGATTTTGGTAGCAACTTTTATCTCTTATACTTTTGTGTAAGGATTTAGGCACGCACTCTCCACATATACTTCTAGTTTTTTGTAGATTTATAAGATCTCCTTCTAATTCATTGATGAATTATATTTCTTCAATTAGAATGGCATTAGTTTGCACTTCAATGTGGTACATCTAGCTATGTGGACCTATGTATAAATTCCAACCTCCAACCATGATGGACAAATAAATTAAGTAGGAAATAAGAGGATGGTTTTTCTCTCTCTCTTGAGAGTGTTGGAAGTCCAACTTGACAATCAATGTCAACATTCATAGTTCAGCACCTTTGATTTTCAAAGCCCTGTTTGACCTGTGTCTCATTCTTGGTCTTATTCCCTTAGGTTTTTGATTCCTTTTGTCTCCTTTACTGCTCAAGACAATCAGAGGCTTTTGTTTGAGGTAGTTATGGGAGACAATAATGATAACCCTCGTGAAGTACAGAATGATAACTCTAATCCTTCGATTGAAGTTCCTGGCGTTAATGCAAATACTGTTTCGTCTCAACCACCACAACCACCCGACATTATGATGGAAGTTAATGAAAATGAAGATGCAGGAGGAATGGGTGTACACACCCCCAGTAAAGACAATGATAACAGAAATGATGAACTCGAGATACTGCGAAACAACTTTCTAGAGTCTATGACTCTTGACCTTGAACCGGATTTTGAGCTCATTGCAGAGGTCGTTAGCACCGGGGTCCTAGCAAGCTTCTTTGATGGCAAAGGTGTCTCAAGATCAAGACTAAAAGACATCCTAAACCAGATTTGGAAGCTTAAGGGACACTGGAAGTTCAAGACGATGAAACCTGGTTTGTGGGGCATTTTCTTTGACCTGGCTAAGGACTGCGCTGCAGTTCTTCGTAACAGGCCCTGGATCATCAATGGAAAGCTGCTAATAATTAGAGAATGGCCAGCAAATGGGGATTGGTTTAACATGGATATGGGAAAGGCTATTTTCTGGGTGTTAGTATCACGTTTGCCTACTCCTTATCTGAATGGAGTTAACACCAGAACTTTGGCTGCGAAAGCAGGAAGATTTGTAACAAGCGACCTAGCAGACCGAAGGACTGTTCTAAGAAGAGGATTCCTGAAGTTCCAAGTAGAAATCGATACCTCTCATAAGCTAATATCTTGTTTTTTTCTTGATATTAAAAGGGGAAGAAAAGAGTGGATTCAATTCAGATATCAGAAATTGCCAAAGCTATGCTATAATTGTGGATATCTTGGCCATGATAAAAAAGCTTGCTTTAGGCAAACAGCTTATGCTTATCCACCACAAGGAGCGGCGGTTCCAGCGTATGGCCCGTGGATGAAGGCAGAGTCAGCGGTTTTCAGTTGTTTTAATACCCGTAATCAGCTGGAATACTTCCGTCAAGATGGTGGCCGGACCCCTCTACCGGCAAAATTTCCTCCAACGGCTAACTCGGAGTCCAAGAAGCAAGGAAAAAGACCTGTCAATGAAGGGGACAGAGGGTTGGCTCTGCAACAGCCTATTCGCACTAAACCTTCCAGGAAGGTCATCAGGGTTCAGATTAAAGACCTAGGTGCCAAAATAGGCAAAAAATTGAAAGTGGTGGACGTGACAAACTCTTACTCGAAGGATAAAAGGAGGAGAAGCAAGGAATTTGAAGCATCTGGTTCAAGAGGTCTAGAAAAGGGAAGGAGACCACGATCAGTATCTCCTAGGACTTTACGAAGACATTCACAAGGTAATAATAGTACACTTTCTGAAAATGACATTATTACTAACTTTTCTTCAAGGCCCCCTCCTAATAGTGCTGATGATGGTATTCTTACCACCATTATGGAAAATATTGGGCCCACTTATAATCAAATGGTGGAGAAGCCTCATGCTGAGTTATGCCTTTCAAGACAGCCCCATAAACACCCTGAGCCCACACACTTCCCTTGGCTCGAATATGCTGAAGAAATTGGGCTTGCAGAGGAACTTATGGGCCCAGCACCAATAGATAAGTTTGAGCCCATACCTACATTATTCTATGACCCAATAGATGTCTCAAACTTGGTCCACGAGTGCACCCAGCCCAGAAAGAGAAAGGCTAGTCTCACTTTGATCCCTTATATCCAACATACTGCTGAGAATTCAAGGGAATTCGACCAAGAAATTCCAGTACTCCCTCCCTTTTCACTAGCCCCAGACTCCCAATTTAAAATAGGGTCAGGTGCTTCTTCCTCTACAACAAAACATGATAAATGCAGGAAGAAAGGAGTCCAGACCAGAACATCCTCAAGAAATAAAGGCAAGTGTTCAGCTCGAGTGGATTCGGAAGCTACTACAACCCAGAAAAATCTCTTAGATTCTTTGAATCTGGTTGAAGTACAAGTTGAAAGTTCTCAGGTTTTTGTTTCGGGCGAGGAGGCGGCCCTTATCAAGCCCCCCCCCCCAGCCCCATGAAGTGCCTTCGTGGAACTGTCGAGGCCTCGCTAGAGACCCGACACCCCAAGCAATAAATGCTTGGGTTAAAAAATACAAGATTGATTGTATTTTTATGATGGAAACTAAAGTATCAAAAGGAAAGATGAAGGAGTGGGCTCGGTTTTTGGGTTTTAATAATGTTGTTTGTGTTGGTGCTTATGGCACAGCTGGTGGTTCGTGCCTCTTATGAAACACTACCGTTAATTTGGTAGTTAATTATTTTGATGATGGCTTTTTTGAGGCTACTGTTTGGGACTATCAAATTCAGACACATTGGAAACTATATGCGATATATGGTACTCCATATGCAAGTGTGAAGGAGACTTTCTGGAACAGTATAGAGAAAGAGGTTAACCTTAGTCAAATTCCATGGGTTCTCTTAGGGGATTTGAATTGTATTCGAAGCTCTGAAGAAAAGATGGGGGGTAGGAAAGTGTTCCCTGCTGACACTAAGAGACTTCGGGGTTTTATGGATAATACAGGAGGAGTTGATCTTCATTTCATTGGGAACCGGTTCACTTGGCAAAACAAGCGATTTACAGGAGATCTTATCAGAGAAAGACTCAATAGAGCCATTTGTTCAGCCGATTGGGTGTTGAATTATTCGTCAGCGGGAGTTCAGAATTTGCCTATCACCATTTCTGATCATGCCCCCATTGTACTTGACACTCATCTGTATCTTAATAGAGGCTATATCCCTTTTCGTTTCTTTGAGGCATGGTCTTGGGAACCTTCGTGCAAGCAGGAAGTGATTAATAACTGGTTTCCTGAAGGATTAAATGCTACTGCTACTGCCACCTTTCTTGGAAATGTCTCTAGTCTAAGGAAAGCACTCCAATCCTGGAGGAAGAAAATTCAAGGAATTAATGAAGATGAGATCAAAAACTTGTTGGGTTTTATGCCCTAAATAAAACTCATTTCAATATAATCAGATTTACTTATTAATATAGATCAGAAATAACATTTAATGTTGCATGATTATATGTACATAATGTATAAATTCATCTGAAACCCTTTTCACATACTTGATCCTGTTTATTGT
This sequence comes from Cannabis sativa, assembly GCF_029168945.1. Classification (NCBI taxonomy): domain Eukaryota; kingdom Viridiplantae; phylum Streptophyta; class Magnoliopsida; order Rosales; family Cannabaceae; genus Cannabis; species Cannabis sativa. Next base: position 63,780,290 of record NC_083604.1, on the reverse strand, counting down.
GCCGTCAACACATTGGAAAGTAAACATGACTATGTGAATAAAGTTTCCTAGATTTATCAGACATAGGGTTTTACTGATATGATAATCTACAACAGAGTTTACTTGCATTTGGAGAAGTGCTATGTTCTTTCCAGAGCATTGGTTAAAGTAACGCTCAGGTTGGATGCATGGAGTATGCATCGGAAGGGACCAATATTGAACTTTGATTTAGATTTAATTAAACTTACCGTAAAATCTATTCAAGTCAATATCGCCAAGTTGATCCTAGATCAAATGATCTTAATCCTGATATGATTAGCTCAATCTTGAAAGGCTATTCGTGTTCTTTGATTTGTTAGTTAAGCCTACTTTTAGGTCAGGGTGATACGTACATTTTGGGAACACGGTAGTGCAATTGAGTGGGAGCGCTATCATAAACATGGAATCTATAGCTTCTATCTAGCGAATAGTAAGCAAAGGATGATCTCCTTCGAGCTTGACCAAACGAACATAAATGGTGGAGTACTCATTTCACATAAGCTGAAATATCATTTATACGGGGGTCAAGTGTTTTAAGGAATAAATACATTGTAGGGTGTAACGGTAATTTAATCCCTTTACAGTGTAGATCATTCATATAGAGGATCAGTGATCAAATTAGGATTATAACAATGGATAACTAATGATGTGTCTATATGGTGGAACATATAGAGCATTCTATATACTGAGAGTGCAATTCTAAGTTCTATGTGTGGATTCAACGAAGAATTAATAAGTTAGTGAATTTTAGTGCTAAATTCTTCATCTACTTATTGAAAGCTCGGTTATATAGACCCATGGTCCCCGCACTAGTTGAGATAATATTGCTTGTAAGACTCATGTAATTGGTTTTGATTAATCAATTATAATTCTCAAATTAGACTATGTCTATTTGTGATTTTTTCACTAAGTAAGGGCGAAATTGTAAAGAAAGAGTTTTAGGGGCATATTTGTTAATTATGATACTTTGTATGGTTCAATTAATAAATATGATAAATGACAATATTATTTAATAATTATTTATAGTTATTAAATAGTTAGAATTGGCATTTAAATGGTTGAATTAGAAAATTGGTGTTTTTGAGAAAATCAGATGCAGAAAAGGTAAAACTGCAAAATTACAAAAAGTGAGGCCCAAATCCACTAGTATAGGGCCAGCCACTTTTGTAGGAAATTTAAACTGATATTTTCATTATTTTAATGCCAAATAATTCAAACCTAACCCTAGTGGAATGCTCTAAATAGATAGTGAAGGCTTCAGGAAATTTACACTAAATTTCTACACTTTTCTTCTTAGATTCAGAAAAAACTGAGCCTCTCTCTCTCCCTATCTTTGGCCGAATCCACTCTCTCTCTCTTCCTCATTGAGATTTCGAAATTATTAGTGTATGAGTAGTGCCCACACACAGCAAGTGATACCTCAATCATAGTGAGGAAGATCGTGAAGAAAGACTTTCAGCAAGAAGGAGGTTTCAGCATCAAAGATTCAGAGAAAGAGATCCAGGTTCAGATATTGATAATGCTCTGCTACAGAAAGGAATCAAGGGCTAGATATCTGAACGGAAGGAGTCATATTATTCCGCTGCACCCAATGTAAGGTTTCCTAAACTTTATATGTGTTTATTTCATCGTTTTAGAAAGTTCATATTTAGGGTGTTAATAAACATACTTGTGAGTAGATCTAAGATTCTGGTAAAATAAATTCCAACAACTGGTATCAGAGCCATGGTAATTGATTTACTTGCAAGAAATTTGGACTTTAAAACGATTGTTTGTATGTTTTTGGATGGTATCATGTTGTATTGAGTGTTATTTGATGATAGATTGATGTTTGTAAATTTTCGTGAAAAATAATTGCGATTTTGTTTCTAGAATTATTTTTATTGGATAGTATGGAAAAAATTAAGCAAGTTAGCCTTTTACAGAACTCAATTTCGATTTTATTTAAATTAGTTATGAATTTTTGAAGATTTGAAAAAATCGGGGCTGTGCTGAAATTTTCATGCAATCGCAAATCTGTCCGTACAGTTCACAAGTTTTTTGTTTTTCTTCGATTTTTCATGCTTTTTCATGGAATTAACTTCCGATTTTTGGTATAGTTTTGTATTTATACTATTACTATTCCTAATTCAATTCTAATTATCATTATGAATTAATTTAATATTTTTAAAATTTAATTCAAGATATTTTTTTTTTGAATTAAATTTAATTCAAGATATTAGTGTAATTTGAATTTAAAATAGTTAGTATCTATCTTATTTGCTTAATAATCTATCTTATTTTTAAATTTGATTATATCTTATCTTATTTTTAAATTTAAGGTCAGATTTTATATATTTTAAATTTAAATTTTTTCAAATAATTTGACCTTATTTAAATTTAAAATAAGATAACTATAATCATGAAATTTTAAATAGATGTAAGATATTTTGCTAACTTTTAAATTTTGTTATTTTATTTATTTAAATTACATTTAAAATCTGAAAAAGATATTCATTTATCTTTTCTAATTTTTTATTTAATTTATATTTATAAAATAACATTTAAATTTTAAAAGTAGTTAGCAAATTTTGAAATGATATTTAGGTTGGTTGAAACCTAATTTTTCAAAATTGTAGGTTTAATTTTAAATTTAAATTATTTTTAAATTTTCGAATTTTTGAAATATTTTTTTTAAATTTTCGAAAATTATTATTTTTTATTTAATTAATTATTTTCGAAATTAAATATTTAATTTAAAATTAAATAAATCGTACATCCAACTATCCAGCTAACCTTGTTGCAGGAGTTTGTGTTTTAGCTTATGTGTAAGTTTTCAAAACCTATTATTACTTAATTGCAAATAGTCATGGTTACTTTTTGCCAAATCTAATGATCTGATGGCTCCCTTGGTCAAGTTAATAATTTGTAACAGGTATATTTACAATCTTCTTTCATCTGTGTATGACCTAGCAACATGATAGGACCCATCCAAAGTGTGACTGTGTGAGCCTAGGTGTTTAATTTTATTATAGATGCATATAGGTTGCTGTTGCTAAAATAAATTATCATAGTTCTTGATAGAATTTATTTAGGCCCATTTAGTTTTTGGGCCTATTCAATTAATAACAGTTGTTCTTATTAAGGTTAAATTCCTCTCTTTTGGGCCTTATGTGAGAGTTGGGAGCCATAGTAGTGGGTACGACATACTGAACCCAGCACCCCCTCACATGAACCACCCCAATTGTGAAGGCCCATTTGCCTAATTTGAATAACTGTACTAGGTTAATTAAACTAGTTTAACCTAATAAAATTGATTAGCAACATAATTAATTTCATTTATTTTGAAATTAATTTAAGAAAATCATAGTTTAAAGAATTTTATTCTAAGCTAAACTATGTGTATTTTCTTGTATTTAATTAAATATAGAATTATAACCATCTAGATTCTTTCTGGAGCTTAATTTAAATTTTTCATTAAATATTCCTATTTAAGTTGATATTTAGTTATCTTCAACTAACCAACTTAAATCTGAATATCTTTTGGATTTAAAATTTCAAAATTAAGTTGAGGAATTTTAGGCATTGATTATTAAGATTCTTTAGATATTTTTTAAGTTAATATCTTTTCGAATATTAACTTAAAATGGAATATTTTAGATATTTTTTTTAGGTTAATATCTTTTCGAATATTAACTTAAAATGGAATATTAAGTGGTTACAACTTAATTTTTGATATTTAATTAAATTTAAATTTGAAAATATTTAAGTTTTAGATTTTTTCTAATACAACTTAAATTAGATATTTTTTCAAATTTTGTGGAAAAGATACTTAGTCAAATAAGATATTTTCTAGATAATTATTTCTAGACTACTTATTATTTCTAATATTAAATAGAAAAATATTATACATTGTGAAATTAATTATTTAAATAATTATTTTTGGTACAATTTATTTTAAGTATATTTTTCCTAGTATTAAACTAGAGATTAATAATTAAGCCTTCTCTACACTTAATTATTTATTTCTTGAATTTAATACATTTAATTAATTTGAAAATTAAATATCTAAGTTGATTTTCATCATGATACTTAAATATTTTTTTTTCATGACACTTAATTAAATAGAAAATTATTTATAGTTGAAATTTATTTTTTCAACTAAATTTAAATAATTTTCAAAATATATTTTTTCTTTATTTTATTAATCAAATTTCGAAATTGCATTTCTTAAATGCTGGAATTTCGAATTTTATTTGAAAAATAGATTAAAGTTATAAATTATTTATTTTAATTTTGGACCAACTTAAATCAATTATTTTTTCATTAAATGATTAATTTAAAATAAATAAATTAAAATATATTATTAGAAATTGAATTAATTAGTCAAAGGAAAATCTAGATAGATGATATTTTTACTTGAAGTATTTTTCTAGTGTATTTAATTAAATAGAAAATTAATATTTAAGTTGATTTTCATCATCATACTTAAATATTTGAAATTTTTCTTATATATATTTAATTAAATAGGAAAATTATATTTTTTGTTGTAAATTAATTTTATTAATTAATTTTGGGCCAACATTAAATTAGAATAATTTTTCTAGGATTTATTTTTTATTTTAACATGCATTTTCGAAAATTGTGTCCTTGAATACTTTAATTTTTCGAAATGCAATATATATTTATAGAAAATTAAATTTGAGTTGTAAATTAATTTAAATTAATTTTGTAACAACTTAAATTGAATATTTTTCTAAATATTTATTGGAAATTATTACTAAGATGGATATAATTCATGTTATTTTCTTATCCATCTAAGTAAAAATTATAAATATTAAATTAAAATTTATATTTAGAATTTTTCATTCTAAATTGGAAATTTTAATTAATAAATATATATATTTAAAATAAATAGATTAAATAAAGAGAATCAAAGAAAATACAACTCACTTTAAATAATGAGCTTGATTATTATTAAGATATTCGATCTCCATTGTTGGTCTTACAAAAGTTAAATGTTTTCAATATAACCTCGAGACGCTAGACTTCGTCCCCCTATGGATGGTTATTCGTTGAACGCATTTAACACCGTAAGATTTCATTTGATAAGTGTTTTGTGAGTTTTCGTCTCTATTTAGACTCTCCCCTACGGTGACTACTTAGAGATAAACTCATAAAACATGAAACAATGGTGGAAGCTCATAAAATGAGAATAACCTTGACTCTCGCCTACCGGGACAACGTTGGATTCTTATTTTGATCGAATAAAAGGTTGCTAGAATGGTTTCTATTTTAGATGAGCTGACAACTCTATTCAATGAATGATACTTTGACTCTCGCCTACCGGGACACTGAATCAGTTTGTTGAAAACCTTGGAAATTATTTAGGATTGTATGTTTTAGTATTTTCTCTAGTCATTCCTACTTGCTATATGTTTATAATTTCTGAATTGTGAATGAATTTATATTGAACCACGTTATTTTCTGTTATTAAGTTGTAGTTTAATTTCGAATCTTCATTGTTGGTCTAACATGTTTGTTTTTCTAATGAGATAAATCCCTAATGGATTTTCACCATTAGACATACATAATAGTGTAAGATCTCGAAAGATAAATATTGTATATGCAACATCTAGCTGTTCATCAATTGATGACACCTTAGACTAGTATTTTTACAATATGAAACAAGAAGATTACATAAATAAGATTACTTTGTCTTTCGCTAATCGAAGCATCGTTGGATTCTTATTTATAAACGAAATTATCCTAATTCCTCTTAGCTTATTCATTTCGAATTAGCTCAATAATATATCATTGGATGAATAATCTATAAATCATTTCATGTCATTATATTTTCTCTTAAGAAATTAAATGACGCATATGATTATAATCCCGAAATTCTATCCCCAATTGATATAAATCCTCAATCTTAGAAATCTCCTACTTGTATGGGCAAACCTGACTTAGAGTTTGTATTAGTAGTGCTGGTCCAAGATAGAATTACTCATTATATTTGGTATAAATTTAAGTCTTTGACTTTAATTTTAGATTCCAAATAGAAATTTTCTTATATTTCTAATTCCAGAATACAATACAGTTACACTTTCTCAAGTGTTTAATATCCATCTTCTATTAATGGATTAAAACTGTATGGAATATGAGTTAGGTATTCTGTGACCAGGATCCACTTGCAGTATTCTAAGAACTCTTTGATGTAACTAAACCTAAGTCATCAAAAGACACTACCACATTTTTTTTAATCTATGGCATTTGTATCTTGTTCATAGTGGATTTGACAAGATCAATCTCTGCAAAGAGTTAATATGCCTATATCCACTGAAAGTAGTTCATCTCATTCGCAGATGGATGTACATTCAGGGGTGTATATAAGTTTTTCGTTGTATTCTTAAAACGACAACTCTAGATTATACCTTATGCAAAGAAATTTGAAATGTTTAAAAATTTCATTAATTTCTAGCAATGGTTAAAACCATTAAGGTAAGTGATTAAAGATCTTGCGAACTGATAGGGGTGGAAAAATAGTTAGTAGATATGCAGTTCAAAGATCATTAAATTGATTTTTGAATTATATCCAAACTTACCTCCCCAGAAATTTCGAGTTGCATGTTAATGATTAGTTACTAGTCGTTGCCTAATTCCTTCTATGGTAATACAATTTCAGAATGATGTAATGGTTGTATACTTAATGTAAATCATTACTAGATTCATGGATGACCTAATCAAAATCTTAAGAAAAGCTAGAACTGTTAACCATGGTTTGTTAGCTATTCTAAGTGATTAGGGGTGGACCATCCCATAGTCAATAGATAAGAAAGTGTTTGTTCAAACAAATACTACTTTTCTAAGATAATGACTAAGTCTGAAAACAAGTAGCAAATAAAAGAGATATTTTTCTTGATTCCAAAAGTGTTCTATCATCTTATATAACATATGATGATCCCACTGCCTCTGTTGTCTTGTCACAACCGAAGAGATCAATACCATTTAGTTTTCTTAGACATAATTCACGGTACCTTGTCGTAGTGGGAGAGTTTCTAGGAACTCACCTTCTTATGACTTGGGAGACACTAGTGATTAAAATCCATTGTGAGTTTAAACAAGTAATGGATTGTCAAGATAAGAAACTAAGAAGAAAGCCAATAAAACTATGGTTTAATCCATTCACATGGAATAACCTAAAGTTTTCTATTACAAGGACATAAAAGGAAATTTTAGTTAATAAGTCTATTCTATGGACTTAACAAACTTCCTGTTCCTAGTATTATAGGTTTGAGTTTATCTAAACCTATGGCTTGTGGTATACCTGGTAATTACTTACTCTAATGCAAGCAACTTACTTTAGTAAGATGCTGAAGCATTTTCTTTCTAATGGCAATCTATAGAAGCTTCACAACTTCTTAGGCATATATTTTATTTATCTAAGGAAAAGTCTCAACTATTCCAGAAAAGATAAAGCCATGAAAGAATTTCTTATATCAACAGTGAGAGGTCTTAGATATGCTTTTGTATGCCTTAGACCGTACACTGTTGAGTGGGAGTAATAAGTAGGTATCAGATTAATCCAGGAGAAGAACATTGGAAGACAATCAAGTAAATTTTAAGATTAAGAAGAGGAACTATATGTTAGTCTATAAGGGTGTGTTTAAAACTCTTAGACTACACCATATCAGATTTCAAAATTTGCCTTTGTGCTAGAAAATCTTTCTGATAAGATGGTGATTACTCTGGGGGTGGAATAGTGATTTTGGAGAAGTGTAAAAACCTATCTGAAGTCTCTAGGTCTACCAGAGAGAGACTGAATGTTAAAGCTGCAGGAAAGGTACTTATTCAGTCTAAGGAAAGTTCTATACATTTTGGCATCATTCCAAATTGCCTTAAACTACTAGTGTTAATTTCCTGATTAACCAAAAGTAGTTGCCAAAGATATAGAATCCAGTATCCCAAGAGAGTAGACATATAGAGAGGAATTTCACATTATCAATGATTTTGTGATTAAAGGAAGAGTAATAGTGGAGAAAAGGTTGTGGTTAATTCAACCTTTCAGATCCTATTATGAGGAGTTTACTACTACTACACTTGATTTGTATATCAAGGTGTTGAGATTATTTAAAACGCACTTTTTGTTTTATATTAGTGCAAGTGGGAGTTTGTTGGGTTTTATGCCCTAAATAAAACTCATTTCAATATAATCAGATTTACTTATTAATATACAAGATCAGAAATAACATTTAATGTTGCATGGTTCACATGATTTATTTCATGATTATATGTACATAATGTATAAATTCATCTGAAACCCTTTTCACATACTTGATCCTGTTTATTGTGCCGTCAACACATTGGAAAGTAAACATGACTATGTGAATAAAGTTTCCTAGATTTATCAGACATAGGGTTTTACTGATATGATAATCTACAACAGAGTTTACTTGCATTTGGAGAAGTGTTATGTTCTTTCCAGAGCATCGGTTAAAGTAAAGCTCAGGTTGGATGCATGGAGTATGCATCGGAAGGGACCGATATTGAACTTTGATTTAGATTTAATTAAACTTACCGTAAAATCTATTCAAGTCAATATCGCCAAGTTTATCCTAGATCAAATGATCTTAATCCTGATATGATTAGGCTCAATCTGGAAAGGCTATACGTGTTCTTTGATTTGTTAGTTAAGCCTACTTTTAGGTCAGGGTGATACGTACATTTTGGGAACACGGTAGTGCAATTGAGTGAAAGCGCTACCATAAACATGGAATCTATAGCTTCTATCTAGCGAATAGTAAGCAAAGGATGATCTTCTTCCAGCTTGACCAAACGAACATAAATGGTGGAGTACTCATTTCACATAAGCTGAAATATCATTTATACGGGGTCAAGTGTTTTAAGGAATAAATACATTGTAGGGTGTAACGGTAATTTAATCCCTTTACAGTGTAGATCATTCATATAGAGGATCAGTGATCAAATTAGGATTATAACAATGGATAACTAATGATGTGTCTATATGGTGGAACATATAGAGCATTCTATATACTGAGGGCCCGTTTGGTTGGAGGTAATGAAAGTAATGGAATAGGAATAGGAATAAGAATAGGAATGGTAATGGAATGGAATAAGAATAGGAATAGGATTAGGTTGTTTGGTTAGATTTATGGAATCAATAATTGAATACAATTCTTATGTTTGGTTGACTATATAATGGAATGGAATGGAATAAATTAATTTTGAACAAAAATACTATTATTTTTAAAACATGATTAAAAAATTAAATTAAATATATTCAACTTATATATATTTTTTTTTTTTTTAAAAAAAAATTGATTTATATTTTTTTAAAAAAAACTAATATGTATTAAAAAAAATTAATATTTATTTAAAAAATTTGACATATATAAATTTATATTTATTGAATTTACTATAAAATATTACTTCTTTAAAAAAAAACCTAACATATATTTTTTTTAAAAAAACTATATAATCACATAAAAACTTGTTCAAAAGTATAAGTATTCATGTCCAATACCCATATTTATGCTCAAAATAATTGTGTGCAAAATTATGAGCATAACACATTACACCAGATCCAAAAGATTATAATTTGTATACTACTGAATGTCAAAGGCAATATATATTGTCCTGCAAATTATTTTAGACCAAAGTGAATAACCATGATCTTTCTAACTCTTTCCCGAGCTGTGTACTAAAGAGAGCCATCAATCAGAAGTCTCGCCCATTCATCCTTCTCATCATCTGGGACACTGAAAAAGTAAGAAACCAGAGCATTATCTTGCATAATCATGCGAGCTACCTTATGACGTTAAGTTGTAGTAAGTGTAGTGGTCCTTTCTAACTCTTTCCCGAGCTGCATAGGCTTTTCATTCAAGTCTTCACCAATAGCTTTACTCAAACGAATTGAAGCTTTTTCAATTACCTCTGCGAGAATAGAAGCTGATTGAGTAAGTGCATTTGAAAGTTCTTCATGATTTGCAGCTTTCCTTTTCTTCTTTGAAGACCCATCTGATTGAGTGTGAGATTGAGCACCTCTTGTTGCATCTGAAACAGACATAGATTCCACTTCATCCACATTATTAGCATTGCTAAAATCATCTTCTCCAAGTGTAGTGTTTTCCTTTTCAGCTTCAAGTTCTTCAACAACATCTGTTACAGTCTCTGCATGTTTTCCAGTTGCACGATCTTTGCCAAAAACTGCACACAAGTCGTCATACCAAGGGAATGACTTGATCTTGAATGGAGCTGCTTCCTTATGACTCTGCATGTATACAAAATAAAAACCAATAAATCACACCGCATAACCTATCTTTTACTTCACATATCTCTAAAGTATACATAGCAAAGTATTCTATAAGAAGTTCCAAACATTATGCCAAGTTAAAAAGTTTAACATTTTTAAAGCACTAGTTATATTATAATATAGCATATATAAACATAAATACCTGCAAATATGCTTCCCACACTGGTTTTTCCGCAGTTACAGTTTTTCTAATACTGTCCCATCCAAACCCGCTACAAAAAGGTCCAGTCAACATTTCATGTACTATTTGAAAATGAGTCTTCAAAGTTTTCATTCTAGACTCAATGTGTGGCTTAGCTTGTATGTCACATCCAGGCATTCGCTCTTTTAGTTTCATCTCAATAGCTCTAAGATGACCTGGCTTGAAGTTTCCTTCAGCTTTAAACTTCCCTTCAATATTTAGCTCCATAAGTGATTCAATCAAGTGTTTGTCTTCATCTTCACTCCAGAATCTTTTATTTTGTCCTGGACCTCTTCCTTTTGAAGTCTCCATGCTGAAATAAGGAATCAAAATAATGTAAAACTAAAAACTAGAATTGAAATGTTGAACTTGAGTGAAAAATAAAGACATTCAACAGTAAATAAACAAAACTGAATTGATATACACACCAATAACAAAACATAAATTCAAAGATAAATTTCAATGTTGTCAATTACACAACCAGTCAAATAACTTGGCATAGCCAAGTGAAAACAAATATAAAAACCTAGATAATCATTGTGCATTTAATCTAAGAAAAAAAACTAGCTTGCTCTCCTACGTTCCCTCCATTCACTATACATCTCATGTGCTAAATTATTTCTAAACGTTGTCCACTCTTTAGAAGCTTCAATACTTCTTATGGATCCATCAACATCTTCTTCGTCTCCACTGTTAATCTCATTCTCTGAATGCATATAAGTATTATCAGTAGGCATTTCTCTTCTAATAAAATTGTGAAGCAAACAACATGCCAAAATGATTCAATTTTGAGTCTTTATTGGATAGAATGACAGACTCCTAAGAATTGCCCATTGACTCTTAATTGCACCAAAACATCTCTCAATGACATTCCTAGCAGATGAATGCTTCATATTAAAAAATTCTTGTGAATTTCTAGGAGGATTTCCATCTTCCCATTGGTTGAGGTGATAACGTTGGCCTCGATATGGAGCAAGAAATCCCTTACAATTAGTATATGCAGCATCTACAAGGTAATAATAACCTAAAATAAAATAAAGATGGGGATTAAGTTGTCTCCTAAATGAGCTACTAATCAAAAATAAAAAATGTACAATCTAAAACACTAAGCTTACCATTTGGAACACACAAACCATTTGTTCTACGTATGGCATCACGTAAAACTCTACCATCTGCTGCAGAGCCTTCCCAACCAGGTAACACATATATGAATTGCAAGTCTTGGGAGCATACACCTAAGACATTTGTAGCTATTTCACCTTTTCGAGTACGATATTTTGGTTTATCATTCATAGGTACTCTCACTCTAATATGAGTTCCATCTAGTGCTCCTAAGGAATTCTACCATATCATAAACAAAGTTTTTTTTATTAGTATTTCAAACAAACAAACCATTTCCACCTAAATCATTTTAATTCAAGAAATTCAAGAAATATATATTATACCTTAAACCATTTCCACCTCTCATCTGTTGAATTTTCAAGAACAGGTTCAGGTCTTTTCAATAACTCTCCATGTAGCCGAATGATTGAATGTAACACATTATGAAAATATTTGCTAATTGTCTCACCCGATCTCATAAATCGAAATCTAACGACTCTATTTTTCACATGATGAGCAATTACATGTAAAAACATAGCCACTTGTTCATCTACTTGTAAATATTTAGATGCTTTTAACCCACCCCTAGTTTCAAGCATTATGCATAAAGTGCTAAATGCTTTCCTATTCATCCTAAGTTGATCAAAACAAATGACATCACTCTCATAAGCTATTTGGTGCACAATTTGCCTATTGACAAAAATATCAAGTATGTATAATTGTCTTCCCAAAGAGCTTGATTCAATACTATGTTCAATAATTTTTTCCCATAATTTAAAAAACCATTGCACTACATGCAACACATTCATCCAATACATATAAAGAGTTATGATCTTCTTCTTTCTCAAAATTTGTCTTTCACTTACAGTTAAGCGAGCCATTATCCTACAATGACAATAATTGAGCAAAAGAAACTTACCATTATTCATACAATCCACTGAATAATTCTTCATCATAGCACAAAAAAAAAAAAAAAATATACACACATACAACAAACTAGAAATGCCCTTTTAGTACCAAAGTCAGAGAGTACCAAATTCTATATGAAAATCTGAATTGTGAAACCAACAACAATTACATGTTTTTAATAAATAAACTTTTTTAGGTACATATAAATATATATAATATATAAAAAGTTGTGCATTTTGCACTTTCAAAGTTAAGCAACTATATTATGACTCAAATCTAAATTCTCAGTATTTACCATATATCCTTAAAGCATACATGACATTACTTTGTTGGTGTTCATCTTCTTAGGCAAATCTAACATCAAATTATCATTCAAGTCAAATTATCCTTTTTTATATTATCACTTTTAATGAACATTTGTACCAAATAGAAGTGGCTAGGCAATCTCAATGTCTTGATCACCATTTACATGTCCATGATAAGAGCCTCAATAATATCAGGGAATGTTATATATACATATATATATACATAAAAATAATACCAAATATTCTAATCACATGGAAGATCAAACCAACCATTTATGAACTATTAATCCAAAACCAAATTTTTTTTTCACAATCTGATTAATAATATATAATCCAGTATTGTGTTTGTTACTCCAAATTATTGAGCCTATTCCTGTGCTAAAATGATGCCAATTTTTTTTTATATTTCTCATGTAACTAAAAATGGGGTGAGGAGACGTCCATAATCAGCAGGGAGTCCATTGTCCAATACTCCAATCCAAGGACATAACTTACAACTTTTTACATACAAAATAGTAACAGATAAATCTCTTTTTCACAAAATAACCATAATAATAATGTATGTCAAAGCAATCCCACTATAGAATTAGTACAATTCTTTCTTATCTTTTGTTATGGAAAATAAAGAGTCTCTTAGTTTAATTTACACAAAAATCTCTCAATACAATATGGTAAATCTAGAAACATAAATCTTAGTTTAACCAGACTAGTTCAGTAAAACACAAGAGTAATCCCAAATGAGATTGTGCAGATCATAATTTCAAACAGAGCCAAGAATCATCACCATCATCATTATCATCATAGTTTACATGATTAACATTATACAAGAGAGCTTCATATGTAATAAACATTTCAACAAATAACTAGACTACATTTTAGTTTAGGTATAATATGACACAATACACTATACACAATCTTTATCATAAATTTTGGAAAAAGTTTCCTTAAGTTGTCACTTTCTAAAATCATAAGTCCTATAGCCACTAAATAAAGTTCTGAATTCATTATAATCATCACTATGATTCTACCCTTTTTCTCAAATGCTCTCTCTGCTATGTCTAAATAACTTTTTATTGTTGGATCAGTATCCATACATGTCTTGAGTAAAATTCCAGTGTAAAAATTAATAAGAGAATTCCTATAATATATATTAATTTGTTGTTGTTTATGTATTTAAATGCAGAGCAATGAAGCTCACATTTCGTAACACAGCTACATTTTTTGGGGTCCATGTCACCTCATCACCTCTAGATCTCTCCTATTCTCAACTCACAGTTGCCACTGGAACCGTACGGACAATTACTAGATTCGAATTTACTAGACTAGTCAAAACTAGATTACGACATAAAACAATGGCGGTACCACCAAACCAAAGAATGGAGAGAGAGAGAGAGAGAGAGAGAGAGAGAGAGAGAGAGAGAGAGAGAGAGAGAGAGAGAGAGAGAGAGAGAGAGAGAGAGAGAGAGAATTACCTCTGGCAACACTACCAGACTAGCAAGGATCCCGGCACTTGCAGCGGCGTGAGTCTGATCAAAGAAGAAGGAGACGGTCACAGTGGTATCAATGGCAGGTTAATCTTCAGCTAGGGTTAGGGTTTGTTGGGCTTGGCCCATGGCTAGAGTAGAAGAGAGATTGGAATGGAATTATAATTCCACCAAATAAAAAATGGAATAGCAATTCCATTAGTTTGGGAGAATACCATTACTATGGAATTCTTTTCCAAAATTATTATTTTTCAACCAAACAAAATAATAAGGCCCATTAGTATTCCATTCCATTCCTTTCTGGTCCATTACCATCAACCAAACGGGCCCTGAGAGTGCAATTCTAAGTTCTATGCGTGGATTCAACGAAGAATTAATAAGTTAGTGAATTTTAGTGCTAAATTCTTGATCTACTTATTGGAAGCTCGGTTATATAGACCCATGGTCCCCGCACTAGTTGAGATAATATTGCCTGTAAGACTCACGTAATTGGTTTTGATTAATCAATTATAATTCTCAAATTAGACTATGTCTATTTGTGATTTTTTCACTAAGTAAGGGCGAAATTGTAAAGAAAGAGTTTTAGGGGCATATTTGTTAATTATGATACTTTGTATGGTTCAATTAATAAATATGATAAATGACAATATTATTTAATAATTATTTATAGTTATTAAATAGTTAGAATTGGCATTTAAATGGTTGAATTAGAAAATTGGTGTTTTTGAGAAAATCAGATGCAGAAAAGGTAAAACTGCAAAATTGCAAAAAGTGAGGCCCAAATCCACTAGTATAGGGCCAGCCACTTTTGTAGGAAATTTAAACTGATATTTTCATTATTTTAATGCCAAATAATTCAAACCTAACCCTAGTGGAATGCTATAAATAGATAGTGAAGGCTTCAGGAAATTTACACTAAATTTCTACACTTTTCTTCTTACACTTCTGATTCAGAAAAAACTGAGCCTCTCTCTCTCTCCCTATCTTTGGCCGAATCCACTCTCTCTCTCTTCCTCATTGAGATTTCGAAATTCTTAGTGTATGAGTAGTGCCCACACACAGCAAGTGATACCTCAATCATAGTGAGGAAGATCGTGAAGAAAGACTTTCAAAGAAGAAGGAGGTTTCAAAGATCAAAGATTCGTAGAAAGAGATCCAGGTTCAGATATTGATAATGCTCTGCTACAGAAAGGAATCAAGGGCTAGATATCTGAACGGAAGGAGTCATATTATTCCGCTGCACCCAATGTAAGGTTTCCTAAACTTTATATGTGTTTATTTCATCGTTTTAGAAAGTTCATATTTAGGGTGTTAATAAACATACTTGTGAGTAGATCTAAGATCCTGGTAAAATAAATTCCAACAAAACTTGGAGAAGAGATTAGAATGGATTCAAAGCCAATCTATCACAGCAGCTTTAAAAGAAGAAGAGTGCAGAATTCAATCTCAGCTATTAATTTCTTGGGCCAAGAAAGAGAGTATGTGGCGGCAAAAATCAAGAGAAACATGGCTTTCGTTGGGGGATAGAAACACACGATACTTTCATGCGGCAGCAGTTATCAGAAAGAGGCGAAATAATATTTGGGCGATTAAGGACAAGGAAGGGAAGATTTGTAAAGTTTTTCGTTTTCTAATTAACCTTTATTAATACTAGCAAAAATACTACGTGCGAGACACATATATTAAATTTTATGCTAGTTTTTTTTAATGTTATTTGAAAGCAATACAATTAAAAATTAAAGAAAAAATATTATTAGTTATTAGGTGAGATTATTATTATGTGTATAGAAAGAAATCATAAATTAATTAATCTTATAATCTTAACTTTAATCAAAGAGGCTTCTAGATATATGAACAATAAATAATCACGGAAAAATAAAAAAATAATTATTTGAATAAAAAATTCAATATACACAGTTATATATAAGAATCCCATTAATCAAAAATAATTATTTAATATATGAACAATAATTTGTCACACTATATGTTTCCCAATAAAGAAATCCACCTCCTCATAGTCAAAAATAAATAATATATGTAATACAGATTTTTATAATAGAGTACCTAAAAGAAACAAAACTTCAGTTACCATAATTTAAAAAGGTTTTAGTTCAAATATATGAGCAAATATATATATATATATATATAAATATATATATATATATATAGTCCCACACCAAACCTCATCTTCTTATAAATAATATTTTTAACATTATCAATAACGATATATATATATACTAGTGAGTTTCCACGTGCAATTGCACGTGTTAAACTTTTCATTTTAATTTTTTATCTTCATTTTTAATGCCTAATTAATTGTGATAAAATATAAAATGTGAAATTAAGATTTAATATTTGAAAATGAAGTTAAAAAGTGTAAATATATATTATATTATACAATAATAATTATAAGCTAGTTACTTAATGCTACGCGTTTTAATTACATATATAACGTGTCCTACATAAGATGTTTATTATTTAAATATATTTTACATAGTATTTATAATATTTGTACATAATTTATATATTTATTTATATTATTTTGCAGATACTTCAAGTATCATTCGTAGTATTTGAAGTGCTTGATTCACTATCACTTTCGAGCAGTGAGATAACATTGTATTTGGTTTGACTCCCACCACTATATGCATCCGCTCTTGCTTTTAAGTAAATAAAAAATTTACTCACTGTAGAAAGCCTTGCAACCGATGATATGTTTTGATCCTGTTATTAATAATATCATTGAGAAAGATAATAATATTAATGTACGTTAATGAAGTAAATGAATTTAAGTAGTACAAATTACACTTGGGATGTGAATAAGCTCTTGTGCGGTACAATTTAACATCTTTTCTGCATTTTCGCCGAAGAACGTTGCTATTAGTGAGCCTGTGTGGTCTGTTAGTTGAGCTTGAAAGCGGCACCTAATAAATTCAAATACAAATAAATTTATTTAAATCACAAATTATGATAGTAAGATTTGTGCTTAATTGAGTTAATATGAACCTTGGAATTGTCTCAACAGATGATTCGTTGCAGTTGTAGCAGTTAAAACATGATGTTTGATTGTCAAGATCTGCTTTCTGACGGCATTTTATGCAAGTCATGTACCAGAAGGGTTGTCTTAAATTCTTGATGGAGATTGATGCATTTATCCAAAAAGTAGTTTGCTAATAAAACATAATATAGTTATTGAAATAAAGTATATAATATTATGTAAAGCCAAAAATAATTATAAGCACTATAAATACCGAGAAAAGAAACTAATTAGTTAATTAAAAATTAAATAAAAATATTGTACGTACCTCTTGTGGAAGATTTTGAATGCCATTAATAGTAATGATATTATTATATTGAGGAGTTCTTAGAACAGTTTGACTTGGGAAGAGTCTTTTCTCATTGATAATGGCAGCAAGGTATTCTTCATTGTTAATGCTCCTATTAATTTATAGGATTAAATTATCAGATATATAAGAATTATTTATAGATAGGTGTAATAAAGAATAATTTATAAAAAATAAGTATGAATTAGTTTACCATTGACGAAGCTCATTTATTTGTGGAATATTTGTAAGATTAATAATAAATGAACTTTGTTGTTTGGATGATAAAGATATACCTATTGAATTGTTAAAAAAAATATATTATAAGATGTCTTTTAATAATACTAAATAATTAGTTGAAATAATTCTAACCGTTGTGTGAAACAACTTTCAGGCGTGTTCCTATTATAATAGGATTTTGTGGAAGAATTTCACATATTGTTTTTCCAACGGTCTCAGTTAGTTCATCCCACATAGTTAAAGTTTTGGGTTGTAAGCTGCACAAATATATTTTGTTAAAAATTAACATAACATATGCAGTAATTTTTTAAAACTATAAAACATATTAGTTTTAAACCTTTGATCAACAAGGAGAAATTCTTGAATATTTGCAGGTCCAGACTTTGTGTGGATTTTTTTTATTGGATCAGCACTTAATACAACTGCAACAATATCTGTAATTAACATTGAAAACAATATCATTAGTAATTTGACAATAATAATGATTATGAAAAATTAAAATTATATAAATATTACCAACAGAAGTTTTTGTATCAACGTAGGCATCTAGTTGATCAAGATAATACAAGTTGTAGAGATCTTCAAAATTCCATTGGTTTTCGTCAGTAGTTTCCTCAATTGATGTAGAAGTATTGAGGCTCCATTCAAATTTGTGACAGTCAGTAGTCCCGTGATCCGTAAGGGGAAACACCGGGTAAGCTGTGCAATCCCACACCGCCTGGGGAAGGTCAAGTGGGATGATTCTGAGACTGTGTAGGTATGGGACTACACAGTTGAAGAGAGCTTAAATGGATTGATTGGTACTACCTATGTCAACAAGGTGCATCTTGTTTTTCGGTAGCCCATCTCGAAAGAACTCCATAGTTAAGCGTGCTTGGCCTGGGGTAATTTAAGGATGGGTGACCTCCTGGGAAGTTTTCCCAGGATGCGTGTGAGTGAGGACAAAGCACGCTGGAAACACTCGTGTTGGTCTGTAGGGTGAGTCATCAATCCATGAACCAGCCAGAGTGACGAACTCGTGTATAAGAGCCATTAGTCCGTGGGTGTAAGGACCCAATGGAGGCTTGAAGCGGGGACGTTACAAATGGTATCAGAGCCTTGACCCAGCCGGAAGTGTGGTCGACGAGGACGTCGGACCCCGTAAGGGGGGGGGGGTGATTGTGACAGTCAGTAGTCCCGTGATCCGTAAGGGGAAACACCGGGTAAGCTGTGCAATCCCACACCGCCTGGGGAAGGTCAAGTGGGATGATTCTGAGACTGTGTAGGTATGGGACTACACAGTTGAAGAGAGCTTAAATGGATTGATTGGTACTACCTATGTCAACAAGGTGCATCTTGTTTTTCGGTAGCCCATCTCGAAAGAACTCCATAGTTAAGCGTGCTTGGCCTGGGGTAATTTAAGGATGGGTGACCTCCTGGGAAGTTTTCCCAGGATGCGTGTGAGTGAGGACAAAGCACGCTGGAAACACTCGTGTTGGTCTGTAGGGTGAGTCATCAATCCATGAACCAGCCAGAGTGACGAACTCGTGTATAAGAGCCATTAGTCCGTGGGTGTAAGGACCCAATGGAGGCTTGAAGCGGGGACGTTACAAAATTGGTTATCAACAATTCTAAACTCTTCTTGTACTGGCTTTATATAAGCATTGGAAATTAAGTAGACTTGTGAAACATTTAAGGTATCTCCGAAATGATGGATTGCATTGCCATACAAAGTAGCTTGTATACGATTTTTCTATTTATAATGAATCAGAAATATAGAGAATGATGTCAGAAAGTATTTTTTGTAGAGATTTTATAGCTAATTAATTAATAATCTTATATAGCTGAAACAAAATTTACATTCAATTTATATAGCTTATATAGATTTATGAGTTCTAATAAATATACCTCAATATCAGCAAGAATTATACGTTGGTACAATACTCCATTGCGAGAGATACGTGGGATAAGTTTTTCAATAACAGTAACTTTTGCTATCCATCCTCTAGTAGATGGTGTAATTTCTCGTAGTAATTTATACTGAGGATTCATCTTTGATCTGTAAAAAGAAATAACAGTAATAAGTTAAATTAAAATATATAATCAATATTGATAATAAACAGTGAAAAGATGTATAAGAAGAGAATCATACATAAGAACTTTTATATAGTATTGCTTAATAATAAGATTTCTTCATAAACAATGTTCAAGGTATGATTATTGTCAGCTTCGTTGCCTGATGGTGGTCTAATGAGAACTCTTAAAGCTGATAAAGTTTTTGCTCTAGATAGAGCAACATATAATTGTCCATGAGAGAAAACAGGCTCTGGTAAGAATACACCAACAGAATCTAATGTTTGTCCTTGAACTTTGTTAATAGTCATAGCAAAACTTAATCTAATGGGAAACTGAGTGCGTTTAAATGGGAATATATTTTTTTCATTTTCCAATGGAGTAAAAGGTATTCTGGGTAAAAAAATTCTCTTTCCACAATGATCACCAGTAACTATTTCAGCATCAATAATATTAGAGCCAAATTGTCGACATATTAGACGTGTTCCATTACATAATCCTTCAGAAGTATTAATATTACGAAGTAATATAATTGGACAATTTAATTTTAGTGTTAATTCATGGGCAGGGAATCCACTTGGTGTTAAGCTATTCATGAAGTCTTCTTGTACTCCCTGTTCATTTTTATCTACGGTTTCATCAAAACTATAATATTTTATGGAGTTACCCGGAAATCGATTAATAAGAATTTTATTAATATGGTCAATATACTCGTTTTTCGGAGTTAAAATCACGCGATTGAGTATTGTATTCATATTTTCTGTGTAGTTATTAATATCTGGAAATACGAAATCTATTAAGTTATTTAGCGAAGTATCATCATCCTCATAAGGTAAAATCATCGATGAGAGTAGCTGTATCTTTCCATCTATAGTTGGCTCGGTTCCATTGCCAATATTTAATAAATAACTGCTAAATAAGGGATCTTGTTTGGCCCGCATATTGTCTGTTAATGTAATTTTAGTAAATAAGGGCCATAACTCAGATTTTACTAAACTTGCATTAATCATTTGTTCTCTTGTACCTTTAGGAACAACAGGTAATACTTGACGGAAATCACCTCCAAAAACTATAACTTTACCACCAAAAGGAAGAGTGGAATTATTTATGTCTTTTAACATATAGTTTAAAGCTTCAATAGCTTCTTTGTTTGACATTGGTGCCTCATCCCAAATAATAAGTTTTGTTAGTTGTAATAATTTACTTAAACCTGATTGTTTACTAACTGAACAAGAACTATAATTATCTAAGTGAAGGGCTATTTTAAATAGAGAATGAGCTGTTCGACCACCAGGTAAAATAGAAGCTGCAATACCTGAAGATGCAACAGCTAAAGCTATTATTTTTTTTGAACGAACTGCAGCCAAAATAGTCTTATATAAGAAAGTTTTTCCCGTTCCTCCAGGGCCATCAATGAAGAAAAGGCCAGTTTGATTGTTGAAAATTGTATTTAATATTAAGTCGAATGCATTTTTCTGTTTCAAATTTAATAAATTAGCAGCTAATATATCTTCTTTGCTAACAACAATTGCTAATTGTTCATTAATCTCTTTATATTGTTTATCAATTTCGTTATCAGTTATGTAATTATCAACTAAGTTATAATCATTGATATCTTTTCCCATTGATTCTAGAATAAATTTAATGTGATTTAATTCTAACAATATGTCTTGTCTAGTGACATGTGTATGAGGTTGTAAAAGTATTTCGTTGTTGGGTTGTGATTTTCGATCGATTCGTATGGCGTCTAGCAGTCGGGTAGTGGAAGATTTGGGGCAACGATGGGCTGATTTACAAGTGGAAGATGAGGAGGAAGGAGGGCTCTTGTTTGATCAGGAGGAAAGGCTGGCCGATGAAGTTGATGGAAGGTGGTGTTTGGTAGGAAAGCTGTTATCGGATAGGCCTGCCGATTTCGATTCTTTAAGAAATGTGATGGCGTCTTTATGGCGGCCGGGGAAAGGTATGTATGTCAAAGAACTGGAAACTAACCGATTTCTATTCCAATTCTTTCATGAAGTGGATATTGGGAGAGTCCTTGAAGGCACCCCGTGGACATTCAATAAGAGTCTCCTACTAATCGAACGTGTCCAAAGTGGAGACAATCCCAGACTTAAAACACTGAATAGTATGGAAATATGGGTTCAAGTTTATAATCTTGAAGTTGGTTTTCGATCTGACCGTGTACTACAAGGGGTGGGAGCTTATATTGGCAAATATGTTTCGTCTTGTCCGAAGAACTTTACGGGAATTTGGCGAGATTATTTTCGAGTACGTGTTAAGATTAATGTGGAAAAACCACTAAAAAGACGTATGCGGATCTATAAGAGTAAGACGGAGTGGTTCTGGGCTGACTTCAAATACGAGAGGGTGCCAACGTTTTGCTTCATTTGTGGCATCATAGGCCATTCAGAAAAATTTTGTCATCGATTGTTTGAAGAACCCATTGAGACTATTGCTAAACCTTATGGTTTATTTATGAAAGCTCCAGACCGAAGGCAGGGGAAGCAGATTGGTGCAAGATGGTTAAGAGACAATATGGGCCAGTCGCTGGGAGTGGTTGCCGGCCAGAAGTCGTCGGAGATCTACAGGGAAGAGATGAACAATCATAGCCGATCATCAAGGGATGTCATTATGATTGATGGGCTGGAGATGGGCGAGAATCCAGGAGAGAAGAATGAGGAAAGCTTGAAGTTAATGCTAGAAAGAAATAAGGGAGGAGATCATGGAAGATTGACAATTGGAATAAATGAGGGAAATATTGGGAATAATGTCAAAGATGGCCTGGTGGTTACAGATTTAAAAAGAAGGCGTATGAATAAGGAAAGTTTATTGGAGCAGTTAAATAGTGAGGAGGTGGGTCCGAATTGGGTCTTAGAAGAAGTACATAGGCCCATGGTGAATGAGATTGAGCCCATTAGCAATGTCATTTCTGAAGCCACAAAGGACTCAATAGTGGGCTGTGTAATTGGGCCTAGTGATACGGAAGGAGCTTTGCAAAGTGATTCAGAGGAAAGGATGGAGCTTAATCATGGTACTTTTCCAAAAAACGATGTAATGGCGGGCACTCATTTTGGGTCCCGCCATCCATTATGAGTCTTTTGAGTTGGAATTGCCGAGGGCTTGGGAACCCGAGGATTGTTCAATTCCTAAAGGAAATCGTTTTCCAAAAGAAACCCAATGTTGTCTTTTTGTGTGAGACAATTTGCAAAACTGACAAAATTAATTTGGTGAAAAGGGCGTTGGGCTTTGAAGGGAGCTTTGTGGTAGAGGCCCGAGGCCATAGTGGAGGCCTAGCTATGTTATGGAAGAAAGAGGAGGAGGGTAAGTTGATTAGCTTCAGTACAAACCATATCGACTTAGAGCTCAACATGGATGGTTACCCAACATTTCGTGCAACCGGTTTCTATGGAGAACCTCAGAGGCATCTTCGAGCTAACACCTGGCGTGCTATACGTCAACTCTCAGGTGAGTCTTCCTTACCGTGGTGTTTGTTGGGAGATTTAAATAATACTTTGAACCATAGTGATAAGAGGGGGGGCCGCCCATATCCTAATTGGTTATTAACTGGTTTTCAAGATGTTGTGTCGGAATGTCATCTCATTGATATGGAAATACAAGGGCATCCTTTCACTTGGGAGAAGGGTAAGGGTACGGACCAATGGGTTGAAGTAAGGTTGGATAGAGCTTTAGTTTCTTATGATTGGCAAGCTCTATTTCCGTCGGCCATTTTGGAGAATTTGGAGGTCACAGTATCAGATCATTGCCCTATATGGTTAAATCTCGCCAAGTCTAAACCGGTTCAAGTTAAGAAGAGATTTCGGTATGAAAATGCGTGGTCTCGAGAACCGATGTGTAGGCAAATAGTACAAGCTCGTTGGGAGAATGGTTTGGGTGATTCCTTACAAGTGAAATTGGAAGCGTGTAGCTCAGCTCTGGCCGAATGGGGTAGTGACATCACAGGCAACTTTAATAAAGAAATAAGGCAATGTAACAAGACTCTGAAGCTGTTGAAAGGGAGAAGAGATCAAGTGTCTATTTCGAGATATAAGGAAGTTCAATCTAAGTTGTTCGAAGTGCTGTCTAAGAAAGAAATTTTTTGGCGACAACGATCAAAACAACTGTGGTTACAAGCCGGAGATCAGAACACTAAGTACTTTCATGCTTGTGCTAGTAGTCGAAAAAGAAACAATCAGATTGTTAGGCTGAAGAATGCGGATGGGGAATGGGTTGACTGGGATAATGGTCTTTCGGAGGTCATGAGCAATTATTACTCTGACTTGTTTACCTCTTCTTGTTCGAATTGGCAAGCTGTTATTGATTGTGTGGCTACCAGAGTGTCTAGCGATCAGAACCGAGACTTACTACTAATAGTTGAGGAGGAAGAAGTTCGGAGAGCGCTGTTTCAGATGCATCCTGATAAATCCCCTGGGCCAGATGGTTTCAATCCTGGGTTCTATCAGAAACATTGGGATATAGTCGGCAAAGATGTCACAAGTCTGGTACAACGTTTCTTTTCTTGTGGTGAATTTCCTGATTATCTTTCCAATACTAATATTGTGCTTATTCCGAAAAAATCCCACCCTGAAAGTATGAATGAGTTGAGGCCAATTGCCTTGTGCAATGTTATTTACAAAATATTATCCAAGGTTTTGGCTAACAGACTCAAAGGAATTCTCACCAAGGTTATTTCAGAAACCCAAAGCGCCTTTTTGCCTGGACGACTTATCACTGATAATATTTTGATTTCGTATGAGATAATGCATTATCTTAAACGAAAACAAAAGGGCAAACAGGGATTTATGGCAATAAAACTCGACATGAGCAAGGCGTATGACAGAGTTGAATGGGGCTTTTTGGAAGCAATGATGAGGAAGTTGGGTTTCCATGAGCAATGCATTCGGCTCATTTTGAAGTGTGTGAGTTCGGTTGCTTATAAGTTTGTGGTTGGAGAGCATGAGGTTGGCCCTATTATTCCTACACGAGGTTTAAGGCAAGGTGACCCGTTATCTCCATATCTCTTCTTATTATGTGCTGAAGGATTTTCTGCTTTGCTTCATGATTATGAGAGAAGAGGCAAGATTCGGGGTTGTAAAGTGGCTAGGGGAGCTCCTTTGGTTTCTCATATGCTATTTGCAGATGATAGTTACATCTATTGTCAAGCCTCTGAGGAAGGTGCCCGAAATGTGATTAACTTATTAGAGTGTTTTCAGGAAGCTTCGGGTCAACAAGTGAACCGTCAGAAATCTTCTCTTTTCTTCAGCCCGAATATTTCCTATGATGAGAAGGTTAGAATTTGTGCAATGATGGGTATTAATGAGGCAAGTGAGAATAGCCTATACTTGGGGTTGCCGAATACACTAGGCCGAAACAAAACAGCTCTTTTGGGTTTTTTGAAGGATCGAATGAGAAAGAAAATTCAAAGTTGGGAGGGGAGATTCTTATCCAAGGCTGGAAAAGAATTGCTCATCAAAACTGTTGCCCAATCTCTTCCAAGTTATGCAATGAATGTCTTTTTGCTTCCTGTAGAGACTTGTCAGGAAATGGAACAACTAATGTGCAAATTTTGGTGGCAATCCTCTACTAAGAATAATAAAGGCATACATTGGAAGAGCTGGGATAAGTTGACAACTCATAAATCCAAAGGCGGTATGGGGTTTAGAAACTTACGAGATTTTAATCTGAGTTTATTGAGTAAACAAGGATGGCGTCTCTTAAGTAATCCGGATTCGTTGGTAGGCAAGATTTTTAAAGCCCGTTACTACAAGGATGGCAACTTTCTTTCGGCAGAATTAGGTGGTAATCCGAGCTTTGTTTGGCGAAGCATCTTCGAAACTCAAGAAGTGGTTCGAGAAGGAGTAAGAAGTAGAATTGGAAATGGTACTTTGGTGAGTATCCTCCGGGATCCGTGGCTGCCTGATTCAACTAATCCAAAGGTAACTTCTATTCATCCGGCTTTGGTGAATCAAAATGTTTCTGTGTTGATGGTTACTGGAGAAATAGCCTGGGATGTGGACTTGGTGCGAGATTTGTTTAATAACAGGGACGCTAGTTTAATACTTAGCATTCCCTTATCTTCAAGTCGGGTTTGTGACTCATGGTATTGGCATTTGGAAAATACTGGGCATTTTTCTGTGAAATCAACATATAAACTTTTGCAATTGAAGAAGGAGGCTGGGGTGATTTTGAATGATTTGGAAGTGTGGAAGTCCATTTGGAAGCTGCGTGTTCCTCCAAAAATGAAGGATCTGTTATGGCGTGCAACCTCGAATTGTCTTCCCACGAAAACAAGGCTGCAATCTCGACATGTGCCGATTACTAATCAATGTCCTAGGTGCATTAATCATCCTGAGACACCTTTACATTGCTTAGTAACTTGTCCTTTTGCATCTCTCTGTTGGGATTCTGGAGGAATAAGGACTAATGTTCAGGGAATTGTAACCTTTGCTAGTTGGTTGGAAGCCATATTTAAGAGAGAAAACACAGCCACCAAAGAGAAGATTGCCGCCACCTGCTGGGCGATTTGGAAGACCAGAAACGATCTGGTTTGGTCTGAGAAGAACACCACGGCTGAGCATGTAACAGTACTTGCGCATACTACTCTCTCCAATTGGTCTCTAGCTCAAGACCGAAGCTGTGTGCCCACTCCAGCTTACTTAACAAGTGCTGATGGTCTAGAAAAATGGATGAAACCAGCTGCTACAAAGATTAAAATCAATGTAGATGCTGCAACTTTTGACAGCAATGGAACATACTCTTTTGTTTGTGTTGCAAGAGATGAAAATGGCTGTTTGATTGAGGCTCTCACTTGCTGTCGGGCAGGGACTGTTCAACCAGCTTTGGCCGAAGCCATGGGGGTGCGGGAGGCTCTAAGTTGGGTGAAGAAAAAGGCGTGGCAAGGTGTAGTGGTGGAATCCGATTGTCTCTCCGTCATTCAAGCAATTCGTAGTAATCTTCCTTTGTTATCCTATTTTGGAAGTGTTATTTCGGATTGCAAACTGTTTTTAGAACAAATTGGTGATGTTTCTGTTAATTTTATTAGACGGTCTGCTAATAGTGTTGCTCACTCCTTTGCGAGGGCATCCTATTTTGTTGCTGATCGTAATCTTACAAGCAATGATGTATCTACTGAATTGCTTCATGTAATCTTGTGTGATTGCAATTAATAAAGTTGATTAATTTCTTCAAAAAAATTTAATGTGATTTAGAACATGAGTTCTGATTGTAGATGGAGTGTTCATTATAGTATAATAATCTTCAGACATTGGTTGTTCAAATTTTTCCCACAACTCTTTAGGGTTAGTAGGTTTACAGTATACTAAGATGGTAGCAAACAAACGACGTAAGCTATAGGGCATATTAAATGATGAGGCTTCTGATAAACATTGTTCTAGATTTGTGTCAGCCTCTAATAATCCACTAAGTAAAGCAGCTTCTCGAAAAGAGGTTACCTGTTTACCTTTAACTGTCTTTAAATAGTGAAATGAGGTTGGCCCACGAACATGATTTAATAATAAACGTAAAAAATACCTCTCACCTTCTATTGGGTTAACTGTAACAAGCCTACCAAAAGTTTCGAATCGCTTTCTAATGGTCCAAATTTTATATTGTTGGTTCCAAACAAAGTGTTCTGGAAACTCTCTGTAAAGTAATGTTTTAGCTTTTTCATCAATTTTATTCATTTCAAAAAATTCTGTCAACATAGATTTCGATATGTTATTATCACTTATAACATTATTTAAATAAGCTGTATCTTTAAAAGTAACAGATTGTTTATTTTCAAGATGAACTTGTAACACTTGTACATGTGGGTGCATCTCATTTAATGTAAATGCATATATTCTCCATGTAGCTTCAGGAGGAGAGACCCATCTACCAAGTTGGTAGAGATCTATTTCATTAATATCATTTTGATCATTTTCTGAATTAATGTGGACAGCAATACGATCATGTCCTTTATAGACATATTTGTATAAATATTTGACAGCTTTAATAGTTGAACAAATTTCTACATTAAGATGACAGTTATATTTTGCAAGTAGATAAGGATTATAAGGGATGACCCAACGATTATCTAGATTGCTACCTCGTATTTTAACTGATATGTTATTGTCTCTTCTTCTATAATTTGGATAAGAATCATTTCCATAAGTTGTTTGAGGGTAAAACGATTTCGGATAACGATTTCGACATTTTTTATTTTTCATCATGCATACATTTGTTGGATTAAGTTGACCACAAGGACCATGCATCATATGTTTAATGACAATGGAGAAAAGATATTGATTTATATTTTTATCGGGTAATTCAGCACAGACAAATCTGTCGAATGATTCTGGCGCTATAATTTTTGATTGTGGTTTTAAGATAATTAGAAAATGTGCATGTGGTAAGCCCCTTTTTTGAAATTCTATGACATAAATATAGGCAGCTACAAGTCCAAAAATTTGTCGTTTAAATAGATCTATTTTTAATTCTTCTAATTTTGCTCTAAAGATCCTTGCAACTAAATCTGGTCTATTTTGTACTTCTTCATTTGGAAGTAATTCTTCTTTAATTTCTGGCCAGTTTGAATTACATGTTATTGTTAAAAAAATATCTGGTTTCCCAAATCTTTGAACTAATGACATTGCATCGACATATCGTTTTCTCATATCTCTAGGTCCACCTATAAAGGAAGCTGGTAAAATAATTCGTTTGCCAATTTGTGAACCTCGATTTTCTCCAAGTTGTATACTATCAATTACACCTTGATATAGTTCACACCTAATTTGATCTTGTTTTTTGCGAAAAAAATCTAGTCTAGACGTTTCAAGCTTCACATACATATCTACAACATATTGTTGTAACAGTCGACCTGCATGAAGTAGTATCCCTTTGTCGGTTGTTCGAATTTGTAATTTATAGCAATAGTATTCTCTACAAGAAACAACCAATCCTTTTTTATTCTTATTAGTTAATTTTTTCTCTTTTTCTAACAATTGTTCAGCAGAGGTGGCTCTAGTTGGATCAATAACTATTTCACTATCATGAGAAGTTTGATTTCTATTTTTATCAGCTCGATTAATTTTCTCATGCCAACCAGTTTCTCCATAAGGAAATAACAAAGGATATTGTAATGGATCGTAACAACCGTAATAATACTGTACTTTATGACTAAAGCCTGCATGGCTAAATACAACAATCTCACGATCTGTTGTTTCTCTAGAGGAGTTATCATCGATCCATACTGCAGCTACTTGTGAAGCTAAAGGAGCGTTGTATACTCTTTGATCTAATCCTACATTAGACTGTATGTGAATTGTGTAGTTCTGTAAGTTAGGAATGTTTCTTAGACTTCGGAAAAATAAAGAATAAGGATTCATATTTATGATTTCTATAAGTTTTGAAACTATTGTTTGATTCATTTTTGATGATATATTGATTCGGTTTTCTATTTCATGCTCTGTATCATAGAAGTACAATTGTAAAAAAGATGGTCGGCCATCGTGTGGAAGTAGTTCATTAATATAATGATAAACTTGTCCTTGTACTCTAAACGTGTATATTCCTTTGTTTCTTTTGCCTAAAGTTTTGTCATTTTTAGCACCGAAAGAAGTGAAAGCAAAATGATTATTATAAGTGCGAACATACTTTCTAAAGTGTTCAGATTCTACTGTTGAAGATGTAAATAATTCATAAAGTGTAGTCGGACAATCATTTGATTTTAATGAGACTTTACCATCCAGGCAACAAAAGCCATTAGGTTCATGGGTAAATCGCTTTGCTTGGCAATGTTTGCAAGTAGAAGGTTGCGGTAATAATGCTGGTTCATTTGGTATGTCATTTAGAGTTTGGTGTATAATCAGATTGGTGTGTATTTTTGGTCCATTGTAAGATCTGTTCTGTTCTTGTTGCGAAGAAGTAGATCCTATAATAGTTTATTTATTAAGTTAATATTTTTTGCAGATACATAAAAATTGAGTAAGAGATAAGGGTATATATAACTAACCGACTTCAAATACGGTATTCCTATATTGGTCACGATCATCAATTGTTGGTGTTTTATCTGAAAAATAGGATTTTCAATTTAGCAGGGGTAATTTAGATTTTTTTTTTCTTCTATTTATTGATTGTGTAATATGAATTTTTTCAGAATATAAACTAACCTATTTGGTAACCACGAGCTTCTGTTTGTTTGAGTTTTTTTGTTCGATATGCAATTCGGTTTTTCTCATTTATTTCTTTTTTCCTAGCTTCCGATAGATTTGAGCGCCATTTTTTTGTAGCTAAATTTGCCCGTTTCCTTTTCTCTTCCTTATCGAGTGGCATGATTATCTATTATTTTTAAGAGTATAGCAATAATATAATAAGTTTATGAATTTATTATAATTAAAAAGCAGAATACTATTTTATAATCGTGAATTATATATGTACAGGTTTTTAAAAAAATAAACATTGTTGTAGTAAAAAAATAGGAAAAAAAGTTAATTGATTATTTATGTAAATAATAAAAAGGCATACCTTTATTGAAGTTGAAATTGAAGAAACAGTAGAGAGTAAATATATAGCTGGTTTTTTTTTCTTGTAATATCTACAAAAGGAAAATAAAATGTGATATTGATATTAATATATACACTAATGAAAAAATACCAATTTGAATATATACACTATTAGAGAATTGTAATAGATACACTGTTAGAGAATTGCACTAATAAAAGATAATTAATTATGTGTTTGTGTTGTTTTTTTAAAAAAAACATAAATCACAATGATGCAATGCAGTTTGAAAATAGAGAAAATGAAGCATATATCCACCGTCCAAACCAAACTTATTTAAATATAATCATAATTCTAAGTTCTTAACAAACATAAAAAAACAATAAGAACGTTCCTAAAATTGTAAATAACCGAAATCATAACTATTGGGATAAATTTTAAAACTTAGAAATAGTAGTTGAAACTGATAAGTCAATCTTAGTTAATGTATATTTACAGAAAAGTTATTCATACAAGCAGAAACTTATTATAATTTTGAGAAGATAAGTTACAGATTGAACAAAATAAAATTTTTCTATTATTGTTATGGGTTTTATTCTATGTTTAGTGTATCACTTGAATTTGATTTTTATTTATAACAGTCTTTACTTTTGTTGCAAAATGTATTCTGTTTCTATATATCGATGCTATATTTTGTTGGTTTATCACTTATGAAATAATTTCATAGCACACATAAAAGAATTTTTCGTAATACATATATCTATAGTTTATCAATTGAATTTGATTTTTATCTAGAACATCATTTACTTTTCTTATAAAATGTATTCTATTGGTACATATGCATGCTATATTTTTTTTGGCTTATCACTTATGAAAAAACATTCATCATGCACATAAAAGAATTTTTTGTAATACATATATCTATAAGACTTTGAAAATTAGTAAAGAACAACAATATTTAACCAAATTTTCCAATATGATGAATGTGTTTTTTTATGTGTAAAGATTCTATAGTTAGATTGTACTTTTTCTAATTTTCTATGTCTCTTACATAGACAAAGATATCTTCAGGTTTATGAAGCAAAAATTTTGGTCTGAAATGTTTATTAAAGTTAATAAAGTGCATGGTTTCTCTCTCTCTCTCTCTGTCTCTCTCTCTCTCTTAGTCAAAAGATAATCTTGGACCTAAAGATCTCACAGGAAAGAACAGCTATCGGATGAGGCAAAGCTATAAAATCTACAAAATGAAGAGAAAACACTTAAAGGACTTGTGCAGCAGCTTAGAGGTTAATTCTCTCAGTTTTCCTAAACATGGTTATTTTAAAATATATACATATATGTATTTATATGATATTTGTATCATCCATACACTTTAGGGAAATTGTTTTAATTGCAAACAGGCCAATATCTTTCGCTGTTACAATTAATAATTGGTTGAGAAAAATAACCAATAAAGAATAAAGAGATACAATTAATAAGAATTTGTATAAATAATTATTTTAACACCATCCTTAAAACTGATGGTAATGCTACAAGAAGCATTAAGCATTATGAGTTTATTTGAAAGAAAACGAAAACAAAAAATTGTATATTATTATTGTGTACCCTATACATCCACACTCTAACATCAAAAACAAGTACTGATTTAAAAAAAAAAAAAAATCAGCCAATAATTAAAAAAAATAATAAAAAAGAGAATTTTTTTTAAAGCTTTTAAATGAGGTTTTCCTTTGGAGAAATGATTTTGTAAAATTGTTTTCTGTGTATACAAGAGTACGTTTGGCAGAGCAATCTTGTGTTGAACAAAAATATGAGAATTTAATTGGTTTGTTATTTATTTTGTAATAATAAGATGATGATGATGCCTTAAAATAATTACTACGAGGAACTAATTTAAAATTAGTTCCAAGGGGAGAAAGAGAACTACAAACCGATGAGAACATCATAGATGAAAATTATTAACAGATATCCTACCAATGAAAACAAAATGGCTAGCTCAACAATATTAATGACTTTCTCAAATTATAAGAGATGGCTATATATATATATAAGCATTAATTTGGGAAAAAAATTAATGTTTAATGTAAATATTTATTTTTATAAGCATTTCCTTTAAAAATTGAGAATGTTATTAACTACAGAAATCTATACTTGCTAAGCTACAATCCATCTTTATTTTTCTTTAAAAGAATTTATTTTTTATGTATATAATAAAAATTTAGAACCCAATTAATTACAAAGTTATTTGGATGATAGCAGAGCAAACTAACAAAATAAATAAATGAACCCCTTAAAACAAAAATTTGAAATCTTTACCAATAATAATTGAAATAAAACAAGAACATCAGTTACTGTAAATATATTTTACAATTCAAAGAATTAACCTTTAAAGGTATGAGAGAATTTTGTAATACAAATCCACCAAAACAGAATTAGAACATGCCTGCAAAAGAGAAAAAGGAAACAGAGAGAGAGAGATGTTTAGCCTCATATGCAACTACACCAGTATATAAATAAGAAAAAATTCACAAAGATTCAATCACAAACTAAAAAACATACACATATAATACTCATCAGAGCATAAAACTTAAATACATAATAATAAATTTCACCAAATAAAATCATATATACATGAAAGCATGATTTAAGTATACATCAAAACAAGTCTATATAATGATTCACTAAACCAAACCTGAGAGTTTGAAGAAGCAAACTTCTATTTCTTAAAACAATTTATTTGATAAGTTTGATCATGTTAGAATAGAATATTTATACTAACTTTTAAAGAGAGAGTAACTTTCACTCATATAACACGTATGTATAATGACTAAGCAGTGATATACCAATTAGGTCAACACGTAGCAAAATGTAAGATAAAACCCAAGATTTATCTTCAAATATTTTAAAAACTCTACCAACAGATAATCAGAAAAGTAAAAACTTGATATTATAAAAAATCAAAAATTTAATATTGTAACACGTATTTGATGAGTCAAAAATTTAATATTGTAACACGTATTTGATGAGTAAGCTAATAGTTGTATATTTTTTCTTTTTCTTTTTAAAGAAAAAAGAATCAAAAACGTTATCTAAATTTTTTTTAACTTTTTCTTTTAAGGGCAAAATTATCCATGCATCAGTCCAAGAAATTTGAAAACAAAAAAACTTACATTAAAGCAGATAAATTTCATCATATGTGATATTTATATCTACAGATAGAGAGAAAAAGGGGTAAAAAATTAGGGATTGGAAGAAAAAAGTGAGAAATACAAATAAAAAAATTGGGGATTTTATATTTTTGTGTGCAAATGGAGACAAAGAACGGTAAAAAACTTTAGAGATTTTGAAATGAATAAACATACCTGGTGGAGGTTTGCATGTCGACAATATTGACCGCCGTGATGAATTCGGTGGTGCTGGTGGTGGTTGCTGCCATCGCAAGCCTTCTCTTGTCATTGATCTAATGGACGTTGTTATTTGTTGTCTTCATCATTTTCCAACTATACACAGTAATTGCAGAGAAACTGAGAGAGAGAAGAAGAGGAAGAGATAAAAATTTAAAAGGAAACTTCCAGAAATATCAAAAGAGGATTAATATATTGACCTTCAAAATATTAGGAGAAAGAATTAAATATAATATAATATTAGAAAATAGGAATATGTGAGCTGTTAATATAATCTAATATTGACTCTTACACTTTTTTTACCTTGAAAATCTTAATTGAAAATCTTAATTAAAAGCATTAAATATACCTTCACGCTTTGCTGTCAATTGTTACACTTTTTGAGCTTTTGAATTTCTTAGTCTTAATTAAAAGCATTAAATATACCTTCACGCTTTGCTGTCAATTGTACATTAACCAAAACATTAGCTGTCAATTGACTATTACACTTTTTGAGATGAGTGGTCAATTAAGAGAGAGAATTAAATAAAGGTGAAAAGGCAAGACACTGCGCCTTCACTGTGATGACCCTTTATGGCTGCATTCTTTCCAAGATACATGTCAGCTATGGCTCTATTCCACTCATCTTTCACATTAATAATCTTCATTATTATCATCAATCTGATGTTAGTAGTGTGGTGAGAAAGAGAAGGAAGAGATCCTGACGTGGTTAGATAGAAAAAGACTTAGAAAAAATTATCAAAAAAAAGAAGAAAAGAGTTAAAACTTGACTTGGTCAACACAATGGGAAAATTGTTAATATTTAGATTTGAGAAGAAAAAAGAAGAGTTAAAAATTGACTTTTGACCAGTCAACAAAATGGTAAAGTTGTTAATATTTATTTTTACAAAGGGCAAAATTGTCTATAGAACTATCACACAATAAAAAAAAAGAAAAGAGTTAAAACTTGACTTGGTCAACACAATGCGAAAATTGTTAATATTTAGATTTGAGAAGAAAAAAGAAGAGTTAAAAATTGACTTTTGACCAGTCAACAAAATGGTAAAGTTGTTAATATTTATTTTTACAAAGGGGCAAAATTGTCTATAGAACTATCACACAATTAAGACAGAACTATCACACAATAAAAAAAAAGAAAAGAGTTAAAACTTGACTTGGTCAACACAATGGGAAAATTGTTAATATTTAGATTTGAGAAGAAAAAAGAAGAGTTAAAAATTGACTTTTGACCAGTCAACAAAATGGTAAAGTTGTTAATATTTATTTTTACAAAGGGGCAAAATTGTCTATAGAACTATCACACAATTAAGACACTTTTATAATAGTAAGATATAGATTTACACTATATATCAATTGATTCACCTTAGGTACTAATAACAAATAAAAAAGTAATATATATATATATATACATAAATTAATTTTTTTTTTATTTTATTTGAATATCCATTTAAATATAGATGTTGTAGATGAATTTGGATTTTTTTTTATTCAAAATTAATAAATTAATGTATATATATATATAATATGTATGATGATTATTTGTGCATATTTATATTCACAGGTAGGTCTACGTACTAAGATTTTTTCACGGGTACAAATAAAAATATGGTTTCACTATAATATATAGTAATATATAATTTAGTTTAATCTAATTAATTAGTTAGTAGTTTTAGAAGGTTAGCTATAATTAATTAATATATATTCAATATCGCAAGAGTGTACGTACACACACGTACGTTATATATTAATAGAAAAAAAAAATTGTATTAATTCGATAAAATCTAGAACCGTATTTTTTTTTTTTAATTTAATGGGATTTATTTTATTTTTATTTTATTATATATAAATAAAATGTGACCCATGAATTTCTCATAAACTATTTTATTTTTAATAATAAATCATTTTATTTTTAATATAAATAAAAAGTCACCAATGAATTCTGTTATATAGGCACACTTTATATAGAAGAATAAATATATATTCTAATTATATGAAATTTTAATAATTATTTATTATTAATTTATTAATGGAAAAATATCTTCAAACTATCTTATTTAAATCTTCTTTTTTCTTACGTTTTTACTTTATTTTTGTTTTTTAAGCTTTTTCAAATTAAATTTTAATATATAAAGATTTAAAATGTAAATAAGATAGTTTGAAGGTATTGTTATATTTAGTTTTTGTTCTAGGTAATGTA
The DNA here is from genome assembly GCF_029168945.1 of Cannabis sativa. Lineage (NCBI taxonomy): Eukaryota > Viridiplantae > Streptophyta > Magnoliopsida > Rosales > Cannabaceae > Cannabis > Cannabis sativa. Next base: position 63,744,288 of record NC_083604.1, on the reverse strand, counting down.
TTTCTGTTTTAGGTAATGTATTTCTGTTTCCGATTAAATTTTATTAAAAAATAAAAATTAAGTGGAGGCTTACCTTACATGCCTCATGCATGTATGGTGCGTTTCTTTAATTTAATTTATTTATTTATTTTAAAAAAATATTTTTTTTACGAATTGCTCGATGTTTTAGGACTATCATTCAATTATTATTTTTTTTTTTTTCTGTAGTATGTAACTATCATGTAAGTACTAAATATTCATTTGAAAAACTTGAGCAAAAAAAGGTGCACTAATTTTTATTTTAAAAAACACACTATAAGCGTGACATTTTTTTTTACTTATATCAGTGTTATTTTAAAATTTTAAACAAATATAACTGAGAGAAAAATATTATTACTGTTCGAAATATTTTTAATAAACCCAAAAAATAGTGAACTCCATTATAAGATAATTATCACTTCAAAAAAGGTGATACACTTAAAAATGTTCATTTCATCTTGGTTCAAAAAGCCCAAGTAAAGGCATAGATAAAAATAAGTATGGGGTTATTACTTCAAATTAGTTTGAACTTGATAATTCTAATAACTCTGTGTAGACTATATTTTTGGTGTAGTTCTTATCGTGTTGGCCTCTGGTCACAGGTCGGATTAATACCCTCCTTATACTATTCTTTAAGATTTTTTGAGTTACAGTACTAAAAACAAAAAAAAAAAAAAAAAAAAACCAACGTACCGGATGATGATTGTGAAACTTAGTATATATTATATATTGTGAAACTTACTATAAAAAAACAACGTACCGGATGATGATTCCTATCATTACAAACGAACAACTCAAAGCTCAATGATCCACACTCGAACCAAAGTAGTGAAAAAAAATTGATTACAAACGAAGAGAGACAGACTCATAATCTTTAAAGAGTAGTATGAAATAGTTAATGTACTAAGTTCGAGAAAGAGAGATTAATAAAGAAACAGTAAGAAATAGCATATATGACGAAGAATATTATGCATATAAACAAATAAGATGAAAATCATGATTTGAAAACGACCAACACCAAATATAAACTAACAGGATGAAAATCAAATCAGGAAAGAATGAACAACACAAAGCTCAATGATCCACACTCAAACCAATGTAGTGAAAAAAAGAAATCGATTACAAACTGAGAGAGACAGCCTCATAATCTTGGAATTAAAGAAGTAAATAGGATTAAAGATTCATAGCAGTTAAGTAAAACATTGAAGAGTATTATGAAATAGTTATAACAAGTTCAAGAAAGAGAGATTAATAAAGAAACAGTAAGAAATAACATATATGACTAAGAACATTATGCATACAAACAAACAAGATGAAAATCATGATTTGAAAGCGATCAGCACCAAATATAAACAAACATGATGAAAATCAAATCACCGTTGAAAACAAGTATAAGGAAGAAAAAAAGAAAACAACAAACAACTCATAAACCCTAAATCATAAGCTGCTCAATGATCCACACTCAAACCAAAGTAGTAAAAAAAAGAAATCGATTACAAAGGGAGAAAGACATACTCATAATGGTGCCGCGGGATCATCAATTGATTTTATATACTATTTGATTTTATCACCATTAATCTGACCAACCATGGTCGCTGGTATAAGATAACGGTCGCAAACGACAATCTTTCCGGCGACTTTAGAGGCAATGAGAGACCCAGAATAGCAGTACCTATTCCCTGCGTCACCGGCGTAGATTAACGAAAGCTTTGCATCGGCAGTGCAAATTTTGATGGTATAAGCGAATATTTAATATCAGTTCAAATATTAATAGGATTTGTTTATTTTATTATATATAAATAATATTTTATTATTTTATTAAATAAAAATAAAAAGTCACCCATAAATTTATCATAAACCAAGAATTTCAGTTATATAGGCACACTTTATATAGAATAGATATATGCTAAAAAATTAATCTTATGGTATATATTTATGTGGTGGAAAAAAAAATATCCTAATGATTCAGTAAAGGTGTAAATTTAAAATTAAAATAAATATAGTTATAAATATTAATTTTTTTTTACCATCACCTGTTAACTTCTTAAATGGATTATAAATACTTTCGCATGAATACCGCAACTTTATCGAAAAATACCATAAATATATTATTAACAAAAAAAATGAACTATCCAGTTAATGCGAACCCAGACAGAATAAAAAGTTCAAGGAGTTTTTACAAAAATACTAGATTTTGAATAAAAGTTTACAATTTTACTATTACGCGGAATTTTTTACAAAAATACTGTCTTTTTATAAAATAACCGTAAAATAACAAAACAGAATAATTGAAACAACAGTGGAACAACTAAAAAACAACCATAGAACAATCGTGAAAAATTAACACAGTACGCAACATGTTTAAAAAAAATTCCATCCCACAGTAAAAAAGTAAAAAAATTAAAAATTTCAGTATGTAGTGTAAAAACTCTAAAATTCAAAATACAAGCATTACACTATTCTCTCTTTTGAAGCAAAAGATGATTAGAACCCAATCATTTGTTGGAAATTATTTTACCAGGATCTTAGATCTACTCACAAGTATGTTGTTTAACACCCTAAATATGAACTTTCTAAAACGATAAATTAAACACATATAAAGTTAAGAAAACCTTACATTGATGCAGCGGAATTAATGTCTCCTTCCACTCAGATCTCTAACCCTTGTATCCTTTCTGTCGCAGAGTATTATCAAGATCTGAGCCCGAATGTCCTTCTCTTTGAGTTTGATCCTTCACAGTCTTCCAATCTATGATTGAGTTACTGCTTGCTGTGTGTGGGCACTTACTCTTTCACTAGGGTTCGAAATATATGAAGAGAAAAGAGAGAGAGGGATTTCGGCCAATAGAAGAGATTAGGGAAGGCTCAGTTTTTCTGAAGAGAGAAATTTCTGTCAGATAACTAATGAATGTGTTGTTTTGACTGAGCCATCACTTTCTATTTATAGGCAACTACTAGGTTTAGGTTAGGAATTATTTGGCATTAAAATAATGAAAATATTAATTTGAATTTCCACAATTAGTGGTCGGTCATGGTGTGATAATGGGCCCCACTAGATTTTGCAGTTTTAACAAATTTTATTTCTATTTTCTCAAAAATGCTAATTTTCCAATTCTAACCATTTAAATGCCAAAACAAATTATTTAATAACTAAAATAGATTATTAAATAATATTGTCATTTAATTTAATTATTAACTAGACATATAAAGTCCATTAATAAATAAATAAACCTAGAATCTCTTTTCTTTACAATTTCACCCCTGCTTAGTGAAAATTCACAAATTAGACATAGTCTAACTTTAGAATTATAATTGATCAATCACGAATCAGTTAATGAGTCTTACAAGAAGAATGTTCTCAACTAGAATGGAACCATGGATCTATATGCTGAGCTTCCAATAAGTGAACCAAATTTACCAAGTAAATTCCTACTTATTAATTCTTCGTTGAATCTAATCTTAGAACTTAGAATTGTACTCTCAGACTTATATAGAGCATATTATATGTTCCACGATATCAATATGCTATCTCATTTAACCATTGTTATAATCTTATTGTGATTTAAAGATCCTCTATATAGATGATCTACATCGAGATGAGATTTCTTTACCGTTCTCACCCCTTAATGTATTTTGCCCCTTTAAACACTTAGCTACCTGTAAATGGTGTTTAGTGATCTAATAATTAGTCAGTTAAACAAGACCTCATCCATTTACTTCTATTTGCTAAGCTCGAAGGGAATCATCACTTGACTTCTATACACCAGTTGAAGCTATAGATTCCATATTTATGTTCAGCACTCCCACTCAATCATACTATCATGTTCCCAAAATATATGTATCACCCTGACCCAAAAGTAGGCTTAACTAATAAATCAAAGAACATGAATAGTACTCCTGAGTTGAGCCTAAGCATATCAGGATTTAGATTCTTTTAATCTTAAGATCAACTACTGATATTGACTTGGAAAGATATATATATATAACGGTAAGTTTGTAATGTCTTAACTTAGTTGCAATATCGGTCCAGTCCAATGTATACTCCATACATTCGAAACTAGTATACTTTACTAATGTCATGGAAAGAACATAACACTTACTCCAAGTGTAAGTACACATCATCGCTGATTCTCACATTAGTGTAAATCCAAAAACACTGATGAAACAGAGACTTATTCTTTTGATTCATATGATCACAATCACATTCCACTGTGTTGACGATATTGCAATTGTGAATAAACATATGATCTGGATTTAACTGATTTTGTGTGTGAATGTAATAAACATATTAATAACTAAAATAGATTATTAAATAATATTGTCATTTAATTTAATTATTAATTAGACATATAAAGTCCATTAATAAATAAATAAACCTAGAAACTCTTTTCTTTACAATTTCACCCCTGCTTAGTGAAAATTCATAAAATTAGACATAGTCTAACTTTAGAATTATAATTGATCAATCACGAATCAATTAATGAGTCTTACAAGCAGAATGTTCTCAACTAGAATGGGGACCATGGATCTATATGCTGAGCTTCCAATAAGTGAACCAAATTTACCAAGTAAATTCCTACTTATTAATTCTTCGTTGAATCCACTCTTAGAACTTAGAATTGCACTCTCAGACTTATATAGAGCATATTGTATGTTCCACGATATCAATATACTATCTCATTTAACCATTGTTATAATCTTATTGTGATTTAAAGATCCTCTATATAGATGATCTACATCGAGATGGGATTTCTTTACCGTTCTCACCCCTCAATGTATTTTGCCCCTTAAAACACTTAGCTACCTGTAAATGGTATTTAGTGATCTAATAATTAGTCAGTTAAACAAGAGCTCATCCATTTACTTCTATTTGCTAAGCTCGAAGGGAATCATCACTTGACTTCTATACACCAGTAGAAGCTATAGATTCCATATTTATGTTCAAGACTCCCCACTCAATCATACTATCATGTTCCCAAAATATACGTATCACCCTGACCCAAAAGTAGGCTTAACTAATAAATCTAAGAACATGAATAGCACTCCTGAGTTGAGCCTAAGCATATCAGGATTTAGATTCTTTTAATCTTAAGATCAACTACTGATATTGACTTGGAAAGATATGTATAACGGTAAGTTTGTAATATCTTAACTTAGTTGCAATATCAGTCCAGTCCAATGTATACTCCATACATTCGAAACTAGTATACTTTACTAATGTCCTGGAAAGAACATAACACTTACTCCAAGTGTAAGTATACATCATCGCTGATTATCACATTAGTGTAAATCCAATAACACTGATGAAACAGGGACCAAGTCTTTTGATTCATATGATCACAATCACATTCCACTGTGTTGACGATACTGTAATTGTGAATAAACATATGATCTGGATTTAACTGATTTTGTGTGTATGAATGTAATAAACATATCAAACATATTAAACCATTAGCATGTAGAATTCATGCAAACATCAATCACTTCAAATTTCTTATATTGATAACTAATCAGATTGTAAAGAGTTTTATTTAGGGCATAAAACCCAACAAACTCCCACTTGCACTAATATAAAACAAACTGTGCAAATAGGTCAATCTGATGTCTTGATCTTCAGATCAAGTGTAGTATATTTAAATCCACCCAAACATCTGGAAACTAGTTCATAAATACACTTATGAAACATCATTTACTATATGCTTTACTCATCAAGGGATACTAAAATCTTTACTGTTTTAAAAGTAAATCTGGATAAACAGAAGACATATCTCTCATATTTTAAAATATGTAATTGAGATAATACAGTGTAGACTTTTCTTCAGTGATATAAATTTTTGGTACTTTCGAATAGACCAAGTTACAATTCTTCTCTGGTAGAGCTTGAATTATTATTCAATAATTCCTCCACCCCCAAAGTAAGCACCATCTCAAGAGTTTCGAAATTAGATGGTGAGATACAAGGACAAATGATACACAGTTCCTTAATATCTGACATATAGATCACTTTCATAAATCTTTCTTGAATATCTTCTAATGTTCCCTATTTGATTACATCTCAGATAGCTCCCACTCAATAGCAGATGTCTGGTTAAATAATACTTTTAACCTCTGATTGTTTAGAGAGTTACCTAGTTGTGACTTTTGTATTAGTCTGAAACTTTAAGTTAAGACTAAGTCATCAACATAGCATACTAGTATTTGAAGTGAAAAATACATGCCAGAGATTGAGTAATCAAAATTAAGATACCATAAAATTTTATGAGGATTAAGAATTCTAGGTTCAAGTCATTCGAATAGACTGAAACAGAGTTCTTTATCTTATTCTCATAATTCTGATAAGTTATACCTATCCATGTGTATGGTTAGATTTGCTTTTCAGTAGAGTTCTTAAGTACCTATCACAAGTATCAACCTGATGAAAATGGGTATAGAATTTTAAAATTCTCCCACTCAATTAAGGTAGTGTGAAACTTTATCAAAGAACTTTTATAGGTATCAAACTTTTACATACAACAGTAAAACGAAATGGAACATACAATCAAGATCAAGGATTTATATTGATAATAGCTAATTCATTATATTACTTCCATGTTTAAAGAAAATATGTGTTACATAGAAATTGTGGAATAGACTCAACCCCTAAGCATATACATATAGGGTATTGTGGATAAACTCCACCCCTAAGTATATAGAGATTATGATCCACCCCTGAAGGTTGTAAAGATCATGATTCTCTAAGTGTGATAAAGTTTATGTGGAGTTGAATACTATCCTGAGTTCATTAGATATAAAAGATCGTTGAACTGCATAGTTTTCTTTACTTTTCTCCACCCCTATCAGATCAAAAGATCCTTTTATTAAACAAATTCTTAATAATTGTACTAGACTTAACAATTATTAATAAACATAGAATTAATTTCTAGTGTTTATTTACTATAACTCTATGAAGAGTTGTAAATATTATAGATTTTGCATCAATAATAAAAACACTTACACATACAAACATATAAATATAATCTGGTAATAGTTGATGAAGATAAAATAAATGAAGCTCAATCTCATAATTTGCAATAGTAAATTTCGAAAATTATAAACTTTATTAATAAAAAAAAAGTATTGCAACAATATGAGAGAAACAGGGATAAATATCCCTAACTAAAATTTGAGATCCAAATTGTCTTTAAACTAAAACAATTAAATCAAATAAAATTTGAAGAGCTTCATCTTCATCTGGACGATTTCACCCTTGGTCCAGCTTTCCGATCCAACTCATTTGAGTTCAAGTAGCTTGGCCTATAAGAAGAAGAAAACAAATAAACAAAGTTAGTCCAGAATCATAAATCCAAATGGATAATAATTCACTAAAACTCTTAAAGTTTATAAATAGAAATACCTTGTTTCTTTGCAAGAAGTTTAGGACATTGTGGTTTCCAATGACCTTTCTCATTGCAGTAGAAACACTTTCCTTTAAGTGTAGCATCACCAGAAGCAGCAGCCTTTTTGTGTTTCATGGCTTTTGCACGCTTCTTGGTGTTCTTCCACTTCTTCTTCGATTTGGGTTTCGAAGCAGAGGCAACATTTGCTTCAGGTTTTACCGTCCCATTACCATTCCCAGGATTGTGAGGTTCACTCCCTTTCTTCTTGGGTCCTCCAATCAAATTTTCATAAGTTTGAAGGTCATTGACTAACTCATGAAAGTCTATTTCCTTCTTATTCATGACATAATTTGATGTGTATGGTAGAAATGCTGGAGTCAGGCTATTCAAGATAAGGCTTACTTGAGTAGCACTATCCATTTCAGCACCATGATCCTGGGCTTCTTGGAAATAACTTGCCATGAGGAGAACATGGTCACGCACGTTTTGATGAGGTTCCATCCGTGCATTAATGTACTTCTTAGTCGCGTCAAAGCGTGACTGAAGTGATGTCTTACCGAATAGCTCATTTAACTTCGTCATAACTTCAGCAGCCTTCTCGGTTTTAGCAAACCGGGTTTTGAGGGTGTCAACCATGCTGGAAAGCATAAAGTATAGAGCTTTGTCATTTGCTTTCTGCCAACGCTCATACTTTTCTTTCACAGCTTTGGATGCATTATCCCCAAGCACTTCAGGTGACGGCTCAGTTAAAACAAACAAGGCACTTTCTCCTATGAGAGCAATATTAATGTTCTCATTCCATTTAGGAAAGTTAGATCCATTCAGCTTATTTTCAGTCAACAGTGATAACATGAGATTCATTATGACAATATAGGATACTACAAAATAATAGAAATCAATAAATAGAAATTAATAATGGTTTAACACAAAATCAATTCAGAAATTATAAGCACATAGCAAGTAGGAATGATATGAGAAAATACTTAAAAAAAAATTCAATCCTAAATAATTTCCAAGGTTTTTCAACAAATTGATATCAGTGTCCCGTTTAGGCGAGAGTCAAAGCTACCATCTATTGAATAGAGTTGTCAGCTCATCTAAAATGTTAAACATTCTAGCAACCTTTTATTCGATCAAGATTGGAATCCAGCGTTGTCCCGTTTAGGCGACAGTCAAGGCTATTCTATCTTATGAGCTACTACCATTGTTTTGCAATTTGCAAGTCAAATATGGTCGCCACCATTAGGGTGATCTATACCATATAAAACACTTACAAACTACTTATCTTTTGAGATTAAACAGTGCGAAATTGCTAATGAACGTTCCTCCATTAGGGAGGATTACTCACTAAAACAAACGCGATGTAAAACCAACAATGGAGATCGAATATCTTATTAATAATAAAGCTCATTCCTTAAAATGTATTTTCTTTATTATTCTAATAAATATACTCATTAAATATCAAATTTAGAATTAAAAAATCTAAAAAAATACGAATTTAATATAATATTTATAAAATTATACTTAGATGGTGATTGAAATAAAATTAATTATTTCCATCTTAGTAATAATTTTAAATATAAATATTAAGGAAATTAATTTAAGTTGTATTAATTTAAATTAATTAGCAACTTAAAAATTTCCTTGAGAATATATTTATTGTATTCGAAAAATAAAGTATAAAAACTTTACAAATTTCGAAAATAATAAATTCTTAGAAAAATACTTCAAGCAAAAAAAAGTATCACCTATCTAGATTTTCTTTTGACTAATTAATTCAATTTCTAATAATATATATTTTAAATTCATTTATTTTAAATTAATCAATTAAATAAAAAAATCATTGATATAAGTTGGTCCAAGAATTAATTAAAATAAATAATTAATTTACAACTCAATCTATTTTTCAAGATAAATTCAAAAATATTACATAATTAAAATGCAATTTTTGAAATTGATTAATAAAAAAAATATATATTGAAAATTATTTAAATTTAAGTTGAAATATTAAAGTTCAACCTAAAAATAATTTTCTATTTAATTAAGTGTCATGAAAAATAAATATTTAAGTATCATGATAAAAAATAACTTAGATATTTAAATTTTTCAATTTAATGAAATGTATTAAATTCAAGAAATAAATAATTAAGTGTAGAGATGGCTTAATTATTAATTTCTAGTTTAATACTAGAAAAAATATACTTAAATAAAATTGTACCAAAATTAATTATTTAAATAATTAATTTCACAATGGATAATATTTTCCTATGAAAATATTAATAATAATAAGTAGTCTAGAAATAACTATCTAGAAAATATCTTTATTTGACTAAGTATCTTTTCAACAAAAATTTGAAAAATATCTAATTTAAGTTGTATAGAAAAAATCTAGAACTTAAATAATTTCAAATTTTAGATTTAATTAAATATCAAAAATTAAGTTGTAACCACTTAATTTGAAAAATATTCCATTTTAAGTTTAAAACTAACTTTAAAAAAATATTTTAAGAATCTTTAATAACTAATGCCTAGGATTCCTCAACTTTATTTAAAAATTTAAATAAAATATTCAAATTTAAGTTAGATAAGAAAAATGAGTTGATACAACTAATTTATAACTTAAATATGAATATTTAATTAAATAAGCTCCAGAAAGAATCTAGTTAGTTAAAATTCTTTATTTAATTAAATACAAGAAAAATACAAATAGTTTTGTCTAGAAATAATATCTAAAACTAAAGGTGTTTTTCTTAAAATTAACTTTAAAATATTAAAATGAAAATAAATTTTCATATATTTTAAAAGTTAATTATGTTGCTAATTCAATTTTATTAGGTCAAACTAATATAATTAACCTAGTACAGTTATTTAAATCAGGCAAATGAGCCTTCACAATTGGGGTAGTTCATGTGAGGGGGTGTTGGGTTCAGTATGTAGTACCCACTTCTATGGCTCCCAACTCTCACACAAGGCCCAAAAGAGAGGAATTTAACCTTAAAATAAATAACTGTCATTAATTGAATAGGTCCAATAACTAAATGGACCTAAATAAAATCTATCATGGTGTGACATTTTATTTAGCAACAACCTATATGCATCTATATAATAAAATAAACATATAGGCTCACACAGGTACACTTTTGGATGGATCCTATCATGTTGCTAGGTCATACACAGATGAAAGAAGATCGTAAAATTTACCTGTTACAAATTATTAACTTGACCAAGGGAGCCATGAGTTAAAATCAGATCATTGGATCCGTCAACAAGTTAACCATGACTATTTGCAATCAAGTAATAATAGGTTTTCAAAACTTACACACAAGCTAAAACCACATACTCCTGCAACAAGGTTAGCTGGATAGTTTGAAGTAGGATTTATTTAATTTTAAATAATTAAATTTCGAAAATAATTAAATAAATAAATAAATAAAATAATAATATTAATTTATTTTTCGAAAAATAAAAATATAATAAAATTAATTTAATTTCGAAATTAAAAAAAAAATATTTAAAATTAAACCTACAATTTTGAAAAATTAGGTTTCAACTAACCTAAATATCATTTCAAAAATTTGCTAACCACTTTTAAAAATTAAATGTTATTTTATAAATAAAAATTAAATAAAAAATTAAAAAGATAAATTAAATATCTTTTTTCAGATTTTAAATTTAATTTAAATAAAAATAACAAAATTTAAAAGTTAGCAAAATATCTTACATCTATTTAAAATTACATGATTATAGTTATCTTATTTTAAATTTAAATAAGGTCAAATTATTTAAAAAAATTTAATTTTAAAAAAAAATTAATATCTGACCTTAAATTTAAAAATAAGATAAGATATAATCAAATTTAAAAATAAGATAGATAATTAAGCAAAAAGATAGATATTTACTAATTTTAAATTCAAATTACACTAATATCATTAATTAAAATAAAAAAAATATTAAATAAATTAATTATGATAATTAGAATTGAATTAGGAGTAGTAAATATATAAATACAAAACTACACAAAAAATTGGAACTTAAATCCATGAAAAAGCATGAGAAAACGAAGAAAAACGAAAAAATTGTGAGTTGTACGGACGGTATGCGCATACCGTCCGCGCGCGCTCACAGGGATGCTGGCCGAGAAAACTCGGCGGAATGGGGAACATGCAGCATTCCTGCGCGCGTAGGGGGATTTCAGACAAGGTTTCGCGCGCGCATGGGGGGATTCAGACAGCAAGCTCGGTCGTTGCTTGTCTGAATTCATGCTGTCCACGCTCGCGTGGGTGATGTTCAGCATCCTTATCTTTTTTCGAATCTTCAAAAAATCATAACTAATTCAAATTAAATCGAAATTGAGTTCTGTAAAAAGGTAACTTGCTTAATTTTTTCCATACTATCCAATAAAATAATTCCAGAAACAAAATTTCAGTTATTTTTCACGAAAATTCAGAAACATCAATCAATCATCATATAACACTCAATACAACATGAAACCATCCAAATAACAAATAATCGTTTTAAAGTCCAAATTTCTTGCAAGCAAATCAATTACCTATTGGAATTTATTTTACCAGGATCTTAGATCTACTCACAAGTATGTTTATTAACACCCTAAATATGAACTTTCTAAAACGATAAATTAAACACATATAAAGTTTAGGAAACCTTACATTGGGTGCAGCGAAATATAATGACTCCTTCCGTTCAGATATCTAGCCCTTGATTCCTTTCTGTAGCAGAGCATTATCAATATCTGAACCTGGATCTCTTTCTCTGAATCTTTGATGCTGAAACTCCTTCTTGTTGAAAGTCTTTCTTCACGATCTTCCTCACTATGATTGAGGTATCACTTGCTGTGTGTGGGCACTACTCATACACTAAGAATTTCGAAATTCAAGAGGGAAGAGAAAGAAGAAGTGGCAGCTAAAGATAGGGAGAGAGAAAGGCTCAGGTTTTTCTCTGAAGGAAAAATAGAAAATTTAAGTGTAATTTTCCTGAAGCCTTCACTATCTATTTATAGCATTCCACTAGGGTTAGGTTTGAATTATTTGGCATTAAAATAATGAAAATATCATAGGGAAAAACCCTACAAAAGTGGCCGGCCCTACATAGTGGATTTGGGCCTCACTTTTTGCAATTTTGTAGTTTTATCTTTTCTGCATCTGATTTTCTCAAAAACGCCAATTTTATAATTCAACCATTTAAATGCCAATTCTAACTATTTAATAACTATAAATAATTATTAAATAATATTGTCATTTATCATATTTATTAATTGAACCATACAAAGTATCATAATTAACAAATATGCCACTAAAACTCTTTCTTTACAATTTCGCCCTTACTTAGTGAAAAATTCACAAATAAACATAGTCTAATTTGAGAATTATAATTGATTAATCAAAACCAATTACATGAGTCTTACAAGCAATATTATCTCAACTAGTGGGGGGACCATGGGTCTATATAACCGAGCTTCCAATAAGTAGATCAAGAATTTAGCACTAAAATTCACTAACTTATTAATTCTTCGTTGAATCCACGCATAGAACTTAGAATTGCACTCTCAGTTTATAGAATGCTCTATATGTTCCACCATATAGACACATCATTAGTTATCCATTGTTATAATCCTAATTTGATCACTGATCCTCTATATGAATGATCTACACTGTAAAGGGATTAGATTACCGTAACACCCTACAATGTATTTTATCCTTAAAACACTTGACCCCGTATAAATGATATTTCAGCTTATGTGAAATGAGTACTCCACCATTTATTTTCGTTTGGTCAAGCTCGAAGGAGATCATCCTTTGCTTACTATTCGCCAGATAGAAGCTATAGATTCCATGTTTATGTTAGCGCTCCCACTCAATTGCACTACCGTGTTCCCAAAATGTACGTATCACCCTGACCTAAAAGTAGGCTTAACTAACAAATCAAAGAACACGAATAGCCTTTCAAGATTGAGCCTAATCATAACAGGATTAAGAACATTTGATCTAGGATCAACTTGGCGATATTGACTTGAATAGATTTTACGGTAAGTTTAATTAAATCTAAGTCAAAGTTCAATATCGGTCCCTTCCGATGCATACTCCATGCATCCAACCTGAGCTTTACTTTAACCAATGCTCTGGAAAGAACATAGCACTTCTCCAAATGCAAGTAAACTCTGTTGTAGATTATCATATCAGTAAAACCCTATGTCTGATAAATCTAGGAAACTTTATTCACATAGTCATGTTTACTTTCCAATGTGTTGACGACACAATAAACAGGATCAAGTATGTGAAAAGGGTTTCAGATGAATTTATACATTATGTACATATAATCATGAAATAAATCATGTGAACCATGCAACATTAAATGTTATTTCTGATCTATATTAATAAATAAATCTGATTATATTGAAATGGGTTTTATTTAGGGCATAAAACCCAACAAACTGCCACTTGCACTAATATAAAACAAAAAGTGCATTTCAAATAATCTCAACACCTTGATATACAAATCAAGTGTAGTAGTAGTAAACTCCTCGTAATAGGATCTGAAAGGTTGAATTAAACACAACCTTTTCTCCACCATTACTCTTCCTTTAATCACAAAATCATTGATAATGTGAAATTCCTCTCTATATGTCTACTCTCTTGGGATACTGGATTCTATATCTTTGGCAACTACTTTTTGTTAATCAGAAAATTAACACTAGTAGTTTAAGGCAATTTGGAATGATGCGAAAAATGTATAGAACTTTCCTTAGACTGAATAAGTACCTTTCCTGCAGCTTTAACATTCAGTCTCTCTCTGGTAGACCTAGAGACTTCAGATAGGTTTTTACACTTCTCCAAAATCACTATTCCACCCCCAGAGTAACCACCATATTATTAGAAAGATTTACTAGCACAAAGGCAAATTTCGAAATCTGATATGGTGTAGTCTAAGAGTTTTAAACACACCCTTATAGACTAACATATAGTTCCTCTTCTTTATCTTAAGATTTACTTGATTGTCTTCCAATGTTCTTCTCCTGGATTAATCTGATACCTACTCATTACTCCCACTCAACAGCAGGTGTCTGGTCTAAGGCATGCAAAAGCATATCTAAGACCTCTCACTGTTGATATAAGAAATTCTTTCATGGCTTTATCTTTTCTGGAATAGTTGAGACTTTTCCTTAGATAAATAAAATCTATGCCTAAGAAGTTGTGAAGCTTCTATAGATTGCCATTAGAAAGAAAATGCTTCAGCATCTTACTAAAGTAAGTTGCTTGCATTAGAGTAAGCAATTACCAGGTATACCACAAGCCATAGGTTTAGATAAACTCAAACCTATAATACTAGGAACAGGAAGTTTGTTAAGTCCATAGAATAGACTTATTAACTAAAATTTCCTTTTATGTCCTTGTAATAGAAAACTTTAGGTTACTCCATGTGAATGGATTAAACCATAATTCTATTGGCTTTCTTCTTAGTTTCTTATCTTGACAATCCATTATTTGTTTAAACTCACAATGGATATTAATCACTAGTGTCTCCCAAGTCATGAGAAGGTGAATTCCTAGAAACTCTCCCACTACGACAAGGTACCGTGAATTATGTCGAAGAAAACTAAATGGTATTGATCTCTTCAGTTGTGACAAGACAACAGAGGCAGTGGGATCATCATATGTTATATAAGATGATAGAACACTTTTGGAATCAAGAAAAATATCTCCTTTATTTGCTACTTGTTTTCAGACTTAGTCATTATCTTAGAAAAGTAGTATTTGTTTGAACAAACACTTTCTTATCTATTGACAATGGGATAGTCCACCCCTAATCACTTAGAATAGCTAACAAACCATGGTTAACAGTTCTAGCTTTTCTTAAGATTTTGATTAGGTCATCCATTAGTAATGATTTACATTAAGTATACAACCATTACATCATTCTGAAATTGTATTACCATAGAAGGAATTAGGTAACGACTAGTAACTAATCATCAATATGCAACTTGAAATTTCTGGGGAGGTAAGTTTTGGATATAATTCAAAAATCAATTTAATGATCTTTGAATTGCATATCTACTAACTATTTCTCCACCCCTATCAGTTCACAAGATCTTTAACCACTTACCTTAATGGTTTTAACCATTGCTAGAAATTAATGAAATTTTTAAACATTTCAAATTTCTTGGTAAAAGGTATAATCTAGAGTTATCGTTTTAAGAATACAACGAAAAACTCATATCCACCCCTGAATGTACATCCATCTGCGAATGAGATGAACTACTTTCAGTGGATATAGGCTTTTCAACTCTTTGCAGAGATTGATCTTGTCAAATCCACTATGAACAAGATACAAATGCCATAAATTAAAAAAATGTGGTAGTGTCTATTGATGACATAGGTTTAGTTACATCAAAGAGTTCTTAGAATACTGCAAGTGGATCCTGGTCACAGAATACCTAACTCATATTCCATACAGTTTTAATCCATTAATAGAAGATGGATATTAAACACTTGAGAAAGTGTAACTGTATTGTATTCTGGAATTAGAAATATAAGAAAATTTCTATTTGGAATCTAAAATTAAAGTCAAAGACTTAAATTTATACCAAATATAATGAGTAATTCTATCTTGGACCAGCACTACTAATACAAACTCTAAGTCAGATTTGCCCATACAAGTAGGAAATTTCTAAGATTGAGGATTTATATCAATTGGGAATAGAATTTCGGGATTATAATCATATGCGTCATTTAATTTCTTAAGAGAAAATATAATGACATGAAATGATTTATAGACCATTCTTCCAATGATATATTATTGAGCTAGTTCGAAATGAATAAGCTAAGAGGAATTAGGATAATTTCGTTTAAAATAAGAATCCAACGATGATTCGATTAGCGAAAGTCAAAGTAATCTTATTTATACAATCTTCTTGTTTCATATCGTAAAAATACTAGTCTAAGGTGTCATCAATTGATGAACAGCTAGATGTCGCATATACAATATTTATCTTTCGAGATCTAACACTATTATGTATGTCTAATGGTGAAAATCCACTAGGGATTTATCTCATTAGATAAACAAGCCAAGTTAGACCAACAATGAAGATTCGAAATTAAACTACAACTTAATAACAGAAAATAACATGGTTCAATATAAATTCATACACAATTCAGAAATTATAAACATATAGCAAGTAGGAATGACAAGTGAAAATACTAAAACTTACAATCCTAAATAATTTCCAAAGTTTTCAACAAACTGATATCACTGTCCCGTTTAGGCGAGAGTCAAAGCTACCATTCATTGAATAGAGTTGTCAGCTCGTCTAAAATGTTAAATATTCTAGCAACCTTTTATTCGATCAAGATTGGAATTCAGCGTTGTCCCGTTTAGGCGAGAGTCAAGGCAATTCTATCTTATGAGCTTCCACCATTGTTTCATAATTTGCAAGTCAAGTATGGTCGCCACCATTAGGGTGATCCATACCATACAAAACACTTACAAACTACTTATCATGCGAGGTTAAACGGTGCGAAATTGCTAATGAACGTTCCTCCATTAGGGAGGATTACTCACTAAAACAAACGCGGTGTAAAACCCACAATGGACATCGAATATCTTAATAATAAAGCTCATTATTTAAAGAGAGTTGTATTTTCTTTGATTCTCTTTATTTATTCTATTTATTTTAAATATATATTTATTTAATTAAAATTTCCAATTTAGAATGAAAAATTCTAAATATAAATTTTAATTTAATATTTATAAATTTTACTTAGATGGATATGAAAATAACATGAATTATTTCCATCTTAGTAATAATTTCCAATAAATATTTAGAAAAATGTTCAATTTAAGTTGTTACAAAATTAATTTAAATTAATTTACAACTCAAATTTTATTTTCTATAAATATATATTGCATTTCGAAAAATTAAAGTATTTAAGAATACAATTTTCGAAAAATGCATGTTAAAATAAAAAATAAATCCTGAAAAAATTATTCTAATTTAATGTTGGCCCAAAATTAATTAATAAAATTAATTTACAACAAAAAATATAATTTTCCTATTTGATTAAATATATAAGAAAAATTTCAAATATTTAAGTATGATGATGAAAATCAACTTAAATATTAATTTTCTATTTAATTAAATACACTAGAAAAATACTTCAAGCAAAAATATCATCTATCTAGATTTTTCTTTGACTAATTAATTCAATTTCTAACAATATACTTTAATTCAAATTATTTTAAATTAATCAATAAATGAAAAAATCATTGATTTAAGTTGATCTAAGAATTAATTAAAATAAATAATTAATTTACAACTTAATCTTATTTTTCAAATAAAATTCGAAATTCCAGCATTTAAGAAATGCAATTTCGAAATTTGATTAATAAAATAAAGAAAAAATATATTTTGAAAATTATTTAAATTTAGTTGAAAAAATAAATTTCAACTAAAAATAATTTTCTATTTAATTAAGTGTCATGAAAAAGAAATATTTAAGTATCATGATGAAAATCAACTTAGATATTTAATTTTCAAATTAATTAAATGTATTAAATTCAAGAAATAAATAATTAAGTGTAGAGAAGGCTTAATTATTAATCTCTAGTTTAATACTAGGAAAAAATAAATTGTACCAAAATTAATTATTTAAATAATTAATTTCACAATGTATAATATTTTCCTATTGAATATTAGAAATAATAAGTAGTCTAGAAATAACTATCTAGAAAATATCTTATTTGACTAAGTATCTTTTCCACAAAATTTGAAAAAAATATCTATTTAAGTTGTATTAGAAAAAATATAGAACTTAAATATTTTTCAAATTTAAATTTAATTAAATATCAAAAATTAAGTTGTAACCACTTAATTCAATAATCCATTTTAAGTTAATATTTGAAAAGATATTAACTTAAAAAATATCTAAAGAATCTTAATAACCAATGCCTAAAATTTCTCAACTTAATTTTGAAATTTGAAATTCAAAAGATATTCAGATTTAAGTTGGTTAGTTGTAGATAACTAAATATCAACTTAAATAGGAATATTTAATGAAAAATTTAAATTAAGCTCCAGAAAGAATCTAGATGGTTATAATTCTATATTTAATTAAATACAAGAAAATACATATAGTTTAGCTTAGAATAAAGAATTCTTTAAACTATAATTTTCTTAAATTAATTTCAAAATAAATAAAATTAATTATGTTGCTAATCAATTTTATTAGGTTAAACTAGTGTAATTAACCTAGTACAGTTGTTCAAATCAGGCAAATGGGCCTTCACAATTGGGGTGGTTCATGTGAGGGGGTGCTGGGTTCAGTATGTCGTACCCACTTCTATGGCTCCCAACTCTCACACAAGGCCCAAAAGAGAGGAATTTAACCTTAATAAGAACAACTGTTATTAATTGAATAAGCCCAATAACTAAATGGGCCTAAATAAATTCTATCAAGAACTATGATAATTTATTTTAGCAACAACAACCTATATGCATCTATAATAAAATTAAACACATAAGCAGACTTTGGATTGGTCCTATCATGTTGCTAGGTCATACACAGATGAAAGAAGATTCTAAATATACCTGTTACAAATTATTATCTTGACCAAGGGAGCCATCAGATCATTAGATCTGGCAAAAAGTAACCATGGCTATTTGCAATCAAGTAATAATAGGTTTTTAAAACTTACACACAAGTTAAAACACATACTCCTGCAACAAGGTTAGTTGG
This sequence comes from Cannabis sativa, assembly GCF_029168945.1. Taxonomy (NCBI): domain Eukaryota; kingdom Viridiplantae; phylum Streptophyta; class Magnoliopsida; order Rosales; family Cannabaceae; genus Cannabis; species Cannabis sativa. The sequence goes on along the minus strand of NC_083604.1, from coordinate 63,725,147 downwards.
ATAGTTGGATGTAGGATTTATTTAATTTTAAATTAAATAATTAATTTCGAAAAATTATTAAAAAAAAAAAGATTTTCGAAAATTTAAAAAAATTTGAAAATTAAAAAAAAAATTGAAATTTAATTAAATATTTAAATTTAAAATTAAACCTACAATTTTTGAAAAATTAGGTTTCAACCAACCTAAATATCATTTCAAAAAAAAAAATTTGCTAACTACTTTTAAATTTTAAATGTTATTTTATAAATAAAAATTAAATAAAAAATTAGAAAAGATAAATAAATATCTTTTTCAAATTTTAAATGTAATTTAAATAAATAAAATAACAAAATTTAAAAAATTAGCAAAATATCTTATATCATTTAAAAATTACATGATTATAATTATCTTATTTTAAATTTAAAATAAGATAAGATATAATCAAATTTTAAAATAAGATAGATAAAACAAGAAGATAGATACTAATTCTATTCAAATTCAAATTACACTAATATCTTGAATTAAATTTAAAAATTATTAAATTAATTCAAAATGATAATTAGAATTGAATTAGGAATAGTAATAGTATAAATATAGAACTACACAAAAAATCGGAAGTTAATTCCATGAAAAAGCATGAAAAATCGAAGAAAAACGAAAAAATTGTGAGCTGTACGGACAGTTTTCGCGATCGCATGAAAATTTCAGCACAGCTCCGATTTTTTCAAATCTTCAAAAATTCATAACTAATTCAAATAAAATCGAAATTGAGTTATGTAAAAGGCTAACTTGCTTAATTTTTTTCCATACTATCCAATAAAAATAATGTCAGAAACAGAATCGCAATTATTTTTCATGAAAATTTACAAACATCAATCAATCATCAAATAACACTCAATACAACATGATACCATCCAAAAACATACAAACAATCGTTTTAAAGTCCAATTTTCTTGCAAGTAAATCAATTACCATGGCTCTGAGGCCAGTTGTTGGAATTTATTTTACCAGGATCTTAGATCTACTCACAAGTATGTTTATTAACACCCTAAATATGAACATTCTAAAACGATAAATTAAACACATATAAAGTTTAGGAAACCTTACATTGGGTGCAGCGGAATATAATGACTCATTCCGTTCAGATATCTAGCCCTTGATTCCTTTCTGTAGCAGAGCATTATCAATATCTGAACTTGGATCTCTTTCTGTGAATCTTTGATGCTGAAACTCCTTCTTGCTGAAAGTCTTTCTTCACGATCTTCCTCACTATGATTGAGGTATCACTTGCTGTGTGTGGGCACTACTCATACACTAAGAATTTTGAAATTCAAGAGGGAAGAGAAAGAAGAAGTGGCAGCTAAAGATAGGGAGAGAGAAAGGCTCAGGTTTTTCTCTGAAGGAAAAATAGAAAATTTAAGTGTAATTTTCCTGAAGCCTTCACTATCTATTTATAGCATTCCACTAGGGTTAGGTTTGAATTATTTGGCACTAAAATAATGAAAATATCAGAGGGAAAACCCCTACAAAAGTGGCCGGCCCTACATAGTGGATTTGGGCCTCACTTTTTGCAATTTTGCAGTTTTTATCTTTTCTGCATCTGATTTTCTCAAAAACGCCAATTTTCTAATTCAACCATTTAAATGCCAATTCTAACTATTTAATAACTATAAATAATTATTAAATAATATTGTCATTTATCATATTTATTAATTGAACCATACAAAGTATCATAATTAACAAATATGCCCCTATAAACTCTTTCTTTACAATTTCGCCCTTACTTAGTGAAAACTTCACAAATAAACATAGTCTAATTTGAGAATTATAATTGATTAATCAAAACCAATTACATGAGTCTTACAAGCAATATTATCTCAACTAGTGGGGGGACCACGGGTCTATATAACCGAGCTTCGAATAAGTAGATCAAGAATTTAGCACTAAAATTCACTAACTTATTAATTCTTCGTTGAATCCACGCATAGAACTTAGAATTGCACTCTAAGTATATAGAATGCTCTATATGTTCCACCATATAGACGCATCATTAGTTATCCATTGTTATAATCCTAATTTGATCACTGATCCTCTATATGAATGATCTACACTGTAAAAGGATTAGATTACCGTAACACCCTACAATGTATTTTATCCTTAAAACACTTGACCCCGTATAAATGATATTTCAGCTTATGTGAAATGAGTACTCCACCATTTATGTTCGTTTGGTCAAGCTCGAAGGAGATCATCCTTTGCTTACTATTCGCCAGATAGAAGCTATAGATTCCATGTTTATGTTAGCGCTCCCACTCAATTGCACTACCGTGTTCCCAAAATGTACGTATCACCCTGACCTAAAAGTAGGCTTAACTAACAAATCAAAGAACACGAATAGCCTTTCAAGATTGAGCCTAATCATAACAGGATTAAGAACATTTGATCTAGGATCAACTTGGCGATATTGACTTGAATAGATTTTATGGTAAGTTTAATTAAATCTAAGTCAAAGTTCAATACTGGTCCCTTCTGATGCATACTCCATGCATCAAACCTGAGCTTTACTTTAACCAATGCTCTGGAAAGAGCATAGCACTTCTCCAAATGCAAGTAAACTCTGTTGTAGATTATCATATCAGTAAAACCCTATGTCTGATAAATCTAGGAAACTTTATTCACATAGTCATGTTTACTTTCCAATGTGTTGACGACACAATAAACAGGATCATGTATGTGAAAAGGGTTTCAGATGAATTTATACATTATGTACATATAATCAGTAAATAAATCATGTGAACCATGCAACATTAAATGTTATTTCTGATCTATATTAATAAATAAATCTGATTATATTGAAATGAGTTTTATTTAGGGCATAAAACCCAACATTACCATGGCTCTGAATCCAGTTGTTGGAAATTATTTTACCAGGATCTTAGATCTACTCACAAGTATGTTATTTAACACCCTAAATATGAACTTTCTAAAACGATAAATTAAACACATATAAAGTTAAGAAAACCTTACATTGATGCAGCGGAATTAATGTCTCCTTCCACTCAGATCTGTAACCCTTGTATCCTTTCTATCGCAGAGTATTATCAAGATCTGAGCCCGAATGTCCTTCTTTTTGAGTTTGATCCTTCACAGTCTTCCAATCTATGATTGAGTTACTGCTTGCTGTGTGTGGGCACTTACTCTTTCACTAGGGTTCGAAATATACGAAGAGAAAAGAGAGAGAGGGATTTCGGCCAATAGAATAGAATAGGGAAGGCTCAGTTTTTCTGAAGAGAGAAATTTCTGTCAGATAACTAATGAATGTGTTGTTTTGACTGAGCCATCACTTTTTATTTATAGACAACTACTAGGTTTAGGTTATGAATTATTTGGCATTAAAATAATAAAAATATTAATTTGAATTTCCACAATTAGTGGCCGGCCATGGTGTGATAATGGGCCCCACTAAATTTTGCAGTTTTAACAAATTTTATTTCTATTTTCTCAAAAATGCCAATTTTCCAATTCTAACCATTTAAATGCCAAAACTAATTATTTAATAGCTAAAATAGATTATTAAATAATATTGTCATTTAATTTAATTATTAACTAGACATATAAAGTCCATTAATAAATAAATAAATCTAGAATCTCTTTTCTTTACAATTTCACCCCTGCTTAGTGAAAATTCACAAATTAGACATAGTCTAACTTTAGAATTATAATTGATCAATCACGAATCAATTCATGAGTCTTACAAGCAGAACGTTCTCAACTAGAATGGGGACCATGGATCTATATGCTGAGCTTCCAATAAGTGAACCAAATTTACCAAGTAAATTCCTACTTATTAATTCTTCGTTGAATCCAATCTTAGAACTTAGAATTGGACTCTTAGACTTATATAGAGCATATTATATGTTCCACGATATCAATATGCTATCTCATTTAACCATTGTTATAATCTTATTGTGATTTAAAGATCCTCTATATAGATGATCTACATCGAGATGGGATTTCTTTACCGTTCTCACCCCTTAATGTATTTTGCCCCTTAAAACACTTAGCTACCTGTAAATGGTGTTTAGTGATCTAATAATTAGTCAGTTAAACAAGAGCTCATCCATTTACTTCTATTTGCTAAGCTCGAAGGGAATCATCACTTGACTTCAATACACCAGTAGAAGCTATAGATTCCATATTTATGTTCAGCACTCCCACTCAATCATACAATCATGTTCCCAAAATATACGTATCACCCTGACCCAAAAGTAGGCTTAACTAATAAATCAAAGAACATGAATAGTACTCTTGAGTTGAGCCTAAGCATATCAAGATTTAGATTCTTTTAATCTTAAGATCAACTACTGATATTGACTTGGAAAGATATATATATATATATATATATATATATAACGGTAAGTTTGTAATGTCTTAACTTAGTTGCAATATCGGTTCAGTCCATTGTATACTCCATACATTCGAAACTAGTATACTTTACTAATGTCTTGGAAAGAACATAACACTTACTCGAAGTGTAAGTACACATCATCGCTGATTATCACATTAGTGTAAATCTAAAAACACTGATGAAACAGGGACTTATTCTTTTGATTCATATGATCACAATCACATTCCACTGTGTTGACTGTAATACCCGGAATTAAGAAAAAGGATTAGCAAAGCCCTGACTAGACAATTATGAGTAATTGAGGAATTATATTATTATATAGTTCAATATATGTGAATTTATATGAATTTTAGTATGTTAAAGACCCCGTTGGTGAGCCAGGGGCATTTTGGTAATTATGACCCGAGAAGGGTAAATTGATGAAATTAATTTAATTATGTGCTTAATAGAACTATATTATTATATAGTACGCCTGTGTTGTCTTTTCAGGTGTGTTCTGACAAGTTGGCGCTGTATAGTCACAACCGGGTATTTCAGGCTGAACGGGGTTCGGGCCCGAAATGCAATTTGAATTGAATTATTTGGCATTTTATTTGATAATATGAAATCTGAAATTTATTTGGAAATAAATGAGTGTGGAATGACATAAATACCCTTGTGTGGGTGAATAAGTGTGCATTAGCCCTAAGGGCACTTTGGTCATTTGACCTTTATTTTCTATGATGGATAAAGATAATTTTTTTTTTGGAAAAAATGGGATTAATTTCTGGTGTTATCCCTTTCTCTTACCCGACCCTCTCTCCCTCTCTTGCTCTCTTGATTTTCAATTTTAAGAATTGAAGAAAATTGCTTGGTGTTACTTGATTTTGGAGCTTGATTTGGAAGGATTTTAAGCTTGGGATTGAGGTAGTTTCTTGCTGAAATTATTTGAAATTGATTGTTGAATTCTTGCTGAAATTCTTGGGGTAAAAGCATGTTTTAAGTTTTGAATGTTCTTTGTTGCATGTTAAGTGGATTAGTGGTAATCTTGTTAAAATTGAGCTTGTTGTTGTTGTATGCTTCTTTGATGAATTTGGGCAGCGATTTTATGGTATTTTCTAGCTTGGAATCATGTGTTTCTAAGATGTGTTATTGCTGGAAAATTATTTGAGTTGTTGAGGATGAAGCTCTTGTTCAAGAGCTTGAAGTTCCTTAGTTAAACATGATTTTGTGATATATATGCAGTCTGGTTTTGGGGGTTTTATGTTGGAATTGATGCATGAAATATGTTATTTTGACCCCTTAATAATTGCTAGCAACCCTATTTGTTGATTTAAGAGTTTGGTTGTGAATTGGGGTGATTTGGATGAGTTTTGGGCATGAAAATCGTTGCTGGTTTTTGAGTTTTCTGGGTTTTGAACCCACGTGCCGCGGCATGGTATTTAGCATGCCGCGGCGCGCCCATTTCTTTCTGGACAGACCCTTTTTGCAAACTTCTATATGCCATAACTTTGTGATCCGGACTCCGATTTGGGTGTTCTATATACCGTTGGAAAGCTCTTTTCGAGCTCTATCTGAATATGTGAGTTTTAAATGCCATGTGAATATTTATGAAAATGAAGTTAGGAGTTAACCCTATTTGTGAAATCCCGGATTGTGTGACTAGGATTACCGGCACCTGATCAGGAGCACCGGGGGATTTGGAATCTCTATCATTGGAGGACATCAGGTAAGACAGTGATTAGCACGTAGAGTATGCGCAGTGGCGCTTATATTGTGAATGATATGCATGAAAGTTTAGTAACCGGGATTAGGGTTAGTACCCTAACATGAGCGGTTTAATAGCCTAGGGTTATTACCCTAGTGATATATGTTGTATAAATACTATGCCATGTTGGATAAATTTATATATTGAGATTATGAATTATGCGCTTAAGGCATAATTAAGCTAGACTCGGTAAGTTGGTACCTTGAGTTAATTTTAATGCGGTCTAGGGTTATTACCCTAGAATATTAAGAATCCAGTGAAAGCATGAGTTAGGGTTAACATTCTTAGTAAATGTTATCTGAGTATATAGAAGTGTATTATATGAGTGATTACTTGTTTGTAAGTTAGGGTTATTACCCTAAGATTATATATGTTGTAGTAAATGTTGAATACACGCATGTATGTTATAAGTTATGTGAATGAGACATAACTGGGTTAGACCTGGTATATATCACCAGGATAAACCGTTGAAAGAACGTAATGTATGGATTACGTATATATATATAAGAATAGGGTTATGCGAGCAAGGCATAACCAGGTTAGGCTCGGGAAGCAAAACCGAGGTAAACCCTACTAAGGCCTTATCGTATATAGACGTGTGAGAGCAACACGTAGGTCTACGCCACGTAGACATAAATAGGCATGTGAGCGTAACATGCAGGTCTACAGTAGATAGACCAATGGTGCAGTGGGCACCGTCAGTTATGTGTTATACATATTAAGATTAAGGGTTATGCGTTCAAGGCATAATCAAGTTAGACTCGGTAATCAGAACCGAGATGAACTATTCTAGGGCCTTATTGTAACTAGACGTGTGAGAGCAACACGTAGGTCTACGCCACGTAGATATAAAGAAATGTGTGAGCGCAACACATAGGTCTACACCATGTAGACATAAATAGGCATGTGAGCGTAACATGCAGGTCTACAGTAGATAGACCAATGGTGCTGTAACACCCTAACTAACATAGGCGTATTACGTGATTTTTAAACATACTGTGCAGCTCGTTGCTAATCAACGAGGTTTATGGAAAAACGTGATTAATTAAAATTTTTGCTTTTTAATTAAACTCATAAAATAATATTACAAAAGACTCGGGATCCCAATTATAAAATCATTTACAAAAAGATTTAACTGATTAACTGATACATAAAATAAGGGTCGTCTAACGACCAGTTACAAAAATCAGCCTCGCTGTCCCGATGATCGTACGCTCCAGGCCTAACCGCCCCGACATGTACAATCTTCACAAGCTCGCTCACGATCCATCAGCTTTAGCCTTGCCTTTACCTACACATCAACGTAGAACTGTGAGTCGACAGACTCAGTAAGAAAAGCATAAAAATACTCATACATAATTCTAACTGCCGTGTCCAACACGATACTGAGTCCCGCTATTGCCATGTCCAACATGGTACTGAGCCACTACTGCCATGTCCAACATGGTACTGAGTTCTGAACGTTCATAGGGACGGTACTATTGACACGTAACAACCTGATCGGTCGAACCGGTCATACTCCGGCTGCTGGTCATACTCCAGCCTGTACCGACGTGTTACTATATCCTCCTGATCGGTCGAACCGGTCATACTCCGGCTGCTGGTCATACTCCAGCCTGTACCGACGGGATACGTCAATAGTACGGAACCACCAACCAAGTGTCATCCTGATCGGTCAAACCGGTCATACTCCGGCTGCTGGTCATACTCCAGCCTGTACCGACGTGACAGGGTTGGATGGTTCGAAGCCAACATACATAACTAATGTAATCTAATAGGCTTCCTACATGCACGCTAAACATGTAATCTACATATGCATACTATTATACTAATCTTACCTGGATTCCGAATTCAGGTGTGCCGGTCAACCTGACTGGAACTTTTAGCTGAGCGGCGGATTACAGGCTCCTAAACCATAAAAATCACAACGCTATAAGTGACACGCTAAATCACTTCCCGGGGACTTAAACTAGGAACTAAAAGTTTCCCTATCGATACAAAGCATGCCAATACCCCTTAAAACATAAAAACGAGGAAAAACACGGGTTCTGAAAATTCCCCAACCGGTAGACCGGTTGCCCAACCGGAATTCCGGTTCTGGGAAATTCAGGACCCTCATCCGGAATTCCGGATGCACAACCGGAATTCCGGTTCCTCGCAGGCAGCAACACTCAATTTTTCATAACTTGCTCAAATCAACCCCAAATTGATTCAAACCTTCCAGACCTATTCCATATACCCCACATAACATATCCAAGGCATCAAACCTACCCAGAAACCACAGATACAAAATTTGCCATTAAAGCTCAAGCTTTGAGTTCTAAACTCAAACTTGAGCAAAACCACCAAGCATGCAATCAAACCAACTTAATTCTACATAATCAAGCTTAGAATCACCTCTGGAAACACAAGCAAACTTCCACAACATCACAACAACAAAATATAACCTTTTCTCTCAAAAAATCACATATTTTGCATAGAAAACTCAAAGCTTTACACAACCTAACTAACATGCTTCAAAACAGCTCATTTAACTTCAATTAAACATGCTTTAAACCACATAAATTAACAACAAAATCACAGCAGCAACAGCAACTAACAATCATGCATGAATCATCATATTTTCATCAAAATTTCAACAAATTTCAAGAGAAAACAAGAGAAGCTAACCTAGCTTGAAGAATGCTTAGATTTGGATGAGAATTCACTTGAAAATCAGAGCAAAAATCCAGCCCTTTGCACCCACATGCACAGCCGAGAGAGAGAGAGAGGAAAAGAGAGAGAGAGAGTTTGAAAATTTGTAATTTTTTCTAAGTGTAATCTTTTGTAAAAAATGAATTAATGAATAAAGCCACTTAACATATACTCATTTCAGCCAACAAATAATCAAATAAACATTTATTTTCCATTTCATAAAATCACAAAAGACAAAATACTAATGGGGCAAAAAGACCATTTTGCCCCTCCACCATAAAACCACATAAATCATACTAAAGGGGTATTTTTGGGAAATTCTAAATTCCCGGCCATTCCCGACATTCCCAATGTCTAAAACCCGTCCCAATTTACTAACATACTAAATTGTGATTTCTACTGAGCCAAACGCCGAGTTCCAAAATACCGGGCACCGGAAATGCAAAATATGAAAACTACTGAATAACATAACCATGCATTTCTGAATTCCATAAATAACAGTATAATAAATTATTTAAATAGCTATAAATAATTTCATAATTAATCATAATTAACTGATAATTTCCAAATTAACTAAGCGGGCTTTACAACTATCCCCCCCTTAAAAGGATTTCGTCCCCGAAATCTAACTTGAATAACTCTGGATATTGAGTTCTCATATCTGACTCTAGCTCCCAGGTGGCTTCCTCCACCTTGCTGTTTCTCCAGAGAACTTTGACCAATGCTATGGTCTTATTCCGAAGGACTTTATCCTTTCTATCCAGGATCTGCACTGGCTGTTCCTCATAAGTCATATCTGGCTATAACTGAAGGCTCTCATAACTGAGTATATGAGAGGGATCTGAAACGTATTTTCTCAACATCGAGACATGGAATACGTTGTGAACTGCTGATAAGGCTGGAGGCAATGCTAACCGATATGCCACTTGACCTATCTTCTCGAGAATCTCGAAAGGTCCTGTAAATCTAGGGCATAACTTGCCTCTTTTCCCGAAACATTTAATCCCCTTCATCGGAGATACCCGTAAAAACACATGGTCCCCTACTTGGAACTCAACATCTCTGCGTTTCGGATCTGCGTAACTCTTCTGTCTGCTCTGTGAGGCAAGCATTCTAGCTTTTATCTTCTCTATTGCCTCATTGGTCCGCTGCACTGACTCTGGACCTAGGTATTTCCTCTCCCCTGTCTCATCCCAGTGGATAGGGGATCTAGATTTCCTACCGTATAACAGTTCATAGGGAGCCATCCCTATCGTACTCTGATAACTGTTGTTGTAAGAAAATTCTATCAACGGTAGATACTTATTCCATGAGCCTTCAAAGTCCATAACACAGGCTCTCAACATGTCCTCCAATATCTGAATTGTCCTTTCGGACTGACCATCTGTCTGAGGATGGAATGCTGTACTAAATTTCAGTTTTGTACCCATTGCTCTTTGCAAACTTTGCCAAAATTTGGAGGTGAACTTCGGATCCCTGTCCGAAACTATAGACTTCGGTACCCCGTGAAGTCTTACTATCTCTCTAACATACAATTCTGCCAACTGATCCACTGTGAATGTTGTTCTAACCGGCAGAAAATGAGCAGATTTCGTAAATCGATCCACCACGGCCCAGATGGAATCAAATAAACCCGTGGTCCTAGGTAACCCGACCACAAAATCCATCGTAATATCTTCCCATTTCCATTCTGGTAGGGTTAGAGGCTGCAACAACCCTGCTGGTCTCTGATGCTCAGCCTTAATCTGCTGACAAGTGAGGCATCTCAATACGAATTCTACCAAATTCTTCTTCATACCGTTCCACCAGAAGTACGGTTTCAAATCTTGGTACATCTTAGTGGTGCCGGGATGCAGAGAATACGGGGTAGAATGAGCCTCCTCAAAGATCTCATTCCTAAGTTCCACACTATTCGGAACACAAACCCTGGCTTTATACAAAAGCATCCCACTATCTGACACTGAAAAGTCCTTGGCTTGTCCAGCCAACACCTCATCTCGGATCTTCACTAACTCCGGATCTGTCATCTGAGCGACTTTTATTCTTTCCAACAGATCAGATTGCAGCGTTAAGTTGTGAAGCTGACCTATCACAAACTCAATGCTGGATCTAACCATGTCCTCTGCTAGCTGAGGTGAGATCTGAACCATACTAGCTATTTGCCCGGGACCCTTTCTACTCAGGGCATCGGCCACTACATTGGCTTTTCCGGGGTGATAGAGGATCTCACAATCGTAATCCTTCACTAATTCCAACCAACGCCTTTGTCTCATATTCAAATCCTTCTGAGTAAAGAAATATTTGAGACTTTTATGGTCGGTATAGATCTCACACTTTTCCCCGTAAAGGTAATGCCGCCAAATCTTTAGTGCAAAAACCACTGCGGCCAACTCTAGATCATGAGTCGGGTATCGCTGTTCATAATCCTTTAACTGACGGGAGGCATAAGCGATAACCCGATCGGCTTGCATCAATACACACCCCAAACCCTATTTGGATGCGTCGCAATATACTACGAACTTTTCCTTGTCCGAAGGCAAAGCTAGTACTGGAGCAGTAATCAACCTCTGTTTTAGCTCCTGAAAGCTAGCTTCGCACTTGTCTGACCAAATAAATCTCTGATTCTTCTTTGTAAGCTCGGTTAGGGGCATTGAAATTTTAGAGAACCCTTCGACGAACCTACGGTAGTACCCAGCTAAACCCAAGAAGCTTCTGATCTCTGTCACTGTCTTCGGTCTCGGCCAATCCCTGACGGATTCGATCTTCCCGGGATCCACCTTGATCCCTTCTTTGCTCACAATGTGCCCTAGGAAGGACACCTGAGATAGCCAGAACTCACATTTCTTGAACTTGGCATAAAGCTTATGTTCTCGAAGCCGTTGCAGTACCATCTGAAGATGTAACTCATGCTCCTCTTCTGATTGAGAGTACACGAGGATGTCGTCGATAAACAAAATCACACAGAGATCGAGGAAATCCTTGAATACTCTATTCATCAGGTCCATGAATGCTGCAGGAGCATTGGTTAGTCCGAATGACATAACCAGAAACTCATAATGTCCATACCTAGTGCGGAAAGCTGTCTTCGGAATGTCCTCCTCTCGGATTCTCAACTGATGATAACCCGAACGGATATCAATCTTAGAAAAGACCGTCTTCCCCTGAAGCTGATCGAACAAGTCATCGATCCTAGGTAGTGGATATTTATTCTTCACCGTCAGCTTGTTCAATTCCCTGTAGTCGATGCACATCCTCATAGATCCATCCTTCTTCTTGACGAATAAAACCGGGGCTCCCCAGGGTGACACACTGGGCCGAATGAACCCTATGTCAAGCAACCCTTGGAGCTGAATTTTTAATTCCTTAAGTTCAGCTGGAGCCATTCTGTACAGGGCTTTGGAAACCGGTTCCACCCCTGGTGCCAAGTCAATCAAAAAATCAATCTCCCGCTGAGGTGGTAACCCTGGAAGTTCTTCGGGAAAAACATCCAAAAATTCCCGAACCACTCTGATGTCTTCTGGCCGAATGGTATCTGGCCGAGTGGTGTCCACCACCACGGCCAGAAACCCTAAGCAACCGCCGTGCAACAATTCTCTAGGTGACATAGCCGAGATCACCGGGATCCGAGATCCCTGAACTGAACCAACAAATACAAACGGTTCTTCACTTTCCAGTTGGAAGACCACCATCTTCCTTTTACAATCAATGCTCGCCGAATATTTAGATAGGAAATCCATTCCTAAAATAATATCGAATTTGACTAAACTCATCTCTATCAGATCAGCACTTAACTCTCTACCATCTATCCTGATCGGCATAGACCTAATCCACCTATTGGAGATAACCAATTCTCCGCTGTGCAATGTGGTTCCAAACCCTGATTCATATCTATCATATGGTCTACCCAATTTACTAAAGACTCTGGCCGCCACATAAGAATGTGTAGCCCCAGAATCAAACAACACTGAATATAGCGAGTTGTTAATAAAAAGCTGACCTGTGACAACTGATGGGCTGGCATCTGCATCAGCCTGAGTGATAGCGAACACCCTGGCTGGAGTGGGTATCGCTGGAGCTCTCGGTGCCTCTGATCGGAGCTGGGGACGACCCCTCTTGAAGTGTCCGGCATGTCACGGTGAAAGCATCCCCGACCTTTGCACTCGCCCCGATGGTGCCTCTTGCGGCTAGGGCACTCGGGATAGGAGAATCGGGTCTCGGCACCACCAGACGACTCCTCTCGTTCGGTTCCCCCGAACCTCTTGTTCGACTCGAGCCACCGGAAGCAGTGGGTGCTCTCTTCCTCTGATCAATGGCCGAACCACTACTCCCCCTGCTAAAGCCTGATGCAGGAGGGGTAGGAGCCCCGCCACTCACTGGAGTACTGGCTGATTCTGACATACACCCAACTGCGCCCTCAGCTCGCAGTGCCTTCTCCACCATCTGAGCATAGGTGGTGCTGTCGTCCGTGGTAATCATCAGATCATGCCTGATCTTGGCATTCAACCCGTCCAGATACTTCTCCTTCTTGCTGAAGTCGGTCGGCACAATTCCCGAGGCTAACCTCGCCAACCGATCAAACTGAGTAGTATACTTAGTGACGCTCATGTTCTCACACTGGGTCAGGTGAGCGAACTCTTTTCTCTTGGCGCTTCTGACCGCCTCGTTGTAGTACTTTGCATTAAAGAGTTCCTGGAACCTTTCCCAGGTCATGGTGGTGACGTCATGGATCTGAGACACCATGTCCCACCAGACCAGAGCGTCCTCCCGGAACCGGAATGTGGCGCACACCACTCGTCGTTACCGGTGACACCCATGAAGTTCAAAATCTTGGTGATCACCGTCGAGCCTTTGCTCGACTTTCATCACGTCCCAGGACCTCCCGGGAAAACCGGAGGTGCTTGCTTCCGAACCGCTCATACAGAGGTTCCAATCTATGGGCCGCCACCACTATCTCGGCCTGGGCAGCAGGGCAGGTGCCACTGGAACTACGGGCACTGGAACTGCAGGAGCACCCTGCTGTCTCAACCTCTGAATCTCGAGGTCTTGCTCTTCGATCCGGGCTTGCATCTCCGCAAACCGTAACTCCCAATTCTGGGCTCCCTGATCGGCTGGGGGAGCCTGGGCAGCCTGTGGCGGGTTCTCATCACCCCGACCACGAGCCCTGCCTCGGGGACCTCTACCTCGGCCCCTAACAGGTGGGGGAAACTGAGCTCCCTGATCTTGATTCGACCCCACTGAGTTGCCCTGACTCCTGGTGGTCCGCCTGGCGTCCATCTGATTAGAACCGCCTGCGAAACCAAGAGTTGGCATATCAGGTCGTATTCAAGGAGAGCTTACTAATGCCGCTTAATTTGGAAATTAAAAACGAAACATGCGCCTATTCTACTATCAGGCTACTAACATGCTTCCTAACAGGCTTTTCTTTTTCATAACTGAATAAAATAAACTACTAAAGCAATAAAGGATTACTGAACCGTGAACCGAGCTAACTGCTGATGATGATTGTACATGTCGTGACGATCTTCGGAAGACAACCTGGCGGCTCTGATACCAAATTGTAACACCCTAACTAACATAGGCGTATTACGTGATTTTTAAACATACTGTGCAGCTCGTTGCTAATCAACGAGGTTTATGGAAAAACGTAATTAATTAAAATTTTTGCTTTTTAATTAAACTCATAAAATAATATTACAAAAGACTCGGGATCCCAATTATAAAATCATTTACAAAAAGATTTAACTGATTAACTGATACATAAAATAAGGGTCGTCTAACGACCAGTTACAAAAATCAGCCTCGCTGTCCCGATGATCGTACGCTCCAGGCCTAACCGCCCCGACATGTACAATCTTCACAAGCTCGCTCACGATCCATCAGCTTTAGCCTTGCCTTTACCTACACATCAACGTAGAACTGTGAGTCGACAGACTCAGTAAGAAAAGCATAAAAATACTCATACATAATTCTAACTGCCGTGTCCAACACGATACTGAGTCCCGCTACTGCCATGTCCAACATGGTACTGAGCCACTACTGCCATGTCCAACATGGTACTGAGTTCTGAACGTTCATAGGGACGGTACTATTGACACGTAACAACCTGATCGGTCGAACCGGTCATACTCCGGCTGCTGGTCATACTCCAGCCTGTACCGACGGGATACGTCAATAGTACGGAACCACCAACCAAGTGTCAGCCTGATCGGTCAAACCGGTCATACTCGTCGCTCGGTCATACTCCACTCGTACCGACGTGACAGGGTTGGATGGTTCGAAGCCAACATACATAACTAATGTAATCTAATAGGCTTCCTACATGCACGCTAAACATGTAATCTACATATGCATACTGTTATACTAATCTTACCTGGATTCCGAATTCAGGTGTGCCGGTCAACTTGACTGGAACTTTTAGCTGAGCGGCGGATTATAGGCTCCTAAACCATAAAAATCACAACGCTATAAGTGACACGCTAAATCACTTCCCGGGGACTTAAACTAGGAACTAAAAGTTTCCCTATCGATAAAAAGCATGGCAATACCCCTAAAAACATAAAAACGAGGAAAAACACGGGTTCTGAAAATTCCCCAACCGGTAGACCGGTTGCCCAACCGGAATTCCGGTTCTGGGAAATTCAGACCCTCATCCGAATTCGGATGCACAACCGAATTCCGGTTCCTCGCGAGCAAGAACACTCAATTTTTCATAACTTGCTCAAATCAACCCCAAATTGATTCAAACCTTCCAGACCTATTCCATATACCCCACATAACATATCCAAGGCATCAAACCTACCCAGAAACCACAGATACAAAATTTGCCATTAAAGCTCAAGCTTTGAGTTCTAAACTCAAACTTGAGCAAAACCACCAAGCATGCAATCAAACCAACTTAATTCTACATAATCAAGCTTAGAATCACCTCTGGAAACACAAGCAAAATTCCACAACATCACAGCAACAAAATATAACCTTTTCTCTCAAAAAATCACATATTTTGCATAGAAAACTCAAAGCTTTACACAACCTAACTAACATGCTTCAAAACAGCTCATTTAACTTCAATTAAACATGCTTTAAACCACATAAATTAACAACAAAATCACAAAGAAGAATAAATAACTAACAATCATGCATGAATCATCATATTTTCATCAAAATTTCAACAAATTTCAAGAGAAAACAAGAGAAGCTAACCTAGCTTGAAGAATGCTTAGATTTGGATGAGAATTCACTTGAAAATCAGAGCAAAAATCCAGCCCTTTGCACCCACATGCACAGCCGAGAGAGAGAGAGGAAAAGAGAGAGAGAGTTTGAAAATTTGTAATTTTTTCTAAGTGTAATCTTTTGTAAAAAAATGAATTAATGAATAAAGCCACTTAACATATACTCATTTCAGCCAACAAATAATCAAATAAACATTTATTTTCCATTTCAGAAAATCACAAAAGACAAAATACTAATGGGGCAAAAAGACCATTTTGCCCCTCCACCATAAAACCACATAAATCATACTAAAGGGGTATTTTTGGGAAATTCTAAATTCCCGGCCATTCCCGACATTCCCAATGTCTAAAACCCGTCCCAATTTACTAACATACTAAATTGTGATTTCTACTGAGCCAAACGCCGAGTTCCAAAATACCGGGCACCGGAAATGCAAAATATGAAAACTACTGAATAACATAACCATGCATTTCTGAATTCCATAAATAACAGTATAATAAATTATTTAAATAGCTATAAATAATTTCATAATTAACTGATAATTTGCAAATTAACTAAGCGGGCTTTACAGGTGCAGTGGGCACCGTTAGTTATGTGTTATACATATTAAGATTAAGGGTTATGCGTTCAAGGCATAATCAAGTTGGACTCGGTAATCAGAACCGAGATGAACTATTCTAGGGCCTTAGTGTAACTAAACGTGTGAGAGCAACACGTAGGTCTATGCCACGTAGATATAAAGAGATGTGTGAGCGCAACACATAGGTCTACACCACGTAGACATAAATAGGCATGTGAGTGTGACATGCAGGTCTGTGACACATAGACATATATAAAAGGCATCATTGTTTATACAGTATGATGAGCATATTATTATTGTTATGTTATATACTGTCTTGCTGGGCTTGGCTCGCAGGTGCTCTACTGTGCAGGAAAGGGTAAGACATTAGCTGATCAACCATGAGTTTCAGGAGCAGGGCGAGGAATGTACATGTTCATGCCACTTCAGACCAAGCGGGTTATGGGTCTAACACTGTTGACTTTTGTATTCTATTTTGCCGCTTAGGTCGGCTAGAAAGAAAGGACTTGTAATAAGTTTGTAAATATTTTTGGGATCCCAACGGTTTAAAAGTTTAAAAGTATTACAAGTTTTATTTTCATTCCGATTAATTTAAAAGTTTAAATTCTGCGCTATTTTTGATTAGTAATCTCGAATTAGGGGATTAGGATTCTATAAGCATTTTGGGTAGCGTGCCTAATTATTTAGGGCGTTACAATTTTGTATCAGAACGCCAAGGTTTTTAAACTTCCTGTAGACCGGCTGAACATGTACATTCGTCGTCAGAGATAAGCTCGACTCATGGTGCAGTAAGTATTGAGAGTAAATACTTGACTGTTTGTGTGATCATATGTTTACTGCTTTCCATTTTTGGTAGTATGCAAGCATCTAGAGTATGTATGTGTTATGTGATGACATGCTATAAATGCTATTTGTTTATGTGAATATGTGTGAGGTAAATAGATGAGTTAGAGTTTAAGGCAATAAGTGCGTAAGATTGGGATTGGTGCCTGACTCGCTGGGGTTGTTGATTATTGGGTTATTTGTAGAATGGACCCTCTTTAATCATCCAGACCATAGGCCGAGCTTGTAGAGCATGGTGTAGACCAAACCAATCCACCGGCACCGCTTCCACCTCCGCAGAATTCAGAAAGATAATGCGGGGGTTGGCAATACTAATCCTCCTGCTGACTGGCAGCAGATGTTTTAAGGAATGCGAGGTATCATACTTCGTCAAGAAGAAGAAAAGTTACGTCGTTTAAGGCAACCGACACTGGCTGCCCCTGTTGATCAAGTGTTACCACCAGCACTTGTGCTAGTGATGGGTAACCAGGGGTTTGTAATGCCGCATAAGGATTCTGTATTTGAGCAGTTTGTGAAGCTGCAACCTCCGACTTTCCTGGGAGGTATTGATATTATTAAGGCTGACCAGTGGATGAGCACTGTGACCTGTATCCTCGATAATATGGGTGTGACGGGAGCTGAGAGGGTGAATTGTGCGACCTTCATGTTTCAAGACTATGCCCGCATCTGGTGGGACATAGTGGGTCAGACCCGAGATGTCAGTGTTATGACATGGGAAAAAATTCAAGAAACTTTTTGAAGAAAAGTTTTATAATGTTGCGGTGAGAACTTCACATCAGGAAGATTTTGTGAAGTTGACTCAGAGAAAGATGTCTGTGGCCGAGTATACTCTGGAATTTGATCGGTTATCTAAATTTGCTGGTGATCTGGTGCTTATAGATTTCACCAGGAAATAGAAGTATGTTCGAGGAGAAAATGCTACAATTAGTCGGGACTTGAAGATTACCACAGCACATGACACTCTGTATAAGAGAGTGGTAGACTTGGCCTTAATTGTTGAGGAGGCCGAGCAGTAAGTAATGAAAGAGCAGGTTGTAAAGGATGTCGTCATGGCATCGAACCCTCCTGCTAGTGGTAATGTCAGTAAGGGGGACCGACAGTAGCAACCCTGAGCACAAGCAGAAGGCTGAGGCTTCCAGAGCATCAGGGGGTAATAGAAAGCTTCAGGGAAATTAAGGTGGCCATCAAGGTCACAGATTCTTTTCCAGATCATATCTAGAGTATTCAAAATGTAAGAATACCATCAGGGTGAATGACGGGCCAAGGTTGCGTACTATGTTTAATACGAATCAGATGTGTAATCATGTTTATCAATGACATCTTGGTGTATTCGGAATTAGAGGAAAAAAACATGAATTGCATCTCGGAGCAGTTTTGCAAAGTGGATAAAGATGGGATCATGATGGATCCAGTCAAAATTAAAAACTGTTCGGGATTGGCCAGCACCGAAATCAGCTACAGAGGTTAGAAGTTTTCTGGGTTTGGCTGGTTATTATCGTCGGTTCGTTGAGGATTTTTTTTCAAAGATTGATGTACCCTTAACGGAGCTGACCCAAAAGAACCAGAAGTTTGTTTGGACTGATCGGTGTGAGAAAAGTTTCCTGGAGTTAAAGCAACGCTTGATTACTGCTCCCGTACTAACTCTTCCTTCAGATAAGGAAAAGTTTGTGGTATGTTATGATGCCTCGAGACATGGTCTCGGCTGTGTGCTTATGCAGGCTGGGAGGGTAATAACTTATGCTTCTCGGCAGTTAAAGGAGTACGAGCAGAGGTACCCTACTCACGATTTAGAACTCGCAGCAGTGGTATATGCGCTAAAGATTTGGCGGCATTACCTTTATGGCGAGAAATGTGAGATATACACCGATCACAAGAGTCTGAAATACTTCTTTACCCAGAAGGACTTGAATATGAGGCAGAGGAGTTGGCTAGAGTTGGTGAAGGGTTATGGCTGTGAGATTCTTTATCATCTTGGTAAGACCAATGTGGTTGCTGGCGCTTTGAGTAGAAAAAGTCAGAGTGAGTTGAATTCTATGAAAAAAAAATTCCAACAGCTGGCAACTGAAATGACTCGAGCTCAGACTGAGTTGGTTGTCGGACAACTGGTTAATATTACCCTGCAATCCACTCTTCTTGAGAGAATTAAAGAACCACAAAAGCAGGATTCAGAATTGATAAAAAAACCCAAGCTAGGGATTCGGCTGGGAAGGCTAGTGATTTCTCAATGAATAAAATGGGAATGTTGAGATTTGGAAATCGAATTTGTGTGCCTATGGATGAAAACGTCAAAAAAGAGATCATGGATGAGTCTCACACGACTCCTTATTCAGTTCATCCAGGGTCAACAAAGATGTATCAAGACCTGAAAGCCATGTTCTGGTGGCCAGGCATGAAGAATGACATCGCTGAATATGTTGCAAAGTGCCTTACGTGTCAGCAAGTGAACGCTGAGCACCAGCGACCTGCAGGGTTGCTGCAACTACTGAATATACCAGAGTGGAAATGGGAAGATATAGCCATGGACTTCGTGGTAGGTATGCCTAGAACCACGGGACAATTTGACTCAATGTGGGTCATAGTGGACAGGTTTACAAAGTCTGCTCACTTTTTACCTGTCCAGATGAATTTCTCCATCGATCAGTATGCTGAATCGTATGTCAGAGAAATTGTTCGTCTTCACGTTGTCCCAAAGTACATTATTTCGGATAGGGATCCGAAGTTTACATCAAGATTCTGGGAGAGTCTGCATCGAGCTATGAGAACTCAGTTAAAATTCAGCACAGCTTTTCATCCTCAGAAGGATGGACAATCCGAGAGGACCATTCAGATTTTAGAGGACATGCTACGGGCATGTGTGCTTGACTTTGAAGGATCATGGGTAAAGTACCTTCCCCTGATCAAGTTCTCCTATAATAACAGCTATCAGGCAACAATCGGGATGGCTCCTTATGAACTTTTATATGGAAGAAAGTGTAAATCGCCCATTCACAGGGATGAAGTGGGTGAAAGGAAGTTCTTGGGTCCCGAAGCTGTTTGGAGAACAAGTGAGGCAGTTGACAAGATTAGAGCGCGAATGCTCGCGGCTCAGGATAGGCAGAAGAGTTATGCTGATCCAAAGCGTCGAAATATTGATTTTCAAGTTGGGGACATGGTATTTCTCCGAATATCTCCGATGAAAGGCATAAAATGCTTTGGGAAGAAAGGAAAGCTTAGCCCGAGGTTCATTGGACCTTTTGAAATCCTTGTGAGGATAGGGCAAGTAGCGTACAGGTTGGCTATGCCCCCAGCGCTGGCAGCTGTACATATTGTGTTCCATGTTTCAATGCTTCAGAAGTATGTCTCGAACTCGTCCCATGTTCTAAATTATGAGGCATTGGAACTACAGCCAAACTTAACATATGAGGAACAACCAGTGCAGATACTTGATAGAAGAGAGAAAGTCCTGAGAAGCAAGACTGTGGCACTGCTGAAAGTACTGTGGAAGAACAATAAGATAGAAGAGGCAACCTGGGAACTCGAGACGGATATGCAGCAGAAATATCCGGAGTTGTTCAGGTAAATTTTGGGACAAAATTTCTATAAGGACGGGGTAATTGTAATACCCGGAATTAAGAAAAAGGATTAGCAAAGCCCTAACTAGAAAATTATGAGTAATTGAGGAATTATATTATTATATAGTTCAATATATGTGAATATATATGAATTTTAGTATGTTAAAGACCCCGTTGGTGAGCTAGGGGCATTTTGGTAATTATGACCCAAGAAGGGTAAATTGATGAAATTAATTTAATTACGTGCTTAATAGAACTATATTATTATATAGTATGCATGTGTTGTCTTTTCAGGTGTGTTCTGACAGGTTGGCGCGGTATAGTCATAACTGGGTATTTTGGGCTGAACGGGGTTTGGGCCCGAAATGCAATTTGAATTGAATTATTTGGCATTTTATTTGATAATATGAAATCTGAAATTTATTTGGAAATAAATGAGTGTGGAATGACATAAATACCCTTGTGTGGGTGAATAAGTGTGCATTAGCCCTAAGGGCACTTTGGTCATTTGACCTTTATTTTCTATGATGGATAAAGATAATTTTTTTTTTGGAAAAAATGGGATTAATTTCTGGTGTTATCCCTTTCTCTTACCCGACCCTCTCTCCCTCTCTTGCTCTCTTGATTTTCAATTTTAAGAATTGAAGAAAATTGCTTGGTGTTACTTGATTTTGGAGCTTGATTTGGAAGGATTTTAAGCTTGGGATTGAGGTAGTTTCTTGCTGAAATTATTTGAAATTGATTGTTGAATTCTTGCTGAAATTCTTGGGGTAAAAGCATGTTTTAAGTTTTGAATGTTCTTTGTTGCATGTTAAGTGGATTAGTGGTAATCTTGTTAAAATTGAGCTTGTTGTTGTTGTATGCTTCTTTGATGAATTTGGGCAGCGATTTTATGGTATTTTCTAGCTTGGAATCATGTGTTTCTAAGATGTGTTATTGCTGGAAAATTATTTGAGTTGTTGAGGATGAAGCTCTTGTTCAAGAGCTTGAAGTTCCTTAGTTAAACATGATTTTGTGATATATATGCAGTCTGGTTTTGGGGGTTTTATGTTGGAATTGATGCATGAAATATGTTATTTTGACCCCTTAATAATTGCTAGCAACCCTATTTGTTGATTTAAGAGTTTGGTTGTGAATTGGGGTGATTTGGATGAGTTTTGGGCATGAAAATCGTTGCTGGTTTTTGAGTTTTCTGGGTTTTGAACCCACGTGCCGCGGCATGGTATTTAGCATGCCGCGGCGCGCCCATTTCTTTCTGGACAGACCCTTTTTGCAAACTTCTATTGGCATAAACTTTGTGATCCGGACTCCGATTTGGGAGTTCTATATACCGTTGGAAAGCTCTTTTCGAGCTCTATCTGAATATGTGAATTTTAAATGCCATGTGAATATTTATGAAAATGAAATTAGGGGTTAACCCTATTTGTGAAATCCCAGATTGTGTGACTAGGATTACCGGCACCTGATCAGGAGCACCGGGGGATTTGGAATCTCTATCATTGGAGGACATCAGGTAAGACAGTGATTAGCACGTAGAGTATGCGCAGTGGCGCTTATATTGTGAATGATATGCATGAAAGTTTAGTAACTGGGATTAGGGTTAGTACCCTAACATGAGCGGTTTAATAGCCTAGGGTTATTACCCTAGTGATATATGTTGTATAAATACTATGCCATGTTGGATAAATGTATATATTGAGATTATGAATTATGCACTTAAGGCATAATTAAGCTAGACTCGGTAAGTTGGTACCTTGAGTTAATTTTAATGCGGTCTAGGGTTATTACCCTAGAATATTAAGAATCCAGTGAAAGCATGAGTTAGGGTTAACATTCTTAGTAAATATTATCTGAGTATATAGAAGTGTATTATATGAGTGATTACTTGTTTGTAAGTTAGGGTTATTACCCTAAGATTATACATGTTGTAGTAAATGTTGAATACACGCATGTATGTTATAAGTTATGTGAATGAGACATAACTGGGTTAGACCTGGTATATATCACCAGGATAAACCGTTGAAAGATTGTAATGTATGGATTACGTATATATATATAAGAATAGGGTTATGCGAGCAAGGCATAACCAGGTTAGGCTCGACAAGCAAAACCGAGGTAAACCCTACTAAGGGGTTATCGTATATAGACGTGTGAGAGCAACACGTAGGTCTACGCCACGTAGACATAAATAGGCATGTGAGCGTAACATGCAGGTCTACAGTAGATATACCAATGGTGCAGTGGGCACCGTCAGTTATGTGTTATGCATATTAAGATTAAGGGTTATGCGTTCAAGGCATAATCAAGTTGGACTCGGTAATCAGAACCGAGATGAACTATTCTAGGGCCTTATTGTAACTAGACGTGTGAGAGCAACACGTAGGTCTACGCCACGTAGATATAAAGAGATGTCTGACCGCAACACATAGGTCTACGCCACGTAGACATAAATAGGCATGTGAGTGTGACATGCAGGTCTGTGACACACAGACATATATAAATGGCATCATTGTTTAAACAGTATGATGAGCATATTATTATTGTTATGTTATATACTGTCTTGCTGGGCTTGGCTCACAGGTGCTCTACTGTGCAGGAAAGGGTAAGACATTAGCTGATCAACCATGAGTTTTAGGAGCAGGGCGAGGAATGTACATGTTCATGCCAGTTCAGACCAAGCGAGTTATGGGTCTAACAGTGTTGACTTTTGTATTCTATTTTGCCGCTTAGGTCGGCTAGAAAGAAAGGACTTGTAATAAGTTTGTAAATGTTTTTGGGATCCCAACGGTTTAAAATTTTAAAAGTATTACAAGTTTTATTTTCATTTCGATTAATTTAAAAGTTTAAATTCTGCGCTATTTTTGATTAGTAATCCCGAATTAGGGGATTAGGATTCCATAAGCATTTTGGGTAGCGTGCCTAATTATTTAGGGCGTTACATTGACGATACTGCAATTGTGAATAAACATATGATCTGGATTTAACTGATTTTGTGTGTGAATGTAGTAAACATATTAAACCATTAGCATGTAAAATTCATGCAAACATTAATCACTTCAAATTTCTTATATTGATAACTAGTCAGATTGTAAAGAGTTTTATTTAGGGCATAAAACCCAACATCATTATGATTACTCACTTTTCTTGTCTACAATTTTTATGTGACTGTTTTCTTCAGTTTTCAACACTTAATTTTTTTTTTCTTTCTTCTATTTTCAAATTTTCACAAAATGGTTGTTTTCTTTATGATTCAAATATATTTTTTTTAAAAAAAAAAAATAATTTACGAATAATTTACAATTACATTATTATGAAATCTTCAAGCATCGGAAAATTAAATCAATATCACTAACATATTGCATTCAGCATTTACTTTTAGATTATAACACTATTATTTTTGTGTAATGAATATACATTAAAATAACTCCACAAAATAGTTAATATTAATTATTCTTGTCTTAATTACTTTATATTAAAAAACTTCAATTAGACCTTAATAATAACTAAAATTATAAATGATTATTTGTATCATATTAAATTATATAGCATCTAACATTAAGCTATGCATATGTGCTTTGTACGTAACTTTTTTCAGATATATATATAACTATATATAAGAGGAGAAGTTACAGTTTGTGAGAAGAATGAAAGTGATTTATATATATAAGGATGCACTCTTAATGTGTATTACTCATGAATGGGTAAAATTAAAAAAAAAAATGAGTTTTTATGCTTAATTTTTCTATCTAATTAGAAAAATCTCTCACTTTTACATCATATGGGCTGAGATAATTCCATCGATTGAAAAAAAAAAATTGAAATATTTTTAGCAAAAAAAAGATAATTAAAAGTTGAGTTTCACTTAAATATTTTTATATGAACATATTTTTGATATAGTATAAAAAATAGATTTTTTGATATTTTTCAATTAAGTATTTAATATTTCTCATTTATTATTCGTTATATTAGATCAAATTTTGATGATTTAATATTTTTAAAATTAATATTATAGTTAAATTTGTTTAGTAACCATTCATACGTAATACTCATTGAGAAATGATCCATATATATTCTCACAAATTTAAGAATAGAATATCATGATTTTTTTTAAGTAATTATTGTTTAATAACATTTAAAATCAGTTGAGATAGTGAAATTAAATTGCATATTTTGAGTGATTTTATGGTGTTATTTTATTAATTTAAATAAAAAAAATATGAAGAGAATAAATAAATTATTTTAACCGATTTTAGAGTATAATGTTACCGTCTCATAATTTATATATATATATATGGGTAACTACTCAATGGTTACATTTTTATTGTAACCATCATGGTTACATTTTTTTTTACCTATAATAGTAAGTTACTAATAGGTAAAACTTCCTTTTTAGAATTAATTAATTATAATTAACTATTTTTTTAATAATTAAATAAATAATTAACAAGACCTTTTTTAGCAATTAACATTTATGAATAATTTTTTTTTATTTATATATAAATCTCTACTATAATTATTTTACCATTTAAGCCAGTTAATTATAATATTTATATTTTTTTTTACAAAAATTAAACTTATTTTTATATAAATTAAAATTATATCTTTATAATAAATTTTTAAATATTTTTTTTTTACAATTAGATGATGAGGCCTTAAACCTTACCAAAGTAAACAACATGCCTAACCATTGAGCTACCCCTCTTATATCTCACTCTTGAACGAGTCATCATTCCAAGACTTGCTAAGTCAAGCTGATACACCCCTGTCTTAAACCAATATTAAAGAATAAAAAATAATAACAAATATTACTCTTTAGTTTAGTGTTGGTGTGAAGAGTGGTGACTTGTTAAATAGAACTATTGGCTCACTTAACCAATTAATGAAGAATATATGAATTTCTTATTCTCTCTAGACTCTCCCATCTCTCTCAATTCTTATGTCTCTACTATCTTATTAGACAAGCTAAAACAATAATTTTGATTTGATCATCCAATGAGAGTTCCCACAATTCCCTACAATGAAGAACCCTTCATTGAAAGCATACAGAATGACACTGTAAAAGCATATGTTATAATCCCAATACTCATACACACTTTTTCCTTGGTGACCAAACAGTAAAAATTCTAATGACACAAATGAATACAATTGCACTTACCTTTATTTCTTCAATAGTGGGTTATATAGAATCATAATCTATTGTCTACAAAGTCTAAATCAACTAAAACTACATAAATATATGGATGGTTGGCGCATGATAAATGGTGGAGTGTAGAGGTTTTGGAGTAAAAGTGTAGATCGTCAACTGGTAAGAGATGATGGACGTGGTCTTGGGCAAGGAGAGATGGACAACCAGGCAATGAACGTAATCTTCAAACACAATTTCAAACCATCTGTCATTAAGTCACTCTCTTCTTTCTCATCGTAATCTATCTTAATTCTTACTTTTTAAATATTTAAATAAAAAAATTAAATAATTAAGTGTAATAATTTTAAATTAAAATTATAAGTATAATAAAATTTTAATTATGAAATTATATGTGTATAATTTTAAATTATAAAGATTTTTGTTATAAAAATTTAAATAATTTAAGTGTAAAAAAATTGCTAAGAGATCCTTATTTAATAATAAATTGAAAAAAAAATTACTTAATAATTATACTTAATTTAATTTTAAAATATAATTAATTTTAATTAAAGTTTTCTAAGGAAATAAATTAATAGGTTAATATCAGGTTACAGGTCATTTTTTAATTTTATTTTTATTTAATTTCCAAATTAATCACAACCATTTAATAGTAATCCAATGGCTAAAAAAAATGTAACCATGATGGTTACAATAAAAATATAACCAATGAAATCTCCTCCATATATATTATATTAATTGATTAGAATTCTTATAAAATTTATTACTTTTTAGAGCGTTATATTACCGTTTCATATTTCTCTTTTAAGTGCATTATTTGGTAGCATAATTTAACTTTTTGTTAGCCCTTTATACTATATTTTCTAGTTCAAAAAATTGTAGCTTACTCAAAATCACTTAGATCAACAAACTTTCCAAAAATTGACCATTAATCTCTCACGGCTTCTATTAGTATTTGAAATTATTTTTTTAATTGGCTTTGAATATTAGTGTAGTGAGAGTAATGTATACAACATAAGTTATTAGATAATTGTTTGTAGAAGTCCGTTTCTTCTTAGAAAAGCAACCAAGTTCTCCTACGAATCACTTTTAATTAATGACAATAAAATATAAATTTAATTAGTACCACCATTACTAGTAACAGATGATCTAGTTTATTTTTCCCTTATTATAATTTATTAATTTATTTGTGGGGATATTATTTTTTAAAAATTCTCTAGTCATGAAATTGCCCTTTCTACCCTAGCAAGGAGATATCTATATAAAATAATTGCAATTTATTTTTTATTAGCATCATTTCCATTCCAAATAATAAATGCTAATTTTATGTTGAAAGTGTATCATATCCAACAAAAGGTAGAAAAATTTCATCATAGTAATGTATCATATTCAACAAAAGTATTCTGTTATAAATATTAATAATTATGTGGATGTCCAAATCTTTTATTTATTACCATAATTGTAATCAACATTCCTCTTTTCTTTAGTTTCCTTTTTTCTTAGTTTCTTAATATCTCACTCTTGTATTTGTATAAATAGGGGTTCACCCCATTGGAATAAATAACTCAGAAATTCTCATTCACTTTCTCTTTCTCTCTTCATCTTCTTCTTCTTTCTTCTCATCTACTTTATATTATATTATATTATTTTATAATACGTTATCAGCACGAGTCTCTGCCCAAGCTTCAAGCATGAGTCTCTGCCTAAGACCCAATGTAAGTATTTTGTTAAAATTCTTGAATTGTTTCAAAGTCACGATACACTAAATATATATTTATATATATACTTATCTGACTGAAACAATTTCAAGAATCCTTTGTTTTCTTTTTTCTTTTTATCTATATATATCTATATATTATATATGTATGTATATGTTTTTATATATTTATTATTGATTCATATATATATACATATTATGTTCTTATCATTCATAATATTTACAATATATGTTTGCCTATGATATGATAAAGAAAATCTATATAAATTATACATATATCCTGAAGATTATGTATCCTCGATAAATATTGCATATATCTTAAAGATTATGCATCATCGATAAAATATTGCATATATCCTGAAGATTATGCATCCTCGATAAAATATTGCATATATCCTGATGATTATGCGTCCTCAACAAAATCTTGCATATATCCTGAAGATTATGCAAACGTAATATTCATTATACTAGGGAATATAACCGCTCGTTGCGCGGTCTCATAATAATAATAATAAGTGAACTTAAATATTATTTTTTTTATAAATATATAATTAATTTATTTTATAAATATATATTTAATATTATTTATAATATTAACTTCTAATTAATTAATATTATTATAGTAACTACCAAATAAAAAATAATAACACAAAATCATATATAATGTATAGACATTTGTAAGTGTATATTTAAACACTCATTATGGTAAAATATATGGTTCTTTAATATTGCTCAAATACTATCATTAAGGTTAATGAAATATTTATAGAGATAATAGTAAGATAATGCTATCATAATAGTATATACATTACCTATTTTATTTTATTTTTTATTTTTATTATAGTAAACATTACATATTTATTAAATTTGAAAATATTAAAAGAAATATTGAAATATATAATAAGTATGTACACATAATAGTATATAGATATTATAAATAAAAACAAAATAAATTTTTTCACACATAATATTAACAAATATTATAAATGAGTTATAAAATGAAAAAAAAATATTTCTCTTATTATCAGCTAAGTTTATTATTTATCGTATTTAATTACAAATCAAATAAAAAACATAATCATATGAAATTATTTTACAAAAACAAATATTAAATTAAACAAATAATATATAATGTATCTTTATCCAAATTATGAATTTTTTATAAAAAGTTATGACTTAGTCTAAAATAAATTTATCATAATACATAAATATTTAATACTTATAAATAAATATCCATATATAAATATACATATATATATATATGAAACTTTTACCTAACAAAATAATATCAGAAAGAATTGTGTTTGAAGTTCGAATATTAAGTGTAATTAAGAAAGAGATCCATGTACTTACTAAAATTGACAATCAATGAAATTGTTAACAAAATTACTACAAAATATAAGCTTAAACAGTGTATATATATATATGTTTGACGTGAGCAATTAAAAATTAATAGGAGATGTTTCAAAAAAAAAAAATTAATAGGAGAGGTATGATATATGATCTAGCTATATAATTATATATATATATATATATTTTTTTATGGCACATATATATAATTGTAAAAATTTATATTAATTTTTTTGAATTGTTACATACCACAAAAATTATGAATAGAATTGATTAATATCAACTAAATAATTTGTTACATATTTAGATGATTGACATTTTTTTTTCTTTTTCATTTTCATTGTTTTGTTTGTTTTTTAATATTCTGGAATTAATTTATTTAAATGAAACTATACAAAAGAAATTAAATACTTAAAAATATAAAATCATTAATTTAATATACATTAACATCTATTGTATATACATTTATCAATAAATAAATTTAAAAATAATATGGACACTATAATCAATATTTTTTCATAAGACTACTGATATTCTTTTTTTTTCATATTATTAAAATTAATATTACATAAAT
The DNA here is from genome assembly GCF_029168945.1 of Cannabis sativa. Lineage (NCBI taxonomy): Eukaryota > Viridiplantae > Streptophyta > Magnoliopsida > Rosales > Cannabaceae > Cannabis > Cannabis sativa. The sequence goes on along the minus strand of NC_083604.1, from coordinate 63,695,331 downwards.
TTACTTTATTAGTAGTAATTAAATTAAGTAATTATAAATATGACTATTGTAATTTCTTCTAATTAAATAATTTTTTAATAAAAATCTACAAAAAATATAGTCATAATGTTTTCTATATTAGTCCTAAATTTTAAGACTTTATATCAAAAAATTATTTTTTATATCTGGAAAAGTATTTAAAGATAAACAAATAATTGAATATAATGATATATGCTTTTTGAGATGTTTAAGAAAATCCTTTACATTAGTTGCATTATTGTTTTTCATTTTTAGTGATATTAAATGAGATTATTTTCTTAAATAACAATTATATAATAATATTTTTATCCTAACTCTATCTTCATGGTTTATTAGTTACTAATCATTTCACTATCATTTACAAAATTTACAATAGAAGTCTCCATTAAGTATAATCAAGGGCAACAAAATTACATTTTCTTTTGTAGGATATCTTGTTTTGTGCCTTATTAATTGAAGAATAAAATATTATATTTAAAAATATAAAAGTAGCAAAAAAAAAAATTACTTATCTTCTAACTAATTCTCATATATCTCAAGTATAAATATTTATATATATATATTTATATATAACTAAATTAGTGCAAATGAAATAGGGCAAGATATTGTTAGATTATTTTATTTTTATTTGTATGTTTATTTTTATTTTAGTCATTCTATTGTATTCAATTAATTTCATGTATAAAAGATAATGTAAAAATAAAAAGGTGTCGGTTGAAGGTGTTCATGTATATTATGTGTGAATTATATAAGAAAAAGTAAATTAAAAGTACAAATTTTGTTGAAAATATATGACAGCTTAAGTATGTTGAAAAATTCATACTACATAATATATACACACACTCAAATATATATAAAAAAAAATGATCACTATCAAAATCTATTTAACTAATTTTGAGTTTGCTTCTCATGAAGGTCTTAAATTTGCATTCAACAATGATTTTCAAACCTACACACAAAAATTATAATTTTAATTAGAATAAGTTAATTTTTTTTGTAGAGACATAATTAATGTATATAGAAAAATTATATATAGAAGAGAAACAATTCGAAGATAGTAATATGAATCAATATATATATGTATATGTATATACTAACTTTAAGTTTTATTCTTCTATAAAAAACTTTCAGTTTTGTTCCACCTTTGAGTTGGCTTCTTTTAAACTAATAGATATTCTTATAAGTACTCGCATACATACATGTATATATATAATTTCAATCATAATACTTATATTTTTGAGTGAAAGCATCTATATATAAGTATAAAATTATAAATCTGATTAGTGAAAGAAAAGTATATGAGTAGCAAGGCCAAGATAACTGAAAAAAAACATGAGTTATATAGAAAAATATAAAAAAGAGTAATTACACATTAATTATATAGTTTTATGCATAACAGTTGATTACATTTATTATTGATGTTATTACGTGGGTTATATAAAAAAAGAATGAAATAAGTTATTATAATCTTATTATAACAGTCAAATCTATTATAGTATAGGTTATAATAATATAATAAATACTACACTCATTTAAAGAAAATAACGATTGATTTTTATATATAAATAAAAGAACCTATAATTACACATTTCATCAAAATTGAACTTACTATAATTTTAAATAATGCTAATATAATAATTAGAATGGGAGTACTTAAGAGAATAAAAAGGTACTTTTCATTTAAATAAAAATATTATTATTAAATCATGATAAATTAATGATAAAATATTATTAAATTATTAATGAAAAGTTAAAAATTAAAAAAAAATGAGAGAGCAAAGAAAATAGAAAAAAAAAAAAAAAAAAAAAAAAAAAAAAAACTCATACAACATGCCACCTCATCATCTACCCTAACAAAAGCATTATATAAATATATAGATATAGATTTGTGTAAGAAATGAGATTGAGATAAAGACCATACTTGATCATAGTCTAAATTATAAAAAGCTTTTACATGAATCAATCAAATTATATATCTTTTTTTTTTATTAATCAATAATCTAAATACAAACAAAACAAATTAAACATAAAATTATCAAATGTATATATAACAAATAAAATATAAATTCTAACACCTCAAAACGTTATTATATATTATATGTATTTTTGTAAGAAAGGAGATTGAGATAAAGACCATACCTTTTTTTTTTTGAGAAAAGATAAAGACCATACTTGATCATAGTCTAAATTATAAAAAGCTTTTTCACATGAATCAATCAAATCATTTTTTTTATTAATCATAGTCTAAAAACGAACAAACAAAACAAATTAATAATAAAATTAACAATTACCTGTCCTCTACTTCTCCAAATAATAATAATAATAATAATAATAATAATAATAATAATAATAATAATAAAATTAACAATTAAAATATAAATTCTAAACACCCCAACACAATTAAATATTGAAGTTTTGAGTAAGAAGTCAAAAGTGCTCTATGAACATACCAGAAAAATCTTTCAAGGGATGAAAAAGTTGTGTGGCTCCATAAAATAGCTTAAGTAGTGTTGCTATATGCGACCAACCTCCAAAATAGAGAGAACTGAGAGGTTATAAAGGTTAAAATAAAGATTAAGAATTTTTATCATCACCTTTTATAATTAAATTTGTAGTAAAGTATTATTATTAGAATTAATTATGGTATGAATAAATTATTTTGTATTATTATTAGCTATAAATGTTAAATAATAATAATATGAAATGGTACAAAATTAATAAAAAAATTAAATAATAGTGAAAAATATGAAATGGTACAAAATTAATAAAAAAATTAAATAATAGTGAAAAATTAAGAGAGCAAAGAATATGAAACAAAGCTCATATAAGAAGCCATGTCATCATCCCTAACAACAGGATTATATATATATATAGATAGGTGATGGATATATAATGAAAGAGATGAATACATATTTATATATATGCTCTTGTATTCTTTGAGGACAATGAAAAGTAATCTAATATCGATATACATTTTGACAAACATTTCCTGAAGTAAATGTTTTATATTTGTCAAAAAAAAATGATTGTATTTATGTGAATACAACTAAAGAATCATTAAAAATGATTATTATTGATGCAATTTTATAGTGGGTTTTGAATACCTAAAAAGAATATTAAGAAAATTGCATTGAAACATTAAAGTATAAGAATAACAATGAGCATGACTAATGTTATTTAAATACATGAGGCAGTATTTATTGTTCATCATTCCCTGCAGAGAATGATACGAATTGAAGTCAATCACTTTTAAAGATTCCTCGTATTAGTCATGTTATTATACATTGTTATTACTTGCAATGTTGGAAATTATTGAATTTGACATATGTTAAAGATTAAATTTTGCATACATCTTGGAGACTATGCAAAAATTGCATTCATATATTCTTTGAAATATCGTAAAAGAAATTGTTGAATAATTTCTTATATTTTTTATGGATGAACAAGTAATAAATTTTTAAGAAATTTATAATAATGTTCTACTTGTTCAACGTCATTCCCCGAAGTGAATGTAATGATTTTAAATAATCAATGACATTATTTACTACTCAAATATTTCCAGAAAAAGTGGAAACAACTAAAAGATGAGATACCACACATAATCAAAGTGCATGAAATTTATATATCATGTGTGGAATTTAATAATAGTGGTCGCGTACCTGTAGTACGGACATACTTATAATCAAGATAAAAGTATACTTGATTATTTAATAGAATGTGAATTGTACAAACTTATTGTACATTTAGAATATTTAAATATCATTACCTAAAAAGAATGAATAGACATGAAATTCTATTTCAAAGAATATAGATTTCACATATATTGGCAATGCCAGAAGTAAATTAATATATACATATTTTATTATTTCTTGAAATCAATAGTTTCAAACTATTATTGGTACAGGATATGTATATATATAGTTACTATATAATTCAGTTTGCATATTCCCAGAAGTGAATATATAACTTACTAATATTTGTTAGTGATCCAATATAATCAAAGTGATAAAGAATCACAAAATGATTATTTGAAAAGCTTCCTGAAGAAGTCTTACATACAATTGCTACTTTGAGTAGTAAAACATCTTTGTATGTACCTAGATGTATAACTTTTATCTAGTTATGAAAGTAATAAGAGATGACTTATTATATGTACTAGTTGTACATTTAAATATGTAATATATCAAGTCATGATAATTAGACTGATGAATAGTCTAAATAAATTAGACGACTTGTTAAAAAGATACCAGGAAAAATGAATGATATATTATGGTTATATCTATTTGACCATTATAACAACATGATGAAGTTGTTATGTACATTTTATATAATACACATCATTAAATTGATGATAGTGATTCCTGAAGAAATATAAAATTTGATAAACATAATAGTGACTCCTGAAGAGTGTATATGTTTTGGAGAATAATATAATTATATTATTCGTGTATATAAAAATGAAACTTATAATGATTATGTTGTAATGAATTTACATTACTTTTGAAAGTTTCATTGAAATACAAATTATAGTGAACCTGAAGTTCATTAATTGAATTATTTTGACATGATAAATCATATGCAATAAATTGTCAAAGGATTTGACTAAATTTTGTTGAAGAACCAGAATATTCTTCTCATTGTTAATTTATAAGGCTCAAAAGAAGAATGTGCATATATTTGCACATAGAAAATATTTAAATTATATTTTTTTAACAATCTTGAGCCATTGTTAGATTTTTATTGCATAGTTTCTTATCGATGTGATAAGATTATATGATCATGCATTTACAAAATGTGTAAATTTATGTATTTCTAATTATACACGTATGACTCATTCTTAGAAATGAATTAAGTTCATAAGTATTGAACTTGAAACTGAAGTTATTGAACCTGAAGTTCAATGTCATATAATATATATGAGTTTAAATAGATATTGATTCATTGTGATATATTGAAATCCCTACAGGTGTATTAATATTATTAGATATCACAATTTCTTAAAATTCTCTCGATCAGGGGGAGAGAAGCAGTTGGGATCGATGATAATTTTTGAAAAATGATCCTTGCACAAAGTATAAGAACGATATAGTTCAAAATGATATATACCAACTGCAAATCAATATTACTCAAAGTTGAGATAGAATGAGTTGAAAACGCCTGAAGCGTAAATGAACAATATAGAAATTATTAGTAAATGTTCATTTGATTTGCCCTGAAGTTGTTAAATCTAGAGGTACTCATGGAGATACCTTAATGTTATAAAGTATTGATGATTTAAAAATGATAACCGTGCTGAAAACGGTACTCTAGAAGAGACTCCCAAAAGAAGTTAGACATAACACATTTGATCATAATTGAATCCCTGAAGTGATTCGTTATAGGTACCTATAAATCATAAACATATTTGAAAAATATGTAATTTAAAGAGATCTCTATAAGTTATGTCAATATGGGAGGAAATTATCATTTATTGAAATTTTTGTCGACAATAGATATTGAATGTGTGCATATGCAATAAACTAACATGAGATAGCAAGGATCATTGTATTACATTTGTCGAGAATTATCGACATACATTTTGATTTTTGGCCAAAATATTATGACGCAGTCCAGGCAAATTTACTCACATAAAGTGAAGTAAGACCTGTAGGGTGTGCAAATAAATATTTCTAATGAGAAATTTGCATATATGTATTTGTACATAATGAATTGTTGTACAAAGTTTGCATAGACATGAGATTGATTGAAGTAAGGCTTAAATATTGAGAAAATATAATCATGATTTGATTATAGCCTGGAATATATTTTATGAGGATTTATAAGCGTCACATAAATGTTGCAACAAAAGATTATTTATTTGGAGCTCCTAATATAGTGAGAATTTGAAATAAGCCTTATCTAAAAATTCTAGAAGAATTTAATACATGTCTTAAGTGATATAAATTCTAAGTCGCGCGCACTATATGACAAAGATCTTTGTATGAAATAAAGACATGTAAGTAAATTATTATTTGAAAAATACCTATGGTTGTCTATGCAATATAAATTCGTAAATTATACGTTGTGATAGACTCTTGAAGAGTTTTTGATTAATTGCAAAACAAACTTTTATTTCTTTTGTATATCGAGAAATATTAAATGTATAAAGTTTGTTCATTAGTATTGAAGTCCTGAAGTACTTCATATGTATTAAGAATTATAGATATATGATCTTTTGATATGGAAATTAAGATCATACAACAAGATGGAACAAATATATGGTCTTGGAGTACCATCATTGTCACAAACGAAAATTTATATTATCATTAATGTGTTATGTTCATATCTACTTGAAATGTTAAATTTTAGTATGAACAAGATTGTATAGACACATGAATGATACAATTAGTTGGATAAAGATTAATGTTCCACGAACCCCTCATCTATAATTTAGAAGTCCATGCATACTCTGGAAGAGTTATAGAAAATATATGATCAAAGATTATATATGGTAATATTTTAAAAGTGATAACAATAATCTTATGAGATTTATTATCACCAAAAGAATTATGGATCATATGTGCATGAGGGGGAGACATATTCATGTTGCACTCTTTTTCCCTTAGCTCAGGTTTTGTCCCACTGGGTTTTCCTGGCAAGGTTTTTAACGAGGCAACTTGCAAATAGTTATGAATATGAAATATATATTGTACTCTTTTTTCCCTTAGCTCAGATTTTGTCCCACTGGGTTTTTCTGGCAAGATTTTTAACGAGGCAACTATAAATCATGTTAACATACTTGCATTTTATGAAGCAAGTAGAGAATGTGTGGGAGTGAGATCATTGACATAGCATATTCGGAAAACATATGGATTGCACTCAATAAAGAAGTATCAACCCAAGCAATTCTCTATGGATAATACTGCTTGCATCGTTCAACTAAAAGGAGGTACATTGAAGGAGATAGAGTTAGAACACATTTCACCAAATTCTTCTTTATACGCTTCAAGAAAATGCATATTGGTGTTCAACATATTCAATCAAGTGTCAATCTTGCAAACTTATTCACAAAGTTATTACCAACATCAACATTGAAAAGATGGCAGAGAAGATCGAAATTCGTCGATTAGAAGATCTCCACAAATGCCTAAATGAGGGGGAGTTAGTTTACATTATACTCTTTTTCCTTTGATCAAGTTTTCAGCAAGATTTTTAATAAGGCAGTTATTATGGACATCCAAGGGGGAGTGTTATAAATATTAATAATTATGTGGATATCCAAATCTTTTATTTATTACCATAATTGTAATCAACATTCCTCTTTTCCTTAGTTTCCCTTTTTCTTAGTTTCTTAATATCTCACTCTTGTATTTGTATAAATAGGGGTTCACCCCATTGGAATAAATAACTCAGAAATTCTCATTCACTTTCTCTTTCTCTCTTCATCTTCTTCTTCTTTCTTCTCATCTACTTTATATTATATTATATTATTTTATAACATATTCAACAATCTTTTGATTTTTTTTATTTATGTTGGACTATCTAATAGTATCTATTACTTGTTAGTATATATAAAATTCTAAACATATATGAATTAGTATATACAATTTCAAAATATATACCGAATACTATCTTTTTATTTTTTTTATGAATCAAGTGAATTTCATTGCTCAAACTATTTTTATACAACCAAATAGCATTCTCCAAGTAGAAGAACCTAAAAAAGAAACAATAAACTTTTAAAACTTTACAATGCTTCTAACCATTCTTTATCACTAATTGACGCTTTCTTTGGCCATGTACAAGATATTATCTTCTTTGACACATTTTTAACTTTGCACACTATATTATCTATACTCGGCATTGAGTTTGCCATAGAATGTCTTTTCTAGCTCGTCATATGGAGTACACAAGGGCTGCCAAGACAGCAGCAAGAATCATCTTTTTAACCTTACTAACCTTTGCTTTTCGGATCCACCTTACTATTCGATGCAGAGAATTGGAAGTCATCCTCCAAGAAAGCCAATCTTTTATATTTTCCTTACGCAATTAGACGAGAAGGGACAGTCAAAGAACAAGTGTTGCAAAGTTTCTTCTTCGGCCTGGCAGAATAAGCATTTTGTGTCTTCAACCTACTTATATACTTGTACTCTATCCTTTTTTTTGAGCCGATTGAGCATGGAAAGCCATAAAATAAAACTATGTTTGGGCATATTCATTCGGCTCCACACAATAGAACTCCATTCAATTTTACAATTAGGAGGCCTTAGTGATTGAAACCCCACCGCCACCTTGTACCTGTCATTTAACACTTGAACCCAGGGGTGTGCATAAATTGATCCAATCCAATGAGAATCGACCAATCCAATTACAACCGACCGCCAAACATTAGATATCCAATTGTGATCGGATCGGATTGGATGTTATTTTTAAATATCCAATTGGATCGGATCGGATGGTGGATGGGGTGTCTAAAAATCCAATACATCCAATCGAACTAATTAGTATTTTCATTTAGTTTGGATGAGTAATTCAATTTTATATTGTTATACGTCAAATCTATATATATATATATGAAAATTAACATTAAAGTTTTACTTTTTTTTTCTTGGATTCGATGGATCAAGTCCAATCCAATACATACTGGATTTAAAATATTGGATGGATCCAATCCGATCCAAAAAATACTAGGTCTAAAATATTAGATGAACCCAAATTAAACAAATAAATATATATGAACTACATCCAATGGATAAAACCGATCCAATCCAATATCCAATGGATGTTGGATTGATTGGATGACGAAATTAATTGGATTGGATCAGATGGTAAAATCTAACATCCAATATATAATTGGATCAGATCTGGATAGGCCTAAAAATATTGGATGTGATCCAATGAACACCCCTTGAACCTCATCAAAAAGTTCTTGTACATCTTTCATGAAAAATAAAGTCTTCCCTCTCCTCGATCTTTTGTAAGATGTGAGAGAGGTATTGTTGGGTTTTATGCCCTAAATAAAACTCTTTACAATCTGATTAGTTATCAATATAAGAAATTTGAAGTGATTGATGTTTGCATGAATTCTACATGCTAATGGTTTAATATGTTTGATATGTTTATTACATTCATACACACAAAATCAGTTAAATCCATATCATATGTTTATTCACAATTACAGTATTGTCAACACAGTGGAATGTGATTGTGATCATATGAATCAAAAGACTTGGTCCCTGTTTCAACAGTGTTATTGGATTTACACTAATGTGATAATCAGCGATGATGTATACTTACACTTGGAGTAAGTGTTATGTTCTTTCCAGGACATTAGTAAAGTATACTAGTTTCGAATGTATGGAGTATATATTGGACTGGACCGATATTGCAACTAAGTTAAGATATTACAAACTTACCGTTATACATATCTTTCCAAGTCAATATCAGTAGTTGATCTTAAGATTAAAAGAATCTAAATCCTTATATGCTTAGGCTCAACTCAGGAGTGCTATTCATGTTCTTAGATTTATTAGTTAAGCCTACTTTTGGGTCAGGGTGATACGTATATTTTGGGAACATGATAGTATGATTGAGTGGGAGTGCTGAACATAAATATGGAATCTATAGCTTCTACTGGTGTATAGAAGTCAAGTGATGATTCCCTTCGAGCTTAGCAAATAGAAGTAAAGGGATGAGCTCGTGTTTAACTGACTAATTATTAGATCACTAAATACCATTTACAAGTAGCTAAGTGTTTTAAGGGGCAAAATACATTGAGGGGTGAGAACGGTAAAGAAATCCCATCTCGATGTAGATCATCTATATAGAGGATCTTTAAATCACAATAAGATTATAACAACGGTTAAATGAGATAGTATATTGATATCGCGGAACATACAATATGCTCTATATAAGTCTGAGAGTGCAATTCTAAGTTCTAAGAGTGGATTCAACGAAGAATTAATAAGTAGGAATTTACTTGGTAAATTTGGTTCACTTATTGGAAGCTCAGCATATAGATCCATGGTCCCCATTCTAGTTGAGAACATTCTGCTGTAAGACTCATTAATTGATTCGTGATTGATCAATTATAATTCTAAAGTTAGACTATGTCTAATTTTATGAATTTTCACTAAGCAGGGGTGAAATTGTAAAGAAAAGAGTTTCTAGGTTTATTTATTTATTAATGGACTTTATATGTCTAATTAATAATTAAATTAAATGACAATATTATTTAATAATCTATTTTAGTTATTAAATAATTAGTTTTGGCATTTAAAAGGTTAGAATTGGAAAATTGGCGTTTTTGAGAAAATAGAGATAAAATTTGATAAAACTGCAAAATCAAGTGAGGCCCAATACTACACCATGGCTGGCCACTTAAATAGGTTTTTCAAATTAATATTTTCATTATTTTAATGCCAAATAATTCCTAACCTAAACCTAGTAGTAGCCTATAAATAGAAAGTGATGGCTCAGTCACAAGACATGCTTTCACATGCTTTCATAAGTTTTCAATAACCTTTTCTGACAGAAATTTCTCTCTTCAGAAAAACTGAGCCTTCCCCACTTTCTATACCTGGCCGAAATCCCTATTCTCTTTTCCCTTCATCTATTTCGACCCTAGTGAAAGAGTAAGTGCCCACACACAGCAAGCAGTAACTCAATCATAGATTGGAAGACTGTGAAGGATCAAACTTGAAGAAGAAGGACATTCGGGCTCAGATCTGGATACAAGGGTTAGAGATCTGAGTGGAAGGAGACATTAATTCCGCTGCATCAATGTAAGGTTTTCTTAACTTTATATGTGTTTAATTTATCGTTTTAGAAAGTTCATATTTAGGGTGTTTAAACAACATACTTGTGAGTAGATCTAAGATCCTGGTAAAATAATTTCCAACAGGTATTACATGCCACGTACAAACAGAAGTGGAGACATTGGATCTCCCTGTCTAAGACCTCGCTTTGATTCAAAAAAGCCATGTAGAGAACCATTGAACATCAACGAGAACTTAGGAGTTCTCACACAAGTCATAATTAGGAGAATGAATTTCGGGGGAAACCAAAATACATGTAGCATCTCCTCTATAAAGTCACATTCAATGGTGTCATAAGCTTTTTGGAGATCCAATTTAAAGATACAATTTGCTTTTCGTGACTTCCTTCCATAGTGACGGATAAGATATTGGCAAATTATTATGTTATGGCCAATAAATCTGCCATGCACAGATTTGCCTTGGTTTTGAGCAATCAGCTTAGGAAGGACAGTTTTAACCCGTGTACATATCAACTTGTTTGGAACTTTATAAAGGACATTGCAGCAAGCAATTGGCCGATAATCACTAGGAAGGTTTGGGCACTTTGTCTTAGGGATAAGTGTCAAAACTGTGTTATTTATCTCCTTTAAAAGTTTCCATGTATGTAAGAAGGATGAAAGAGCAGCATATATATCTTTACCAATAAGTTCCCAATTATCTTGAAAGAAAAAACTACTATATCCATCCAGACCTGGGGATTTGTTTCTAGGAATGGAGAAAATAGCAGTCTTAACTTCCTCAACTGAAACTCAGCAAGAAGAGCAGCTACCTGTTCATTAGATAACACAGCCCCTTGATTCATAACAACAGAATTAACATGCATCCTATTGCTCAATTTGGAACCAAGCAATAATTTATAATAGTAAAGGTTTTGGTTACCTGCTGTGGTTCATAAACCTTTATCCTAGCAGCATTTTGGATAGATAGCACTCTGTTTTGTGCCCTACGAATTTGAATACTCTTGTGGAAAAAAGCTGAATTAGAATCGCCATCTTTGATCCAATTTAATTTTGATTTCTGCTGCAAAAAAGAGAGATAATCAGCCTGGACCGAAGTAAACTCTGCTCTAGCTTCCTTTTCCGTTGCTGCAACATAGAACCAAGGGGGTTCTGATGAAAGGCATGTTGGAGTTGATTTAGTCTATCTCTTGCTTGAGCAGCAGCAGCTGGAATGTCCACAAAAGCTTCCTGATTCAGCTTCTTCAGGGCCTGCTTCAGTATTTTTAGTTTAGATACAACCTGAAACATCACTGCTCGAAGAATAAAATGGTTCCAAGCTTCAGCAACCACATTAGGATATGAGGGATGAGAGATCCACATCCTAAAGTATCTAAATGGCTTTTTACCATCGGGAAGGACATTCTGAACTTTCAGGACAGCAGGAGAATGGTCAAAAAGACCTTCATTTAACAACACCACTTTAGCAGTAGAATACAACTCAAGCCAGCTCTGGTTTGCAAGTACCCTGCCAATTTTAGAGAAGATCTTGTCATCCCCCATTTGTTTATTGCTCCAAGTAAAGAAATTGCCAATGTACTTGACATCTTTGAGTTGACAAGTATCTACACAATCTTTAAATTCAATCGAATCATTATACCGAACATGCTTCCCAATTCTCTCCTCTTTACTAAGTATGTCATTGAAATCACCAAGAATCACCCAAGGATCAGAAATAGAAATCTCAATAAGATCTCTCCATAAAATGTTCCTACCACACTCATCATTAAAACCATACACAAAAGTAACAAAAAACTTTGTTTTTTTTTTTGTCTATGGTTTCAACAAAAAGGTGGATGAGTTGGCTAGTGCACTTTAAAATATTTACATTGAAACTAAGAGGATTCCAACTCACAATAATCCTCCCCCCATCATGCCAAGCTATATTAAAAGTTAAGCACCATCCCGAGAACATTCTTACATACAAGGCTCCTAAATTTTGAGCCTTGACTCTCGACTCGAGGAGACAAACAAGCCCTACTCTTTGATTTCCAATCAATTGCTTGACTGAAATTTGCTTTTGTTGGCTATTGATCCCTCGGACATTCCACGCCAAGATTCTATCCATGGGCAAGAGAGGGTACTCTGCCCTCTCCTGTCTTGACTGCATTATTCAAATTAAAAATCACATCTTCTATAGTGCCATCTTCCTCATATCCCTCTACTGAAGATTGAAAGGAATTGCATGTATTAGTTGGCATAACAGGTAAATTAACAGCCTCTATTTTGCCTCTAGAGACTGGAATAAATCCTTCATTAGCAGCTGCAATTTCTTTTTTCTGTTTAACTTCAGCTTTTTTCTTGGTGCCTTTTTAACCCACACCTATTTGCTGGTTGTTTTCTTCCTATAGTCAGCTATAGCGTGCCCCAAACCAGCACAATGACCACACAAAAGTGGTTTCCATTCATAAGAAATAGCCACCGTAGTATTGAATCCATTCTCATCTTCAAATTCTATAATATTCGGTAACTCCTGCTGCAATGAGACTTCAATTAAGATTCTAAGAAAAGAGAGCTTATACCCGTTTTTAGTAGCATCATCTACCATTATAGGTTTCCCCACTTGCCCTATTATCTTGAAAAGAGATTTCTTACCCTAATATTTCAAGTCAAGATCATCAAGATGAACCCAAATAGGTACCACCTTGACATCTTCTTTCTTGAAATTCACTTTAGAATCCCATGGTTTCATCACTACAGGTCTCCTATTGAAAAAGATATATCCTCCTTTGAGTATCTCATCTCTTTCTTCAATTGAGTGAAATCGGATAAGAAAAATGCCATAAGATAGCAATACCACCCTTTCCACCTTATCACTCCACATTCTCCTAACAAATCCTTCAAGGATTGAGAGTGGGGGATTAGCTCCCAACACATAGCACAAAATTGAGGAATTCCAAAAATCTGCATCTTCTTTAATGTCATCTTCAGTTATCTTAACCTTACTGCTAGAGATAGAATTCAAAAAAGAGGAATCGAGATTCCTTTTCACAGAACCAGATCTTAGAATAGGAGGGATAGAGCTAATACCTTTTGCAATAACATTAGAACACCTGCTCGAAGCCTCCATAAAATGGGCCAAGTCCTTCTTGATCTCCTACGGCTGAATAATCAATCTTAGAGATGATTTTGGAGAGAGAGCCTCGGGAAAAACCTCCTGGAAATTTAGAACAAGGTCCGCATCAGGTAAATCGCAGGGGTGCTCTGGTTCTTCTTCTTCCTCCACTTCAGAAAACATGTTTGGTTCAATACCCAGCACAGCATCAATTGATCTTGTTTTCCTTACATTAGAAGCTGAGTTTGGCCCCTTCTTCTTCGTCATCCTAGTCGAGATTGCCTTCCCACGCCCCTTCCCCTTGATTTTGCCATGGCACCAGCAAACGCTGCAAGCAGAGAGAGAGAGAGAGAGAGAGAGAGAGAGAGAGAGAGAGAGAGAGAGAGAGAGAGAGAGAGAGAGAGAGAGAGAGAGAGAGAGAGAGAGAGAGAGAGAGAGAGAGAGAGAGAGAGAGAGAGAAGCTTCGTAGTTCCACTCTATTACTTAACATAGGTTTTATTCTCATCACAATCAGGTTGTTACCGAATAGTATCTTTTACTTGTTAATATTTTACAATTTTAAATTTATACCAATTAATATAATTTTAAACTATTTATAATTTATTAAGATCTATTCAGTTTTAAATATATACCAATTAGTATTTTTGATTTCAAACGTATACCTAATAGTATCTATTACTTGTTTTTCTCTATATATACAGTTTTAAATATAGACTAATTAGTATGTACATTTTCAAATGTATACCTAATTGTATCTATTACTTTTTAGTATCTATATAATTTAAAATATGTACTAATTAGTATGTACAATTTCAAAAATAGTATTAATTACTTCTTACTTGTTAATAGTAACTATTATATATTCTTAACATATACTAATTAGTATATACCATTTCAAATATATATCTATTAGTATATATTATTTATTAGTATTGATTACTTGTTATTTGTTAATAATATTTATTAATATATCTACCAAATAAGAATATCCAAAGTATAAAAAATATAATAAAAAATGAATATTATATTTCACAAAGTAAAATAAATAAATAAATAAACATTGAAAGTTATCTATTTTTTAAAAATTAATGTAAGAAAATAAATAATAATATAAATAATTTATATTATAATAAGAAAATACATAAAAGAATAAGTTACATATATTTATATGTAAAGGCATATATATGTTAATACCTCTAAATATTTTTTAAAAAATAAAATAAATTTCTTGAAGGAAATATATAATTTATAGAAACTAATTATAAATTAAGCACAAACTAATATCTAGTTGTTTTTTTTAAAAAAATTTATTACGTTACTAATGATAATAACAACTATTTTTTGGTATGATTATTTAACAATATGAAAAAAAAGAAGGTATAAATGTAAAGAAAAAAAAAATATACGTTATAATTATAATTATTTACAAAAATATGTATCTAGATGTAATTTTTTCTTCCATAAATCAACCAGCAAACATCTTCACAAAACCATTACCTGTCTCGCTGTTTATTTTTTTGAGAAATAAGTTGTCACTTGATGTCCATCCGTGTCACTTAAGAGGGGGATATTGTAAGACTAGAAAACTAAAAAAAATAACCATGAGACTAACTTTGTTAAGGTAGTTAGCTAGAGCTACAGCTGTAAAAAAAAATTGTTATGATTTTCAGTTGTAAGGTCGCTTATCATTTTACAAGATATAAATAAGGTCTAACCTCAATAAAGTTAGTTGAGCAATCCATTTTTCTTTCTTCTTTTTCTCCATAGTTTTTGCTCTCTCTTTTTTGGTCTAGTCAAAAATTCTGTTCTGTGAAGTTCTTGCAATTACAAATATACGGTGTAATCTACAGAGCAATTCAAATCGCAACCCAAATTAATTTAGAATCACAATTCAAGCAACAATCTAAATCACAACCCACGCAACAATGAAATCATAAAAATAAGAAAATAAAACTTAAATTTGAAATACAAATAAAAAAAAATTAAAAGAGGTCCTTTTTTTTCACTAACCACGATAATGAGTGGTTAAAAAGAGAAAAATACACAATTTTATTATAAAAGTAGAGTGTGAAGAATTTTTTATTAGAAGTAGAGTATGTAATATTAATTAAGAATAATATAGGAGGGTAATTAATTGATAATATTTATGTAGGAAAGTGAAGATTTGGTGGAAAATAGCTGTCTAGAAAGTGTGTACAAAAAGTCAGAAAAAATTCTAAAGCCACATTATTTATATGGGTTCCTAAGTCGTAACTACTTTTGGGTCCCTCCCCGAGAGTGTATCATTGAGATGGTTTCCATATGCGTCACTGGTTTGACATTAATGGCTTGGTCAACTATATATCTTGTATGTGTTTCTGTGTTTAAGATAAGAGAATTGCTATTAGGGCATTAATTTTTCTAAATAAAATTATAAGTTAGTGTCTTAGCTAGGAATTAATGGTTAATGATTTTAGTAATAATTATTAAATTAAAATATATCTAATTCTATACTATATTACATTAATACAAATATAATATATACTTATGTATTGGAATTAAGAGTATCCCTTTAAATTTCTGTGAAGGTAAATAGATCAGCTCTCAACTTTGTCTCTGCTAATTAACAAGAATTTCAGCTCCAATTAAACCAATATATCTACAAGAGTGGTTGGCAGCCGTTGCAGGTCACTAGAGGTTCGGTCAATAAACCCCTAAAATATTAAAAATTAGTCCTAGCTATATATAAAATATATATACAAATTAATTAACATACCATTGTAATATACTTAAGCACAAAAAGCACTAGCTAGAGCAGACAAAAGATAAATACCCAATTTTCTGTGTGAACAAGAAGACTTGTTTAAAGCTTGAGATATAACCATATATATCATACTATATATAAAACAATTTTAATTTATATTATCTTTCCCATATATATATATATTTGCTTTGATCTTATTTATTAATTACTAGTGCCAGCTGATATTATTGAAACTACAAATAACTTTCACCATCAATTTGTTATATAGTTAATTAATAATTTATTAATACTAATTTGATTTCAAACATAAAATTAGCCGCCCTCTTCACTATTATTCAAAGGTAATTAGTAGTATAAGTTTTCCTTAAGAAAAAAAATTGAAAGAATAACATATTGCTAGAATGGATAATATATATGCCTAAAATTTCATCCCAAGTTGTTACAATAAAGGATATATATATACCAAATTACCAAAGATTAAGATCCACAGAAAGCAAAAAACCATATAAATCATATATATACAAATGAAAGCTACAGAATTAATTATATGTGTATATATATGAACAAAACTATATATAATGGAGATTCAAAAGTTTTTTTCTATATATTTAGCTTTATCCATAGCTAAATAGCATTCAAACAAACTCATGCATAAAAACTCATCAACAAATCTATATCTTATGCATCCTGAAGGATTTATATATATTGTACACATATATAATATGAACAATACTATATGACATAATAATACACAATAGTAAGTAATAGTGATAGTGATAGCAGTTTCTCAGGGCAAATAAAGAAAAGAACAAAAAAATTAAAAGGGGTGCTTATATATGAAACAAACAGAAGTCTACTTAATTTATAGTATTATATATAGCTAGGCAAAGTCCTGAAATAAAGAGTCATCAAGGAGGTGATCAGGCCAAACAGAATGGGTCACTTCATGATCTCCATAGCTTGAATTAATAATGCAACCATAGGCACTCTGATTATTCTCTAGTACTGTAGTATTTGGGGTGGTAGTGATCCCAGCAGCCGCCGCCCCGGAAGGTGGAGAGGGAGTAGTACAAGCAGAAGGAGGAAGCCAAGCAGTTGATGATGATGATGATGAGAAGATCATCTCATCTTGGCCTACCAATAATTGGTTGTTATTAGTATTATTATTAGTATTAAGGCTGAACATTGCCGTGTCTACTGAAAGTACTTGATCGTTATTAGCCATTTGTTTGTTGTGTAGTGGTGACCTCTCATCATCCTGGTTGTTGTTGTTGTTATGATCATTACTACATGGGATTTTCAAGTCAGGCAAGTGAGCAAAAGAGAGTGATGAATCATGGAGAGATTGAAGAATAAGGTCATTATGATGAGTGGTGGTAGTAGTAATTGGGTTTTGGAACAGATCATGAGGAGAATCAAAAACAGTTTGGGTACTGTTGTTGTTGTTGTTGTCTTTGAATGAAGAAGATAAGGAGTTGAGAAGGTTGATGGTTTCGATGTCAGAAGTGTTGAGATTGTTGTTGTTGTTATTATTAGGTGGTTGAAGAAGGTACTGTAAGTAGTGAAGCTTGGCCATGTTTTGAACAGCTTCGGCTTGGATTCTGACAGCGTGTTCTTCCCAAGGATGATCCATAAGCTCCTTGAGATTGGCTAAAGCTATGAGATGAGGCAAACTTGAAAATATGTCAGTACGAGGACGGTGAGTCATTGGATCAATCCCCATTTGGATCAGCTTTTTCTTCAGGTGGGTGTTCCAAAAGTTCTTTATTTCATTGTCCGTACGCCCTGGTAGGTGGCTAGCTATTGCTGACCATCTTTTTTATTTTTTTGAAAAAAAAAAATAACAAATACAATGATCATTAATTCATTTATTCACTCATTGTGAAAACAGAGAAAAATGAGAAAAAGAAAATGACCAATATATTATTAATTAAAAATTATTACTTGTTTCCAAGGATGGAGTGAAGATTGAGTATGGTTTCTTCTTCTTCTTGAGAAAATTTCCCCCTTTTGATATCTGGCCTCAAGTAGTTTGTCCACCTCAATCTACAACTCTTCCCACATCTGTTTAGCCCTGTGTTACGAATACAAAATAACATATGTATAATTCTATTAATGTATAAGATTACACCCAATTTCATCCAATAATTAAAATTGCAATATATATGTACCTGCAAGTCTAGGGAGAGCTCTCCAGCTTCCATGACCATTCTTTTGAATAAACTTAACAAGCTTCTGATCCTCTTCAGGGGTCCAAGGGCCTTTCTTAAGACCACTCTCATCACAACAAGGAGATCTTCCCATGGTTATATGTATTATTTTTCCAAATTAATAATGAAGAAGAAGATTTGGCTCATGTAGTAGAGTGCTATATATGTATGTATGTATATATGTATAGGTGCCTCCCCCAAATCCAACCATATAAGAAAGAAGAGGTTTATATTTATATACGAATCAAGGTCTTTGTCTCCCCAATCTCATTGAGGCTGACTGACGTGCTAGTTTCTCATTTGCTTCCATAACTACTACCCCTTTTTCTATTTAATTCATTATTATTAATTCATATCTCTCTCTAAAATCTACACTCATTTTCTCATTATTATTATTATTATTATTATTATTATTATTATTATTATTATTATTATTATTATTTGTCTAGCTGCGAGCCCGGTATATATATTTTTATTTTATATATGTGCTATTATTTTCTTTCTTTCTTTATTTTTTCTTTTCTTTACATCTATAAATGTGGTGTGGTATGTGTGGCCTTTGAATTATTAATAATAAGTGGACCTTTGTTTTTTGTGCTTATTTAGTCAATTGTCTCTACAGAAACATATTACGACGAAAACTACTAATCTTGAATATTACTCATCATCATCACCCATGATATATTAGATATTAAATATATTAATATATTTTTTCTCAATATTGTCAATTTAATTACATATATATATTTATTGTGATAGTGTTAGGCCAGAAGTTGGAAAATGTCAAATGAGCAGGTTATTTTGAGGGGCATTAATATTATATATGGTTTAGTAAATATGTAGTCTCTATAGATCTTCATCATGTCTAAGTGCATACGGCGGCTCTTTCACTTTGTTTTTTTTTTGGGAAATTATATATATTGCCATCAAATTATTGCTTTACCGTTTTTTGGATTATGCAGTTTTTTTTTTTTTTTTTTGATTTTTTAATGCTACAACATTAGTCATCAATTACAGTATCAAAATCATAATATATATTTGAATATGAGTAATATGTACGTGTTAGAAATTTATAAAAATATATAATATAAAGTATAAGAATGACTATATAAAGTAGAATAAATAATAATCCAACATATAAATAGTATCATAGAAAAATATTCAAATAATTAGAGTTATTAATTTTTAGTTTTGATCTCACACGAGCTTCAGATCTACAAATAAATCAAAAGTGAGCTAAGTGTTCAAACTTCCAAACTTTCTTTTAAACTCTTTGATAGATCTACTCGGAATGCATGAGTAATGAGTTTGGGACTTCCATTAGTATGTATATAACATATTAATTATCTAAATATTGTGACAATTAATTTAAAAATACAAATAGATCATAAAATACTTGGTAAATCATAATCCGTTGATTCTTAAATAAAGGAGTGTTTGAGAACGAAGGCCTCGGTTGACAGATTCTTAGGCTCAATCTCAGGTCTCCGTCTTTGCTATGTTGTTCCTTAATTAGAATATTTATAATTTATTATCAAATAATAATTATATGTTTTATAATCAAATCAAATTTGACTAACTGTTTATGAGATATTGTAATAGTATGCACACATATATTATATATGAACGTCTATTGATTAGCCGAAATTAAAATTAAAACTGGGTCATAATTAAGATCATCATTTTAATTCTATTTTGTATAGCATGTATCACAACAAGAGCACTACTAGTGGTGCTATATATGGAATATATGTATAAAAGAAAAGGGTAAATCTGTATTTTGAAAGAAAGGCTAGGCTTGGTTAGGCTAGGTAATATATAAGCCAAATAAAATATTACGATCGAATCCCTCAAAAGAAAAAGGTGAGAAATTATGAGTAATTAATTAACAGCCAGGAAAGTGGAAAAGTCAACGTCAGGGAACAGGTGGCATTTTATTGGTTGGCCACAAAAACTCAGGCCATGCACGCAACATAATAGAGGCCCTTTCTAATCGTCATTGATTGCTATATTAATTATGCATGGTTATAATTAAGTGATATCACGTACGTATATATAAATATATATATCAAAGTTATATATATGAATGGGGTCCTCTTCAAATATCTCATGTCATTAGCTTTTGTACCCATGCACTCATGGTCAATCGAGTTCAGGCCCCTTCCTTTATACATTAACAACATTAATAATTATAACATGATGAACAAGTTGGCTAAACTCTATATTTCATATTTTATATAGATTTTGTATTAAAGGAATGCATTCCGTTTAATTATCTCATAAATTGTTGGATCATAATTGAGTTGATTCAGCAATTATTAATTATCGAAAACCAGAGTACATTAAACCAAACTACATCAAACAAAATTTATATATATAGTATATATTAATGAATATATTTTTTTATTAAAAGGGACAAGAATCTTTTACCTATATATTTATACTCATCGACATATCATAATGATCAGTAATTGATCTCATAGTATATATCATCCACCATTTTCCCAATTACTAACTATAGATACATGAAAATCTTCTTTTTGGTTATATATCAAAATCTTACTATAAACTACATGAAAGTTTCATTCATGTAATCACTGACTGCATTATTAGAAACAAATTATAATACTGTGCCTTGTGATTATAATTGATTTTATTATAAACTAAAGACAAGTGCTCATATAGTTTAAATATATAATCTCAACTAATGTCGTCACCAAAATATTTATTTAAGATTGGTCTAAATGTATACTCGTGAGGAACATTTGACTGCTAATTAAATCTTTCAATAGTAAATCTACATAGATATGTTTTATATGTATACCACTTTAAAAAGTTGGGTTTGGTATAATATTCTTAGAATAATCCTTAGTGTCTATTAGCTGTATGAAATGACAAATCCTTTCTCTTGAGTAATTATTTTTTACTTTGACTTAATCTTTTATTGAGAAATAAAGTATACTAGATTATATATATATGTCTATATATAATTACTTTTGAATATACATTTTAACTAATTATATTATATATTATGTTAAGGATATAAATTCAGATAAATAATGTGTTTTCACATGATAGAAATACGGGAGAAGGTAAAAACCGAGACAGAATCTAGTCACACATAATTATACATTGCATATAACAATGAATAAAGTAAAAGGGATAAAAAAGTAAGATAGTCGCTACGTAAATCGAATATACATATATGATGACCAAGTGTTTTTCCCCTGCGCCACTTAGATTGGTCCAAAGACTAATACATGAACTGTCAATATGCAATGAAGATAGTCGCATATGTTTCGGGCTTTAATAATAAGAATGGTCAAAATTCTGTTCTTTTTCATTTATTTAATTTACAAATGTTTTTTATTTCATCTATATTGTAATTATATTGTGTGTAATGTTCCCATCTGACTGGTTATGTAATTAAAAGAACATTTACTTTCTATATAAAGAGATATATGATTCACACATCACAAACTTTTGCAAAAATAAATTAAATAGGTTAAGCTCTTACTAAACTATTATAATTTTTTTATCTTTTAATTACTTCGCTTTTGCATATGCTTGTTGTTCACTTTCAATTATCATTACTTATCATATTTTGAGTATTTGTTGTTTTTTGGTGAATACTCGCATAATATTGATGTTGTCTATTTTTCTAGGTGATTGGCAAAATTACAACTTTATGATAAGCAGTTAGTTACTCAAATAAAAAAAGTAAAATGCAGTACTATACCTTTTTTTTCATTCTTACATTCAAAGTTTCTCTAAATTACTTTACATCTATAAAACCATATAGATTCGATTTTTAAAGCATTTTAAGTTGCTAACATATAGAGATGTTAGATGGCAAAAGAAAAGCCCCACATTTTTTCAGTATTTATAAACATCAAAAATATTTTTTGATAGTCAAAATATAATTATTACATTGGCAAAGAATTTAGAGTATTAATTGTTATTGGGCACCAACACCTAGCACCTCTTGACATGTCATTTTGTGATTGGTTAATAATACTTTCTAAAAATTATTACTATTGGCAAAGAATTTTATTACTATACTATAAACAGGACTTTTGGTGATAATTGTCGTCGCTACAAATTTCAAAAATTGCTGTGTAGAAGTTTTTATTTTTGCAATGCTGTTGTATAAAAGTTATTATGGGTGTACATATATATCGACGTTAATTAATGTGTCTTGATTAAACAATTATTCTTAATATATACACATAAATATATAATAGAGAGAGCGCAGATGTATAATCTCCTAATTAATAATATACAGCATTATTATTACCAATATACAATATTATTTCTAAATTACTTGACAGTACCAGCTTAATTTACTCAATAATAAAACAAGACCGCCAGAGATAGTATCATTCAAAAAAAAAAAAAAAGAGAGAGAGAGAGATAGTGTATATACAAATATATATTATAAAGAAAAATTGGTAACAGTGGTGCATGTCTAGCTAGCACTTTTTTCGGTGTCAATTTTGCTATTAGCAGATCTTATATAATTTAATGTAATAACTTTTAGAAAATATTACTAGTCAATCACAAGACGACATGCCAAGAGGTGTTGATGCCTAATAACAATTAATACTCTGTTATAAAAATTATGTACATACTTGAAAAATGCTAACTGTTGCCTAATATTCTTCTTTGTATTATATTTTTATTTTTATTAATACAATTAAGTATGAAGTGCATATAACTTAAAATAATAATTTTTAAAAGATATGGTTTATAAATTATCAATAATAATACTTGGCACCACGGGTGCTAATAATAATACTTTATATATTTATATTAGGGGTCAGCAGTCATCGTCCTCCTATATATGCCATATATGTTTTGAGAGTTTGGTGAATCAATTGCCAATCAATATCGTCGTGGATATGCTCATTATTTTGGCAATATTCCAATCAACCACACTGTTCATTGTCCTCCTATAATTAATCAACCTCTATAATATTACTATTAAATAGGTACTATTAATTAAACGAGTACGTACAACATAAATATGTGTATTATATGATGGACACGTCTTGATATAAGATAATATATCTACCAAGGTTAAACACTAATTAAGTTCCCGATCAAAAAAAATTAATAGCTAATAGCAGCTTCATGAAGATCAATTCCCTAATCTATATTATCATATCATATGATCATGATCGATCGATCAATTATCATAATTTTAACAAATTATATAGGTATAAATAATAAATAAAGTTGGCAGAAAAACTTAATTTGGTTCAATGGATTACGTAGATTAATACTGATGAACATAATAAAGATAATTAATTTTTAGAACATGAAAGGATCGATGTGATGTGGCAGTTTTGACCATGGAGGTATAGAGCTAATTAATTAAGTTAGACAAGAAGTTGGTGCGGCAAGCGCTCTAAATTCCACCCCATTTTGAATCTCCAAAGACATATATATAAATATATATGATCTTCGTTTAATTACCACATGATCATATATATTTATATGTATATACATATATAAATGAATATATATGATGAAGAATTCGTCAATGGCATTTGTTGATTCTCCTTCGTCCCCTTCTCTTTTGTCTTCTTTAATTATGCCAATATATATAATCATATCATTAATTAATTATAATTATTTTATATTCTATATATATCCCCCAATTGGAGGAGATGGAGGACACATCGATTAATATTTGTTAGAGATTGTGAAATAAGTCAATTATATAAATATATATAGTTATATATACATAAGAAAAATGACGAAATTACATGAAACTTTTATGACAAGTTAGCCAAAGTAAATAAAAGAATAAAAGTACTAAATTAATAATTAGCTATATATATAAAAATATATATTACATGTTTTTTCTAGTTGGCAAGAAATTCGTTCACACTTGATGTAGCATTACTGTTCACACACACAAATTAATGGTATGGAACTGATCATTAAAATTAAAGAATAACATATATCAGTTTATTGGTTTCTAATTAAAAATACAAATACGTATATATATATATATATGTATATATATTTGAAAATATTATGATATTTTCATGTCTGTTCTGTGTGCACATTTTATGTATGGCCTAGACATGAACAGTCTTGTTATCCTACAATCTTTAATACATAAGTTGAACATTTTTATAACATATTTTATTAGGATCAATTGAAAGAACAGAATATATATATGTACACTTATGTAAATGATCAAAGCGACGACGACGACGAATATTCTAAACAATATGCATGCATGCATGCATGTACATCTAAATTTCTACGTGATATTGAAAAATACATTATTAATTAAAGTCATCTAGATATATTGATTAAGGTTTTGATAATAATGTTTATTATGGCCAAATTAAAAATTAAGGACCACTTTCTTGGTTTATCCGAGTTTGTTGCATTTGCATATATATCAAACCTAAACTCGTAGCAAAGCATCACATCAATATATGTATATATATATATATATATATATATATATAATATTTATAGCCACGTACAGTCAAACTAAAAAACGACAAGGAGTTGTGTCCCTATTTTTCTATCTCTCACCTCATTTTCTCATGTCGGTATGTATGCATAATTAAGCTTTTTTAACCTCAAGGAAAAAGATTCTCAAATTTAGTTAGAGAAAGGAAGAAAATTTTCACAACGTTAACCCATCTTAAACGAAATTAATTATATTAAGATTTATATATCATGATATATTTTTTACTGGCTCAGATCGATATAAAGAAAACTGTATATAATAATTAACTAATAATAAGATTGCTTCTTAGACTAACTTTCCTTGTGGGGGTGGATCAACATATCACATCAGAAGAGATGGTTTGATAAATAAAATATTTATATTTATATAATAAAACTGTAGGGATCAAATGATGTCACGTATATAATCTCAAAACATGGTGATTGTTCAAATATTATTTTAATGAAAAAATTAGTAAAAAATATGAATCGTATGTTTGTAAGTAGTATAGCTAAACAACTGATTTGCTTGCTATGATAAGTTTCTACCCAATACATCTAAACTCAGACTTTCTACACTCTCTCATGCCACGTATATGATTTTATGTCTGCCCTTGTTTATAGAAAAGGAAACGCTTCCCCTATTATACTTAACTAATTTAAGTTACACACTTATTATATATTTGACTGTCTTAATCTTCTAATTAAGTAGTTAATTAATTTTTTGATTAATTATATAGTTTGAAATAACAGTATTAGTGTACACCACTTTCTTATATTGTATGAAATATAGAGACTTATTCTTAAGAAGCTAGCAGCTAGTAAGTTATTATTCTTAGAAAAATTACTGTAGAAAAATATATCTAATAGTGATCCAGATCATGATCTCAATAAAAATTATAAAACTTTTTAGCAACAAACGTCAAGATTGCTTGATAGCTAGACATAAAATTTATCTATAAGTTGCATTATTTCATATACTAAATAATATGCTACTTCATTTATAATGCATCTTTTAGAATTATTAACCTTTTCGGTAACAAATTTTAATTTGGAAGTGAATAATTGTTGAACAATCAAAAATTTTGAATGAGTAAATAAATAAGTAATTAAATATAAAATCTAGCTATAAGCTTCTGCCTTCTGGTGGCAACTTTTTTAATTTTTAAAATATATTTGGGGTTGTTGGGCAGTGGAGATGGGATGGTGAAAAAGGTGTTAACCTAGTTAGGATGTCTTTTTGTGTTCATGTATACATATATATATAAATATATATTTATATATATACATATATATATAAACCTCTTTCCTGTTGAGTAGTTCATCTAAAAAATCACAATAATACCAAACAGTGGTTCTACAATATATCCATATATGATCATTTCGATCCTCTATATAGAATTGTTGTGCGTTGTTATAATAGACTTGCTTGTGAGAGCATGGTCAATAGGCCTTTCTCAATATATGAAATATAATAGGACGGTTAAGGTATAAAATAATTTCATATTATTTTTTATGAAATTTTTAATAATTTTAGGTATAAAAATATAACCCAAAACAAAATATTGTGAATGTGTGTGTGTGATTTGTAAGATTTATTATTTTTCTAAATCTTTATTGGGATTAAGGCTTAGTATAACTATGAGTGAAATATCCCGCTCACCCATGAAAAATGGGACAAAATACGAACAATATTGTTATTTGGTATTTTGGTATCTTAAGGTGATTAACACTATATATTGAAGTAATAGTACCTACTATATAATTAATTAGTAATTTTCTATATTATTTATTAACTCGAAATGTGTGAAACCTAATGTTAAAATAAAATAATAATAATATGTTATTTCTTGTGGCACCTTAAAATGCCCTTAACATTTTCCGAAAAAGCACATTCACAATTTTCTTATTTGATAAATTTTAATCACACAAGTAATATGGGACATATGTAAAAATGCATAATAAAGTACAGCATTAATGTACACTATATATAAACGTTCCCAAATACAAATAACACAAAAAATCTTAAACTCACTAATCACTTTTACTTTTATTTTGTGAATGTTTTCTATGTATTAAAAATAATTAATAATTTAATTTTTTTATACGACTCCTAATATTCATTTAAAAAAGTTAATTTGTAAAAAATCTTAAAAATTTTATAGTGTTGAAATGAGGATTCCAATATTTAGTTGCATTTGTGCTTAATTTACTTTATAATTCATGAAGAATAAAATAGTTTGATTAATTTTATTTTTAACACCGTAAATTATTTTGAAAAAAAAAAAAGAATAACCCGAATATCTGTTACATATATAACTATAAGGCATCGATCGTCATACAAAAGTAATTAAATGTTATTTTTTTTTTTAATGTAAGAAATAATAATCCTCCATTATGAGTAAGAAAAAATGATGACCTACGTACTTAACAATCTCTTTATATATAAATATATATAATGTTCAAATATTGATAATATTAAGTAAATATTGAGAATGATATGGTGTTATAATTAGCTTTTTGTTCCCCCAAATGTAGGGAGTTTTCAATAATAGTAGGCATAATATAATGCAAGTTAGAAATGTTAGGAAGGAGAAATCAAAGAAAGGTAGATGAATTTCCTGAAATATATAATATTAATTAATAGACATAAAACAGTACTATATATATTAATTAGCAAGTGGCCACCCTTAAACCAGTGGATTATGTTCATTTCTTATAATATATATATTACTAATGACCACGTACGATAGTGATACTTAGATAATAGTATATTAAAATTAAATTTTATTCTTAATTAGGTGATTATAACTAATAAATACATAAATAATGTACACGAAGGCGACCAGTATATTAAAAATTTCTTCTATACTTCTAATACACGTGAATATATATATATAATACTTTTTTATACGTATAATATATGTATTAATTGTATATTAATTCTATAATATATGCATGTACATACATGTAGTCTCTCTCTATAGATAGTAGACATATATTACTTAAATAAATAAAATATACTAATACGTCGACAACAACTTCAATACTTCACTCGTTCCAAATTAACTATTCACAACCCAACAACCATTAAACAAAGCATTAATTAACTAAATTTTTGAAGTGGGATCAGCAAGATCTGTGCTAATTTCATCATATCTTTACCGTTTTTCAACAATAATTACGTGTATTAAGTTCGTCAATCTCTTCTTCTGATAAATTAATACATATTAATTTATCACCAGAGGACTATTACACAGTTATATAAACATATATATTACTTATATATTAATACTTACTTTTTAATAAATATTATTTAGAGCATTGCTATTTTTGCAGTGTCTAGCACCTTTCATAGGTTGCGGCGTTGCGCTTCACGATTAGTTAGTGATATTTTTTAAAAACTATTTTCTTAAGGTATATGAGACTCGAACCGAAAAGGGTGCTAGACACCAATAGTACTTTCTAGCAATTCTCGATAAATTATTACAAATATATATGTGTAGGATCATCAAGATGACTAAGTTAATCAAATAATTGTTTATGAATTCTTTAAAGACTACGACTTCAAGTCGTTGGAAGTTTCAAAGTTAAAGCATCATCATCGTGCTTTTCTTATATATATATATATATATATATATATATATATATATATCATTCACGTACAGTATGTCTAAAGCTTCTTGGTGACTTCTTTTTAGTTTTTCTCAACCGTTATGCCCAACATAGTGGAAATTTTAGTATAATATATGCCTAGATTTTTAAGCAATCTCAATTCGGAAAAAATTGTTGGTTTGTCTCTACATATATAATAATATTTTACATATATATGAAATATAATGAACTACGTAAATGTAAATTAATTAAGGATAAAAAAATGTGTTAAAATGTGCTTTAATTTAAAAATCATTTCTTAATTAGATACCAACTACTACTTTTTATTTGTTGGCTTAACTTCTATCAACAGTGACGATATCACCAGTATAGACAGGTAAAATAAATTACTATTATCAAGGACAATCAGATAATAGAAACTGACAGTTTTAATCATTTAATTAAATCCATATGTGATCCATAGATAGAAAAAAAATATATATATCTATTTTAGTTAATTATGACATATATTTATAATACAAAATGATAATTATAAATATGATATTCAAATCCTACTAAGATCATTTTTTTTTTCCTTTTTAAGTTTATTTTTACTTTTGTTTGAAAAAAAAAAAATTACACCTCCCTCACTTTAAATTGTTGGTTAAACTAACTCACTGATATGTATACTTTCCAAATCGTAGAATATTTCTATTTTTAGTACTTAGAAGAATTTTTATATAAATTTTTTATGTAATTGTATAAATTGTAGTTATAGCAAGTATTTTACCTATTTTTTAAAAACATAAAATAATTTACGTTGATCAAAATATATATAAGATTCAAACATATAATTTACATGTCTTTATTTTTAATTTTGTATGCGCATGCGATTGAATATATTGAAATTTATTTTTTTTATGGAAAATTATTTAAAATATAATGTAATACACTGCCAAAAAATTTGAGCTATTATTTCTCTAAATAAGTAAAACATAAAAGAGGACAAATTATAATATTCCTTACTTCCTATTGTCCTAAAATTTATATATATATATATATATATATATATATATATATATCTAGCTGAGATGTCTTTATACTGGTATCCTATAATTATTAAATATTGTATATATTTATTATTATTTCTTAGTAATTTAGTCACTTCTAACTGAGATGTTCCCTTGAAATTTCATCATACCAAACTTTTCCAGAAATGCATGGTATATGGAGGATATAGATGAATACATACACAAAAACATATTGATGATTGTTAATTCTCTGGTCATGATATATTTATATATATATACAAATATATGGGGTATGGTATGGAATATGCATGCAAGCAGGCATTTAATATATAAGTAATATTTTATTTATATATATATAACATTGGTGCAGATATCATTACTCATGTATATTATAACATGGGTATATATATTGAAAGGATGTGTATTAGAGAGTTATGATTAATTAAATGAAATAAGTAAATACCCATATGAAAGAGATATACGAGGGTCATAATTAAACATAAATAGTTCTATATTTTTATATATTATTATTATTATATATATATATATATGAAAAAGCATATACGTATCAACCACAATATGGATCATGCATGGGTATGCCGTATGCATATATAACAGCTTTTTTCAACCCAAAATTAATTCCAGAGTAAGTAATAACTACCATTAGCTAGCTAGCTTCTCAACCATATTTATTACCAACAGTAAATAAATTTTTTCCATTTCCGGAAGTTGAGACCGGAGAATATAATAGAATTACGTACATATATGTGTAAATATAGTTGACGAGGTTTATTTATTTAATTATATTTATAAGACAGCATCTTATAATTTATATGTATATAGATAAGAAACTAGCTAATAATTAATAAGATAATTTGATATAGAATAACTCATGATATATATCCTGCTTTACGTTTTCTTTTCAGTAGGTCAAGCAAGAAACTGAGACGTGCGCATGCATGATTTAGAAACTTAAAGAACAAACAATTATTTATACTTAAAAATTATTCAAAGTTTTGATCTGTGTCAAAAAGAAAAATACCTCTTTTAGTCGAATGACCCTTAGTAGCTTCTATTAAACATCATAACTCTTTCTTTAACCAGCTCCTTATATATTATTATAAGATCTGGAGAGTCCACAACATGTATATATGTATATATATATATATATATATATATATATATATATAAATTCAGTAATATATAAAAAGGATTTTTAGAGAAATTTAATGAAAAAAAACATAAAGTTATGGAAGAAAATAATCATTTATTATATAATGCGATAGGGCTTGGGAGTTTACACGTACATCTCATGCAAGTTAATTATGTACATATCATTTTAGAAAAATACATTCATTTATAATTAAACTGCCTATATTTTATAAGCACATGCCCTTTTCTTCTCCCCGCACCCTAAACTACATTTAGAAACATATAATAATCTTATAGAAATTAAGATAAATGTTGTGAGAATTTAGGATAAAGGTGTATATGACTTCAACTTCAAAACCAATATTTAACAATAAAAGTAGTACATCTATTATCTATTCACAGATTAATAATGTAGAACTATTTTTAATAAATATCCTCAAACCCTACTTCTTCTATATCCGCACCATTTATTATTAACAACTATAAAATTCAAAAAATGTTACCTTAAAAAATTAAATAAAAAAAAAACTGTTAAGAAAAAAATATTAATTGATGAACAAAAACAAATATGAATGTGGATATGGAAGTGATGCTAGTAATTTTTATTCTTTTTTCTTCAGTATCATATTGTACATACTATAGCAATTTCATATATTTTTTTTTTTTTGTAAGGGATATATACTAATTTATTCTCTATGACCATCTCAAATGGTTACAAATATTTGGTGTAGAATCACCAATTCTATATATATATAAATATATATATATAAAAAAAAAAAAAAAAGTTATTTTTGTGCAACAAGTCCAATAATTCATAACAAATATCACACTAAATATATCCCACCAAATAAATATATTTTACTTAAAAAAAATCTCGTATTTTATATATTATTTACATTAATAATTAATTTATAATATAATTATATCATGACTACTAGTAAGAATTTAAAATCTTAAAATGATAAATAAAATAAAATATTTATTAAATCAATTAAACATTACACATTAAAAAAAAAACTTATTGAATGATTTAAATTCTATAGTTAATTCTAATATATGCGAGCAGAAATAAAGAATTGTGCAAAAAGGAGATCACCAACAATGTAAGTCTTTTTTTACAATTTAGATGTCAAAATATTATTTAATTTGTTGTGCATATTTAATGTGAATTAAATCGTATTTTCTTGTGTTAATTTCGTTTTCATGGCTGTCTTTTTTCTTTTAGGAAAGTTTTTGTATAAGAGAAAAATTCCCTTTATGAAAAGTTTGCTTAATATTGATTTATTTATGGAAAATTTGATTTTCTTTAATGGTAGTTGCTCTTTTTGATTTTTCTATGAATATAGCAGATCGTATAATATTTATATTGCATAAATTAAAGTCTAAATCGTGATCTTGGATTTTAGAAATTTTTTCGATTCTGCCTATTCTGTAGTGTGATTTAGTCGCTGCAAATTAGGGAAAGTTTTATACAGCTGTGAAAACGTATTGTGGCTGTCACTAGAGTTTCTATAAATTAGAAATAAAACCTAGTGAGCAACCAAACGTTATCATCTCTTCTAATCTTATAATTTTATACTTTCATCTTTGTGAGAAGAGAGCTTGTTTAGTGAAATCTTAGAGAGTTCTACTAGGTTTTAGTCTTTATTTTATTGTTCTTCTACTATTCTTAGAATAGGGTGAAGAGCTTCGTTGAATAGGAGAAGAGTCTTCGAGAGAAGACTGACTTGTTCAAGACTTACTTTGGGAGGAAGTAAGCACATGAGTCATCAAAATTTGAAGGGAGTTCGCTATTTGGTAGGGTTCAGAATTTGGATTGGCAAAGTGAATTACAAAGGGTTGCGAAAAAATTATTAGAGGGAGTCTAAATTTGTTTAAGTCAATTGCTTTTGTAATCTTTGATACTTTACTAATTGATTTTATTCTCTGGGTGTGGTTCCGTGGACTAGTAGTGTTTGAAAAAACAGTGACACCACGTATAATTCTCTTATGTCAAGTTTTGAATTCTAAACAATTTATTTCTATTTTTTTCTGTTACAGCAAGTCTGTGTTCTGCAGTAATAAATTTTCATTATGTTACTACATGTTGTTAAATTCACATTTGAATTATAATTTTCTAAAGAAATAAATTGGTATATGCAAAAACACGGTCTTTCAAACAATATCAAGCATCTCAAGACTATCAAGATTCTTAAAATATTTCAAGTCAATATTTTAATATTTATAAGGCTAAGATCCTCAAGTGATCAATTTTACTATTAAATTATTATTTTACTTAATAATTATTTTTCGTTTTTGTTCTTCTTTTTAGTTTTGTAATCTTTGATACTTTACTAATTGATTTTATTCTCTGGGTGTGGTTCCGTGGACTAATAGTGTTTGAAAAAACAGTGACACCACGTATAATTCTCTTATGTCAAGTTTTGAATTCTAAACAATTTATTTCTATTTTTTTCTGTTACAGCAAGTCTGTGTTCTGCAGTAATAAATTTTCATTATGTTACTACATGTTGTTAAATTCACATTTGAATTATAATTTTCTAAAGAAATAAATTGGTATATGCAAAAATACGGTCTTTCAAACAATATCAAGCATCTCAAGACTATCAAGATTCTTAAAATATTTCAAGTCAATATTTAAATATTTATAAGGCTAAGATCCTCAAGTGATCAATTTTACTATTAAATTATTATTTTACTTAATAATTATTTGTCGTTTTTGTTCTTCTTTTTAGTTTTGTAACTTAGTGTTATGTTATTTTTATTTTATTTAGTATTATTACTTTTGTTATTGGTATTTTGTACAAGGAAGAAAATTTTTATTCCAACAACCACAAAAATAATACAAAGCAAACTACAAAGCAGCACCCAAACAAAGTTTTTTTTATGAATAAGGTTTAATTGTATTGCTCAAACAAACTTTTACGTACACCAATTACAATTTATCTATATGTCATTATACAACTATATCCCACATATCAAATAACTTCAGAGAACCAAGACTTGTCCCCTATTGACATTTTGTTAGGTAATACTTCTATTAGTCTAGTCAATGAATCATGTTGTATCTTCCTAATAGTGTGTCTTATTTGGCACACTTTCTGATTCCATAAAGCATCATTTCTCACCTACCAAAGATTATAGACCATAGCAGCTACGATAGATAATAAAATGCTTTTCTTTATCTTGCTTATTTTAACTTTAGAAGCTTTTCCTAAAATCTCAAGAACATTCTCGGATTGAACTTTTCGATTCCACTACACTTTGATTCCTTCCAAGCATTTCTTGCTATAAGAACATGCAAAAAATAAGTGACAGATTCCTTCACCACATACACATGTAGTAAGGGTCCAAGCTTGGCTCAAAATTTATCATTTTGTCTTTAGTCTGAAGCCTTTGCCACATAACAAGCCACATGATAAGCCTGTGTTTAGGGATAATTAGTCTATCTCAAACAAACTTTTGTTGTTCTTTTTTATCCTGCACTTCAAATAGTATAGTGTGCCCCAACTGAATGCTATATTTTTTAGGCACACACCCATCTTGATTGATCTTTTCCTTTAAATTGGTTCTTGACAACCACCAATGTCTTCTAGTACCAGCTACAATATGTGGGACTTGTACGTATAATCCCACTAAGTGCGATTTCCCAAGTAAACAGAGTTAATCCACTTGACAAACAGGTTATCCTTCTTCTTGGTAATTGTCCACACATATTTTTCTATTGCTGCTACATTCTATTTTTGTATATTCCTAAATCCCAAGCCTCTATTAGATTTCGGCCTACAGATTGCATCCCATGCTATTAACCCTGCATTTGTGTTCACTGTATTCCCGTTCCATAAGAATGCTCTGCATATCGCTTCTACATCTCGAAGTAGAATCTTTGGTAAGATCATAATTTGGGCCTAATATGAGTGTATTATTAACAAAACAAAGTTAATCAAGGTTACCCTGGCCATGTAAGATATATTCCTAGAGCTCCAAACTTTGATTCTATTAGTCATTCTCTTTAAAATACATCTACACATTCAACATGAGAGACTTTTTTTTTTTTTGAACACACAGGGATACTGAGATACCTCAATGAAAGGCAGCTACGAGTAAATCTTGAAACTTTCATTATCCGAGTTACCTCATGATCTGCCATGCCTTTCCAAAACACAGAAGTCTTTGTTTCATTCGGAACTAGATGAGGAAGAGAAGAGTTTCAGGCCTCTCAACATTAGCTAGATAGATACATAATCACCATTACAGAACAATAATAAATCATTAGCAAAACACATATGTATTAGTTTCAATTGAGAGCATCTACAATGGAATTTAAAGCCTCTCCATTCTCCAACTTTCCTCATAATCTTAGATAAATATTTCATTCCCAGAATAAAAATTAGAGGACGCACTGTGTCACCTTGCCTAAGACCTCTCTTGGCATTAGAAAATCCACACATGGAGCCATTTAAAAGCAAGAAAAATTTGGGAGTTTGGATGTATACCATGATGAGATTTATGAATTGAGAGGGAAATTCATATGCCTTAAGAATTTCTTCAATGAAATCCCAATCAATTGTATCATATTTTTTCCTTAGGTTGATCTTGATCATGCAACTAGGCTTACAGTTCTTCCTTCCATAGAGTCATACTAGGTCTTGACATACCATTATATCATGAGCTATATAACAGTCATGCACAAAACCTCCTTGGTTTTCAGCAATTAGGTCTACAAGGATTCTCCTTAACCTTGAACAAACCACCTTAGCAGCAGCTTTATAAAGGACATTACAATAGGAAATCGGCCTAAAGTCACTCACATTTCTGGGATAACTTGTTTGGGGAATAAGTTTTATTGTAGTAGTGTGATAGTCAATAGTCTCGTGATCCGTAAGGAGAAATACCGAGTAAGCTGTACAATCCCACATCGTCTGGGGAAGGTCAAGTGTGATGATTCTGAGATTGTGTAGGTATGGGACTACACAGTTGAAGAAGGCATAAATGGATTGATTGGTACTACTTATATCAACAAGGTGCATCTTGTTTTCTGATAGCCCATTATGAAAGAACTCCATAGTTAAGCGTGCTTAACCTGGAGTAATTTTAGGATGGGGGACCTCCTGGGAAAACTGATGGGTGACCTCATGGGAAGTTTTCCCAGGAAACGTGCGGGTGAGAATAAAGCACAATGGAAACACCTGTGTTGGTCTGTAGAGCCAGTCATTAATCATGAAGCAGCCAAAGTGACGTACTCGTGTATAAGAGCCACTGATCTGTGGGTGTAAGGGGCCAATGGAGGCTTGAAGCGGGGACGTTAAAATGGTATCAGAGCCTTGACCTAGCCAGAAGTGTGGTCGACGAGGACGTCAGATCCCGTAAGGGGGTGCTTGTGACAGTCAGTAGTCCTGTGATCTGTAAGGGGAAATACCGGGTAAGCTGTACAATCTCACATCACCTTGGGAAGGTCAAGTGTGATGATTCTTAGACTGTGTAGGTATGGGACTACACAGTTGAAGAAGGCTTAAATGGATTGATTGGTACTACATATATCAACAAGGTGCATCTTGTTTTCTGGTAGCCCATCATGAAAGAATTCTACAGTTAAGCCTGCTTGACCTGGGATAATTTTAGGATGGGTGACCTCTTGGGAAGTTTTTCCAAGAAGCGTGCGAGTGAGGACAAAGCACGATGGAAACACTCGTGTTGGTCTGTAGGGTCAGTCATCAATCCTTGAAGCAGCCAAAGTGACGTACTCATGTATAAGAACCATTATTCTATGGGTGTAAGGGACCAATGGAGGCTTGACGCGGGGACGTTACAAGTAGCATGTATCTCCTTGAGCAGTTTCCATGAGTTTAAAAAAGATAGTACAATAGCTTGTGTCTCGGATCCCACCAAGTGCTAATTATCTTGATAAAAACTACTTCCATATCCATCAGGTCCAGGTGACTTGATACCTGGAATGAAAAAGATAGCCTCTTTAACTTCCTTAGTTGTGTATTCAGCTTGTAAAATATCGAGATGTGATTGTGAGAGCTTGGGTCAAACATCCATAATTTTGCATTCACATGAAGTCTTCCATCCATATCAGTTCCCAACAAGCTTTGATAATACTGTAAAAAAGCATCTTGAACAGTGGTTGGATCATCACACCAGATTCCATAATTATTCTCTGTAGAATAAATTCTGTTTTGAACTCTCCTAGCTCTTAAAGACGCGTGGAAGATCACTGTGTTTTCATCTCCATTCTTGGCCCAAGTAACCGTGGCTTTTTGAGTTAAGAAGGAGGTGTATGCTTTGTGAATGGCCATGTAATTCTCCCTTACATTCTGTTCTTCAAGCATTAAACCAGAATTCAAAGGATCCTTACTAAGATTCTCTTGAGTTTCTATCAAAACACTTTTGGCTTAGATTTTTTCTTTATGAATATCATTGAAGCCTTCTTTATTGATGTCTTTAAACACATCTTTCAATCTCTTAAGCTTTGTCACCATTTTAAACATTGGTGTGTCACAAACTTTTTCTTCTCAACTTTGTTTCACTTTTTGATCAAAGCCATGAGCACTTTTCCACATGATGCAGTACCTAAGTGGCTTTTTCCCACAGGCCACATTTTGGTGAAAAGATACCAATGATCAAACAAACCATCAGATAAGAAAGTTGCTTCAGAGTGCTGAAAATAACCTGTCCATTTCTCATTGACTAATGCTCTACTAATGTTTAAGAATACCTTGTCTTCTGGCTTCTGCTTATTATTCTAGGTCAAAAATGATCCTAAAAATTTCAAGTCTTCAAGATAACATCTCTCAATACACTCTCTAAAAGATAGAGATGGTTGTTTATTTGAGTGCTTCCCCACCCCTTTCATTAGAATTTAAGATATCATTTAAATCACATAGGACTATCCAATTTCCACTTGAGTAGAGATATCCTTCAATTCATGCCACAGCTAACTTCTTTTTTTTTCTTCGTTAAATCCATACAGAAAGGTGATATAGAACTCACCTTGTTGATGTCTTGACTATGAAAAACAGTGACTGAGTTGGCTAGTACACACTCTAATGTCAATAGAGTACATATTTGGTTGCCAAGCAATCACTATTCTCCCCTTGTCAAGCCATGGATTGTTATTCGTAAAGCACCAACCCAAAAATAAACTTGTATGAACTGCCCCCATATTTTTATTCTTCACCTTAGTTTCAAGGAGACTAACCACGCCAACCTTCTTAGAATAAATCAATCTCTTTATTTAATTAATCATTATATTTTTATTGGCTGTTAATTCCCCTTACATTCCAACAAAGAATTTTATATATTAAAGGTTGAGGGATCTCCCCCTACCTATGTTAACTTCTCTGTCTCTATCTTCTCCTTGCTCATCATCAAGAGCATCAAACATATTATTCACTTTTATTTCTATGAGTGGCTCATTTGATACCGCTTTTTTCCCCTTCACCACCTATTGAAAACCTTGCTCATCAATGGCAGGTTCTTTACTAGGCTTCTTCTTTGGAGCCCATATGTTCTTCTCTAGTTCTTTCGATGGCTCCTTCTTCCTACACATTTTGGTTTCATGGCCCCTATTCCTAAGCAATTATAGCAAACAAGAGGCAACCATTCATATTTCACATCTAATTCTATGCCATTATCATATTCATCAATAAATGAGATTTTGTCAGAAAAGTCTTGAGCCAAACTTACCTCAATGAGAATTCGAGGGTACAGTAAGTTATATCTCATCAACTTGAAGTGGATTGCCTATCTTCTCAACAATCTTGAATAAAGATTTCCCCCCCAAATATTTGATATCTAGGCCCTTCAACTGAAACCAAGTAGATACAGTTGTAATCTCTGTCTTGGTGAAATCGTCTCTCGAATTCCATGGTTTCATGACCATTGGTTTTCGATCAAAGAATACATATCCTCCATGTAAGACTCTATGTCTTTTCTCCATATTCTGAAATTGAATGATGAAGATCCCTCAAGCAATCATACCTACTTTATTAACCAAGTCTTTCTATATTCTCCTAGTGAACCTGTCTAGAATGTTAAGTGGAGGATTATCTACAACTATGTGGCATACTATCGATGGTTGCCAAAAATTCACCTCATCAATAATATTATCAAAATTTAATTTTCACTTTAGACTTCGGTGTGGCATTCGCAGATCTAGCTTTGTCTTCTTCCACAACTGAATCTCCAAACCTGCTCTCCAGATTTCGAACAACATTGGATCTCAAGATTGGAGGAGTAGTCTTAATCCCTATGTTTACAGCTTGTGAGGCTCTATTGGAGATGCTGAACCAATCAAAGAAATCTTGACGAATTTCACTTCACCTCCTAAATTCCTCCTCTATTTTCTCAGGCGATAAGACCTTCTCACCCCAATTTTGCTCTATTTTGACAACTTCTAGAACCTTCAGCTCCTTCACACCCAAAATAGCATCCATGGACCTAGTTTTGATGATTCGATTTGAAGAAGACGGTCCTATCTTCTTCTGTTTTACCTTAGGTTTCCTACCCACATTTGTACCTTTTGTCGTAGCTCCGGTGAGAACACCGAAAGAGAAAAAGAAGAGAGAGAAAATTCAACTTAAGAATTTACTAATAAATAAACTGACATCATCTCCACGACAACCATTTCTCTTTTGGATAATTTTTATACATTAATAAACTGAAATCTAGCCTTAACTACCATCTTTACTTGATGACTAATGGATAAAGGTGATACACAGGCCGCTTCAAAGTGACACTGATTTTTGTTGCACCAAACAAGGTGCACCACAACTACCATTATAGCCATAGTAAGTAAATCAATCTAGTTTTTTACCATCTTAAGGTCCCAATCGAGTACTTCCAATAAGTTTTAGGCCATTCATAGCTCTTGAACTACTTAGTGATCTCAAGCAATACATTTTTTAGTGAAAATACAGCTAAAGAAAAGATGGGGATGTGATTCACTCTCCAACTCAAAAACGAGGTAGTTAGTAGAATCAATATATCCAAGAATTTTCCAAGCAAATCTCGAATCAGCAGATGATAGTTTATAGCTTGCCAAAGAATGAATCTATGTTTTGGCACTATTATTCTATTCCAAACCAGCTTGTAATACTTAACTCTTTGGCAAGCTATAAACTATCATCTGCTGATTCGAGATTTGCTTGGAAAATTCTTGGATATATTGAATTTACCATTGAGCAAGTCTTCAACAAACTCCCAATCAATCATATCATAAGCTTTGCTTATGTCTACTTTCATAAGACACTTGGTGGAAATGTTCTTCCTAATATACCCTTTAAGGAGATCTTGGAAGATGAGGATATTGTGAGTCAGAAGGCTATTTTTGATAAACACTCCTGGTTACTGCTAACTCATAATTTCGTTAACATAAATGAGACTCTTGATAATTAATGATCTAAAGTAATTATTCTAAGGAAATTAATAATACATTTATAACGGCAACAAATTACGTAGTTTTGTAGTAAAAATATACATACTCCGCGAGTCACTCTTATTTTTGAGTTTGTTGATTACAAGATACAACTTAGCATAAATCCTCTCAATCGTGAAAGAATTTCACCCTCTCCTTTTGTCACTATTTATAGAGATTTACTCCAGTTGCTATTTTTTCTAATCTATCTATATGATGATTCATGAAATATGGATATTTTCCACATTTCTTGTTATTAACATGCCAAAATTATAATGATAACTATTTAAATTTAAATAATACCGAATAACTACCACTTTTGATCTTATCTTCGAACATTATTCACCAAACTATCTTTTTGTTTGATATTTATCCTCCTCACAAATAACGTATATGAATTGGCATATACTATTAGGATGATTCTCATAATTAGAGTGATTCATTGAACATTCTCAAAAGGATATATCCTAAATGAGGTTTTGAATAATTTTTGTTTGATCCTTCTAGGCAAACTTCTTCAAATTGTATCTCTTGTGTTTCTCATGATGAAAACATTCAATCTTGCAACCAGCTTAGCCTTCCTCTTCTCGCTAAACTTTATTTTGTTTGTCCAATATTTCCCGAGAAGACTATATTATAGATCTTTGGCCTCGATTACACACTACTTAATGACCAGCACATTTGACTTACCTTTATGATACAAGAAAAGACTGTAAATTTTGTGTCATATGAGTATTATTCGACACACGTTAAACACCACATTATTTCTCCTTAATATACGAGCCTATTGAATTTTGGGTACTTGTACATGTGTTGTGACCATATTCATTGCTCAAAATATGGGTATAATAATTTCTCCCTAAAAAGTGATTTCTGAAATTGAAATGACTATTTAATTATGACTTGGGGGTAAACTCATAATATCTCAGGTGTATTGAACACACTTTTATCTTGGTGGTTTTATATTACCGAGAATTTGTCACATTAGCATTTAAACAGCATCACCTCAACTGACCCAAGGTTTGAACACCGTTAAGCTAATAATCATTAAGATCTAATGGTGTCCCTTGAAGATTTTTTAAACCTCATTCATTCTTTTCTTTACTTCATTCTTTCTTGAACAAGAATTTGTAGAGAAGAAAAAATATCTTCCTTCATTCTTTCTTATTGCATGCCCTTATTATCCCTTACCTATTTTCTTCGAGAATCAGCAACCATTTTTTCCCAACCTCAAAATCGCTACATACCTGACCCCTGGTATCAAAAATTCCCAGTGAGAAACTCTTTCAGACTGCCATTTATTCGAAGACCTAGTAAGTTTTCAATTTTTCCTCCTTTAATTATCATTTTTTTTTCATTTTTCTTATTTTATACATCTGGGTGATTTACTGGGTTTAATAAACTGGTAGGCAAAATATTTTTAGGGTTTTTTACTGATCTTTTTGAATTTTCAATTCCACAATCTCTTCCCAAAATTTCGAGATATTTTCCTGTTAAAAGACCTCTTCCTGAATTTGATTGTGAAACCCCAGAATTTTTAGAACACGAAATCCATTATTTACCAATTTTTTCCTTTAAACCAAAAACCAAGAAGTCCAAAATAAAACTTGAGGAAAATAGTGAAAAAAAATTAGGGCATACAATGACAAGCTTAAGCGAGCTGATACGTCGACTCGCTATAGACATTTTATTAATGAAATCATTGAAAGAAAATGTAGTTTCTTACGAGATGCAACTTTGTTTGAATTAAACGATCTGATTAAATACCCACTGGTGAGGCCCTTATTTTTACCCTCTGTTATTGTTCAATTCGAGTCTAAATTTTTTGAATCTTCTATTACCTCTATTGCATCAGACCTTTTCTAACTATGTGTGGCATAAAGCAAGGAAATGGCTTTGTATGCTGGTCTGTTGAAAAAGAGGAGAAAAGTTGCTTTCCCCCTAATCGTTTTAATAGGGAAATCGAATGTAGTACGAGCGGTTCCCCTCGCATTACTATGGGAGCTTGGAGTATTGAACATATCTAAGTCAGTGAAATTCTTCCACATAAATATTTTTACAATTACGTTGAGATTGCTCATTTTTAATTAATCCCGAATGGTTATAGAATTATGGCCTCTCTGCGGTCTCTTTACCATATGATGGGATGGTAAGGTCCCTCTCCCTTCAAAATCACTTTCTTATATGCATCAAAAGAAACCTAGGGAGGAAGCACTGCTTGTGAGGTTTTATTATCTCGGGGGATACTCTGATGATTTCAAAATCCTTATCAGACCCCCATCAAAAAAAGAGTTTAAAGAAAAGTTTTTATAAACGATTGGCTTCCACCCTATCAACCATACTTCCTTTCAAAAAATTTGTAAGTTCTAGACACCTTTTGGCTTCGTGTTATTTTCATATCCCTTGTTCCATTCTTTTTTGACATGCCTTATATTTTTTTAGCACTACTCTTGCTGTAACGTCCCCACTTCAAGCCTCCATTAGGTCCTTATACCCACAGAATGATGGCTCTTATATATGAGTATGTCACTCTAGCTGCTTCATAGACTGATGACTGGCCCTACAAATCAACACGAGTGTCTCCAGCGTGCTTTGTCCTCACTAACAC
Source organism: Cannabis sativa (assembly GCF_029168945.1). Classification (NCBI taxonomy): domain Eukaryota; kingdom Viridiplantae; phylum Streptophyta; class Magnoliopsida; order Rosales; family Cannabaceae; genus Cannabis; species Cannabis sativa. The sequence continues at coordinate 63,652,230 of NC_083604.1, read as the reverse complement.
ACTTCTTGGAAAAACTTCCCAAGAGGTGCACCCATCTTGAAATTACCCCAGGTCAAGCACTCTTAACTGTGGAGTTCTTTCGTGATGTGCTACCAAAAATAAAAGATGCACCTTGTTGATATAGGTAGTATCAATCAATCTATCTAAGCCCCCTTCAACTGTGTAGTCCCATACCTGCATAGTCTCGAAATCATCCCACTAGACCTTTCCTAGCTAGGCAGTGTGAGATTGCACAGCTTACCCGGTATTTTCCCTTATGGATCAAGAGACTACTGACTGTCATAACTTTCCAGGAGGTGTGCGAGTGAGGACAAAGCACGCTAGAAATACTTGTGTTGATTTGTAGGGCCAATCATCAATCCATGAAGCAGCCAGAGTGACCGTACTCGTGTATAAGAACCAGCATTTCGTGGGTGTAAGGACCCAATGGAGGCTTGGAACGGTGACATTACAAATGGTATCATAGGCTTGACCCAGCCAGAACTGTGGTCAACGAGGACGTCGAACCCCGTAAGGGTGGTGATTGTGACAGTTAATAGTCTTGTGATTCGTAAGGGGAAATACCGGGTAAGCTGTGCAATCCTTCACTGCATGGGGAAAGTTAAGTGGGATGATTCTGAGACTTTGTAGGTATGGGACTACAAAGTTGAAGAGGGCTTAAATGGATTGATTGGTACTACCTATATCAACAAGGTGCATCTTGTTTTTTTGGTAGCCTATCACGAAAGAACTACATGGTTAAGCATGCTTAACCTAGGGTAATTTTAGGATGGGTGACCTCCTAAGAATTTTTCTCAATAAGTGTGCGAGTGAGGACAAAGCACGCTGGAAATACTTGTGTTGGTTTGTAGGGCCAATCGTCAATCCATGAAGCAGCCGAAGTGACGTACTCGTGTATATGAGCCATCATTACATGGGTGTAAGGGCCCAATGGAGGCTTGAAGCAGGGACATTACACTTGCCAAGGCCTGTTCCCACCAAAACCATTGAAAGGCGACATCAACACTGGTTAATTTTCCCTATGGAATGAGTGAAGTTGATTTTCTTTTATACAAGCCACACTTTAAAAAAATGTGGTCTGCTCAACAAATAACAACCAACCATGGATGATAACAGGAAATATGCGACTTGGAACTCTCCCATTCCTCCTGAGGAAGAAGATCAGGATTATACCGCCCGAGCCGCGTATAATTATAACACAATAACTCATGAAGTTGTTAAGACCCCTGAAGGGGCTCCCCAAGGTAATACCAATTATATTTATGGATGGTCACATACTGTCCTTAATACAGACCTGGCTTGCCTTGTCAAATTTAAGGATAGTCACTATAACTTTTTTTATCTAGAACTATGTTGATCCTATTGCTCATAGATTTGATAGTTGGCACCCCAAGTTTCATGTCCAATTAACAAGTAACAACTCGTATTATGGCATTGCTAATCAATATAGCTCATATAGCCTTGGGGCCGCAAGTTGGGATTCAGATTTATATCCTCTTAACTCTTTTGACCTTTACATGATTACTAGCTTTAGGGAATCTAGTAATTTTCAAACTAACTTATCTTCGTGTAACATCTCTGAGTGTAGTCTATGTGGGAATATGTCCTCGTAATCTTAATGCTATACTTTCCTGATAAGTTTGTCTTATTTGTGCCCTTCTATTTTTATTTTGTAGACATGGATCTTGAGGTGGATTTCAAAGAGGCACTTAATAGTCTTACTCTTCCAGTGAAGAGAGGAAACAAACAAGTTGCCTTAAATGATGATGGATCTTTGAAACAACCCAAAGCTCCAAGGAAAAGGAAGAGTGAAAATAAGGCAAAATCCCCAACTTCATCTCCTCCTGCTACCGAGAAGATCCCTACTTCCAAACCTCAGACTTCTCCTATTGAAATTTCTGAAGTCGCAGATCAGGATAAGGAAAAAAGGATTGCTGGTGACCTAAACAAAGTTACCTTCGATCCTAATTTTTTTGAGGTTCAATTGTTGGACCTAATTCTTTTCCATCCCAGTGAAGCTGAAGTCTTAGGTGCAAAAGCCTATTTTGGCTTTATTACCTGAGCGAATTGCTATTTTAGGAATTATGTAAAGGATTATTGGGATCTCATCATCTATGGCTTCTCCTCAGATCTCCTCAACAGGAGTGAAGACCGGATGTTCTCGATAAGCCTTCTTTTATCACTTCTTACCCCTTCCTCTCTCTTTTTTATTCTAATTGAATTACACATCTCTTCTTTAGGTTATTCTAATGGCTAACCTTAGTTTTCAATCCCATCAACAAAATAGTACTCGTCTCACACTCGAGGTAAAAAAATCTCTTAAGAGGTGTGAAGCTCTTGCTAATGAGAAGGGTTTTATTGTTGGAGATGTAAACAAATTAAAGAAAGAAATCGAGGATCTTAAAACCAAGCATGCACATGAGATTCAAAAAAAGTCTTCAAGAATCAAGAACTTGGATAAACCTTAAAAGAGGTTACCAAGAAGTCCAAGAAAGATTTGGAGGAAAAATAAATAGACACTACAAAAAATTATTACTTTTAGTGACAACTTTTTATTCACAATATAATTTTTTTGCGACTAAATATGACTTTTAGTCACAAAAAAATGTTACTTGTGACTAAAACATAGTATTTAGTTACAAGATGTCACTAATTTAGTTTTAGTCACAACAAGTATTGTGACTTACATTTAGTCATAACAAATTGTAATTTTTAAGACTAATACTTTATTTACGGGTCTTTTAGTCACAACATAGGAATCATGATTTATAATTAGTCACGATTTTTTTCACTTTTAGTTACAAGTTTTGTTATGACTAAAAGTAAGATTTTTTGTAGTGGGATGCTAAAAAGATGATAAAAGCGATGGCTCAAAGGTCTCTCTTCAAAGTTTAGCAAAGTAACAAAGGATTCAGTCTTAGCTTCCTATAACCCAATGTGGAAAGGAGTGTTGCTATTTTTTTAGAAAATGGAGGAAGATGAGTTGGCTACAGAGAGAACCAAAAAAGTAGCAAGGGGCATTGGAGAAATCAAGGAAGAAGAAGAAGAAGAAGTTGTTTCTAAGTCCCCTACTAAGGAAGCTTAATTAGTTATAATTGTGTGTTTGTTATTTTTAACTCATGAGATACTGTAATTGAGATGAGATTGATCATAATCTCACACCACTTTAATGGTGTTAGGCGTGTGAGATGTGGAGAGAGAGAGTGTGTGTGGCGTATAGAAGAGAGAGAATGAAGGAGTGAAAAAATTAATTCTTATTTTCTCTCTCATTATCGTATTGTTTCTCTTGTATCTTGTACTAGTATATTATTTATGATACTATGTATCATATATATAGTATCATAAATAAACCTACTTAATAATATATGAAAAGAAATATCTAATTTGATTTGAATTTAGAATTTAAATTAAATTGTAAATATATAATAATTAAAAAACAAAAATCAATTAAATTCTTTATTTTATTATCTTTTTAGTTAAATAAATTATCCAATAATATATTTAATTCAACAATGAAAGATAATTAATTATTTTTTTAATTATTTTAACTAATAAAATAATCAAATAAAATTAACACAGGTCTTTATATGTCACTCTACACGTGTGGACCATGCCTACACGTGTGAGCCATATTTTAAGGTCTAAAATTAATTTTTTAATTTTACCATAAATAAAATTTATTATTTATTCTTCCAATAAATAATAATTAATTAATTCTCATTAATCTCGTATTTCATAAAGAGTAAAATAAATATTATTTTCTCTCTTTTTAATATTACTTAAGAATAACATTATATTTAACTAATTAATATATTTTTATCTAATAAAACTAAATAGTTAAATACTATCAATTATAAAATTCATAATTTTTATAAAAATAATAATTTCATAAATTACTATTTTGCCCTTAAGAATTTATTTCTCATAGAAATTAATTCTCACTCAAATTCATTTATCAAATAAAATCTTCCTTTGTCAGTGTTATATAAAGGTGACTCGGGGACCATAGACCTATATTTTAAAGCTCCAATAAATGCTTTATTATTATCGATCTCATTAATAGAATTATCTAATTTATTAATTCTATTATTACTCCACTATCAATATTGAAAGTGCACTCTTTGACAATATAGAATTATATTTAAAGAATTCTTACTTGTATAATCAATATAAGTAGTTCACCCTCCAATTATTAGTGCATAATTAGAGTAGGTCAAAATTACTATTTTGCCCATCTAATTATCTATTGACTCCTTATGTACCATTAATTCAATGTGAACAATTAATCTATAACTTATTATAAATTTGGATCCAATTGTTAGCACTCCCAAAATTAACACTATAAGAGAACTAATATTCGATCTATTAAGAAAACTTAAATTCCACTATTGTATAACATGTTCTCACTCACTCATGTTATTAAGCTCCCAAAAATAGAAGTTGTAAGAATCATATTCTCTGAGAAACATTAACGAGTGAATCAAAGAACTCAATGAATACAAACAAGAGTTGTATACTTAGGATTCAAGTTGATCTACTGATGATCATCATTGTGATATGAATAATTCTTTCATGGTAAACGACACGTTCATGAAAGACGTTTATTACATATCGGTCCAGTCATGCATAATTGAATTATACACAACACATTTATTACTACATGTCTATCCACATATGTGATCCGAATTAAAATTACACACAATAGAAGTATAGTGTATAGTAAATCGTACTTAGCAGTTCCATATTAAAGAGTTCCATTACTTTAATACACTTCCGACTTATTTTATTTATATCGTAATTCTCTTGTATGTCCTTACAAGATTATACACTCTCCATATAAATAATAAATTTTCAGATATTTAATAATTATACTATTATAATTAATGTATCATTTATGTTATAATTGTATTTCATATATTCTCTAATATATTATCCATTAATCACTTGATTTTAGGGCATAAATCTCAATATGTTATTATTGATTTCTCTCATATTAAATTATTTTTATTTTTCTATTTGATTGCTATGAATATTGTGTATTCTTGTTAGGCATATAAATAATTAAGGTTTTGTATATTGTTCTATTATCATCTTAGAATTAATTCTCACCTAATAGTTTAGGATTCTAAGTAGAGTGATAATTTTCAATTAATAGTAATGTCAAATGTATTATTGATTGTGATGAAAAATAGAACTCAGGTTACATGAATTATATGCTTTATTGATTTGTTACCTAGATTAACTTATTTCCATAGACATCAATGTTTTTCTTAGGTTAAATAGATTTCATACTTTATGGATCTATTGCTTAGTAAAAAGATTTAATTATTGAGCACTTCGCCTTGATTAATTGTAATAGGGAGATTAAAAAAAAGTGACTACTTCAGCATTTTTTGCGGGGTTAATAGTTTAATTGAAAAATTAGAATAATGCTTTTATTATTGATCTTGAATGATTGTTGAAGGTGGAGATTAATTCTTAACTATTTCTTAATAGTGTAATATCTATCTTTATTTACTTCATATTTATTGTTTAATCTTTATAATTAAAAACTTTCACTTTTTATTCTTGTTACTAATTTTTAAATATTAATTTGACAATAGTCCTCATGAGATAGACCTGTATTTACCATTATACTGAAGTAATTGGTAATATAAAAATAAAATTATTCGGTATGGCTTACGACGGACATCAAAACCCTAAGAACTCATGTATAGTTTAGTTTTTATGTGGTTTTCTTTATTAAAAAAAAAGTTAAAATTAAAAATCAAGTGTCGAATTGAAATCCAATTAAACAACCGATCAAATGTAATTATTAATTGAATTAGATTTTGAAACTTAATTAGATTGGATCAGATGATAATTTTTTAAATCTAATTACTAATTGAATTAGATCAAATATCTACCCCTAGATGTTTAAACTTATATATGTATCATGTCCCTCTTGCGAGGGGCTTTCAATATACATTTTGCCTAGATCGTGTTATAAAGATATGTTAGTATTGTTGTGTCCAACACTATTATAATGAGTTAACGATCAATAAATAGTTAATAATTTTTTATAATATCTAATAAATTAAAATATATAGAAACTGATAATTAATTATATACTCATAAAATATTTTAATATCTTGTAGATAACAATTATGTAATTATTTATATCTACCACATGTATAAATAATATCTTAATTACAATATCTTACTTAGGAAAAGTTTGGAGATGTCTTTTGGACATATTGGTAAGAGTACTTTTGTTTTTATTTGGTAGGTAAAGAAAATTTATTTGAAACTATTATTTATATGAGTGTATATTTAGTTGTTAGTTAGAAAATTACATAAATTTTATGTAATTAAAAATAATTTTCAAAATAATAATTTAACATGCCTATAAAATAGACTTCATAATAACTTATTTTTAAATTTTTAAAATATGAATAAGTTACTTTTTATTTTATCTATTCTATATAAAGTGTGCCTATAAAACAGAATTTTTGGTTTATGAGAAATTCATGGGTGACTTTTTATTTATATTAAAAATAAAATGGTTTATTATTAAAAATAAAATGGTTTATGAAAAATTTATGGGTCACTTTTTATTTATATATAATAAAATAAATCTCATTAAATCAAAAAAAATACGATTGGATTTTTGCTGTTATACATCTACGATTGGGTTTTCTTTAATTATTTATTGTATTCCTTTTCCTATTACGATTTGGACATTCCCATGGGATCACACATAATATTCCAATCCTCACTTCTTTTTTTTCTTCTTCACAACTTAATAACAAAATATATAAGTAATAATAATAATAAAAAAGAAGCGTGACTTTTATCAAAGTTCACAAAATCAAGCATCAATGGCGAAAAAAATCCAACAAAGTTTACAGCTAACAAATGATTCTAAGTGCCCGGCATATGCATTAGTTTCCAGGAGCAAAGTTTTTTAAAGTTACGTAGTAATTTACATATATGCTGCAAACACAATATACAAAAAATAAAGAAGAATATGGAAGAAAGAAGAGATCATTATTCACATCTAGAAAGGCTGTAGAGATAACAATAAAAACTTTTCATTTTTTTTCTTTTTTTTTATCAATTTTTTTTTCTTTTTGAATAAAGATAAATATGAAATTTTAATCGTATAGAGTTTTATTTTAATAAAATATAGTATTTTAAAATAATTTAAATTCAAATAATTTAATAGTATTTTATTATAGAATACTATCATTTTTTGTTAAACGTGATTTTCACTTTTTGTGGACACTACCATATTCAATTTATCAACGGAAAAATGGACAATCCAGATATATGCGGACCCTGCTAGAATGAAAAGTGCAAAATACAAAAATTACTTTATTGTCTCTATCGAAGCAAATGAAGATTGAAATCTACTAATGACTATCATTAGTTTTCTTATCTAAAATTTTTAGACAAATGTTATCTTCAATTATCAACAATTTAGAGATTGATTTTTAATTTTCTTTTTATCTTACACCTATTTAAGTAATGTTTCTTTAAGTATTGGAACATCAATTTTTAATTTATTTTTGGATTAACTTAAGAACATATTTAAATCATCAAACTTTCTTAAACACTAATATATTGCATTCGGTATTCACTTTTAATTGACAATATTATAAACTATAATATTTAAACACACATAATAATAATCTCACCTAATAACTAATAATATTTTTTCTTTAATTTTTAATTGTATCACTTTCAAATAACACCAAAAAAAAAACTAGCATAAAATTTATTATACGTGCCTCGCACGTAATGTTTTGCTAGTATAACAAAATAATTTACACGCAAAATTTCAAGATTTTTAAATAATTTACACGCAAAATTTCAAGATTTTTAAATAGTTTACAGTGCCAAAATCACAAAATAAGTTTTGAAGCCTAATTATAATTAATATATATATACACAGTAAAATTAAATATAGACTTAATACATATCAATCTAATGACAAGCTGGTGGAAGTTTCAAATAAATATTTGCAGGTCATATACAATATATATAGCTAAAAATATTTCAAGAAAATTTCAAATACATGTATAGACAGATATGCATCATCAATATATACAACAAAACTGTTTCTGTATATATGTATTATTAACGAAAACTAGTAGGAAATCTCAAAGAAAGCGGTTATGTCAAAGCTTGTAAGATCTGTTAATTTAGAAATCATAACACAACAATATGAATTTCATGCAAGCTTGATCAAAATCTATGTTATTATATACATAGACATATGCATATATGATGGGTAAAAACTTATCAGCTTTTTATGTATACATATCAACAAGAAATAGAGTTCAACGTACGTTTATACATGATCTGTTTATATACAATATTAAACCACGTAATAGCTAGTTTTATTTAACGTACGTACTTACCAGTTATATATATATTGTAATTAATTAATAAGGTGAGAAGATAATATAATTAATAATAAACAACCAGGCAGCTAAACTAAAAAAAAAAAAAAATTAAGATACCCAAATAAATTGGAGTGTTGCAGAACATTCTTTTATATATATTATATATTTTTTCTATTAATACATACAAATTAAATATATATTCTTCGTAAATACAATAATAACTAAGTGATATATAAAGAAAAATTACTGAATACTATTTTTTTATTTTTTTAGCACTATACATGTATAGTTACAAATTATTTATGGAAGGAATTTATTAATGCCACAAAAGAAGATGATGGTATTATTGCTTTGCAAGTTACTTATAATAATGAGGGTTATTAGTTTTTTTCTTTTTTCAATATAATTATACATAGTTTCAATAACTGATATAAGCTTTATAATATAATAAAGAATAAATAGTGTTTTACCCTCAATTTTTTTTTTTTTTTTGGTTGCAAAAAAATTACCCTGAATAAAAGTTGTTGCAAAATATATAACCCTCTGCAGATACATTCTACTCATATATTTTTTAAGCAATTTGTTGATATAATACAAGCATAAAGTTAAATATTTGGTTAGTGTGAAAACAAAAAATAAGATAAATTATGAAAACATGTATATGTATTTTTAGAGTAAATGTTTGTATGTTAAATGCTAACAAATTAAATGAATTTCAGGTAGCCTATAAAAGTGTTAAATAGATTATCGTGCTGTAATTATATATGTAACTCATAGTTGTATAAATAAATTAATTATTTAAAAAAATAAGCAAAATGTAACCATAAAAAAATATTTGTAACTATTTGTATAATTGGGAAAAAAAAAATTGCAACAAAAAAAAGGTTGAAGAAAAAAACTCTACAAAGGTTGGGAATCCTATTTTGCTATTACAAATAAGATACATATATAACCTAAAGGAAAAAATAATATTGGTTTTATTTTTCTTAATTTTGACTTGTTGAGTGCGAAAAAATTACATTAATTAAAAAATATATAAAAATTGACGAGAATATACTAAGGTGTCGTTTGGTAACACTTTTTTAATCAGTTTCTGTTTTTAAAATTGAAAAAGTAAAAATATTTTTCAAAAACATGTTCTATAAAACTGTTTTTATTTTTCAATTTTTTAATTGAGAATCAAAATTTTAAAAACAAAAAAAAAATCACTTTCAATATTTTTTTAAACAGTTTTTTTTTTCTTAATCAATATCTTAGACTTCAATCAGACTTGGACCCAAATCCCCCCACGGCCCTGGCGCTGAACCCGACCTCTGACTTGAACCCAAATCCGACTCCGAACCTAGACCCGACGTAAATAAAATCAAAAAATGAAAATGAAAATGAATTTTACAGAACACGCTTTTGTTTTTTGTTTTTAAAATTAAAAAATAAAAGTGGTTACCGAACGCATTTTTATTTTTCAAAAGTAAAATTTTTAAAAACAAAAATTTTACTTTTATTTTGTGATTAAAAAATTAGAAAACAAAAGTATTATCAAACGGCACCTAAATAAATTAATCACATATTAAAACTATGAGTAATTTGCAGCATAAATACTCAAATTTAACTCTCGATTATAAATAAATACCTAAGTTTAATTTCTTGCGATAATAATACCTAAATTATATTTCTGAAACTCTGTAAGTACCTAACCGTTAAATGTTAAGTTATTATCCACGTCTCATTTTCTTATTGGTACTTATATTTAAACTAATTTTAAAAAAAAATAATAATAAAAATTTAATGACTGTTGGACCAATCAGGGATTGTCACGTGACAATTTACTTAACACTTAACATTCAAGTACCAATTCCAAAAAAAATTAAACTTAGATATTTATTTGTAACTGAAAATTTATACCACAAATTATTCTAAAACTCTTTATTATTGGAATTAAAAAAAAAAAACGGGAATAGTGGATGTATTACTTTATTTTTATAATCCAAACAATCACTACTCAACAAGTTCCTAACTAGTCACCGACCTGTATACAAAAATAGGGAGTGGATTTTGTCAATGGTTTCGTAGTCACTCACTCTGGTCATTGTAATTATTGGATCAAAAGTTGATTTACAATTTAAAATAAAAGTACAACAAATCAAATAAATTTAGAGTATTTCTACTTATTCAACAAACGTAAATCAAACAAAGCTTTCAGTACATCATGGAATGGTTTTATTTTACATCTCTGATCTAACAGCCTACGAAAAAATCATTACAAATAATGATTTACTCTGCGTTAAAGAATCCTACATTAGGGAAAGATAATATCATATATAAGATACATGAGTTAGGTACTTTTTTTATTGCCAACTAATTTTGAAATATAATCTCATACATCTTACGCATATCCTATTCTAATACTTTGATCACTATTATAGAAAGCACCAAATATATCTCTACAAATATTATTTAAGCTCATACTTTGATGTTAGATTATTATTAATTAAATGCAGAAAGAAAAAGTGCAGTTTGAGCAGATAATTTTTTTAAGATAAATTCTGAAAAGAGATGGGATGAAATGGAAAAATTATACGATGAAGAAGAATATCTATCTGTCATATTAATGTAGGTGGAATAAGCTATATAGTACGTATATGATTGGTGAACATTAGAATGACATTATAAATTTTTTAATATCTCTTAAAATTAATTAAAAAGGCAAATGTCTTGTGTCCCCAAAAGTGTAACTATCATTTTAATAAAGATAAATACTAATATCTAATATCATTTACATGCATGTCAATATTAGTACTATTGGTGCAATAAATTAGTATCGAGTTCCATATATATTTAATATAATAATTTTTTAAAAATATCACTAACTAATTACACAAGGATACGTGGCTAGACACCAATATGTCCAATAACAATACTCTTTAATAAGTAATATAGTAATGGCAATGTAATGGAATAGAAATTGTAATGAGAATTAATTACAATGTTTGGTTTGTTATTGATGTGAGTACTACAAAAAACAACTATCTTTAGTGACAACTTTTTAGTCACAACATAATTTTTTTTGTGACTAAATGTTACTTTTTAGTCACAATAAATAATTACTTGTGAGTAAAATATAATATTTAGATACAAGTTATCACTAATTTAGTTTTAGTCACAAGTATTGTGACTAAAAACACATTTAGTCACAACAAATTATAATTTTTGTGACTAATACTTTTAGCCACGGACTTTTTAGTCACAACATAGGAATAATGATTTATAATTAATAGTCACAACTTTTTTACTTTTAATCACAAATTTTGTTGTAATTAAAAATAAAAAAAATTTATAGTGACTGTAATCAAAATAATTATGTTTGATTTAGTGTGATAATATAATGGAATAAAATATTGACCATATTTTTATTACTTTTATTTTTATAATTATGAATTATTTAAATAAAAGGTAAAATTAATTTTTAGTTTCTTTATTATATATATTTTTATCATAATAGTATATTAATTTTGTAATAAAGTGTAATTGTAATGACCATTATAATGATTTTTTATTGTAATGAGTTTTACCTTATACAATATATAATAACTATTATTACAATGTAATAGATTACAAAATTTTTTTAAAAAAAATGATAAGCAAAGTAAAAGACATATTAATTACTATTACAATTATCATTCCTATAAACCAAAAATATTCCCTGATTTTCCCAATTAAGAACATTTACTATCAGTATTCTTAATTAATAATATACTACCGACCTGGATATATATAATACTTGATCAAAAGATGCCTATGTATGATCTATTGTTCTTATTATATGATCCCTATATATCAATCAAGCTTATTCAAAGATAGAGGTATCATTCAATACCAAAAGGCCAATAATTGGTACCCTAGCTAGCTATATGCTTATATATTAAACCATGTATTTACAAAACCTTTTATTAAAAAAAAGAGAGAGAGATTAAAGTAACTATTAAAAACCAACATTTCCTTAAATTCCGGAAAAATACAATTACAATTTTTTACCGGATCTCACCCAAATATACTATAATAGAAGGCCATTTATATACATGGGCCCAATCGGCCCATATATGTACACATGCAATGAAAGTGGAAGCTATCCAACTCTTAGAAAATAGAAATATTGTAGACTTTTTCATCTATATTTCTCTCTGTTCTACTGTTTCTTTCTTCTAATATATAGACAACTATAAAAATTGGTAAAATCATATAGAATAGATATATGAAACTTCTTGTTTTGATAGTTAAAATGGAGCTGGGAGAGTATCCCAAAATATTGAACACGTTAAGGATTTATTAATTGTTAGGACTACTTTAAATATAATCAATAAAAAATTATCCAAAAGTATCAGAAAGTCAAAGTGCTTATTATCTATGAAACTCCCCAAATCCAATCATATAATCACATGAAGAATTAAGACATCAAAGCAAGAGGGTAGAGCAGTACTTAAACTATTTTTATTTGATGAACAAGCATCAAAGCTAATAAGTGATTAAATAACTTATAGTACTAAAATCAAACTGATCACAGTGCTTCTTTTGTTGTTCTATATCAAAAGTAATTATTTGATCCTGCTAATTTGTTTTAATGAAGCTAATTCAACTTAACCAAAACAATAATAAAAGTAAAAAATGATAATATAATTATTATAATAAGATAGCTTCTGACCATAAGAAAACAAGAAACCTCGCATATTATTCTCATTATACTTAGGTTTTGCACCAAGCAAAATAATACTATTCTATAACAAAATTATGTTTCAACATCAACAAATGATATAAATGAAAACATACCTGTTTTTGAATAAGTCTTTGCCTTGGATCTTAAATGATTTGCAAGATCATCCAGATGTGTTGGTGAGACAATATAGGGTATAATTTGGAGAAGTTTCTGCATGAAAACATATAAGTAGCTAGATAGATATATAATCATGATGGATCATGATGAAGATATATATGTTGAAATTAATATTAATGTTGATGAGTATGAAGAGAGAAGCTAGCTAGATGGGTATGTAGGTATAGTCAAAGTTGTAAAGAGATAATAATCACTTGGTTGGAGTGGGTAGGTTTAATACCAGAAAGTCCAAAACATCACCAGATAAAGGGTAAGAGGCTATTATTATTAGGGCATCGTCAGATTACAATACTAAATTTAATGTTTTAGTATATTCAGATCAAGATAGGGCCCCATATCTCACAAAACAAAAACAAATATATATTGTGGGGATTATTTTATATTTTCTAAATATAGAGTTTTTAGCCTCTAAACCCTGGCAACTATGGTTTATACACTTTTGTATACTTTTATATTTTTTTGAATGATTGTATACTTTTATATTGATACATCTAATATAATAAAAATTATAAAAATAAAAAATAAAATATTTAAAATAAAAAATATTATAAATTTTGAATTAATTTTTTATAATTTTTAAATAATAAATTAAGTGTGTCAATATAAATGTATAACGTGTACAAGAGTGTACACATAAACCGTCTATTGGTAATTAACTTTAAAAAAATAAATGACACTTTAAATTTGTTAACAGTTTAGTATATTTTAGAAAATTTTATCATTAAAATTTAAATATAGAAGATTAACTGCAAGTTGATAAAAAAAAAAATCATAAATATATGACTCAAAGCACTATTATGGAAAAATGGAAAATTTAACTGAACTCATATAAGTATAGTTTCAAAGCAATCTATATCTTATCTATCATATAAAGGAGATCCCTTTTTGTAACAAAAGTTACTTTTTATGAATAGAAAAGAGTTTTCACAGAATTCATTGTAGAACTCTTGGTTTGGATAATATGGAAATAACAAAACAAAATGACAAAACCAATACTTGAAATTGCTGAAAGCGGAATCACTTTTACAAATTAAAACCAAATGCAGATTTCTCACATGACCTTTGTATAAAATATTGATACTTTAAATTGGCTTTTCAGAAGAAAAAAGTTCTGCTTTTCTTTCTTTTGAGAAATTAAAACTATAATTTAGTTATTAAATATTGACCCCAAACAAAACCATAATGGTTTTATTTTAATTTTTCAAACAAATCAGCTGTACTTGTATAGTTGTTTATTGAAATGAATAGGTGACACAAATTAAGGTGAAGTCAAAGTCAGTGTGAATGTGCTAAACAATGGTCAAGATCTTCTAATCACCTAAAATATGATTGTTTTTTTCTTTTTTTCTTTTTTTCTTTTTTTTATCAACACCTAAAATACGATTGTTGTTGTATGGACAGCCTAGCAAGATCCAGATGGAGAGAGATGAAATGGATCAGAGAATATATAGAATATCTGATTTGAGAACAATACCAAACTGGGTCTTGTTAAAAATCATTAGACATAATATTCCTTTATTTTTTTTTTTTTAGTTTTATTTTATAAATAAACATGTAAAAGTAATAAAAATAAATAAAATAACAAAAAGGTTCCTTCTTATATTTAACGTGATTTGCTTGTTGTGTCTTCATCTGCCTATATTGATGCTCAGTTTCTTGTTATTGACAAGATTTGCTCAGTGTATAAGATTTGGCATTCTAACAATTAAATTTAATTTTTCTCAGTTCACTAAACGACATCATCTCCTCCATTTTTGTACAATTAAACTCTAGCTGTATATATATAAATATGCTACAACATTGAGTTATATTGTATGTATATCTCATTTGGGTATCCATAGTGCATCAAACTAAATTTCTAGTATATTAAACTTTGATCATAATACATTAAAACAAAATTTGCAGATAATGGGATTAGATTCCATCTTTTACAAAAAGGGATCAAAATCCAATCCATTGCCTATATTGTATACCATATTTTTATAACATATAACAGGATACAACACAATATAATACAGGCCCCTCTATCTTATAAATTATCAATCGATAAGCAATTAAATAAATGTCCCAAGAAAATTAGCTTGGAGTTGAAGAACTCCTTGGGTTCAGACTTCAGAGGAATCGGTTCAATTTATCAGAAGCAAAATACTGAAACCTGAGGGAAAATTGGAAGCACTTAATAATATATTAATACCAAAAGAAGAGGAAATATAGCATAGGATTTCCTAGTCTTTCTGCAATAACAATAATTTAACACATCTCAATTTCTTTAGACAATCCTTGAGCATTCTTGAAAATAAGTTATTTAATAACAGAAAGAGGTAAAACAGTTTCTTTTCCTTTTCACTTTCTCTTGAAACTTATGTGAACCATATGTATCCTCATCTCATCTCAGGACAATGATTACAAAGGCACCCTCATGGATTCTTATATATTAAAGAGTAATTCATAGCATAAATACTTAAGTTTAACTCCTAGTTGCAAATAAATACTAAATTTTAATTTTTTGTGGTAATAATACCTAAGTGTTATTTACGTATCATTTTCTTATTGGTACATTTAAACTAATTCTTTTTTAAAATAAAAAATAAAAATTTAATAAGCTGGACCAATCAAGAATTGTTATGAAGTAATTTTTTAACACTTTGTAATAAGGTACTTACAGAAATTCTAAAATTATAACTTAAAGTATTATTACGGCCAAAAATTAAACTTAGTATTTTATATCATTCTCATTAACAATAATCAACCAAATATAACGGAAAAAACCCAACTATCTAAATGATGAATATGGTCTCCACTAAATACAGCAAGGAATGTTTGTTACCTGAACTCTCATAAGTCATAACCCAATGAAGCACTCATAAGGAACACAAAATGTGGAGCGATTAAATTTGGAAGATTTCAACAATCTAAATTTCTTCAGATCTGGTATCCAAATTTGAATTTGAAATGTTGATTAAACCAATTCTTTCATTCTCTGGCAAAATCGACCAATTGGGAGACTGAACTGCTCTTAACCACCGAAAATCATCCACATTGGCCCAATTTCCAGTCTCTTCAGCAAGGCTGGCTTCCTGAAGATCTTTATGAATCCCTTCATAGCTCAAACAGTATGGCGCAAACCTCACACCACTACTGTCCTCGATTATGGGCCTGCTTCTGACTCTGAGATAAAAATCAGTGGCTTTGGCATGATGAATTCGAATCTGATGAGATGCCATTACGAAAACACACCCCTCAACTTGCTCAAACAGAATTGAATTCATAACAGGACCACCATAGACTCGACAATTCCGAAGTCTGTGAACAAATAATGCCCTAACACAACCTATCAATCTCACCTCGCACGAATCAAGGTCCGAAATTGTGAACTCACCAATCTCAGAACCACTGAATTTCATCACCAAGACCTCTCTAGTCTTGTTTCGAAATCCTGGCGAATCCGGAACCGTGTAGGACATTTTCTCTGGTTTTACAATTTCAGTCTCTTTCTTCTCTCTATTTGAATCAAGAGCAGGATCTTTCTTTGGAGCTTTGTTCTTGAAAGAGAATTTCTTTTTGGGAACTAGATCAGCGCTCAAACTCTCGAGACTCTGTTTCAAATCGGAAACTGCTTTTAGGGATGACCGAACCTCATAAGAAGGCAAAAAGTATGAATTCTCGGCGACAAGCTTTTCAAGACTGGAGATAGAGGCTGAAATGGCGTCAAGTTGGGGTTTGAGCTGAGTTGTCTCGGGCATCGGGGTGAGTCGGGATTGCGCAATTTGGGCCTCAATGGACCGTTTGGAATCAGAAAAGCGAGTAAGGAAGGAAGAAGTGGACTCGAAAGCAGGAGAGGTGGAGGAGTCATCGGACTCTGCTGATCTACGAGTGTGTTGACGATTTGCAAGGCGCTCGAGCATGGCGGCATGTTTCCTTTGGCGGGCTTGTTCTAAAGCATCAGAAGGATTTCCACCATTGTTAGCGTTTGATGAGAGATAATCCTCTTCCATTGTTGACAGAGTTGCTGTCCGCCCGGCTGGACCTGAACAGAATGTGGAGTGAAGGCTAACAGTAAAGGAAACTAGTGTGTGGGCTTAATCTTGTTCATAGAAACTGACCTACACATGCCTTATTTCTCATTCTATCTCATTAACTGGAAATTCTTAATCCTCAAATCTACATCACAACTCAGTGAACTCACACCATTCCAGAAGAATAATGTGGAAAAGAAAGTTGAGAATTCTCAAAGAAACAGAAAGATACAGTATTCTTCTAGATGACAAAAAGTTGAACATAACCAAATATGACCACAAGACAATTGACTAAGAAATACTAAAAATCTTAACAAGGTTTACAATCTCCTAGAGTAAAGCAGTAAACAAATATGTTGAATGGAGTAAAATAAAAAAATACCTGCGCTGTTGGTTTTCAGTCCCCGTCCCCTTTCCCCTGTAAATATAGAATGATAGAGAACTGAGATGAAAACAAAGAACAGAGAAAGAACATCCCAAGCCCGGAGTTCGTCCCCGATGTCATGGGGCATCCAATGCCGTCGATCAGAGAGAGAGAGAGAACGGGAGAAATGAGGAATGAGAGAGTACCTCTGCAACAGATTAGCTAAAGCAAAGGAGCATTAATTTCCTCCAGCCTCCTCTCTTCATAGGAAAAGCATTGAAATTCTTCTAAATTAAGCCACAAATCCAAGAATCCATTAACAAAAATACATAATCAAATACACAAACAAAAACTCTTCAATATCAACTATCATTTATCACCATAATAGACTCTAAGACACACATTCAATTTAGCAATCCTTAGTCCTGTTAACAAAGCAATTAAACCAATCAAATCTCAAAAAACAATGCTGAAATTTCATTTAGACATTTAACAAACATCTTGTGTGCGAAACTCAAAATATCAATTTCTAACTCCAATTTCAAACAATCAGCCCCGATAAATCAAAAAAAAAGCAAAAAATCAGTGGTAGTAGTCTCAGAATCGTCTCAGAACACCCAAAACTACAAAACCCGACCACACACACTTAATAGTTCAAATGTAATTCACCATTGTCAGATTTCATAAAACCTTTTTTTTTTTCAAACCAACCGTATGTTATATGTTGAAATAGTCAATCACCCAAGACAAAGGCAAAGGAATTAACTTACAGAGTTTGGTTCATGAAAACACGCTATAGACAATGGTGTCGTATAAATCAAGTCTGAGAGTGACCCAAGTTGAGTGCCATTGTTGTTCGTTTTGGAGCAGTATAGTGATTTGTGTTTGAATTTTTTTCTGAGATTCGGAGAAGAGATTGTGTTTCAGCTTGTACGGATTTGGGGTTTTGAACTGATCGGGGTTAGAATATTTTCTGAGTTTGAGTTGATTATTGTGGGTCAAATCGGGGTTTTGTTTGTTTGGTGAAGAAAGATCACATAGAAGAAAGAGATTTTTATACCATATGCTCACATTTTTTATTTTTTTTACTTTTATTTTTTATTTTTTATTGTGTGGCGGAATTTTTTTTAAAAGTAAATGATAAAGTTTTTACTTTTCTTACTGTTGTTTTTTAATTTTTTTTATTGTTGTTTTAATTGTTCGGTTTTGTTATTTTATGGTTGTTTTATAAAAAGACATTATTTTTATATATAAAAAATTTTGTGTGACGAAAAAATTGTAAATTTTTTGTTCAAAGTTTAGTATTTTCGTAAGAACCCCAAAAAAAATATATATGATTTTGAGAGATTAGAATTGTTTTTGCTCTTTCTTTGGAGGGGTTTGAAATCGTGAAAGTAAGAGTTTAAATTTTTTTTGGGTTTGTTTCCCCTAGGTAGGAATTAAGTTAGGCTTGGGCGCTCGGGCAGTGGCTGTAGTGAAGAGAAAGGTTGGCCGCAGCGTTGTGACCCTACCAAAAATTGGAGGCTCTCACTGCAACCAAGGTATGAGCTCAACGCGGTGAGGCCTCTTGAAGCTTTTTATCTAACTCATTTTTTCAATTTTTTAACATTTTTCACGGTTCCAATAAAAAACTAAAAACTAGAATTTACCCAAATCTAAACTAAATCAAAAATAAAAATTGGAATGATTAAAGCTACAAAATAAAATTAATTTATAATTGTGCTTAATTTAACGTCGCTAGCTCAATCTTGACAATACATTTGGTGTTGATGTTTGATTATCATATTAAATACATTGAAATGTAATTGATCACTATCAAATTCCATTGTTTATGTT
This sequence comes from Cannabis sativa, assembly GCF_029168945.1. Taxonomy (NCBI): domain Eukaryota; kingdom Viridiplantae; phylum Streptophyta; class Magnoliopsida; order Rosales; family Cannabaceae; genus Cannabis; species Cannabis sativa. Next base: position 63,632,739 of record NC_083604.1, on the reverse strand, counting down.
CCTAACTTAACATCTAATTTCATACTCGTCGTACACATAAATGGCTACCCAATAACACCAGTGTAGTGCATGGAATAGAGTCATCTTCCATGTCTAGAACATAAACATTAGTCGAAAAAACTAAGTTTTTCACCTTAACGAGAACATCTTCCACTACTCCCTGAGGATAGACATTAGATCGATTAGTCAATTGAATGACTATTCCTGTTTCTTTTAGTGGCCCGAGATTTAACAAAGCATAAATAGAATAGGGCATGATATTTTGTTTGGTTGTCTACCCTAAATAAAACTCATTTCAATATAATCAGATTTACTAATTAATAAAAAGATCAGAAATCGTTTTATATTGCATGGTTCACATGATTATATTTAATGTATAAATTCTATTAAGTCCAAAATATATAAATTTGTTCATAATTATTTTGTCGTTAGCACAGTGGAATATAATCATGATATATTCAAAAGTTTAATTCAGATGATTTGTCAGTTCACTTGATTTAGACTGACATGATAATCGACGATAAGGTATACTTATACCTTGGATAAGTGTTATGTCATTTCCAAGGCATCGGCAAAGTTTACCAGTGTCGGATGTATGGAGTATACATTAGATTGGACCAATATTGAACTTGGATAAGATATCATAAACTTATCGTTATATATTTCTAAGTCAAAATCAATGGTTGATCTTAGGTATATGGATCTTAATCCTGATATAGTTAGGTTTAGCTTAGTTGTATTATTTGTGTTCTTCAAGTTGTTTGTGAAAGCTAACTAATAGTTCTGGCAGATACTTACATCTTGGAAACATGGTAATTTAATTGAGTAGGAGCGCTAATCATAGATATGGAATTTGTAGCTTCTATAAGTATTAAGAAGTGAAACAATAATTTCCTTCGAGCTTGGCTAAATAGAGATAAATGATTGAGATCTCATTTTAGTAATTATATTAGTTTACTGAAATATCATTTATAGGTAGCTAAGTATTTTAAGGATAAAATACATTGAAGAGTAGAACAGTAAATTTGTTCCTATTCAGTGTAGATCATCTATAGAGAATCTTTGACTATTAGGATTCTAACAATGGATAATCATAATGTATCTATATCTTGGTACATGTAGAGTGTTCTATATAATTTAAAGTGTAATTCAATTCCGAATCTATAGTAGTGCAAGGAGAAATTAATAAGTTAGAGAATTTAGTTTGTAAATTCTAGTTATACTTATTGGAAGCTCGGTTATATAGGTCCATGGTCCCCTCACTAGTTGAGACTTCTTGCAGACTCAGTCAATTGATTTTAATTAATCAATTTTAATTCTAAAATTAGACTATGTCTTATTTATGAATTTTCACTAAGCAATGGCTTAATTGTGAAGAAAATAAATTTTGAGGTCTATTTATTAATTAAGAGACTTTGTATGGTCTAATTAGTAAATAATATAAACGGTAATTTTATTTGATAATTAATTATAATTATTAAATAAATAGTTTTGGCATTTATAGGATTGAATTGGAAAGTATGTTGTATTATTGAAAGAAGAATAACTGGTTGAAATAAAGTGGCAAAATTGTAACTAGAAAGTGGTCCATTAAATGGTTGGTCATTCTAGTGATTTTTGCCCAATATTTTATTTTTTTTTTAATCCATATAATTCAACCCTAAGCCCTAGTTGAAACACTATAAAAGGAACACGATGCTCTCATCTCATCTAAGACTTTTCAATCTGCCAAATCTAGTTTCTAACTCTGTCAGACAACTAGTAGATGAGAGACACCTTGTATAGTGATTCGAACCCTCCTTCATTATTATTCAATCAAATTCGTCCATAGTGATAGAGTGTCATGCCCACACATAGCAAGTCAAGTACTCAATCATAGTGCAGAAGACGATGGTAACCGAACCTGAAGGAGAGAAAGAGATCCAGGTTCAGATCTTGATAATACTCTGTGACAAAAAGGAACAAGGGTTAGAGATCTAAGCAGAATGAGTCATATTATTATGCTACAACCAATGTAAGGTTTTCTAAATTCTTATGTGTTTAATTTTATTGTTTTAGAGATATTCATATTTAGGATGTTAATTCAACATACTTTTTAGTAAATCTAGATCCTAGTAAAATATTCCTAACAACTGGACTTAGAGTCATGGTAATTGTTGACCGAGGTTTTCGGCAATCAATAAAATAATAAGAATTAAAAGAGCTGTAAGAAATTAAGAGGAGGATTTTTACGTGGTTGGGGCGTTAATGAGCCTTAGTCCACGAGTCTGTATATATATGAGCGTATTTAATACAGAGAATGTTCTTGGTGAGTATTTACTCTTCTTGCACTTATGCAACCCAAAATTCTCGACCCCCATTAATGAGCTTTGAGGGGGTATTTATAGTGTTTTTGTGGGGTGATTCCCAGAATTATAGTACATGTATTTCTGTAACTATCAGTAAAGTTGTGTATTCCCAATGAATATACCATGGGTAATGCATGGTCAAATCCCTAGGTGCTGTAGGGATTTTATGTGGGTTGTCCTTATTCCCTTTTGACTGATGTGACTCTTCACTAAGTAGCTGTCGTTAGACTCTAGTGGTCATAGTCTCGTAGGTGCAGAGTGGGGGTTGTGTCGTCAGACTTTATTGCGTGTGGCAGTTCCAACACGCCTCCTTCCATGCGGCATTAAATGCGAGATGACTGCTCAGAGGAAGCCTGACATCTCCCGGAGATGCTTTGATGCCACCTTGATCTCCGGGAGCATAGAAAACCTCGTATGCCTTCTCCGGGAGGCACCCCCGGGATAATGCCAGCCTTTATAAAGACTTAGCTATTAATTTGAGTGTTAACACCTTTGTAACGCCCTAATGCTAAGGCACGCTACAGTGCTTTTTTAATCATTGTGCAATCTTTGCTAATCAAAGAAATTTCTCGAAAAACGTGTCAAATTAAAACTTTTTCTTTAAATATTAAACTTTGTAATATAATATAATATTTACAAATCCCGGGATCCCGATTTCAAACTTCGTAAAATTTACTTTTGAAACTTTACATTTCAAAATACATAATTCACAGGTCGCACAGCGACTTTCAAAATATAACTCCCAGATGTCTCGAGACCGAACACTCCAGGTCGCGCTGCTTGACATGTACAATCTCACCCGAGCTCAGGTTCATTCCTGTTCAGCCTTCGCCTTTCCTTTACCTACACATGGAAGTAGAAACTGTGAGTCGACAGACTCAGTAAGAAATGCATATAACACACCATATAATTTAAGGCACTGTAAATAGGCGCCCATACACCTATTTACAGAGCTTAACAGATGAGTATGAACGTTCTAACTAGGATACGACCATGTACCATGTACCACATGCACTCAGTATACCATCGTACTAGTGTAGGTAGGGTATGGACCGCACCTTGAGTACCGTTAAGTGTTGTACCACAAACACCTCGTACCTTTCCGTACAAGTGTTGGTAACACCATGATGTACTTCTAAACATCATACACCTTACCAATGCACTCTGTACCACAACCGTACAAGTGTTGGTAGTGTATGAATCACAACAAATAAGCATGTATATATATTAACACATACATACATTCGAATATTCATATCACACATTATACACAGTTCTTACTGTTTTAAATTCAAGTGTGCTGGCCGACCTGAACGGAATTCACGTGCTAGATGGATGCCCTAATCACAATAATAGTAATACAGATGAGTGACTCGCTAATCACTTTCCGGGGCTTAAAACTTGAAACTAAAAGTTTTCCTGTCGATAAACCTCATGGCAATATCCTAAATATCTCAAAATTGGCCAAAACTAGGGTTCTGGAAACTCCCCCCGACGGCAAGTGACCGGTTCCCAACGGCATCCCGGATTCAGGTCACCAACCGGTCGGCCAGGTTGGTACGGACCACCCGAGCCGGGAATTCGATTTCTCTTCTTTGGGAACCAAAAATCATCCCCCTTGATTCAATTCAACTCCAAACTTTACCAAACTCTCCAGTATACCTATACAATGCATACACAATGATTTCCAGGCAGTAATTCTCAGAATAAACCATCACAACTCAAGTTGCCATTAATGAACAAAGCTTTGCTCTTAGAACTTAGACTTGTATAAAACCAACAACACACTGTAAAACCAGCTACTAGGAGTTAAAATCAACTCAAAAGAACCCTAAAATTCAAACCCTAAACTTACCTAAACCTAACAGCCACTATATCACAATTTCATTAATTCAAACTAACATAAACTTGAAAATTCACATAAACAAGGATTCTAGGGTTTACCTTAGTTTGATTCTCCTTGAAATCTAGTTAATCCCAGAAAAACAAGATGAAAATTCTGATCCTTCACCCTTGTTACGCAGTAGAAAGAGAGAGAGAGGGAGTTCAAGAACATCCAAATTTCCAATTTTCCTTCTTTCTTAGCTTTCTTTTCTTCAAAGTAACCTTTTCTTTCTTTTTTTTTCATTACTTAACTAAAATAAGCTAGGTGTCATCACCCATGGCTGCCACCTTCTCCCACCAAGGAAAAGACTAAAATACCCTTAAGGTTAAAACTTGGTTAATTCTAAAGCTAGGGGTAAAATGGTCAATTCCATAACCCCGCTCAATCCCGATAAAATATTTTCTCTAAAATATTTCCCACTATGAAATAAGGTTCTAAACTTACCCATGTGATCAATCTAGCCATCCATCGCATTTTCGTTGTCGCCGAGCAAAAATTACAAAATTAACATATTTCACATATAAGCTAAATAATACCCCTAGAGTTTAATAAAATCTCCGGAATTGAGAAATTATAACTCTAATATTTATTTCTAAATATTGGGGTCCACAAATAAATTAATTCACAAATAATAATAAAATAATAAAAATTAGTGCTAATTGCCTTTTCTAATCCACATTACTAGAGCGGTCATTACAACCTTCGTGTCCACGTGTCCCTGTCTGGTTGGTCCACGTGTATTGGGCAAAATTAGGGGCAACAGTAATGATTTACTTTCATGAAATATGGATTTAAAGCAATGAATATATTAATTGTGTTGATTTGGATATGTTCATGTTGGTTTATGTATTTTTTGATGATTGTATGTGAATTACGACATTTTTCCATGAAAATAATTTTATTTTCATCCTGAAAATAATTTATTTGAATTCCTTGTGAAAAATTAAGTAATTTTGGAGTGCTTCTAAAAATTGGCTACACTGGCCAACCTTATTATGTTCCTCTTCGCTATGGAGAGGGACAACATGTGGTTCGCTCTATCCCTCATCTGAAAATTAGAGATGGAGTGCTTGTATGTCAGCACTCGTTGAAAGCAGTGATGTCAAATCTCCTGGATATCTCAGACAATGAAGTAGTTCTGAGCATATCCACTAACTTTCGACATAGGCGTGTTGTTGGTGCCACCTAACCACTAGTGATCAACCTGACTGAAGTATAAGTACCCAGTCTGGTTCTGTTTTAGAGAAGACTTCAAATTAAAGTAATACCCAATCTCATACAGAGTAGGATGTGGCCATCCTAGCTCCGCATAGAGAACAAACATCATCGAGAGGTAATTTAATACTTTTTGGGGTGATTTTTGTTGGGCACATCCCGAGGTAAGCAGCTATATCTCTAAAATATGGGTGTAATGGCAACACTGCCCCTACTGGATATGGCCCGCTGACCACGCCATCCAATCGAGGGCCAGCCGGTGTGCTCTCTGATCCCTCGTGGGTATCTCACACTGGAGACCTCTCACTAGTCCAATGGTCAGTATCTTGTCAAAAGTCTCATCACGAATAACAGATGTGGGAGAGACCCGCCTGTCTCCTTAGGACCCATCATCAAGAACCTGAGGCTCTGAAGACTGTATCAGGACATGGTCTAGACCCATCACCGAGGGCTGGCCTAGCCTATTTAATGGCTGCCTGTAACACCCTAACTAGCATAGGCGTGTTTACGTGATTTTAAATGTACTGTGCAGCTCGTTGCTAATCAACGAGGTTTATGAAAATCGTGATTAATTAAAATTTTACTCATTTAATTAAATACTTATAACATTTCATACAAAATACTTTGGGGTCCCATTTACAAAATACTTTACAAAATGTTTACTGTTCATTACAAAATATTTGTCTCCCAGCGACTAACTACAGAAGCCCTGACGTCCCGAGGATCGTACGCTCCAAGCCTAACTGCCCCGACATGTACAATCTTCATCGGCTCGTCCTCACGGTTCCTCAGCTTTGGCCTTGCCCTTACCTACACATAAACATAGCACTGTGAGTCGACAGACTCAGTAAGAAAAGCATAATATAATAAACATACTAAATCCCGGGTCATAATCAAGCGCCCATACACCTGACCATAACCCTAACTGAATCAGGGACGTCCATGACAACGTATGATTAACCGCAAATCCAGCCTATACTCGATACTCTAGTCGTACCGATGTGGTAGCAGTTAATCCATACTAACTGATAGCCTAGCATATATCTGTTGGCATCTCGGTGCAACTCTATTTACACCTCACTGTTGCCCTGATATGCTAATCTAACGGCTATATAAAATGCCTAACATATATCTAATATATTAATCTGATGGAAATTGACATGTACGCTAAACATGTATAAGCATATGCATAACATTATACTAATCTTACCTCAATTCTGAATTCAGGTGTGCCGGTCAAGCTGAGTGCAACGATCTGCTCGGCGAATTACAGGCTCCTAAATCATAATAATCACAACACTGATAAGTGACACGCTAAATCACTTCCTGGGGACTTAAACTCGAAACTAGAAATTTCCCTATCGATAAATAACATGGCAATACCCTAAATAACACAAAAATGGGAAGAACTAAGGTTCCCAAATTTTTCCCAACAGGTAGACCGGTTCTACAACCGGAATTCCGGTTCTGGGAGGAACCCAAGACACCAACCGAAATTCTGGTTCCTACAGGCCATACTGAACCGGAATTCCAGTTCAGTGCAGGAAACCTTAAAAAATTCATTTCTCATGCAATTCAACCCCAAATCATACCAAAACCTCCAGACCCGCTATTTAGACCCCAAAGAACATATCCAAAGCAAGAAAACAAAGCTTCATGCACAAATACAAAAATTTCCATTAAAGCTCCAAGCTTTGAGTTCAAAACTCAAGCTTGGTTAAATCCCACTAAGATGCATCAAAACCTGCTTGAATCTACTCAAATAAGCATAATTAATCCTCTGAAAACCACAGCAATCAACTACAACAATCACAGCAAGCTAAACAACACTTCACCACTAATGAGCCAAACTTGAGTTCAAAACTCTAAAGCTTGATAAAACAACCTAATAAACACCAATTCATGCATAAATCAACATAAGAACTCATCACTAAGTCTCTGAATTCAACAACAAACAACTACAGCAACTATATCAACAAAACCTCAAAGCATGCAAAACATCTTTTCCTTAAAACTCAAGAAACATAAGAAAAAAATACAAGAGTCTTACCAACAACTTGAGATCAAAATTCCTTGCTAAAACCAGCTTGAAAGAGGAGAGAAAATAACCAAAAACCAGCTGCTCAAAGAGGGTCGAAAGAGAGAGAGCTAGAGAGAAAATAGAATTTTGCTTTTCTTTGATTTTTTCCAATTTTGTAAAAATAAGATATAAAAAATGATTTTAATTACCTATTTACTTCAGCCAAATAAACATAACCTAAAGAACATAATCACCAAAAATTAAGTCCACTAAGGACAAAGGCTTATGGGGCAAAATGACCATTTTACCCCTCCCACACAAAAGGATTAAAAAGCACTAAAGGGGTATTTGGGAAAACTCTAAATTCCCGACTAATCCCGACATTCCTAATGTCTAAATAAACTGTCCCACTATAAAAAAAATATTAGATTGTGATTCTACTGAGCCATACACCGCGTTCCATGTTGTCGGGCACCGAAAATGCAAAATTATGAAATTTCACTATATGACATAAAAATGCATTCAGAATTCAAATAAAACAACATAAATAATTATTTAAATATCCATAAATAATTTTCATAATTAAACCCTAAATATCTGCTAATTTTCAAATTAAACTAAGCGGTCTTTACACTGCTCATTGACATCATATGAACCCAGAGGGCAGTTGGAGAGAATAGCCCAAATCATGTACATCCTCCTCCTAACAAGCGTAACTTCCTCCACCTTAGACTCGGTGTCAGAACTCTCAGCCCCTTGGTCAACCTCAGGCACCTCTACCCAGTCGACCTTTGAATGTCCATCTTCATGGGGTTGTGTGGCCTCCTCTACAATACCAACTCTACCCATCATTGCCACCATGGCAACATGAGGGTCATACGGTAGCACACTACGACATGACCGTTTCGTTCTGGTCATAGTATATTACTATCAGTCCAGAATCACTCAAAAAGGATCAAGGGACAAACTAAATGCTATCTCTCAAAAGTAAAGCTGACGGGACCTACAACACAGTGGTTGTCACCTCCCTAGACCAACACTCGAAATCACATGCATAGAAGAGACAAGGGGAGGTGAGCAACCTGACAAAGCTACAGACAAAGTTCTAGTCAATTGTACCCAAGGATACCTTCCAGGTGAATTGCATTGTACAAGGCTGTATATCAGTAAAGTACCGACTCAAGTATATTTACTAGACAAATGGTGAGTCTTAAGTTGTGCACTTGACTATAATGGACTCACTACCAAGTCTTATACAGAGTTCCCAAGGGAACCTTGCATAAGATCACAGTTGTATATGCCTATATGGTCGTCACGAGACCCTTAGCAAGGTCAAAAAAGGATGAAAAGTTGGTTGCCCACTTGGAATCTTGGCCTTGGCCGACCAGGGTTCCCAAGCTCAAGAGGGCCAGTCAGGTCCCATGACCCAGCCAAGGGCCAGCTAGGAATCTTATTTCTAGGCATAGGTCGACCAGCTTTTGGGGTAACCCCCTAAGGCTAGCCAGGTCTTAAACAAGACTGCCATGGCCGGCCAAGGTATATGTCAAATCTAAACATGTATTTTTCAAGAACTCGAATACGTTCTTTGTGTTCTTCGCGTTCTTCGTGACTCAAAGAGCCAAGAATCACAATGAAGGTTAGAATTAGATCTTTTCTATCTAGAAATCACACATTATACATCCTAAGACTACCATGAGAATCAAAATACTAAAAGGATTACAATCTAACATGGGAATTGTAAGACATTCAAAGCAAAGAAAAAAATATATGCAATCAAGGAAAAATAAACTAAATCAAGTAAATAGTGAGAATAGAAAGCTTACCCACTACAAGAAACCTTTGGCAAAGAGAGTGGGAAGCTTGGAACATTGAAATGGCGCAAAAATCTCAAGAGATGGAGCAATGTGGGGCTTTGACCTATAGAGAGAAGTATGAGCTTTTAAAAATTACTTTTTCTAGTGGGAGAATGAAATGTGAAAAGTGAAGAGAGTTTTCCCTCCATTAGGCTTATATAGCTTATGTGGGACCACTTCTTTACTTACCATGCAATGTTCAACTAAAAAGCACGTAGAAGTACAATACAGTTAACTTACTCTAACAAATGAGATCAGAAAATCAAGACCTGTTATTTCAAAAACTAAATATGCAGCAAAATTTACTCAGTTAAGGCTACATCACTCCCAACTAAGCTGGAAAGTCCCTATCTGCACAGACGTCAGCATAGGGACTTGGGGGAAAATGCTATCCTAATTTTCACCCACCTAACGTGGCATGTATACATGGCCAATATCAGCACCACATGGAAATAAAGCTCGCCAAAAAGAAGGTCAAGTCATCTACTCAACACTTCAACCAACGGGGAGTCCTGGCACTCAAACAGGACGTCGAATGACAAACCAACTACCTTAACGAGGGGTGGCCGACCCTATGGCCAGCATAGGTCGGCCAGCTTCTGGACAGCACAAGGTCGGCCAGCATGCATCATGCAAATGCATGGCCAGCCAAACATTGGGCTGGCAGGACTTTGGTGCACAACTTTACACGTGGACAGCAAGCTAGACTTGGAATTTGGCCTTACAACCCACGAAAATAGAGGGAAAATATCTATTTTAAGAAGCATTTTAGTCATTTGTATTTTACTAATTTAATATGTAAATATTTATTTTACCTAATTGAAGGGTTTAAGCTCTCCTATATAAAGAGCCTTAACCAAACTCTAAAATCCTAAGTGATAAGCCTGAAGTCATAAGTGAGAGGCTCAAAACCTTAAGTTCTAAGTCTGATCTCACTCTCTCACACACACACGCCCACTGTTGCTCTTCTCCACTGATATTTGTCAACTCTGATTCCTACATTGTAACCTTAAGAGAGCTACTACAGATCCCACCTATAGTGATCTGAGTAGCATTATCTCTCGGTATCAATACAACTAAAAGGGGAGTAGGTCATTACTCGCTAACTAAGGTGGTTGAACCTCTATAAAAAATTCTATGCTCATTTACTTTATTGTTCTTATTGTGCACCACGTGGCAAGCATCAGCATTGAATATGACTCCACTGTCAGTTGGCCAAATCTAAGGTCAATGATTATTTATGTTAATAGATTGTATTTTTAGTATATTAATAAAAAAAAATTCCCTTGCTTAAAAACCCCTAAACCTACCCACTTAATTTCCACTCTCAATTATACTATAAAATTAAATAACTTAAATAAATTTGTGTAACAATAAAAGAATTGTTACATTATGATTTTATTTCATTACGAACATAAATTAATAATCATTTTATCCTAAATTAATCATTCACGCATGAAAGGTTCACACACGGATATCAAATTTACTGAAATTCTCCCTTTTAAGGTTTTATCACTTAGTATTTCATAAATAAATTCCATTAATCAATTTAAACATCTTAAGCCTAATAATAATTTCCATACTTGATAAAATTACAAATTTTATGATTCTTTAATATTTTACCCAGTTAGAATTTTATAAATTTTATGATTCTTTAATATTTTACCCAGTTAGAATTTTCAACTCCGCACCAGTTAGCATAAATTTCTTAAATGAAAAGAGTAATACAAATTTCATTCCCTAGTGTTAAATTCACATAAATTATCAATTCTTGACCTAAAAGTCACAGAATACATAAATTTCGATACACATAGAAAATATGTATATTACAAGTAATCAATGATTGACAAAATATATCTAGATTCTCCTCTAAAGATGATTCTTGATGGCCTTGGTAGTATGCATACCAGTACCAAACTTCACCCTAGTTGACTTTCCCAAAGCACACTACTCACGGAATTCTAAGTTTGGCACTATATTCTTTCCAAGTAGCCCCTATTTGTCAAGAATTCCAAGCCTTTTAAGACTTACATGACCAAGCTTTCTATGCCATAGCACTGTTGAGTTAATCATGCTCTTTGAAGCCACATATGAAAAATTGTTGGTAGTATTTCCTTGAAGTACAAAGACTCCATTAATCATGACACCCTTCATCAGTACCATTAAGCCTCTTAACACCTTCAAAGTTCCTACTTCCATCTTGACCTAGCATCCCGCTATATTCAGCATAGCGACGAAGATTAGGTTCCTCTTTTTTTGAGGAACATGCCTCACATTTGCAGTTCATGAGTATTTCCACATGTTAATTGTAACTTCACAGATCCAATCCCAATAAGTGGACATGCTCTATTGTTCCCAAGTCTTACAAATCCACCATCAATTTCCTTATACTCGAGAAATTGATCTCTATTTGGACAAATGTGAAAAGAGCACCTTGAATCTTTGACCCATTCAACACTTAGTATTTCTTGGAGACAACCGTTACATTAGCACTCTCATACCCTTCAAAGTCACTGCCCTTAGAAACCATGTCAGCATTTCCATGTCTCTAGTTAAAATCTAGATTCTTTAATTGAGGATAATCACTCTTGAGATGAGTTTTCTTCTGATAGATGTAACACATTTTCTTGTCTGAGAACTAGGATTGAATTTACCTCTCAATTTTCCATGAGAGGTCATTTTTATCTCTCGGTTTGTTCTTCCCAGTACAATCAATACCCTTCACCAAGATTTCTTCCTTTAGTTTTAATTTTCTCTTCAATTTCTTTAATAGCAAGGCACTTTGAAACTCTTCTAATGTTAAAGATTCTCTGTCATATATCATGGTGTCCATGAAGTGTTCATAGAACTCCAATGAAATAGAATTTTGCCTGGTCTTCATCTTCGATCTTTATGCCACTGTTCTCAAGATCAAGAATTATCTTGTTGAAATCATCCAAATGATCTTTAACCGATTTACCATACAACATCTTAAAAGCATATAGTTTTTGTTTCAAGAACAACATGTTTGCAAGTGATCGAGTCATGTATAAACTCTCCAACCTTGTCCATAACCCAGAACTTGTTGATTCCTTCGAACCTCTCTCAAGATTTTGTCTCTAAGATTGAGAATGATAGCACTATGTGCTTTGTCAAGAATCTCTACCTTTTCTTTATCAGTTTTGTCCTTGATCTTCTTAGCTCCGAGCAATGCATCTTGAATTCCCTGATGTACAAGCAAGCCCTCATCTTCACCCTCTACAAACCAAAGTCATTCTTCCTTATAAGCTTTTCCAAATTGAATTTCACATTTCCCATGATTCCCATTGTATGTTCTTCACACTATCCTACATCTGTCTTCGGTCTTCAAAGCTTAAAAACACTTTCAACTAGGAGTGTTCATAAAATATTCAATTCAATCCGCACAATCTAATCTAATCCAATTCACAAAGTGTAGATACTTGCACTTGAGAATTGGATGTGGATTGACATGTAAAAGTAACTGATCTAATTCAATGCACACATATTTATATATATTTTTAATTATATTTTAATGTAAAAAAAATAGTAATTTAAAAATGTAATACAAATCATGATACGAATATATTTCAAACCTTAATAGATCAAATGTATATTCTATTCTTATTTATAAAAAAAAAAATATAATCTAAAACAAAATTAAATATTTTTTTATGCATACAATTATTTTTTTTCTTCTTTTGAATTTGTTATTTTTGTTTTATTTTTTTACATCCGTCTTCGGTCTTCAAAGCTTAAAAACACTTTCAACTAGGAGTGTTCATAAAATATTCAATTCAATCCGCACAATCTAATCTAATCCAATTCACAAAGTGTAGATACTTGCACTTGAGAATTGGATGTGGATTGACATGTAAAAGTAACTAATCTAATTCAATGCACACATATTTATATATATTTTTAATTATATTTTTATGTAAAAAAATAGTAATTTAAAAATGTAATACAAATCATGATACGAATATATTTTAAACCTTAATAGATCAAATGTATATTCTATTCTTATTTATAAAAATATATATATAATCTAAAACAAAATTAAATATTTTTTTTATGCATACAATTATTTTTTTTCTTCTTTTGAATTTGTTATTTTTGTTTTATTTTTTTAGTTTGTTGTTGGAAACATAAAAAATCATAATTTATTTTATTTTGTTGTTAGTTATGTGAAACAAAAATAATAAATATTAAATAATTTAATATTAGAAAGTAACAAATTCAAAATAATCAATTTGATATGCACTTTTGTAGATTAAATTGGATTGAAGTTATTGCACGAACTAGATTGGATTCAAAATATGAAATTTACATTTTGTGAGAATTGGATGCACTACGAGCAAAATAATGCATATTAAATTTAATGAACACTCTTACTTTCAACAGATCGCCAAGCTCAAGAACATCCCAGCTCTTATAATAGATTGTTAGGAAACAATTGATTCAAATGGATACAATCACACACACAATTGTACATTAATTTGTCTCACAGTTTTTAGAACCAGATAGAGAGAGTGAGAGAGAATGAATAATATTTTATTAGTATAATATGGAAATGGGTACAAAAGATTGGTCTTAATAGTGAGACTTACATACATTTATAGTTTTTCTTAATTTTATTAACTGAATAACCGACCACAATTAACCATTGTGAATGGAAAAAAATGAAGATTTGTAAATGTTATTTTGCCTGATTGATTATTTGGAAGAAGGTACTTTCTTTCACTCTTTTATGTTTTGAGTTTTTAATTTTTAAAATTATGTTTTCAAAAGTGAAAATAGAAAATAGTTTTTTGTCATTTTAAAAATTTAATGGTGTTTGGCACAATTTTTTAAAACTATTTTTAGATTTTTTTCTTACTAAAAAAAATCAACACTTTAACACCATAATATGAACCCATTTGGGTCCGGGTTCGGGTTTAGTTCGAGTCTAGGATCCGAGCAGTGGCGGACCCAGAATTTAAAGTGAGGGGAGCATAAATAAATTTAAAAAGAAAATATAAAGTGTAGTTAGTGGGGTTTGAACCTTTACCCTCTAACCTATTTACCAACTACCTTAACCATTACACCAAGGTTATTATTATGTTTATAAATATCATCTTTTAATACAAATATATGTTGTAACTAATTAAAATACATATACATTTTTTTCTCGATTTTTTTTTTCAGGGGGGGCGACTGCGCCCCCTCGCTACAATGTGGGTCCGCCCCTGGATCCGAGTATGTGAGCAAAAATATAAAATATAATATGTTAGATAAAATAAAATTGTTTTTGAAAATTGAAAAATAACATTTCGATGTTTTTTATTTTCTAATTTTTTAAAACTCAGTTTTTAAAAAAACTGTTTTCTATTTTTTAAAACTGAAAACAGTTTTTAAGTTGTGAAGCCAAACGACCCCTAAAACACTTATTGCTATTATTATTTATTGATTCGATTTTTACTTTGTTTAAATTTTTATTCAGCATCTAATTTTGTATAATAATTTTATTAAATCACACCAAGTTTTTTCTTCTGGGAGGTTTTAATATATTATTCATATATCTTCAAAATAATAACAATAAGCATATTTCTTTAGAAAAAAAAAAATCTGTTATATTCTAATAAAGTAAAAAAAATTATAGAAATACAAGGAGTTGGCACATTAAATTTTTATATAGCCCAAATATATTTTATTACAAAAATACCTCTTGCTCACAAATCCTAGTTGCACCAGGGATACAAACCTATACAATGATAATCCCAGTTCTGCAACAACGCAACAACTTCAGCTACAAAAACTCTATTAATTTCGGCAAAACAAACTAAAAAATTGAAAACCCAAACCAAAAATCAACCAAAGGCGTTCGATCAAAAAAACTATAAAAAAACTGGTTCTAAACATTAAACTCAACCATGAAGATTAATTCAAATTTTGAAAGACTAATTTCTTAAATAAAATTTAAAGATTGCCAAGATGTAAATCGGTAAGAAGTTGATCTAGAGTTTTCCGACCAATCCAAATAAGATATCATATAATTGTTACATTCTAATTGTTGCATTAACGTTATTTTTTGAAAATTCAATCTTGAAATTAATCAATTCCAATTGCGACCTTAAACTAAATTTGCATTCATCTCGTATCATAAATTTGACCACATGATTTTGATATTTTGGTTGCAATTTAGTTGTCGTACAATTGCCTTTTATTTTTATTGATGCTCGGAGAACTGATGTAGCAATACTTATGCATTAATTAGCCTACACTGTCTTAGTATTATTTAAGGGTATTTCATATAGACAACCCAACGCAGAGCTCTCATAAAAGTAATTCTAATATAGTTAGTTTGTTCATATCTAAACAAAGGCTGAGTGGTGTTGATTTGCAATGTTCTCTTCACAAAATAACCTCAAACTACAAATCTTTGTTAGTTAGTTAAAATTGTCCTTAACAATACCTCAACACATATTTCATACATAATTGCCAGTATGTTGTTTATGCATTGTCAAATAGTTGTCTTACTAATATCTTATAATGAAAAAAATCAAGAATTATAATTGAAAATGTAGGAGTCATATGCAAGAAACTATATTGTAGTAAGTTTGTTTATAATAACAAGGGGAGGTTATTCATTTTTTTAAGTTGTATAATAGTCGTCTTACAACAAATATATTATATAAAATATTAGCTATCGTGCTTGTATTATCAATGCCATGTTGCATTTCAGTTTCTTTATAAATTTCTAATTATAATCAAAATTTCAAGAAAATGAACTAATTTCATTTCTAATATAGTTCAACGCACAATTTGATCAAATAATGAAAACAATTTGGTTAATGGACATTTTAGTAAACACTACAATAATATTCCAAAGTAATGCAATGAAAATCTCAAGATAATAAATTACAATAACAATTTTTAGATATAATATTATTTAATACGATTAAAATATCATATTTGATATATTATTTCTAATATAGTTCAACGCACAATTTGATCAAATAATGAAAACAATTTGGTTAATGGACATTTTAGTAAACACTACAATAATATTCCAAAGTAATGCAATGAAAATCTCAAGATAATAAATTACAATAACAATTTTTAGATATAATATTATTTAATACGATTAAAATATCATATTTGATATATTAATTTTTTCAATTGCTTCCATGTTGTGTTAACAATTTTTATAGTTGTTAACAAATATTGAAGTATTTAAAGCAATGATTTCTTACAAAAATAACCTCAAACTACAATTCGTTGTTTATCAGTTCATAATAGTTGTTTAAATATTTTCTTAACAATATCTAATTACATGATTCATACATGAAGGTTCTCAATGATATTGTAAGTGTAAGTACATGGGACCTTCAATTTGAAGTGATCGGTTCAAAGTACTTGTATTCCCATTTCTGAAAAAAAAAAAAAAAAAAAAAAGTCAAAATGACTGATGATTCAACACATTGTAACACAACTACAATACAACTATTAAAAATCTATTAAAAACAACCACCATACCAAACATACAAAATGCTAAATAATCATAAAAAAGAAACGAATAACATAAAAAATCAATACACCTTTATACCCGTTGGTTTCTCTTAAACCAAGTGATAAGAAAGCTGAGTTGGGCTTTGGGCCTAGTTTGTTTTTTTCTAATGGCAAAAGGGCTGGGCCAGTTTCTAAGCTGAGTGATACATCTGGGCCTTTTCCTTCTGGGCCGTTGAATAGGGCGCTGTTATGGGTGCACAGTCGGCTGGGGCCCCACCCCCTAATTCTCTAAATGTGTGTGAGCCGTGTGTGGCTATTGGGCCGAATGTGTTAAGGGCTAAGGAGCCCATGGATTTTTCTAATGGTGGGCCGGTGCTGGGAGAATTTCTAAATGCTCATAATGGGCCAATGGGGAACCCGACCATGACTCTTTTACCCAATTCAAGTGGGCCGGTGCACATGGATAAGGTTATGGGAGATCAAAGTGGGCCGAACTCTTCCAATCTTTTGGTTGAATATGTGAAGCAACCTCCCATTAATGAAGAACAAGCTTTATCTCAATTCTTCAAAGCTCAAGAGGATTTAATGAAAGATCTGAAGCATTTTGGCAAGTTGGATTTATATGAGATTCGCAAGATAGGTGGAGATATAGGTGTCCCGGCCTCCTCTGAAGTTAATGAGAGGACAACACCTTTCAAGAAAAGGAAATTTGAATCATCTGCTTCTCTCTGCTCAAGGCCTCACAAAATTCATCGCAAGTACCCGGGTGTCGTCCGAGATTTTCCATGGGACACAAAGCAAAAAGAGAATGTCTCTGACCAAGCATTTGAAGAGCCTTCAGAAGATAGTTCCAACTCCCCGAGCCACTCTAGTATCATGAAGAATCCTCTGATTGGCTCTTTTGTGATTGATGACACTGTGTCGAGTGGGTCTGCTTACTCTCACACCCCTGTGGAGGAGAATGTGGAATCTCCTCCACAGGAGCCATGAGAGGCATTGCTTGGAACTGTAGAGGGTTAGGGCGGACCTTTCTGAGTTCGGGAATTGAAGTCCTCATCCAGATCTCGATCTCCACGATTTTCTCTTTTTGGCCAAGGCTCAAAGTGGATGCCAATCCTCTGGTACGTATTCTTAAGTCCGCTTCATTTCTTATAATATTTGTGTTCTGCTAAGGGTAGTGCGGGTGGTATTATCTTTGCTTGGAAAGTTGGGTTTATTTTTGAATGTATTTCGTGCACTTGTAATCATATCTCGGGGATTGTGTATTCGGATCCCCTACTCATCCTTGGCTCCTTTCGTGTGTTTATGGTCCCCCTGTTGCATGCTAAGAAAAAATTAAGTGCGAGTTCTTAAACACAGGAGATAGATTCGGGGGCCACGGCTTATTTTGGGAGATACAAATTTTGTTCTTAATGCCTACGAAAGGGAAGGTTCTTACGTAGTGATCCTTTCATTCCGATCATATCCAATCTTATGAATGCTCGAGGCCTCGTAAATATGCAGGTCCAAGGGGACAACTTGACACAGGACAATCATCGATCGGACGGCATCATGTGAAATGTTGCTTTAGACAAGGGATTAGTGAATGGAGCTTGGCTCGATTTATTTCCCGGGGCTATCTTATGTTCGTCCCGGACTAGCAACTACGATCGTAGACCACTTATGCCTTCGACGAATGGTACGGCGACCAAGTTTAAAAGGTGCTTTAGGTTTGAAGAAAGTTGGACTCGGGACTGCGAAGTAATGCAGTAGTGGATAGTGCCTGGAACTCTATCAATCATGCCTGGGCTCCGGCGAGAATTTTCAAAAAAGTTGGTGCTACACGGGTGGCGCTTCTGAACTGGAATCGAACCCAATTTGGTAAACTTGATGTGACCATTAAGGAACTCGAAGATAAGCTCTACTCTCTTCAGAGTCTTCCGGCGGGATCTAGAAATTGGAAGCGGGAATGTGAAGTTCGCGGGAACTCGACGAATCGAGGAAAGGAAAGCGATCTATTGGAAGCAAAGGGCCGAGGATCTCGTGGCTCGAAGATGGGGATAAGTGCTCAAAGTTCTTTTTCCTTTCGGTACTTATTAAAGGCGGCGAAATCTATTGAGAGTATTTTAAATAGAGATAACGTGGATTTCTGGACGCGAGGCCATTGGGAGGGAGTTTGCGAGTTTTTCAAGGTATTTTTACGAGAGGGGCTACTAGCCGGGAGTACAAGCTGCGCTCGTCGATCCGGGAGAGTCTCTCTGTGAGAGTTGGACCAAGCTTGTCGGCTCCCCCGGCTTAGCGACGAGATTAAGAGAACTCTTTTTGCAATGAACGATCATAAAGCCGGGTCACGACGGGATGTCAGTTTTATTTTACAAGCACTACTGGGAGTCTGTTGGATCTGATTTCTGTGATGCGGTACTTGACTTCTTTGAGAACGGTAATATGCATAGAGGAATCGATATGCCACCAATATTGTCCTCATCCCGAAGGGTCCGGAGAACCACTAAACGTACCCAACCAATTCAGGCCCATTTCTCTGTGTAATGTGGTGTACAAAGTCATAGCGAAGATTTTGGCGAACAGAATTAGACCCATTCTCCCTTCCATAATTTGCCCAACCCAAGCTGCCTTTGTTCCGGGAAGAAATATCCATGATAACAATGTCATCGTTCAGGAGATAATTCACTCATTTAATAGGAAGAGAGGTAAGGAGGGTTTCTTTGCCATTAAAATTGATTTGGTTAAAGCGTATGATAGGTTGAGCTGGAAATTCATTGACCACGTTCTAGAGTGTTATGATATCCTACGAAATTCGCCATTGGATTTCTCGGTGCATTTTACAACGACCACTTAATGTATGCCTTAATGGAGGGCAAGTAGGTAGAGTTAACCACACTTGTGGTCTCATGAGGAGACCGCTCTCCCTTATCTTTTTATGCAGGCGAATTTGAAATTCTCTCGAGACTTATCCACGACGCCCTTGATCGGGGTTCCGTTAAAGGTATTACTCTTAGTAGGGGCGGCCTGTTTTATCCCATATTTTCTTTGCGGATGACACGATCTTGGTAGGTCGAGCCAACTTATACGAGGCTAATGGCTTGGAGTTGCACTAGATAATTTACGCTCTTGAGTACGACGACGGAGTGAATAAGCTTAAAACGACAATTTTCTTCGATAACAATACCTCGGAGAACATGCGTAGAGATATCGAGGAAGCCTTAGGAATTGATTATCACTGAGGGGTGTGTAAAATATAATATACGGGTCTTCCCTTATTCGGATCTAGACGGAAAGATGCGACTTCAACTTTATCCTTGACAATCTAACGTCGAAACTTCGGGGTTGGAAGGCAAAGACCTTGTCGAAGGCGGGTCGTGCAACGCTTATAAAATCTGTGGGATTGTCTTTGCCTATGTATGCAATGCAAACAACCAAGCTCTCCTCTCGGATGGTTAATCGGATTGATAGTTTGGTTAGAGATTTCTGGTGGGGGTTCGAGAAAGGAAACCATGGACTCCACCTAAAGGCTTGGGATAAGCTCTGTCTCCACTAAATCTTTAGGTGGATTGGGGTTCGGAAAACAAAAGAAATGAACCGAACTTTTTTGGCCAAATGGGGTTGGAGTATCTTAAATGGGAGCCAATCTTTGTGCTCAAGTTACGATGGCAAAGTACCTCACGGGAAAAATTTTCTCTCTTGCAGTGCAAAAACTCGACTCTTGGTTTTGGAAAAGTGTTGTCGAGGCCACCTCTGATACGAAAAAGGGCACAACGAGTTGGTTGCCAATGGCGAATCGACGAACATACGGTTGGATCCTTGGATTCCACATTTGAAGGACTTCGTAGAAACGAATAAGGGATGGGCCTTTTAACCCCGATTAAAGTGGCGGAGCTTATTCTTGACAATGGTCAATGGGACATACAAAAGTTGAGGTGCCTTTTTGATCATGAAGCATTGCGGCAATCTTGAAAGGGGCCACCCCTACAGTGCAGGCCACGATAGATGGGTGTGGGACTGGAAAGTAGTGGACGGTTCACGAGTAAATCGGCGTATCTATCCCCGAGCCTTAGAAGAACTCCACCTTTGTGTCGTCGCCCCGAAGCTTTGGAACAATCGTAAGGAATAGCAAAATCTGGAGCGACACAAGATTATGTGGTGGAGTATTTTGTCAAACGCTCTCGGTGAGAGGCGCGATCGCTCATGATTCCAAATTGCGGACACAAGCGCACTTTGTGGAAGTGGTGAGGAGGAATCGGTTGAACATCTATTCTTTCTGTGACGTGGCTCGGCAACATGGCGTTCTTCTCCTTGGGGTATCTGTCCGTGCGTGACACGGGTATTCGCGCCTGGGATTGGGTCAAGTTTATCTGGGATCTTAAATACAAAGGAGCTAACGTTGATGATATTTTCTTGTATGCTTCTATTATTGTGGATACTTTATGGAGGGTGCGTAATGACAAGATCCATAATAACTGCCCTGTTGATTTTAACAAATGCTTTGATATTATTTGTACTTCCTATGCAGATATGTATGATTCTTTGCTATCTAGCCCCACTCCTGTGTTACCAATTGCACAGTCCCCTCCTCCTGCGGGTAAGGATTAAGCTCAATTGTGATGTGAAAGTGGGCCTGGAAAGTATGTGTATTGCTGTAGTGGCTAGAGATCATTTTGGCAGAGTGCTTAGAGTTCACACAGCTCGGGAGGAGTTCTCGGATGCTCTGTGCGGTGAAGCTGCGGCTTGCTGTTTGGCGGTGTCAATCGCTTTGGATTCCGGCTATAAGTTTGTTATTGTGGAGAATGATTCGAGGGTAGTCATCGATGCCATCAATGGGAAGGGTTCGCATTGGGCTTTAGTGAACTATATCTCATTTTGTACTAAATCTTCTCCTTCTTTTAATAGTTGTATTTTCTCTTTTGTTAGTAGAACATGTAACTTTGCCGCTCATAATGTGGCTAGATGGGCCTTCGCCCACCAGATGTATGGGTCTCTACCGGTCTCTTCTATTCCGGATACTCTATTTTGTAACGACCGTGAGGTCTAACTGAATTTTATCCTATAACATAAACGCTTTTCATCAATACACAGACTCATTACAAAATAAAAAGAATAAAATAAAATGATGAAAAGTTAAGGACCCCAATCGATATCAATCAGCAAGCTTTGCAAAATGTAATTGTAAAAATAAACATGAAACTGTCAATCATAACACAATTTGTACACAATTTAGTTTTCAAATATATTAACTTACAATAATTATGGGTTGGTGGTTATGTCATTGCTTCCTGGTAGCCCATAATTTAAACTCCCTCTTCTCAACTGCAGAATTTGCACATTATTTGAAATTGAAACAATGTCTCTTAATATTTTTATTAGCCTGCATGTTTCAACTTTCAAAATTTGAGGCAAGTAAAACAGGAATACAAAAAGAATTAAATCATACCTTCTGAACAGCATCAGCCATGACTGAGACATCCGCCTCTTTTTCCTTTAAACCTTCAATTTGAGCTCGAATGAGGCAATTTTGTTCTTCCGCCTATAGTAAAAATGGTGTAAGGAATATTCAGTTACTTCAACAACTCTCTAAGCAAGCTATAACAATCCAAGAGTCCACTTAGGAGTTGGTACACACAGACGCAGCTACATGAATGCATGTCGTGAGAACTGAAATATGTGTTTATTAGCACTGATGTCCCACAAATTAAGTATCGAAAAAGATAGACTCTGCTGACCATCTTTTATGTTTTCATACATCATAATGAAACCCTTTAACTCTCAAATGGAGTACCATCATTTGCATAGTTCAAACTCTTGCCTCACCAAGTACACAACAAAATATCAAAATCAAAGGCATAGTATAGTGACCATATATTTTACCTATCTTCTCAACAAGTCAGACCCTCAAAATCTGAATGCTAGTGTGCCATGAAATTCTAATGTCTGAGATAATTGAGCAGACACATTTAACAATCAAAGGAAAATAAAATTCCTGATGTGCTTGCACTCTAAGTAATATCATAAAATAGGATGATGCGATCTCCAAAAAATCTTACTTTTTCTTTGTTATTTTATATTTTGAGTAAAACAACATAAATTTAAATATAACCTTTTGTAGCATGTTCTCCAAGTGCTGGATTTCGTTCTTTTTCAATGTCAATACATTCTGAGCAACATCGAATACATTAGTCCTGCACTCAAGACAGTTTTAATTTAAGTGAAAAGACCACAATACCACAAATCCTAACTTTGAGCAACACACATATCGTAGTAAAATGAAACAATGTATAGTCTTTGGACAAAAGTCATTAATAAGGGGAAGCAAGAATAGAAAAGAACCCTTGGCAGTAGAAAAATGATAGAGAATATGTTGTGATTAATTCTCCAAATCCTAACTTTCCTTTTAAAGACTGCAAGAACCATCTTAACAGTTCTTGCAGTCTTGCTTACTATTATTAGGAAAGTTCTTGCAGTCTTGCTTAGTTAGTTATAAATAGGCTTTTTTTTTATGAAAGTTATAAATAGGCTTAGTCCTTATGTGCTTTAGTATGTTTTTGTAAGTGAGTATACACGAGAAGAAGCTGTGTTTGTGAGTTTGAAAGGTTTCAAGACTGTATTGAAAGCTCAGGTGTATTGGGGTACTTGATGAGAGTTTGTACTGTGACTGTGAGTGAGTGTTGCAGAGCTATACTCAAATGTTGAGGGTGTAATCTCAGACTGAACATAGTGGACTTTTATGATGATGGTGCTCAAAACAAAATCTGAATGTAGGCTTTATGGCCGAACCAGTATAAATCTTTGGTGTTCATTGTATTGTTTCATTTTCTTTGTGGTATTTATTGTTCATGCTATTCCTAGTTTACTACTTTGATTATATCTAGTTTCTGGTTCTTGGCTGCAGATTTTAGAGTCTAGGGGAAATAATTTACAACAGAATTGTTATTTTCATGCACTTCTTGTCTCTTGATCTGCACTATCTAAACAATAGGCCACTGAAAAGCCATAACTGACATTGGTCAGTTTGAATTGATTACTTTGTCTGTAATTTTCGTAGGGTCGAAGAGGTTTATTATTCAAAACATTGCCACTAACCGAGAAACAATAAGAATGAAAAGGAAATGACCTAAAATTTCCGTGCTTTCTTTTTCTTTTTTTCTTTCTTGCAACTTATTTATTTGATCCATTTTATGTTGCGTGAGCAATCAGAAAACAAAAACTTACTTATCTCGATGCAAAGGGTTGAGAGCTTGTTCTTCCAAAAATTGCTCCACCGTATCAAGGGTAGTTCCCACCTGCATTTGGAAAGTCCATATGATAAATAAGACAGTGGCAATAAATAAAAACCATGAGAGGGTAACCGAAGGATTACAATTGAAGATAGAATGATGCTTTGGTGTCAAATTAAAACATTAATATATGAGGAAGTTTGATACTAGTTCAATGTTATATTTCATTCCTTTTAAACCAATCACTTCAACTTGAATTGTAAATTTATGTGGCAAATGTCTAAATAGCTCTAGCTAACCAATAATACAGTAGTCAAACAGTAGCAAAACAAACCCAGCAACAAGAATACCATTAGAACAGTAGCAAATTAATAGAAAAACAGTAGGAATTGTATATAGAATATATATGAGAAAACCAATTACAAACTATGGGAAGGCTCTTTTGATGCAAAGAGATTTACTCAATGAATTGCATACCTTCTCTATTCTCTTACTCACCTATATATAGTAATTTCTCCCTCAAAATTACCCATCCAAACAAAAACTCACATATCTTTGATTTACAATATGCTAGCACATCCTATTTATCCTAGGGCCTAACATCATCACACTAAAGCAGCATTATTAATAAAATTTGGGGAAGGATACCTGACTTTCAAGACACAGTGATTCAAATTCCTCCTGTAAAATTCAGAAGAAACAAATGAGATACAGCAAATTAGATTTTCTGATTTTTCTTATAATAAATGATAGTATTATATAATAATGCATTAAAAAAATGCTTTCTCAAACAGCCAAATTAATCTTGTGAGTTGTGCCAACAAATTTTGCAATTCTTTGAGCAGCATAATTCCAAAAAAAAAAAAACAAAATTATGCAACCTTTATTGAGAATAAAAACATGTACTGAAATACGAATTGGCACCAGAAAAGCTACCTGTATATTTCCATGCAAAGAAGCCACGACCTGAAAATTTTGAAACCAATAGCATAGAGCAAAAGCTAAAGCAATTAACTCAAACATAACAAAGATAATAAAACTTTGCAGTAAAATAAACTATGGAAAGGAATCTATAATTTAAATATGATGTCTGATCTCTGATGCATGAGGACACCATGTGATCATACATATATTATAAACAATCTAACTAGTAAGCAACTATCCATACTAGATTTCTAGAAACAAAAACTTTGCATGACAAAAGAATGGTTTTATTTTATTACTAAATCTCTGTCTTCAGTAATGTTCATATACAACCACATTCTTACCAATCAAAGCCCATCACAACACCAACACCAAAGCTCAACTTCAACAGTGATCAACTCTAAAGACCAAAATCCAACATTAACTTTATCCTACACCAGTCTTATGTTTCTTTCTCGTACAAAGAGTTGACAGACTTTGTTCAATAGAAATTAGAGCAATGCAAATGATAAAATCAACAAAACTCCAGAACCACCAAAACCCCCTCTGCCCAGCTGAGTAGTGAGTACTTCAAAACTTCTTCTTCTTCTTTTTTTTTTTTTTTTTTTTTTTTGCAAGGTGAATTCAAAACTTCTTCCTTAGAATCACCTAGCAGTAGTATAAATGATCCAAGATCCTTGATTTTGGTTTTCTGAATTGCCATTGTGCCTTTTACTCCCATAAAATTTTGGTTTTCTGAATTGCCATTGCCATTTTGGGTGAATTGGGTAGGGTTTTAGTAAATTCTAGACTCTAGACATGAGACAAAATAAAATCTTCCCATGAGAATATCTAATACATAACAATAAATTTTAGGAGGTTACCTGAATAAAGAGACGATGAAGATAATCTTGCTCAGAAGCAGCAAAATTAGGAAATGCCTTGCTTATATCCTTTAAGTTCATATATAGAAATAACAATTCAAACAAAATCAAATTCTATTCCAAAAAATTTCTTTGCAAAATAATCTTAGTTCAAAATTACACAAACCCAGGTCACCAAAGTCCAAGTAAAACCAAAACAGGTTACCATTTTCCTTCAAAAAAAATACCTGCTTAGAACAGGCAGTGAGCAAGGAAACTACAGCGAGCTTGAAAGATTTCTTCAAGTCCGACTGTCTCGACCCAATTGGAGAAGAACCCACTTCGTCCCTGTATTCCATTTTACAGACTGTAAGGAAAAGAAACAACCATTTTAGCAACCGGTATTGAAGTTTGGATATAATTTAGGCGGTTAATATCGAAGAATAGGCACAATAGAGATGTATTACCCAGAATGCTTAAGATAAATTTCTGTGAAGAGAGACGAAACAGAGAGTAGAGAGATTTTTAGGGAATTTTCCCTCTCCCTCCTTTTTTTTTTTTTTTGATGAAGAAAAATAAATTTTGAATGAGTACAATTTTTTTTTCAAATATGTTAATAATTTTTTTTTTTTTATCTTAACAATCTTAAAATTATATTTGGAAGTTAGATTTTGGTAAAAAAAAAAAAAAATCTTATATTTGGTATGAAAAGAAAATTTGTATAAAAAAAATATTTAATTCAATAAAATTTTCGTATATATATTTTTTTTCCTACATTATTCACAGGTTCACACTTTTCCTTTTCTCACTAAAATTTAATATCCCAATATAGCCTAAAGGGAATTTTTTTTTAGAGAAAGAGCCTAAAAAATTTTGTTTGCAGCCCATAAAAGTATAAGTACACTTAATATTAAAAAAAGAAATTTTTACATGAAAAATCTTTTTTACACTCTTTATTACATAATTACCCTCACACGCCTATTACTACATTTATACTTATAAACTTATTTTTATTACACATTTACCACTTACTCATCATACCATGCATACACGTGTTCTCTCCCCATGCATCATCAATCAAATCATACTCTCTTCCCTCTCTTTTTTCATTTTGTTTTCATTTCATTTTCTATTCTTCATTTCTGTTCTCTAAGTTCATTTTGAATTCAAGTAACCTCCATTAACCACCCATAATTTATCACGTTTTTCCCTCTTATTTTTGGTTCATCCACGAATTTTCAACTTCCTCTTAGCCCACGATTTAGCAACTGTTTTTCCCTCTCTGTTTTATTTTTTTTCAATCTTATTTATACCATGGCAATCACTCGGTCATCTTCATCCCCTTCTCCAGTTCTCAAAAAGAAATCAAAAATGGGCAAGAAATCTTTGGCCAACAAATCCAAGGGTAAACGCCCAATCAATGATGATTTTGATTCTGATTTTGAAGCTCCCATGCCGAAGCGTGTGAAACCCACTTCTTCGAAGAAATCGAAGCTGAACTTGGAGGAGCCCTCGCTTCCAGAAATTTCTGGGAAAAAATTTCAAAAATATATTACACATACTGAAGATCGGACTGAGGTTGGTTTTTAGTTTTATTTTCGTTTCCCCCTTTCTTCCATTTCTGCTTTACCCAGATTTTTGGCGTTTTCATGTTCATTTTGCTTTGTGTGATTTTAGGGTTTCATTTGCGCATTTTGTTTCATGTTTTTAAATTTTTAAGTTATTTATTGTTGCGTTTGATCTTTCCATTTGATTCTGGTCTGGGTGTTGTTCTTTAATTTTGTTTTGTTTTCTTTATTATCAGTGTTTTTTTTGTGCTTACAGGTTATGTGTTTTGTTTTCGTTTTTGGTGTTTTCAATCATTCTTCGTTAGTTTCTTTTCAGTTTTTTAATAGTTTGTTACTGGTATGTTTTGATGTGTTTTCGATTTTCATTAGGTTTAGTTGTTTGCTGTTATATTTTAGATTTCAAAACGATTTTCAAATCTTTGCTCTATATTTTTCTATAGTTGTATATGTTTTTTAGTTTGTTTGTTGTTTTAATATAGTTTTGTTGTTCTTTTTATACTGCATTTTTCGATTTCTTTTAGGGTTAGTTGTTTACTGTTTTTTTTATGTTTCCAAACGATTTAAGGTCTTTGCTGTTATTTTCTGTGTAGTTGTTTGCCATTGATAGTTTGTTTTTAGTTTTTTTGTAGTTGTTTTTCAGTTTTCATACTGTTTAACTCAGGATTTATAATATATATTGGCCCTTTTTTGTTATGTTGCAGGTTTGGGACTGTAAATTTAGTCCTTCTGATTTTTACAGATCTAAGTGTGTGTGCACCAGTGTGTATTCTGTGATAAATAATATTAAAAACACTTTATCTGTTAATTTGCTTTCTTTGTTTCGTCAAACTCAATTTGGGCATTTTCTGGATATGCCTGAGTTTGTTTTTCACCCACAAGTCGTTCATAGTTTATTACTAAGGGAAGTTTTACAGCCTAATCCTAAGGAGTTTTGGGTTAAGGTTGCTGGCCGTTGCATACGGTTTAGTGCCGAAGAATTTTACCTTAATTCTGGTTTAGATTGTTTCGGTGATTGCAACAAGTTGTTGTTTTCACAGGAAACAAATCAATTGGTAGAAACATGTTTCCGTGGTGTAAAAACTATTGACAACAAAGCCATCGAGGATGCTTTTTTGGGTAGTCGGTGGGGTTTGGATGAGTCTATTGGTTTGAAAATGGCTGTTTTGTATTTCATTCAGTGTTTTCTTCTTAGCAATACTCCTGACAAAGAAGTGTCTAGGTTTGTTCTAGATGTGGTTGATAGCGGTCGGTGGGATGAGTATTGTTGGGGTAGGGAATCATTTGAATTGACAATTGACTCATTCAAAGGTAGGATTGAGCATGGGATCATTATGAAAAATAGAAAGGCAGAGAAGGGAGGCCAATATGATGGTTGGTATAGGGCATTGGGATGTCCTTGGGTTTTTACTGTTTGGTTTTATGAATGTTGTCCTGCAATGGTGAACTCTTTCTGTAAGAGAGTTTCATCTTCTATTCCCAGGATTCTGAACTGGAGCAACACCATCGTCACCAAAAATCCAACCCTTCGAGACTTGAAGGGCAAGATTTTTGATTTACCTTTGGAGAAGGTACTTTACGGTTCTTTCTTGTTTTTTTCACCGTTCTTTTCGGTTTTATATATGTTGTTGTTTTTTGGTTTTTCCAATTGTTTTAATTTTTTCATATTATGTTTGATTATCTTTGTTCAGTTGAAGATAAAAAACATGCGTCCTACTGATGAAGAGAGGCAGCAGCTTCAACTTGACGGTCTATTTCTCGATGAATCTATTGATGAACGTGGTGTAGCGAAGCAACCCTTCGAGGGTGGCTCATCTTCAAAGAAGTCTGATTCAGCAGATATTGATTGGATGAAATCTAAGCTGGAGATGCTCAGTTCGAATCAATCATCATTGGCCGAGGACTTCATTTCGTTGAGGTGTTTTGTTGATTTTAATTTCAAATCCGTAATGACTGTAATTAAGGATATCCAAGAGAAGGTTAATGCCATTCATCGTCGTCCTTCTGACGAGGTATTTATTCTTATTTTATTGTTTAGGTTTTTTTATATTTTTTTTTGTATAGTTTCTTTACTGTTTTATTTAAGTTTCATTTATGTTGGTTGTTACAGGGAAAGTCATCGGATGAATTAGTAACTCAAGATTCTGATGATGATGATGATGATGATGATGATGATGATGATGCCGAGGATGATGACAAGCAATTGCCTGATCCAGAGAATATTGATTCCGACTCCGACGATGGTGGTGAGTTGGTTAAAGTTGGTGGGGATGCTGATGATGCTGACAAGGCTGTTACTGCTGTCCCTTATGCTGATGTGAATCCTTCTGAGGATGTTGGAGGGAGTGATAAAAATGTTAAGGATGTTGAGAAGCCGAAGGGCGATGAGTCTCGATTGAAGGGGGACGATTTCTTTGATGGGTTGAGCCAGCTTGTAATAGATGATGATCAAGTTGTGTTGGCTGGCTTGGAGGCTGTTGCTAAAATCAATGTAAGTTTACTTTTAATTGTTTTCAAAAAAACTAGGTTTCTTTTTGGTTGCTCATTAGTTTCTAATATGTTTTGCAACTGTTTTAATGCATTCTTTATTTTTTAGGTCCCCCCACCCAATCCAGATGTTGTTGGTGAAAAGTCAGATGCCCTTCATACTGATGAAGAAACTGAGGATACTGTCTCTGATACACCTCTGTTGGATAAGAGGAAGCGTGCTCCGGCCTTGAAATCTCCATTTGTTGATTTCGGGTCTGCTGATGTCGGGAGCACTCCAATGGAGCTTATGTCCTCAGGTTCTCAGTCTGCTGGCGATGATAGGGATTTCAAAATGGTGACTTATGTGAAGGGCCTTTATGCTCTTAATGATGCTTTTGCTGATCCCGTATCTACCGAGATTGAGGCAAAATTTGACTCTTGGATTGGTGAAGGATTGCTTAAACATCCCAGGTGACTGTTTTTTATTAAATCTGTTTTTGTATTATTTTTTTTTCCAGCTTTTATTCTTTGTTTTAATGCTGTTTTTTTGCTGTTTTTTTGTTGTTGTAGGCATTATAATTGTTATGAAGACGGCGCAAAGAAATTTACCCCGGGTTTTAGGCTAGGTGTTGATTATGTTGAGGATAAAACTTGGTTTTACCATTTGGCCACATGCGACATGTTTATGAACGACTCGGTAAAGTTTCCAATTTATATTGTACTTATGGTAGTTTGTTTTTAGTTTCTTTATAAATGTTTTTTAGTTTTGATACTACATTTCAGTTTTTTTAAAGTTGTTAAACCTTTTCATTTGTGTTTCTGTGTTGTTTTTTTTTTCTCAGCATATGAACACCATATTCTATTACCTTCGGAAAAAAGGTAAGTATTCTTCCGCTGTGACGTTGAATTTCGCAACCACTGATTGTCTTTTTGATGATTCCATCCAAGCATTGTACCACAAATTTAACAAGGCCAAGTCAATGAAGACTAAGATGTCACACATTCACGTTGCCCACCCAATTGCGCATTACATCCGAGGTATGCGCATTCCTTGTTCCAAGCCTTGGTATGAAGCCGATCACGTGCTTTTCATCATCAATTTAAGAAGGGAAAGTCATTGGGTTTTTGGGCGTCTTGACGTGCACGAAAGGATGTTATTTCTGTACAATTCTTTGAGAACCGCGAAGATGAATGCCGCAGCTAGGAATGCGATGAAGGCTTATTCCGTGTTGCTGCCTTTGTTTTTCGATTTACTTGGGTTCTGGAAGAATAGAGCACAAGTTCCTGCCTCAGTTTCTGACCCTACAGCTCCATTCAGAATCGTGGAGCTTAGTGGTATTGCGTCTCAGCAGAAGAAGTGAGTGTTTCTTTTAAGTTTCTTTTATGTTGTTTTTTAGTTTCTAATCTGTTTATTTTTTCTATATGTTTTTTAACAGTGATTGTGGAGCATATGTTGCTGCCTTTGCTGAATTCTTTATACACGGAAAGGATGTCCCTGCAGACTTTGACATCGAAGTTTATCGAACCCGACTTGCTTCACTTTTCTACTCGTACGGACAAAGGAAAATTGACGAAAGTATTGACAGCGAGGATGAGAAGCAATCCAAGTCTTCTAAGGCATCTAAATTGAAGAAATAGGAACTTTTAATTTGGTGGCTCTATTATGTTATTTGTTGAATCTATTTACTTGACAAGTTTTAGTGTTGTTGTGTGTTTAAAACTATGTAGCTGGTTTAAAACTTTTAGGATATTTGACATTCACTCCTTATAATATCTTTATTGTATAGGTTTGTATTTCCCAAAGTTGTGTGTTTTTTTAATTGTTCAAGTTCTTATATACGGTCGCACAACTATGGAGAAACTATTAACCAACTAAATACAAACTATGTTTTCATTTTTCTAAAATAGTGCTATGAATGTATATTTATTCTTCGTATTCCATTAACTGTTTTCCCTTATTCAAGTTATGTTTTATCAATTATTGACTGACTGCCTTTAAAACTGTAAAGAATAAGTCATTCCGGTACTTAATATTTTACAAAGGGTCGCAATTGTAACAAAACGATTTTAAAACTATTAAAAAACTGTTTCAAATTTCATAAAAATGAAATCCCATGTATTTAGAGCATCTTAGATCAACCTGTTTGAATTTGCACACAAAATTTAACAATTCAAATATTTCATATGTATCTATTTTATTGCTTGATTGTTGCATGTCTTTCGATTGTGTCCGTGTTGTCCACATTTGCCGCACCTGTTATGTTTTTTTGTATCCCATTCAGATAAAAACCTTCGTTTCCTTGGTCTTCCAGATCTTATTTTTTGGTTTGGTGGCAGAACAATGATATCTTTTATGTTTTGTGGCACATCCCAAGTTGTGTGATTGTGTACCGGATATGTTGAGCCGCTGTATGTTTCAAGCCATGTTCGCGTGGTGTAATAACCCGAACAGTAGTTGTAAACATTCAAGTTCATCTCTTTTATAACAGCAAGCGCATGAGCACACGGTAACTCATCAAGTTGGAATCTGTTGCAACTGCATGTTTTCTCCTTGAGGTTGATGACCCATGATCTGGTTAGTTCAATGACTTCGAACATGGTCTCGTTTATTGGTTTTACCTGCGGATTAAGTGTAAAACTGTTAATATGTATAACAACGAAAAACAAACTATAAAGAAACTAAAATGAAACTAAAATATTTAACATGTCATTACATTTTCTGTCAATGATTCCACAAAGTTGTCGACTAATTTCTTTTCTGCTGTAGGTGTTAAAAATGTTGTTGTTTTCTGTGCTTTTTTCCTGTTTGTGTATGTCCATTGTTGAATCAATGCTCTCAATGACTCCATCAGTGTTGTGATTGGTAGCTCTCTAGCTGCCAAGTTTGCTGCATTTAGAGATTCAGCAATGTTTGAAGTCATAGTTGAATACCTGTTGTTTTTGCAGTGGTATCTTGACCATTTGTGGTATCCAACTTGTTGTAAATATGGTCTTACACGGATGTCCAAGCTGTCCAACTCGCTCATATGGTATTCAAATTTCCTCTCTGTGTATGCTCTGGCTGCAGCGAAGAATGGTTTATCCAGCTTGCTTGCATTCTTCTTGAAGGTTGCTTTTAGGTTGCTTAACAGGTGGTATACACAATAGCAATGTGTGATTTCTGGAAATACTTGACAAGCTGCCTTACTTATGCTCTCATGTCTATCTGAGATCAAGCACTGTTCCTCTCTAATCCCATATGTTTCTCTCACTTTTGTGAAAAACCATTGCCATGAGTTGTTGTTTTCTGAATCCACAACAGAAAAAGCTAGTGGAAAAATGTGCCCATTTGCATCCTGTGTACAAGCAGAGAGCAGTGTACCTCCATATGTTGATTTAAGGAAAGTTCCGTCAACAACTATTATAGGTTTGCATTTCTTCCATCCTTTTATTGATGCATCCAGTGCGACAAACAAGTACTTGAAGCTGTTGTCATTCTCTGTTTCCATGTGCACTATTGTTCCGGGATTAGTTTTTTGCAACATGTGCAAAAAACCGGGCAGCAACCTGTATGATTCGTTGGCTTTTCCTCGTAATTCTTCTTGCGCGTGCTCTTTGCTTCTCCATGCTTTCATGTAGTTCATTCTGACCCCATACTTGTGTTTCATTTCTCCTCTGATGTCTTGTGGCGTTTGAGTTGTTTTTATGTTGGTGAACCGTGGTTTGATGTAGTTTCCAATCAATTTCGTTGTAGCTTGTCTCTTGTCGGCAAGTCTGATGTTTAGATCACAAGTGTGTATCACCTTTCTGTCGTACTTTCGAATGATGAATGACTTTGTTGGACCGTTTCTGGATGCTGTTAGTGCCCACTTGCATTTTGGATCCAAACAACAAATCTTGTATGTTCTTGCACATGATTTTTTAACTCTGAATTGGAAGTTGTTCCTAATTGCATAGAAACCAAGCACACTCTGCAGTGTTTCTTTGTCTTTGTATATTTGTGCTTCTTCTATTTCTCGGATGATGCGGATCCGTGATTAGTAGTTCGTCATAATCTGTGATTTCGGTTCCTTTTTTCGTTGTTTTCCGGCTTGCTCAACCATTTCCTCTGCCACAAGTTTTGCATAGTCCATGAAGTCAAAACTTTCTTCCCCAAATTCCAGTACTCTTGCTTCAATTATATGTTGTTGATTTGTTGAGTCTTCTGTTGTTGCTGCATTGTATTCGATTGGTTGGAAGGCGCTTCTATGTGTAATTAATGAATTGTCATTTCCAAAGAATGTTGCATCGATGGTTGTTGTTGGGTTGTTGATGACATTCACACACATTGGGTATGTTGTGAAGTCGGGGTCTTCCAGTTTGAGTTGTATGTAGAAATGCAGGCTTTGATCATCCTTTATCCTCAATGGTTGGTATCCTTCCTTCACTTGATATTTCAGTTGCAAAACAGTGTTTTCTTGGTTGCATTCCAGGGCATCTTTGAGTTTCTGTTGCAAATCTTCATAGTTACAATTGGCAGAAATGTAGTGTCCACTGGCTTCATAATTTTCATAATTCATTCGATCATCGAATTTTCCATTGTAGAAGACTAGGAATGGAATGTCTTTCCTTTCCTGTGTTTTTGCAATGGTTATTAGTCCGAGGCAACGAATTTTAAAACTGGTTTTATTATGTTATGAAATAGAGTACAAACTTACTTCTATCTCTGTTCCTTTGTTCAAGCATTGTATTTCCTGTCCTGATTCCTGATTTTGCCATTTTTTTGGTTGTTAATAAACTACAAAGAAACGAGAATAAAACTATTAAGAAACTTCATTTAAATTTTGGGAAGCTAACCATTTCTCAAACTGTTCTGTCCTCTATCTTTTCCACAATAAATTCCTGCAAAAAACGTAATGAAACTATTATTAAATGATTATGCAACTGTAAACCAACTGAAAAACCACAATTATATCCCCAAAATTACATAGTTCTTACGCATTGTCATTTTTCATCATGTTTATTCGAATCAGATCGATTTACAACTATTATAAAACTAATTTGCTACCATTAACATAGATCTTACCTTGTATATATGCTAGCTCTTGGTACTTGTCATATAACACTTCTTCATGATTTCTAAACCATTTTCAAACGATAATGCAACTGTAAGCCAACGCAAAAAAAAAATAAACAAAAGTTATTAGTATCCCTTGTTTCCTTAATCAGAATCAGTTCTTGTTTATGGGTTTTACCATATGAATTTCCTGTTGCACACCAGTGAATCAACCAGAATGCAACCAAAAATTGCCGTGTATCATTGTTGAAAAAAAAATTCAGTTCATACCTTTTTTTTTTTTGGATTTGAGGGGGAGCTCCAGATCTGTTCAATACAGATTTACATTGCTTCAATCTGAATTTTCGACGATCGTTTGAGTGATATTGCACTATAAAAAACGAAATCAAATGTTGAAATTCAGTTTCTCCACGGTTGTCCTGCTCTTTTTTTTAAAAAAATTTCTGTTTAGATCGTTGGATTTGTTCGTTTCCTATTGAAATTCGACGGGATTTACAGTTGTTTTACGTTCGATCTGGTTTCATTCTGGTTGCGTGGCCGACTGCATCGATGGAGCTTCATTCATCCTCTCCGTTTGTGACGTGCGGCTGAAGGTAAGGGCAAGTGGTATTTTTGTAATATTTTCATTTTGGGCTGTACAAATGTTCATTGGGCCGGCCCACAGTATTGTTGTAATATTTTTCCATTTTTAGAATATTCCTGTTTTTTTCCCTTAAAAAAATCAACTTAAATTAAATTTTTAAAATTAATTTAAATATTTTTTTTTTAAATTTTCTTTTCACATTATTTTATCTTAATATCAATAATAATTTTATTTTTATTTTTATATTTTTCTAAAAATCATGTATAATTTTTTTTTTAATTTTGCTAATGAATTTTCATATAATTTTTTATTTAAGTTTTTTTGTGTTAATATTTAAAATATATTTTATTTTTATTTCATAGATTTTTTTTGAAGAATATGAAAAGGAAGAGAAATTTTTTTAAATTTTTTTTTTCAAAAAAAAAAAAATAATTTGCGGTCAAACCTCCTTATGTTTTAATTTTTATACCGTTTACCCCCTTTTCTTTTTTTAAATGGCTAAACCCTCTTATCTTAGTAAATGTTAGCAAAGTTAAAGTTTTCATCCTATTTGGTGTTATGTGCAGCTTGGACTTGTCAGATGTATATAAAAGGGATTTAGCTACTAAAAAAAAAGGTTAACGATATAAAAACTAAAACATAAAAGTGTTTAGCCACAAATTACTCAAAAAAAAAAAAACTAATCTAAATTAAATATATATATATTTTATATAAACTAAAAATATTAAAAATTCGCCTAATTATGTTGGGTGTAAATAAAACTCTCATTAATTATATTTTAATAGTTAATTCAATAGAGCTCACTAGTTACTACTACACTTATAATCATAGTCGTAGAAGTTTGTCCATTGCTATACTACTAAGATCTTCTCTAATAGTATTCTTTATTTTTTTAGCTAAATTTTAAGTAAAATAGTTAAAATAAAATTAAAATTAAAGAATCATTTTTATTATTCTTGTTCCAAGCTCTTTAGTTAGTATTTGATTATTTTAATAATATTTTATAATTTGAATTTGTTAAATATAAATTAATTTAATAATAATAAATTAATAGTAATTTTGATTAAAATACTATTAAAAAAATTAGCAAAAAATTCTATTGTTGAGAATTATTTTTTATATGATTAGAGCTTATTTTTTTTAAATTTCACTCTCTATTTTAGAGAACATGCATGGTTAGAGATACTATAATAATATTTACATCAAATAGGAGAAACTTAAGTTATGTATTTTAAGAAAAAAAATATATATATATATTTTAATTAATTAAAATGTATATTTTTATTTAAAGGTGGTACTTATGAACAAAAAAAATTAGCTTAAGTTATTAAGTTATGCTCCTTTTAACTTTTGAACTCCTTTTTTAAATTAAGCGTTTATATATTACAATACATAATCTGAAACTCAAATTAAGACGTTAAACACACGTGCATATGTTAGGACCACTTAAGCTAGCGTTGAGTACTAAGCTTTGAGCTCATACCAATAAAAATAATATTTAGCATTTTAACATTGTAACTAAACTTTTCACTATAAAATTACAATCAGTCTCCAAGGAAAGGACTTGAACTTGAACACCCCTCTCTATGGCACCGTTTCACTCCGAAGCAGCACAATAGTCTCTAATATACCATTCTAGTCGTAAAAAAATAAAGGGAAATTTGAATTTCTATGCTTACATTAAGGAATAATTTTTTCCCTAAACTTAAAATAGGGAATATTAGTAAAATGGGATAACATTTTCTTAATTCCCACAATACCCCCCCATTTGAAACCATCAGCCCTCTCTCTCTTTCGCCTCTCTTTCTTTCTTTCTCTATTTCTCTCGGTGCCGCACCCACACACCCACGGCAGACCACCCACGGCAGACCACCCACGCCGTCGACGCTCAAACCATTTCACCGCCCCCACCCCCAAATGCACCACCACGGCTCACCTCCACCACCCACCCACTGTACCGCCCCCTCTCACTCTCTTCGTCTCTCTCTTGAACCGAACAGAAAAAAAAAAAAACATATGGTCCGATGGTCGGACCACATGGTCCGATGGGGTTCGACCAATCGGACCCATCAGACCATGTGGTCCGACCATCAGACCATATTTTTTTTTTTTTAAGGAAAACGAAGAGAGAGATGGACATGGTCCGATGGTCGGACCACATGGTCCGATGGGTCCGATTGGTCGGACCCCATCGGACCATGTGGTCCAACCATCGAACCATATGTTTTTTTTTTTTTCGGTCCGAGAGAGAGAGACAAAGTAGATAGAGGGGGGTATTTTTGGAGTTTTGAAAAAAGAGTCATATTTTTCATAGTGTAAAATGTATTGGTTCAAAAAGGAAATTTTGAAAATTTTTAAGTATAGAAAATCAAATTTCCCAAAAATAAATATGACCCATTAATAGAATGTGACAAAATTCATGAGATCACATAGTTTATTATGTCTGACTATATTATATAGAAAGCTACACAAACATGTTCCCTTAATTTTCAAGGATTTCGTATTTCCATGTAACATTTTAGTGTGTTTACATAGAAAATGCAAAGGAAACTATAAAACTGGAATTGGGTGAAAAAAAAAACAACAATTGAAGCTACCAACGAACAGAACGTTTTATACAAAACTGGTCCAAAACAGGAATTTGAACAATACAAATCATGAATCTACCATGTGATTATGGTCTTTTTACTCATTCATATTCTACATTGTAATTGCTGGAAAGATATGGTCTAAGAAGATTCAGCAGCGGCTTTTTCAGCTGCTTCTTCCTCTCGAAACTTCTTCAACGATGGAGCTGGCCTTACAACAATGCTTTTCTTCCATTGCCGGTCTAGCTTTCGGGACAATCTCTTATTTATTCCCTCCTCTAGTTCTCTTTCCCTTCTTACAGTAAGCATTCGAGCAATCTATTTAAAATAACCACATTTGCATAATCAGTACACCATTAAAACAAAATCTTGAAGAGAAAAATAAATATCTATTAAAGGCTTATAAACAAGCTTTAGAAATTCAAGAATGGAAGTATAATAAACATGTCAAGAGACAGTCTACAGATTTTCAAATGAGCTCAATAGGAGATCACTTCAATTGTTGCTTTTTTTTATAAGCGCCCTCATTTCCTCATCCAAAGAACAGTAACAATAATGATACAATAATTACACTCAAAAGCATAATCTAATTTCTCAACAAAGCAAATCACCTCACCTAGTCCTAGATAGCAGTTGGAACTGCCAGGAGAACAACCAGCAGATGCAACATAAATTAATTTTACTCCTCACTGAGAAGGTGATAGAGATGAATCTTGTATGGTATGCATAATGGTGGAAAGTCATCACATACAATGCCACATAAACTGATTTTAAAGCATTTACACAAGAATTTATACATAACCACAAGCTTAGCGCAGCAATTTGATGCCAGCTAAGATATTCTGATTTACCATTAAGTAAAGGTAACAGGATTAAGCTCTTCACCACCCATTGAATCTTTGAGAAATATAGACTGAATCACAGTCTTATCTTGCTTCTAAAGCTTCACTATACAAACATATGTCTATAAGAAGGCTACACATATTTCCAAGGCTCTTGCTCATGCGGCCACTTAACAATTAGGCATCAACAAACTCAAAACAAATATTGAGTATATATCTGCTGTTTATAATAGTCAAGAGCTTTAATGGCAAATACAATCCAAGTACATGTATAACACAAAATGCGAATGCTGAAGCTGTAATGTTATATGTTATCAGTAAAACATGTTCAAAAAAATCAAAACTAGATTAAACCCATCGAACTTATCAAAAAAAAAGATTAAACCCATTGACCCAATTAGCAAGATGTTCCTACCAGAGTTAGTAACAAAAACAATCACCTATGTTTTTACTTGTTAAAAATTGATTTAAGCCTTTTAATCAAATATTTCTCCGCACAAACTAGGATAGGAATTAGAAACTGAGTCTTTTTAGCAATATACAATTAAAAATTCTTTTGCAAGAATTTGAGTGGGAACTCATTCGCTGAAATATCAAGTACCACATATGCAAAGATATTGTACTCAGCAAAATCTCTCCTCCTAAACCAATTAAGTTCAACATTTCGAAATCAAACAAGAGAACAACGAGAGAGGAGAGAGAGAGAAAGAAAGTAAGACCTTTTTGCGCATGCGACGGAACTCGCTGGCCTTGAACTCATTACGAGCCGATTTCTGTAGACGAAGCATGAGAAGATCACCCTTGAGGTCAATAATCTCGTCATTAATTTGTTCGGTGGTTTTGGCTCTGATTTCTTTAAGTTCTTCATCTCGCTTGGCCATCATGACTACAGAAGAAGAAGAAGAAGAAGCCTTTGAAGAAATGGGGGAAAGGGAAATGGGTTGAATTCGGAGTGCATTGAAGAAGGAGGACTTAGGGATTGGAGAGAGAAGCTTTGGAGAGAATGTGAGTGTTGAAGGTGAGACTATGGATATGGAGCTCAACATCTTTCTCTGTATATCTTCTGAGTTCTCAATTTCAGCTTTGGAAGTAGATAAGGCCGCCTACCCTTCCTCCCAGTATTTTTCATACAGCCACTCGTGGGTTTGGTACCGTATTTATTTGAAGGTCCTCTTGTTGGGTAAAAAATCTGTAAAAATAAATCATTCTTTTAAAGGTAATTTTTATTTTTATTTTATTTTTTTTTTAAAAAAAAAAAGGTTTAATAATACCTATCTAGCTTAGCTTCTACAATATTTTTTAACTTTAGAATAAAAAAAAAAAAAAAATTATGGGGTTTGAATAAAAACTAAAAAATGGCTAATTAGTAATTTTTTCCTCCGAACTTTGACATGTACTAAATCGTGCCCCTTAACTTTTTTGGCCGTTAGAAATTCCCCCGAACTATTGAGATTGTTAAATTTAAGGACTTTTGTCTAATTTCATTTAATTTTACTGTTTCAGTGATTGTTTATGTACTAAACCATGCTCTCCAGACTTTGATATCTATCAAATCATGCCCTCAAACTTTGATATGTACTAAATCATGCCCCTTGAACTTTCATCCATGTTAGAATTTTTTTACTAAAATTAGACAAAAGTCCTTAAATTTAACAATCTCAATAGTTCGGGGGGAATTTTTAACGGCCAAAAAAGTTCATAGGGCACGATTTAGTACATGTCAAAGTTCCGCGGGGGGGGGGGGGGGAGAAGAAGTTAAAATGAGAAGCTATTTTAAAAATTAAAATAATTTACATAATTTTTAATTTACTCACAATTTTTTTTTTAATGATATCTAAATACTTTAAAAAACATTTTTCATTAAAAACTCGTCATATAATAGTTATTCAAATAGTAAAAATAAGACAAAGTTTATACTTATATTATACTTCTAGTTATTAGCGAATGTAGAAGCTCAACCAAACAAGACTGGTGTCTTTTACTATTACTATTGTTAGGGATGGGAAAAAAATATTCGAACCCAATGGGTTAGTATTTTATTCCTTCATATTGAATTGTTTACATTATTCTATGCTTAATTTTATGATTAATATTTTGATCTTGTTTAGACAGCCGCTAAATTAAGTTTTACATTACTCTACTATCATTCTTAGAATTTCTAATCACCTAATAGTCTAGGATTCTAAGTTTAAGTGATAATTTGCTTTTAATAGTATTATGACGGGTATCGTTATTTCTGATGAAGAGTAAGACTAAGTTAAATGAATTATATGCTAAATTAATTTGTTGCTTAGATTAACTTGTCTCCATAAAAAAAAAAAATCTAAGTTAAATAGATTGCATGCTTCGTGGGCCTACTGCTTAGTAAAAAGATTTATTTATTAAGCGCTTTGTCGTAATTAATTGTAATAGGGAGACTGGGATAAGTAATAATTTGTGGTGTTAATAGTTTAATTTTAGAATAAAATATAATATTTGCTATTGTTGTTCTTGATTGATTGTTGGAGGTGGAGAATAATTCTTAATTGTCATTCGTTCTTTATTTTATTTTTATGTTATTTAATTGCAACTCAAAATTCCCCTTTAATTTCTATTTGATAGTGAATAATAAATTAATCATAGTCCTCGTGGGATCTACCCATACTTACTTTTATACTAAAATAATTAAAAATATTAGAATAAAAAAATTAGTAAATTTGATACGGCATACGACATGCATCAAATTTTGGGCGTCGTTACCGGGGACTATTGTATTATTTTATTATTCATATTTAATTTATGTTTTACTAACGAGTTTTTATTTTGGCAATCTTAGGTGTACATGTCTAGTGCATACGATACTCAAGAGAGACTATCAAGGGTCAAACAATATCTTGAGTTATCGTCTGCTTCTCGATCATCGAAGAATATCCTCAGCAACCCACTCTTTCAACCTCTTGAACCTGTTAAAGAGCCATTATCAGCTTTTCTCGATTCTGATTTTGACGACTCGGTTAATTCTCGCAGTACCATGGCTCAAAATAGGACGTTGAAAGAGTTGACCTCGCCAAATGTTGACCAACAACCACTGTGCATCCATTATCCACCCTTGGATGTGTAACGCCCCAATATTTTGCCTTATTTTACAAAAATACTATTTTCATGCATAATTTGAAAAGATAAAAAAAATAATTTAAATACAACAGTGGATTTTAAAAAAAATCAAAATGCAACAGAGAAGGATCCTTCATTTGTAAAACAAGATACAGTAAGTAAATAATTTTAAATAATGCATTTCCACTGTGTTAGATTTATCAACTGCTTAAAATAAAACTAAGGCACCACCAGCGTTCTAGATCGTTTGTGCGCCCGTAGCCGCTCACAGTATACGTACCAGAACTGACCCTGCTCACTATACATACTTCCCTGTCTAATACCTGTAGGGGGAAAGTAAGGGGGTGAGCTAAAAGCTCAGTAAGGAAATGCTTATCAAACAATACCATATAATATCACACATACCATTAATGTATTTATTAAGTTTTAGCAATATCATACATGCTCTTTTATAACTATAACCAAATAACTGTACATATAGAAACCTTTATCATACAAGTCTATACTATTTGTTCACACCGTACACATATACAGAGATCATAACTCCAATATCATACTCATAACATAATCATATCAATACTATAAATAATAATAACATTATCACAACATTGGCATATCATAGCCATTACTTACATAACCCGGGCCTAGCCTGACCCTACAATATCCTGGGCCTAATCTGCCCATATAATAACATGGGCCTATGCAGCCCTACCATTGTTATAGGATAGGGTATCTCTATATTCAACAGTAACATTACTGTATCATACCCACCATAA
This sequence comes from Cannabis sativa, assembly GCF_029168945.1. Lineage (NCBI taxonomy): Eukaryota > Viridiplantae > Streptophyta > Magnoliopsida > Rosales > Cannabaceae > Cannabis > Cannabis sativa. Next base: position 63,590,008 of record NC_083604.1, on the reverse strand, counting down.
CAATCTCATACACGACTCAGTAAAATGCAGGGTAGGGTATCTCTACATTCAACGGCCTTATCCCGTATCATACCCCACCATGGTCCCCCACTTTACCTGAGACGTTAGCATACAACATACAACATACAACATGCAACATACAAATATATCATACAACATACAACCTGAAACATACAAATACAACATACAACATATACAAGTCATACAACCATAATCTATGTATCAATTCACAAACTCATATTGTGTCCATACCACACATTCTCAGTACCATATACATATTCATAATAACAAATCATAAATCATATTTCAATATATAAAGAATTTAAATTTATGCAGATAAACACATAGAAAACTATCTAATTTCTTTACCTCAAATCCCGTTGCTTAAGAGTTGTTATCTCGTCACTACTACCTATAATAAGACATGGGTCAAGGCCCTAATATTAAAATTCGTACTCATACAGTACAGCAGAAAGATTACTATTTTTGACCAACAACTACACTAATTCAGTAAAAGTTGTCTTCATAAAAATTATAGAAAATTCCATTATCTTTCCAACGATATAAAGATCATTAAAAATAGATTAAAACTGAGAGAGTTATGATTGTTTTACTGAAACTATTTCTGAGAAGGAATATGGAGTAACGAATTATACGACTTAGCAAAAATACAAACTTTTTGTATTGAAAGGTTCAGAACTAGAAGATAACATCTTCATGAAAGTTTTAGGAAATTAAATTCCCTTTCCAATGATACCAAAATCTCTGAAATTGGAATTATATTCAAAGAGATATTACAATTTTACCAAAACAGTTTTGGAAGAACAAGATTCAAGAAACGAATTACATGATACAGAAGGAAACTAACTTTTCGACATAGTATAACTCCGAATTCACGAAATATTTCTTCATAAAACTTATGGAAAATTGAATAAGCTTTAAAACCATATATAGATCATTAAAAATGGACAAGAACTGAGAGAGTTATGGTATTTTAAGTGAAAGTACTTTTTCTGGGAATATGAAAAAAAACGATTTACAATAACATCAGAAAGATGATAATTTTCGACATAGAATATCACCTAACTGGTGAATAGTTTATTCATAAAAATTTTAGATCATTGAATAAGCTTTCTAACGATACAAAAATCGCTGGAAACGGATTAATATTGAGAGAGATATGACTATTTTACTAAGACAATAATTTTCAGAAAAAAATAAAAACGAGATTTCATAGTTTAACCTAAAAGTTCACAACAATAAGTGGAAGAACTCTCTTACCTCTTGATGACTCTTCTTAATCAGTGCTAGATCTTGAAATCTCAAATTATTAGAATGGTGATGATGATCTCAATGTTATGTTGATGAAAATCATGAGTGTTGTTTGGCGAAGGGAATGAAACAAGAAGGAAAATTATAAATCTTTGATAGGTAGCGAGATGGATAACTTGTAGGATATAGGATTTTATGAGTGTCCTCTCTAAGAATTGTATTCAGGCTGAAAGAAAGAGATTGAGATTGATTTTTATTTTTCGGTTAGAGACTCTGCATATTACGTATCAAGAATGTGATAGATTTAGGTTTTATAATCTAATTAAATCTATAAAAGAAAATAATAAAATAACCCCTATAATCTGATGCTAATTTAACTCTAAATAGAATAATTAAATAAAAATCTTGTTTGTTAGATATAAGTTTTAAATTTAAATTTTAAAACTTAGGGTTTCTATACTAAACTTAACAGGTCGTCACTTTGTAACCTAATTTTGACCCCAATAAAGTTAAAATTACGATAAATCTATTTCTACATAATTGATATATCTTTGAATTATCTTTCCAACGCCACTGAAATCACCTCAATCCGAGCTCTAGAACTCCAGATATGATCGTTTTAGTAAAACAGTTTTTAATCCTGCGAATTTATCCAAACCTACGAATTTTTAACATTAATTAATTAAACTCACTAAATATATTATAAAACCCTAATGGACCTTCATATTGGGCTTTAATTAAACGATTACTTACTCTGTAAAAATACCATAATATTTTACTTTCGTAGTTAATACAACTTTAACTCTCTCTAGAAAATTGGTACAACTACTCTAAGCAATAATATCAACTCACTAACAACACAAAGAAACAAGATAATTATCCTCGCTCAATTAATATCCAAAAAAAAAAAAAATTAAATACTATTTTAATCTGGATATTACAGGATGTCAACTTTAAACTTAAATCGGGCCTCATCCACTTATTGCCCTCTTTCCATGGGTTTCTCGGTGAAGATCCCAACAAGCATCTAAAGGAGTTTCATATCGTCTGTTCTAGTATGAAACCTCCTTTAGTGACTGAAGAACAAATTAAGTTGCGGGCCTTCCCTTTCTCATTGAAGGATGAAGCTAAAGAGTGGTTGTACTTACACTTGGAGTAAGTGTTATGTTCTTTCCAGGACATTAGTAAAGTATACTAGTTTCGAATGTATGGAGTATACATTGGACTGGACCGATATTGCAACTAAGTTAAGATATTACAAACTTACCGTTATATATATCTTTCCAAGTCAATATCAGTAGTTGATCTTAAGATTAAAAGAATCTAAATCCTGATATGCTTAGGCTCAACTCAGGAGTGCTATTCATGTTTTTTGATTTATTAGTTAAGCCTACTTTTGGGTGAGGGTGATACGTATATTTTGGGAACATGATAGTATGATTGAGTGGGAGTGCTGAACATAAATATGGAATCTATAGCTTCTACTGGTGTATAGAAGTCAAGTGATGATTCCCTTCGAGCTTAGCAAATAGAAGTAAATGGATGAGCTCTTATTTAACTGACTAATTATTAGATCACTAAACACCATTTACAGGTAGCTAAGTGTTTTAAGGGGCAAAATACATTGAGGGGTGAGAACGGTAAAGAAATCCCATCTCGATGTAGATCATCTATATAGAGGATCTTTAAATCACAATAAGATTATAACAATGGTTAAATGAGATAGCATATTGATATCGTGGAACATATAATATGCTCTATATAAGTCTGAGAGTGTAATTCTAAGTTCTAAGAGTGGATTCAACGAAGAATTAATAAGTAGGAATTTACTTGGTAAATTTGGTTCACTTATTGGAAGCTCAGCATATAGATCCATGGTCCCCATTCTAGTTGAGAACATTCTGCTTGTAAGACTCATTAATTGATTCGTGATTGATCAATTATAATTCTAAAGTTAGACTATGTCTAATTTGTGAACTTTCACTAAGCAAGGGTGAAATTGTAAAGAAAAGAGATTCTAGGTTTATTTATTTATTAATGGACTTTATATGTCTAGTTAATAATTAAATTAAATGATAATATTATTTAATAATCTATTTTAGTTATTAAATAATTAGTTTTGACATTTAAAAGGTTAGAATTGAAAAATTGGCGTTTTTGAGAAAATAGAAATAAAATTTGTTAAAACTACAAAATCAAGTGGGGCCCACTAACACACCATGGCCGACCACTATTTGTGGAATTTCAAATTAATATTTTCATTATTTTAATGCCAAATAATTCCTAACCTAAACCTAGTAGTTGCCTATAAATAGAAAGTGATGGCTCAGTCAAAACACATGCTTTTCATTAGTTATCTGACAGAAAATTCTCTCTTCAGAAAAACTGAGCCTTCCCTACTTTCTATACCTGGCCGAAACCCCTTCTCTCTTTTCCTCTTATAAATTTCGTGACCCTAGTGAAAGAGTAAGTGCCCATACACAGCAAGCAGTAACTCAATCATAGATTGGAAGACTGTGAAGGATCAAACTCAAAGAAGAAGGACATTCGGGCTCAGATCTTGATTATACTCTGCTACAGAAAGGATACAAGGGTTAGAGATCTGAGTAGAAGGAGACATTAATTCTGTTGCATCAATGTAAGGTTTTCTTAACTTTATATGTGTTTAATTTATCGTTTTAGAAAGTTCATATTTAGGGTGTTAAACAACATACTTGTGAGTAGATCTAAGATCCTGGTAAAATGCTTTCCAACAACTGGCCTCAGAGCCATGGTAATTGATTTGCTTGCAAGAAATTTGGACTTTAAAACGATTATTTGTTATTTGGATGGTTTCATGTTGTATTGAGTGTTATATGATGATTGATTGATGTTTGTGAATTTTCGTGAAAAATAATTGAAATTTTGTTTCTGGAATTATTTTTATTGGATAGTATGGAACAGAACTCAATTTCGATTTAATTTGAATTAGTTATGATTTTTTGAAGATTCGAAAAAAGATAAGGTGACTGTGCATCATCACGCGCGCGGAACCGAGTTAATAATTTTTTTTTATTTTCGAAAATAAATAAATTTTTTTTAATTTTTCGAAAATTAAATATTATTTTATTTTATTTTTTGAAAAATAAATTAATATTATTATTTATTTTATTATTCAAAATTAAATATTTATTTTAATTTAATTAATTTCGAAATTTATTTATTTAAAATTAAGTAAATCCTACTTCCAACTATCCAGCTAGCCTTGTTGCAGGAGTATGTGGTTTTAGCTTGTGTGTAAGTTTTTTCAAAACCTATTATTACTTCATTGCAAATAGCCATGGTTACTTTTTGCCAGATCTAATGATCTGATGGCTCCCTTGGTCAAGTTAATAATTTGTAACAGGTAAATTTTACAATCTTCTTTCATCTGTGTATAACCTAGCAACATGATAGGATCCATCCATGTGTGATGTGTGTACCTGTGTGAGCCTATGTGTTTATTTTATTATATAGATGCATATAGGTTGTTGCTAAATAAAATATCACACCATGATAGATTTTATTTAGGTCCATTTAGATTTTTGGACCTATTCAATTAATAACAGTTATTTATTTTAAGGTTAAATTCCTCTCTTTTGGGCCTTGTGTGAGAGTTGGGAGCCATAGAAGTGGGTACGACATACTGAACCCAGCTCCCCCTCACATGAACTACCCCAATTGTGAAGGCCCATTTGCCTGATTTGAATAACTGTACTAGATTAATTATATTAGTTTGACCTAATAAAATTAAATTAGCAACATAATTAACTTTTAAAATATATGAAATTTATTTTCATTTTAATATTTTAAAGTTAATTTTAAGAAAAACACCTTTAGTTTTAGATATTATTTCTAGACAAAACTATTTGTATTTTTCTTGTATTTAATTAAATAAAGAATTTTAACTAACTAGATTCTTTCTGGAGCTTATTTAATTAAATATTCCTATTTAAGTTATAAATTAGTTGTATCAACTGATTTTTCTTATCTAACTTAAATTTGAATATTTTATTTAAATTTTAAATTAAGTTGAGGAATTCTAGGCATTAGTTATTAAAGATTCTTAAGATATTTTTTAAGTTAATATGTTTTCGAATATTAACTTAAAATGAAATATTTTAGATATTTTTTAAGTTAATATCTTTTCGAATATTAACTTAAAATGGAATATTTTCAAATTAAGTGACTATAACTTAATTTTTGATATTTAATTAAATCTAAATTTGAAATTATTTAAGTTTTAGATTTTTTTTCTATACAACTTAAATTAGATATTTTTCAAATTTTTGTTGAAAAGATACTTAGTCAAATAAGATATTTTCTAGATAGTTATTTCTAGACTACTTATTATTTCTAATATTCAAATAGGAAAATTTTATACATTGTGAAATTAATTATTTAAATAATTAATTTTGGTACAATTCTATATTTTTCCTAGTATTAAACTAGAAATTAATAATTAAGCCTTATCTACACTTAATTATTTATTTCTTGAATTTAATACATTTAATTAAATTGAAAAATTTAAATATCTAAGTTGATTTTCATCATGATACTTAAATATTTATTTTTCATGACGCTTAATTAAATAGAAAATTATTTTTAGGTTGAAATTTAATTTTTCAACTTAAATTTAAATAATTTTCAATATATATATTATTTTATTAATCAATTTCGAAAAAATTGCATTTTAATTATGCAATATTTTTGAATTTATCTTGAAAAATAGATTGAGTTGCAAATTAATTATTTATTTTAATTAATTCTTGGGCCAACTTAAATCAATGATTTTTTCATATATTGATTAATTTAAAATAAAAGAAATTTAAAATATATATATTATTATTAGAAATTGAATTAACTAGTCAAAAGAAAATCTAGATAGGTGATATTTTTGCTTGAAGTATTTCTTTTCTAATAATTATTATTTTCGAAATTTGTATAATTTTTATACTTTATTTTTCGAATACAATAAATATATTCGCAAGGAAATTTTTAAGTTGCTAATTAATTTAAATTAATACAACTTAAATTAATTTACTTAATATTTATATTTAAGATTATTACTAAGATGGAAATAATTAATTTTATTTCAAATCACCATCTAAGTATAATTTTATAAATGTTATATTAAATTCTTATTTTGAATTTTTGATTCTAAATTTCGAATTTAATGAGTATATTTATTAGAATAATAAAGAAAATACATTTTAAAGAATGAACTTTATTATTATTAAGATATTCGATCTTCATTGTTTGTTTTACATCGCGTTTGTTTTAGTGAGTAATCCTCCCTAATGGAGGAACGTTCATTAGCAATTTCGCACCGTTTAATCTCGAAAGATAAGTAGTTTGTAAGTGTTTTATATGGTATAGATCACCCTAATGGTGGCGACCATATTTGACTTGCAAATTGCGAAACAATGGTAGTAGCTCATAAGATAGAATAGCCTTGACTCTCGCCTAAACGGGACAACGCTGGATTCCAATCTTGATCGAATAAAAGGTTGCTAGAATGTTTAACATTTTAGATGAGCTGACAACTCTATTCAATAGATAGTAGCTTTGACTCTCGCCTAAACGGGACACTGATATCAGTTTGTTCAAAAACCTTGGAAATTATTTAGGATTGAATTTTTTTTTAAGTATTTTCTCATATCATTCCTACTTGCTATGTGCTTATAATTTCTGAATTGATTTTGTGTTAAACCATTATTAATTTCTATTATTTTGTAGTATCCTGTATTGTCATACTGAATCCCATATTATCACTGTTGATTGAAAATAAGCTGAATGGATCTAACTTTCCTAAGTGGAATGAGAACATTAATATTGCTCTCATAGGAGAAAGTGCCTTGTTTGTTTTAACTGAGTCGTCACCTGAAGTGCCTGGGGATAATGCATCCAAAGCTGTGAAAGAAAAGTATGAGCGTTGGCAGAAAGCAAATGACAAAGCTCTATACTTTATGCTTTCTAGCATGGTTGACACCCTCAAAACTCAGTTTTCTAAAACCGAGAAGGCTGCTGAAGTTATGACGAAGTTAAATGAGCTATTCGGTAAGGCATCACTTCAGTCACGCTTTGACGCAACTAAGAAGTACATTAACGCACGGATGGAACCTCATCAAAACGTGCGTGACCATGTTCTCCTCATGGCAAGTTATTTCCAAGAAGCCCAGGATCATGGTGCTGAATAACAGTGCTACTCAAGTAAGCCTTATCTTGAATAGCCTGACTCCAGCATTTCTACCATACACATCAAATTATGTCATGAATAAGAAGGAAATTGACTTTCATGAGTTAGTCAATGACCTTCAAACTTATGAAAATTTGATTGGAGGACCCAAGAAGAAAGGGAGTAAACCTCATAATCCTGGGAATGGTAATGGGACGAACAAACCTGAAGCAAATGTTGCTTCTGCTTCGAAATCCAAATCGAAGAAGAAGTGGAAGAACACCAAGAAGCGAACAAAAGCCATGAAGCATAAAAAGGTTGCTCCTTCTGGTGATGCTACACTTAAGGGAAAGTGTTTCTACTGCAATGAGAAAGGTCATTGGAAACCCCAATGTCCTAAACTTCTTCCAAAGAAACAAGGTATTTCTATTTATAAACTTTAAGAGTTTTAGTAAATTATTATCCAATTGGATTTATGATTCTGGACTAACTTTGTTTATTTGTTTTCTTCTTCTTATAGGCCAAGCTACTTGAACTCAGATGAGTTGGATCAGAAAGCTGGACCAAGGGTGAAATCGTCCAGATGAAGATGAAGCTCTTCAATTTATTTTTGAATTAATTGTTTTAGTTTAAAGACAAATTGAATTTCAAATTTTAGTAAGGGATATTTATCCCTGTTTTTCTCATATTGTTGCAATTTTTTTTATTAATAAAGTTTCCTTTAATTTTCGAAATTCCACAATTGCAATTTATGAGATTGAGTTTCATTTACTTTATTTTCATCAATTATTACCGCATTATATTTATATGTTTGTATGTGTAAGTATTTTTTATTATTGATGCAAATTCTATAATATTTACAACTCTTCATAGAGTTATATTAAATAAACACTATAAATTTATTCTATGTTTATAAATAATTGTTAATTCTAATACAATTATTAAGAATTTGTTTAATAAAAGGATCTTTTGATCTGATAGGGGTGGAGAAAAGTTAAGAAAACTATGCAGTTCAACGATCTTTTATATCTAATGAACTCTGGATAGTATTCAACTCCACATAAACTCTATCACACTTAGAGAATAATGATCTTTACAACCTTTAGGGGTGGATCATAATCTCTATATACTTAGGGGTGGAGGTTATCCATAGTACCCTATATGTATATACTTAGGGATGGAGTCTATTCCACAATTCCCTATGTAACACATATCTTCTTTAAACATGGAAGTAATATAATGAGTTAGCTATTATCAATATAAATTCTTGATCTTGATTGTATGTTCCATTTTGATTTTACTGTTGTAAGTAAAAGTTTGATACCTATGAAAGTTCTTTCATAAAGTTTCACACTACCTTAATTGAGTGAAAGAATTTTAAAATTCTATACCCATATTCATCAGGTTGATACTTGTGATAGGTACTTAAGAACACTACTGAAAAGCAAATCTAACCATACACATGGATAGGTATAACTTATCAGAATTATGAGAATTAGATAGAGAACTCTAGTTCAGTCTATTCAAATGACTTGAACCTGGAATTCTTAATCCTCATGAAATATTATGGTATCTTAATTTTGATTACTTTATCTCTGGCATGTATTTTTCACTTCAAATACCAGTCTGCTATGTTGATGACTTAGTCTTAACTTAAAGTTTCAGACTAATACAAAACTCACAACTAGATAACTCTCCAAACAATCAGAGGTTAAAAGTATTATTTAACCAAACATCTGTTATTGAGTGGGAGCTATCTGAGATGTAATCAAATAGGGAACATTAGAAGATATTCAAGAAAGATTTATGAAAGTGATCTATATATTAGATATTAAGGAACTGTGTATCAGTTATCCTTGTATCTCACCAACTCATTTCGAGATCTATGAGATGGTGCTTACTTTGGGGGTGGAGGAATTATTCTATAATAATTCAAGCTCTACCAGAGAAGAGTTATAACTTTGTAAATTTCGAAAATACCAGAAAGTTATATTGCTGAAGAAAAGTCTACACTGTATTATCTCAATTCCATATTTTAAAATATGAGAGATATGTCTTCTGTTAATTCAGATATACTTTCAAAACAGTAAAGATTTCAGTATCCCTTGATGAGTAAAGCATATAGTAAAGGATGTTTCATAAGTGAATTTATGAACTAGTTTCCAGAAGTTTGGGTGGATTCAAATATACTACACTTGATCTGAAGATCAAGACATCAGATTGACCTATTTGCACAGTTTGTTTTATGTTAGTGCAAGTGGGAGTTTCTTGGGTTTTATGCCCTAAATAAAACTCTTTACAATCTGATTAGTTATCAATATAAGAAATTTGAAGTGATTGATGTTTGCATGAATTCTACATGCTAATGGTTTAATATGTTTATTACATTTACACACAGAATCAGTTAAATCCAGATCATATGTTTATTCACAATTACAGTATCGTCAACACAGTGGAATGTGATTGTGATCATATGAATCAAAAGACTTGGTCCCTGTTTCATCAGTGTTATTGGATTTACACTAATGTGATAATCAGCGATGATGTGTACTTACACTTGGAGTAAGTGTTATGTTCTTTCCAGGACATTAGTAAAGTATACTAGTTTCGAATGTATGGAGTATACATTGGACTGGACCGATATTGCAACTAAGTTAAGATATTACAAACTTACCGTTATATATATCTTTCCAAGTCAATATCAGTAGTTGATCTTAAGATTAAAAGAATCTAAATCCTGATATGCTTAGGCTCAATTCAGGAGTGCTATTCATGTTTTTTGATTTATTAGTTAAGCATACTTTTGGGTGAGGGTGATACGTATATTTTGGGAACATGATGGTATGAGTGAGTGGGAGTGCTGAACATAAATATGGAATCTATAGCTTCTACTGGTGTATAGAAGTCAAGTGATGATTCCCTTCGAGCTTAGCAAATAGAAGTAAATGGATGAGCTCTTGTTTAACTGACTAATTATTAGATCACTAAACACCATTTACAGGTAGCTAAGTGTTTTAAGGGGCAAAATACATTGAGGGGTGAGAACGGTAAAGAAATCCCATCTCGATGTAGATCATCTATATAGAGGATCTTTAAATCACAATAAGATTATAACAATGGTTAAATGAGATAGCATATTGATATCGTGGAACATATAATATGCTCTATATAAGTCTGAGAGTGCAATTCTAAGTTCTAAGAGTGGATTCAACGAAGAATTAATAAGTAGGAATTTACTTGGTAAATTTGGTTCACTTATTGGAAGCTCAGCATATAGATCCATGGTCCCCATTCTAGTTGAGAACATTCTGCTTGTAAGTCTCATTAATTGATTCGTGATTGATCAATTATAATTCTAAAGTTAGACTATGTCTAATTTGTGAACTTTCACTAAGCAAGGGTGAAATTGCAAAGAAAAGAGATTCTAGGTTTATTTATTTATTAATGGACTTTATATGTCTAGTTAATAATTAAATTAAATGACAATATTATTTAATAATCTATTTTAGTTATTAAATAATTAGTTTTGGCATTTAAAAGGTTAGAATTGGAAAATTGGCGTTTTTGAGAAAATAGAAATAAAATTTGTTAAAACTGCAAAATCAAGTGGGGCCCACTAACACACCATGGCCGGCCACTATTTGTGGAATTTCAAATTAATATTTTCATTATTTTAATGCCAAATAATTCCTAACCTAAACCTAGTAGTTGCCTATAAATAGAAAGTGATGGCTCAGTCAAAACACATGCTTTTCATTAGTTATCTGACAGAAATTTCTCTCTTCAGAAAAACTGAGCCTTCCCTACTTTCTATACCTGGCCGAAACCCCCTTCTCTCTTTTCCTCTTCTAAATTTCGTGACCCTAGTGAAAGAGTAAGTGCCCACACACAGCAAGCAGTAACTCAATCATAGATTGGAAGACTGTGAAGGATCAAACTTAAAGAAGAAGGACATTCGGGCTCAGATCTTGATTATACTCTGCTACAGAAAGGATACAAGGGTTAGAGATCTGAGTGGAAGGAGACATTAATTTCGCTGCATCAATGTAAGGTTTTCTTAACTTTATATGTGTTTAATTTATCGTTTTAGAAAGTTCATATTTAGGGTGTTAAACAACATACTTGTGAGTAGATCTAAGATCCTGGTAAAATGCTTTCCAACAGGAGCTTGTTTTCTAATATGGTTACCAACTCACAATAATTTGAAATTCGCGGAGATGTTATGCCACCGAAGAAAGTTAATGAAGTGAACACTCTTATTAACAACCAATTTGGGCAGCAACTAGCTCACCTAACATCTATAGTGCAACAACTCGCTTTAGGCCAACTAGTGTGACCTTGTGGGATATGTTAGGTTGTGGGGCATACTATTGATATTTGTCATACTCTATTTGAAAGGCCAACAAAAGATATTAATGCTATTGGAGGTTTCTCAGATCAACCAAGGTAGCAATATAATCCTTATTCGAACACATATAATGAGAGATAGCGTGATTATCTAAATTTTAATTGTGGAAACCAACAACAAGCTACATCAACTAGACCACCTGGGTTTAACTATCAACAAAGGCCTCAAGCACAACAAGCAAACCGTCAAATGCCAAGCCCTCTATTGAAGACTTGATTAATTCCTTGGCCACGAATGCACTACAGTTTCAGTAGACAACTGAAGCAATGTTGAAGAGTTTGGCAAATTCTATGGGGCAAATACCTACATCTATGGCCAAGATAGAAGCCAAACTTTTTGAAATATTACCTTCTCAACCTATTAAAAATCCAAGAGCTCATGCTAATGCTATAACGTTGAGAAGTGGCACAACTTATGCACCATCAACTCCACCTTCCTCATCCATCCAATATCTGTTGGGTTTTATGCCCTAAATAAAACTCATTTCAATATAATCAGATTTACTTATTAATATAGATCAGAAATAACATTTAATGTTGCATGGTTCACATGATTTATTTCATGATTATATGTACATAATGTATAAATTCATCTGAAACCCTTTTCACATACTTGATTCTGTTTATTGTGCTGCCAACACATTGGAAAGTAAACATGACTATGTGAATAAAGTTTCCTAGATTTATCAGACACAGGGTTTTACTGATATGATAATCTACAACAGAGTTTACTTGCATTTGGAGAAATGCTATGTTCTTTCCAGAGCATTGGTTAAAGTAAAGCTCAGGTTGGATGCATGGAGTATGCATCGGAAGGGACCGATATTGAACTTTGACTTAGATTTAATAAAACTTACTGTAATATCTATTCAAGTCAATATCGCCTAGTTGATCCTAGATCAAATGATCTTAATCCTGTTATGATTAGGCTCAATCTTGAAAGGCTATTCGTGTTCTTTGATTTGTTAGTTAAGCCTACTTTTAGGTCAGGGTGATACGTACATTTTGGGAACACGGTAGTGCAATTGAGTGGGAGGACTATCATAAACATGGAATAGCTTTTATCTGGCGAATAGTAAGCAAAGGATGATCTCCTTCGAGCTTGACCAAACGAACATAAATGGTGGAGTACTCATTTCACATAAGCTGAAATATCATTTATACGGGGTCAAGTGTTTTAAGGAATAAATACATTGTAGGGTGTAACGGTAATTTAATCCCTTTATAGCGTAGATCATTCATATAGAGGATCAGTGATCAAATTAGGATCATAACAATGGATAACTAATGATGTGTCTATATGGTAGAACATATAGAGCATTCTATATAACTGAGAGTGCAATTCTAAGTTCTATGCGTGGATTCAACGAAGAATTAATAAGTTAGTGAATTTTAGTAATAAATTCTTGATCTACTTATTGGAAGCTCGGTTATATAGACCCATGGTCCCCGCACTAGTTGAGATAATATTGCTTGTAAGACTCATATAATTGGTTTTGATTAATCAATTATAATTCTCAAATTAGACTATGTCTATTTGTGAATTTTTCACTAAGTAAGGGCGAAATTGTAAAGAAAGAGTTTTAGGGGCATATTTGTTAATTATGATACTTTGTATGGTTCAATTAATAAATATGATAAATGACAATATTATTTAATAATTATTTATAGTTATTAAATAGTTAGAATTGGCATTTAAATGGTTGAATTAGAAAATTGGCGTTTTTGAGAAAATCAGATGCAGAAAAGATAAAACTGCAAAATTGCAAAAAGTGAGGCCCAAATCCACTAAGCATGGCCAACCACTTTTATAGGCAATTTAAACTGATTTTTTTCATTATTTTAATGCCAAATAATTCAAACCTAACCCTAGTGGAATGCTATAAATAGATAGTGAAGGCTTCAGAAAAATTACACTTAAATTTTCTATTTTTCCTTCAGAGAAAAACCTGAGCCTTTCTCTCTCCCTATCTTTAGCTGCCACTTCTTCTTTCTCTTCCCTCTTGAATTTCGAAATTCTTAGTGTAAGAGTAGTGCCCACACACAGCAAGTGATACCTCAATCATAGTGAGGAAGATCGTGAAGAAAGACTTTCAGCAAGAAGGAGTTTCAGCATCAAAGATTCAGAGAAAGAGATCCAGGTTCAGATATTGATAATGCTCTGCTACAGAAAGGAATCAAGGGCTAGATATCTGAACGAAAGGAGTCATTATATTCCGCTGCACCCAATGTAAGGTTTCCTAAACTTTATATGTGTTTATTTCATCGTTTTAGAAAGTTCATATTTAGGGTGTTAATAAACATACTTGTGAGTAGATCTAAGATCCTGGTAAAATAATTTCCAACAATATCCTCCTACACCATCACCACAAGAGGATGAGGTTCAACCTCCCAAGGATGCACCAATGCCTACTTATGTTCTTATTCCTCTATTTCCAAGAAGATTAAGGAAGACAAAGAAAGATGAAATTGACAAAGCAATCCTTGAGACATTTTACAAGGTTGAGGTAAATCTACCATTACTTGATGCTATTAGACAAGTACCTCGCTATGCACAATTTTTGAAAGAATTATGTACGAGTAAGCGAAAGTTGAAAGGGGACAAAAAAGTAAGTATGGGGGAGACTGTGTCTGAGATTCTCCAAAAGAAACTTCTTCCTAAATGTGAAGATCCAAGAAGCTTTATGATCCCTTGTACTATGGGGGATAAAATGGTTGATCAATGTATGTTGGATTTGGGAGCGTCAATAAATGCCATGGCATATTCTATTTATGCTTCTCTGAATCTCGAGCCACTAAAAGAAATGGGAATAGTCATTCAATTGGCTGATCGATCTAATGTCTATCCTCATGGCGTAGTGGAGGATGTTCTCGTTAAGGTAAGAAAATTTAGTTTTTTCGGCTAATTTTTATGTTCTAAACATGGAAGATGACTCTATTCAATGCACTACGCTGGTGTTATTAGGTAGACTATTTATGAGTACACTGTTGGATTTTATGCCCTAAATAAAACTCATTTCAATATAATCAGATTTACTTATTAATAAAGATCAGAAATAACATTTAATGTTGCATGGTTCACATGATTTATTTCATGATTATATATTTATAATGTATGAATTCTATTTAAGTCCAGAACATATGAATTTGTTAATGATTATAGTGTTGTCAACACAGTGGAATATAATCTTAATTATATGTTCGAAAGTTTATTCCCTGATTTGTCAGTTCACTGGATTTAGACTGACATGATAATCAGCAATAGGTATTCTTACACCTTGGATAAGTGTTATGTCCTTTCCAGGGCATTGGCAAAGTTTACCAGCATCGGATGTATGGAGTATACATCAGAAGGGACCGATATTGAACTTTGATTAGATATATTAAAATTTACCATAATATCTATTCAATTCAATATCACATGTTGATCCTAGATCAAATGATCTTAATCCTGATATGTTTAGGTTCGAACTCAAGAGTATTACACATGTTCTTTGATTTGTTAGTTAAGCCTACTTTTGGGTCAGGGTGATACGTACATTTTGGGAACATGATAGTATAATTGAGTGGGAGCGCTAGCATAAATATGGAATCTATAACTTCTATAGGAATTTAGAAGTGAAACGATGATATCCTTCGAGCTTGCCTAAACAGAGATAAATGGTGGAGATCTCATTTCACTTTGCTGAAATATTATTTTTACGGAGCTAAGTGTTTTAAGGATAAAATACATTGAAGGTGTAACGGTAACTTAGTGCCTATTCAATGTAGATCATCTATTAGAGGGTCATTGATCACATTAGGATTATAACAATGGATAACTAATGACGTATCTATATTGTGGAACATATAGAGCGTTCTATATACTGAGAGTGCAATTCTAAGTTCTATGCGTGGATTCAACGAAGAATTAATAAGTCAGTGAATTTAAGATATAAATTCTTGATCTACTTATTGGAAGCTCGGATATATAGACTCATGGTCCCCATACTAGTTGAGACCATACTGCTTGTAAGACTCAGTTAATTGATTTTGATTAATCAATTATAATTCTAAAGTTAGACTATGTCTACTTTATGAATTTTCACTAAGCAAGAGCGAAATTGTAAAGAAAAGAGATTCTAGGTTTATTTATTAATTAAGAGACTTTATATGTCTAATTAATAAATATATTAAATGACAATATTATTTAATAATTAATTTTAGTTATTAAATAATTAGAATTGGCATTTAAATGGTTGAATTGGAAAATTGGCGTTTTTGAGAAAATGAGATACAGAAATGATAAAACAGCAAAATTGCATAAGTGAGGCCCATTATCCAAAGCCCAGGCCGGCCACTATTGTAGGCTTTTATCATTTATTTTTTCATTATTTTAATACCAAATAATTCTAACTTAAACCTAGGTGGTTACCTATAAATAGGTAGTGATGGCTTCAGGAAAAAGATGATACATCTCATTCCTTCACAGAAAATCTTCTAGCCGCCACCTTCTTTCTTCTTTTCTTCTCTAAATTTCGAAATCCTTGAGTGAATGAGTGAGTGCCCACACACATCAAGTGGTATCTCAATCATAGTGTGTAAGACTGTGGAAAATTAACCAACAAGAAGGAGAATCAGCATCAAAGGAAGGAGAGAAAGAGATCCAGGTTCAGATCTTGGTGATGCTCTGCTACAGAAAGGAATCAAGAGCTAGAGATCTGAACGGAAGGAGTCATTATATTCCGCTGCAACCAATGTAAGGTTTTCTTAAACTCTTATGTGTTTATTTCATTGTTTTAGAATTCATATTAGGATGTTAATGAAACATACTTGTTAGTAAATCTAGATCCTGGTAAAATATTTCCAACATACACCGAGTATAAAATTGGATGTGAAGTCAGGAACATTAACGATAGAATTTGATGGTGATCAAATACATTTTAGTGTATTCAAACATCAACACCAAAGGTACTGTCAAAGTTGAGCTAACGACGTTAAATAAAACAAATTTACGGGAGTTTTTCTTACCTTTTTTTTATTTATTTTGCATTGATTTTATTTGATTGAGCCTTGAGGACAATGCTTATATTAAGTGTTGGGGGAAGATTAATTGTCGTGTCTATCTATTTTTTTTTCCTTAGTTGTTTAGTTAATTATTTATTAATTTTTTATCGTTTTTTTTAGTTTATATTAGTTTTTCTCTCTTCAATTTTAATGAGCACAGTTTGAATGAAATTTTATTGACAATGATTGCTCGTATTTGATATGTGTATTACTTTGATATCTTATGCATGGTCTTGTGGAAAAAAATTTTATTGATGATGAAATTCTTGATTGTGTGATAGTTATAATTCTTGAAAAATGATAAATTCTCATGATTTGTGTGTTTAACTCATGATTAATTACTACTCAAGCTTAATATTTTTTTAAGAAATTACACATCAGTTGAATTATTATATTTGCTAATGTTTGGAAAGATGAATGCATGTTTGACTTTTGATTTAAAGTCTCAACCACTCTAGAACTTGTTTAATAATCATTTGAGGTAAAATTGATAAACTACAAATGATTTTGAGATATGATATAAGCAATTTTTTTGGATCGATTGAGCTTTTCAAGCCTACCTTATTTGTGAGTTCCCTAGTTTTACTCAATTTGAGCTTAAATATTGAAACTTTATTTTTCTTTTGGCCCTATACAATAAGATTTGAGTCTAAAAAAAGAAAACAAAAATTCCTTGTTCATCTTTTTTTTCACACCATAGTATATTGATGTTTTATGTATTTGTAAAGGTACGAGAATTTTGTTGAGGAAAAAATATTGATGGTTATGTATAAGTTGTAATGACCGCTCTAGTAATGTGGATTAGAAAAGGCAATTAGCACTAATTTTTATTATTTTATTATTATTTGTGAATTAATTTATTTGTGGACCCCAATATTTAGAAATAAATGTTAGAGTTATAATTTCTCAATTCCGGAGATTTTATTAAACTCTAGGGGTATTATTTAACTTATATGTGAAATATGTTAATTTTGTAATTTTTGCTCGGCGACAACGGAAAATGCGATGGATGGCTAGATAATCACATGAGTAAGTTTAGAACCCTATTTTATAGTGGGGAATATTTTAGAGAAAATTAATTATCGGGATTGAGCGGGGTTATGGATTTTGACCATTTTACCCCTAGCTTTAGAAATACCCTAGTTTTAAGTCTAGGGGCATTTTAGTCTTTTGGTTAAGGTGAGTGTGGTGGCTGCCCATGTAGTTGACACCTAGCATCTAAGTTAGAAGGAGTTAAGTAATTAACTCATTTTCATTTGGAAAATAAAGGAAAAACAAAGAAAAATCAAGAGAAGCTCTCTCTTCTCTCTTTCTCTCTTCGAAGGCAGCAAGGGGCAAGGGGTTTTGGGAGCTTAAAGTTTGTGTTTTCAGCTAAGGATTCAAGAGGAATCAAAGCAAGGTAACCCTAGTTCTTCTCCCCTTTAAGTTTTTGAAGTTTTAGTTTAGTTTCTCTATGAATGTTTAGGTTTAGTGGCTGTTAGGTTTTGAAATGTTTGGGGTTCAATTTATGGGGTTAAATTGAGTTTATCTAAGTCCCTAGCTACTGGTTTTGATGCTTGTGAATGGTTTTAAGCAAGCTTGAGCTTTGAAACTCAAGCTTTGTTCATTAATGGCAACTTGAGTTGTATTGGTTTATTCTGTGAATTACTGCCTGGAAATCATTGTGTATGCATTGTTTAGGTATACTGGAGAGTTTGGTAAAGATTGGGATTAAATTGAATCAAGGGGGATAATTTTTTGGTTTCCTGCAGCAGAACCGGAATTCCGGTTCTGGGTGGTCTGTACCAACCGGTCGACCGGTTGGTGACCCAGAACCGGGATGCCGGTTGGGAACCGGTCTACCTGTTGGGGGATTTTCCAGAACCCTAGTTTTGGCCAATTTTGAGATATTTAGGGTATTGCCATGAGGTTTATCGATAGGGAAACTTTTAGTTTCAAGTTTTAAGTCCCGGAAAGTGATTTAGCGAGTCACTCATCTGTATTACTGTTATTGTGATTAGGGCATCCATCTAGCACGTGAATTCCGTTCTCGTGCCTGGCCAAGACACTTGAATTCGGAAAACAGGTAAGAACTGTGTATAATGTATGATGTGATTATCTGAATGTGTGTATATGTGTTTATATATGCATGCTTGAATTATGTTAAACACTACCAACACTTGTATGATTAAGTTATAGAGTGTATTGGTACAGTGATTGTTGTTGATTTGAGTACGATACAGTGATACCAACACAAGCATAGGAAAATGCTAAGGTGTGTGGTACATCACTCAGTGTTACTCAGTGATTGGGATAAACCCTACCAACACTCGTACAGCGAGGTACGATGTGTATGTGGTATAGTGGTTGTATCTTGGTATTGAACGTTCATACTCATCTGTTAAGCTCTGTAAATAGGTGTATGGGCGCCTATTTACAGGTCGGAAATTATATGATATGTTATATGCATTTCTTACTGAGTCTGTTGACTCACAGTTTCTGCTTCCTTGTGTAGGTAAAGGAAAGGCGAAGGCTGAACAGGAGTGAACCTGAGCTCGGGTGAGATTGTACATGTCAAGCAGCGCGACCTGGAGTGTTCGGTCTCGGGACATCTGGGAGTTGTATTTTGAAAGTCGCTGTGCGACCTGTAAATCTGTATATTTGGATTGTATGCTTGAAAAGTAAAATTTGTAAAGTTTTAAAAATCGGGATCCCGGCACTTGTAAATATTTTATTAAATTACAAAGTTTAGTATTTAATGCAAAAGTTTTAATTTGACACGTTTTTCGAGGAATTTCTTTGATTAGCAAAGATTGCATATTTATTGAAAAAGCACTGTAGCGTGCCTTAGCATTAGGGCGTTACAATTTTGGTATCAGAGCCGCCAGGTTTGTCTACCGAAGCTTGCTATGACATGTACAATCTTCATCAAAGAAAGCTCGGTTCACGGTTCAGTAAGCCCGTACTTGTTTAGTATTTTAAATAAATGTGAATGAGAAAGCATGTTAGGAAGCATATTAGATTTAAATTAAATATATTTTTTTAAAAAAAAAAAAAGAAAAGGAAGTGTGTTGCCTTAAGTTATTAAGAGCGGTGTTAATTTTGATCGCTGTCTAACCTGCCTGGCTTATGGATTCGCAGGCTAAGTCCTATTAAATGGACGCCCCGCGAAATACAAGAAGTCAGGGTGGCATGGTTGAGACCGGAGGCGGTCAGGGGAATCCTCAAAATCCTCGTGGTCGCGGCCGTGGCCGTGGCAGAGCTCAGGGTGGTCGCCCTGTAAATCCACCTCAAGCTCCTCCTGATTGGGAGCAAAGATTTGCTGAAATGCAAGAGAGAATTCGTCAGCAAGATGAAGAGATCCAAAGATTGAGGCAGCAGGGTCCTCCTGCCGTGCCTCCTCAAGAAGTTCAGGCCGTTGCAGTTCCAGCGGTGCCAGCAGAACAACCTGTTGTTGGCAACCGTATGGAACCGTTGTATGAAAGATTTCGAAAGCAGGCACCTCCAGTGTTTCTGGGAGGCCCTGATGTGATGAAGGCCGAGCAATGGCTTTCGATGATTGAGCGTATTCTCAACTTTATGGGAGTGGTTGGAAATGATCGGGTGACCTGCGCCACTTTCCAGTTTCAGGAAGATGCCCTCGTGTGGTGGGAATTGATAACCCTCACTCGGGACGTCACGCTGATGACCTGGGAAGAATTTAGGGAGTTATTTAACTCCAAGTATTACAATGAAGCGGTCCGCAGTGCAAAGCGGAAAGAGTTCACTGATCTAGTTCAGACTGAGGGAATGTCAGTCACTGAGTACACAACGAAATTTGATCGGTTGGCTAAGTTGGCGGCGGGAATTGTGCCCACGGACTTCAGTAAGAAAGAAAAATACTTAGCGGGTTTGAGTGCAAAGATCCGGCATGATTTGGTTATTACCACTACCGAGGCAACCACGTATGCAGATATGGTTGAGAAGGCTTTGAGAGCCGAGGGTGCAGTAAAATTTCTTCAGGAGCCCCGGGTGACTCCGAGTGTTGGTGGAACCCCCACTGTTCCTACTCCTGTTTATGGTAGGGATGGTGGTGACTCCACCATTGAGCAGAAAAGAAAAGTTGTTCCAGCTTCTGGTGGCTCGGGGCAAAGCAAGTGGTTTCGTGGGAACCAAGGCAGAGGAGGACGTCAGGGTTACTCTTATCCTGAGTGTCCAAGGTGCAAGAAACATCATCCGGGAGAGTGTAACCGGAAGACATGCTTCCTGTGTGGCATGGTGGGGCATTTTAAGAAAGATTGCCCCCAGGCAAAGAAAGAGGAGCCGAAAGCTGAGGTGAAACCGGTTCCTGCTCGTGTGTTTGCCATTACCCAAGCTGATGCTGCAGCCAGTCCTTCTGTTGTGACAGGTCAGCTTCCCGTCAACAACTTGTTATTTACGGTATTATTTGACTCAGGAGCTACACGTTCATATGTAGCTACAAGAGTGATTGATCTTCTGGGTAGGCCTTGTGATATTTTAGAAAGAGGGTTTGGAACCCTAATGCCTAGCGGGGAATTGGTTATCTCTAATAGGCGCATTAGGTCTATGCCGATTAGGATCGAAGATAGGGAATTGAGTACTGACCTTATAGAATTGAAATTAACTGAATTTGATATTATACTGGGAATGGATTTTCTATCCAAGTATTCGGCCAGTATAGATTGTAGGCGTAAAATGGTGATTTTTCAGCCGGAAGGTGAAGATCCATTTGTTTATGTTGGATCGGTTCAGGGGTCTCGGATCCCGGTTATTTCTGTGTTGAGAGCTAGGGATTTACTATGCAATGGTTGTGTAGGATTTCTAGCGGTAGTTTTTGACTCCAGCAGACCTGAAACATTTGGGCCTGAGGTAGTCCGGGTGGTGAAAGATTTTCTTGATGTGTTCCCCGAGGAATTGCCGGGATTGCCGCCACAGCGAGAGATTGACTTTGTAATTGATTTAGCACCTGGAGTCGAACTTGTTTCTAAAGCTCCATATAGGATGGCTCCAGCAGAACTCAAGGAGCTTAAGTTACAACTTCAGGGGATGCTTGATATTGGGTATATTCGACCCAGTGTATCGCCCTGGGGAGCTCCGGTTCTTTTTGTGAAAAAGAAAGATGGTTCCCTCAGAATGTGTATTGATTATCGGGAACTAAACAAACTGACGATTAAGAACAAGTACCCGTTGCCTAGGATCGATGATCTGTTCGATCAGCTTCAGGGAAAGGCAGTGTTTTCGAAGATTGATTTACGGTCTGGTTATCATCAACTCAGAATTCGGGAGGAGGACATACCGAAGACTGCCTTTAGAACCAGATACGGGCACTATGAGTTTCTGGTAATGTCATTCGGATTGACTAATGCTCCTGCGGCCTTTATGGATCTCATGAATAGGGTATTCAAGGATTTCCTCGATAACTGCGTTATAGTGTTTATCGATGACATTCTTGTGTACTCTCAGTCAGAAGAGGAGCACGAGCATCATCTTCGAATGGTATTACAGCGACTTAGGGATCACAAGCTGTATGCCAAGTTCAAAAAGTGCGAATTCTGATTGTCCGAGGTGTCTTTTCTGGGTCACATAGTTGGGAAAAATGGAATTATGGTTGATCCAAACAAGATAGAATCAGTGAAGAATTGGCCGAGACCCAAGTCTGTAACAGAAATTAGAAGTTTTCTCGGATTAGCAGGGTATTATCGACGTTTCGTCGAAGGATTTTCTAAACTTTCTATGCCCCTAACCGAATTGACCAAGAAAAATCAGAGATTTGTGTGGTCAGATAAGTGTGAATCAAGCTTTCAGGAGTTGAAGCAGCGATTGATAACAGCTCCGGTGTTAGCTTTGCCATCGGATCAAGAGAAATTTGTTGTTTATTGTGATGCATCCGGACGAGTGCAGGATGTGTTCGATGCAAGCCGACGTAGTCATAGCTTATGCCTCTCGTCAATCGAAGGATTATGAGCGGCGTTACCCAACTCATGATTTAGAGCTCGGCCGCTCGTGGTTTTTGCTTTAAAGATTTGGCGACATTATCTTTATGGTGAAAAGTGTGAGATTTATACCGATCATAAAAGTCTTAAATACTTTTTCACCCAAAAAGATTTGAATATGAGGCAGAGAAGGTGGTTGGAGTTAGTTAAAGACTACGACTGTGAAATACTTTATCACCCCGGGAAAGCCAATGTTGTGGCCGATGCTACGAGCGAGAAAAAGGTCCGGTCAAGTGTGTACTACGGTTATGATAGCTCCTCAACTAGCCTCAGAAATGGTTAGTGCAGGAATTGAGTTCGTGGTCGGGAAATTACATAATTTAACACTCCAATCTGATCTGTTGGAGAGAATCAGAAAGGCACAACTGGAAGATTCCGAGCTAGTTAAAATTCGAGATGAAGTAGCGGCTGGTCGGCCTAGAGGTTTTTCAATCTCGAGCAGTGGAATGTTGTTATATAAAGCTCGAGTTTGTGTTCCTAGTGTTGATGAGCTTAAGAAAGAGATACTTGATGAAGCTCACACCACGCCTTATTCGTTGCATCCAGGAACCACCAAGATGTATCAGGATTTAAAACCCTACTTCTAGTGGTATGGGATGAAAAGAGATGTAGTGGACTATGTGTCCAAGTGTTTAACCTGCCAGCAGATTAAGGCTGAACATCAGAGACCGGCAGGGTTATTGCAACCTTTAATCCTTCCAGAATGGAAGTGGGAGGACATCGCAATGGACTTTGTAACTGGGTTACCTAGAACTACAGGGATGTATGATTCTGTATGGGTCATTGTGGATAGATTTACAAAGTCGGCTCACTTTCTACCAGTAAAAGTTACCTATTCAGTGGATCAGTATGCTGAATTGTATGTGAAGGAGATAGTTCGTCTCCATGGAGCCCCTAAATCTATTGTGTCAGATAGGGATCCAAAGTTTACATCGAAGTTTTGGGTGAGTCTTCAGAAGGCTATGGGTACCAAGTTAAAGTTTAGTACAGCCTTTCACCCTCAGACTGATGGTCAGTCAGAAAGAACCATCCAGATTTTGGAAGACCTACTGCGAGCCTGTGTTATGGACTTTGAGGGTTCATGGAGTAAGTACTTGCCTTTAATTGAATTCTCCTACAACAACAGCTACCAAAGTACAATAGGGATGGCTCCCTATGAGATGTTATACGGTAGAAAATGTCGTTCTCCTATTCATTGGGACGAGACAGGAGAAAGGAAGTACCTGGGTCCAGAGTTGGTGCAAAAGACCAATGAAGCTATTGATAAGATTAAGGCTCGGATGCTTGCTTCTCAAAGCAGGCAGAAAAGTTATGCTGATCCGAAGCGCAAAGATGTCACATTTCAGACAGGGGAACATGTTTTCCTGCGAGTTTCACCCATGAAGGGTATTCGGCGCTTCGGGAAGAAGGGTAAGTTAAGCCCTAGGTTCATTGGGCCATTTCAGATACTCGAGAAGGTCGGGCAGGTAGCGTATCGCCTAGCCTTACCACCAGCATTATCAGCTGTTCATGACGTATTTCACATCTCTATGTTACGGAAATACGTGTCAGACCCGACTCATGTCTTGAGTTATGAAGCCCTTGAACTACAACCAGACTTATCCTATGAAGAGCAACCTGTTCAGATTCTGGATAGAAAAGAAAAAGTTCTTCGCAACAAGACTATTGCACTAGTTAAGGTGCTCTGGAGGAACAGTAAGGTGGAAGAAGCCACCTGGGAATTAGAGTCAGATATGAGGACTCAACATCCAGAGCTATTCAGGTTAGATTTCGGGGACGAAATCCTATTAACGGGGGGATAATTGTAATGACCGCTCTAGTAATGTGGATTAGAAAAGGCAATTAGCACTAATTTTTATTATTTTATTATTATTTGTGAATTAATTTATTTGTGGACCCCAATATTTAGAAATAAATGTTAGAGTTATAATTTCTCAATTCCGGAGATTTTATTAAACTCTAGGGGTATTATTTAACTTATATGTGAAATATGTTAATTTTGTAATTTTTGCTCGGCGACAACGGAAAATGCGATGGATGGCTAGATAATCACATGAGTAAGTTTAGAACCCTATTTTATAGTGGGGAATATTTTAGAGAAAATTAATTATCGGGATTGAGCGGGGTTATGGATTTTGACCATTTTACCCCTAGCTTTAGAAATACCCTAGTTTTAAGTCTAGGGGCATTTTAGTCTTTTGGTTAAGGTGAGTGTGGTGGCTGCCCATGTAGTTGACACCTAGCATCTAAGTTAGAAGGAGTTAAGTAATTAACTCATTTTCATTTGGAAAATAAAGGAAAAACAAAGAAAAATCAAGAGAAGCTCTCTCTTCTCTCTTTCTCTCTTCGAAGGCAGCAAGGGGCAAGGGGTTTTGGGAGCTTAAAGTTTGTGTTTTCAGCTAAGGATTCAAGAGGAATCAAAGCAAGGTAACCCTAGTTCTTCTCCCCTTTAAGTTTTTGAAGTTTTAGTTTAGTTTCTCTATGAATGTTTAGGTTTAGTGGCTGTTAGGTTTTGAAATGTTTGGGGTTCAATTTATGGGGTTAAATTGAGTTTATCTAAGTCCCTAGCTACTGGTTTTGATGCTTGTGAATGGTTTTAAGCAAGCTTGAGCTTTGAAACTCAAGCTTTGTTCATTAATGGCAACTTGAGTTGTATTGGTTTATTCTGTGAATTACTGCCTGGAAATCATTGTGTATGCATTGTTTAGGTATACTGGAGAGTTTGGTAAAGATTGGGATTAAATTGAATCAAGGGGGATAATTTTTTGGTTTCTGCAGCGAACCGGATTCGGTTCAGGGTGGTCTGTACCAACCTGGTCGACCGGTTGGTGACCCGAGCTTAGGGATCTTGCAGGTTGGGAGCCTGTCTACCTGTTGGGGGATTTTCTAACCCTAGTTTTGGCCAATTTTGAGATATTTAGTGGTATTGCCATGAGGTTTATCGATAGGAAACTTTTAGTTTCAAGTTTTAAGTCCCGGAAAGTGATTTAGCGAGTCAACTCATCTGTATTATTGTTATTGTGATTAGTGGCATCCATCTAGCACGTGAATTCCGTTCGAATTGCCGGCCAGCACACTTGAATTCGGAAAACAGGTAAGAACTGTGTATAATGTATGATGTGATTATCTGAATGTGTGTATATGTGTTTATATATGCATGCTTGAATTATGTTAAACACTACCAACACTTGTATGATTAAGTTATGGAGTGTATTGGTACAGTGATTGTTGTTGATTTGAGTACGATACAGTGATACCAACACAAGCATAGGAAAATGCTAAGGTGTGTGGTACATCACTCAGTGTTACTCAGTGATTGGGATAAACCCTACCAACACTCGTACAGCGAGGTACGATGTGTATGTGGTATAGTGGTTGTATCTTGGTATTGAACGTTCATACTCATCTGTTAAGCTCTGTAAATAGGTGTATGGGCGCCTATTTACAGGTCGGAAATTATATGATATGTTATATACATTTCTTACTGAGTCTGTTGACTCACAGTTTCTGCTTCCTTGTGTAGGTAAAGGAAAGGCGAAGGCTGAACAGGAGTGAACCTGAGCTCGGGTGAGATTGTACATGTCAAGCAGCGCGACCTGGAGTGTTCGGTCTCGGGACATCTGGGAGTTGTATTTTGAAAGTCGCTGTGCGACCTGTAAATCTGTATATTTGGATTGTATGCTTGAAAAGTAAAATTTGTAAAGTTTTAAAAATCGGGATCCCGGCACTTGTAAATATTTTATTAAATTACAAAGTTTAGTATTTAATGCAAAAGTTTTAATTTGACACGTTTTTCGAGGAATTTCTTTGATTAGCAAAGATTGCATATTTATTGAAAAAGCACTGTAGCGTGCCTTAGCATTAGGGCGTTACATAAGTGATGATTAAAAAAAAATATTATTCCCTTAGAATGAACGTTTGTAAGTTGTAAGTATTTCATAAAAAAAAAAAATCAATAAAAATCAATGAAAAATAAATGAATACTTACAACAATTTAAATGTTGGGGAATAATAAGTTTTATGCTGAAAAAAAGATACAATATTAAATTGTTGAGGAGAGTGATTGGAGAATACAAATGAGAATTATTTGAGAGAATGTTGTATATGTATGTTATGGTGTGATTTGAGTTTAAATTAACCTTCTTATCTATATTTCACTCTAGCCTTACATTATAAGCTTATAAAGTCCTATTGATCTTTAGATTATGTGTAATTACATTACTGAAGAATGGTTTGATAATAAAGCTTATGGAGTGGATTTTTGTTAAAATACACATTTATTTTGAGATAAAAATTGCTTGTTTGCATGCATGAATTAATTTGAATGTTCGTAATATGATAAGTTGATTGAACATATACACACAAAAAAAAAATTGAGTTTGAAAAGTAATTAGCTTGAATTGAAATTCTAATGATTGAAGAGTTTGGATTTTTTTTGGAATTATAAGTGGATGCACAATTTTTAAAGCTAAAATTATTTTTCATAAAGATCAATTTATTTAAGCATCATTTATTTTATCATTAACTTACTCGAGAATGAGCAAGAGTCAAGTGTGGGGGAATATGATAAGTCGATATTTTGTCTTATAAATATAGTTAATTTATGTAATAATATTCTTAAATTGATTATTTAAATTATTGATTAGTGTGATTAAAATTGGGTATGTTAGGCTAATTTAAAGACTTATCATGCATTTAGAGTCAATTGAAGGAATGTTAGCCCATTTTGGTGGAAAATAGTGAATTCCAAAGGTTCATTGTCGTGTCTATCCATTTTTTTCCATAGTTGTTTAGTTAATTATTTTTTTTTATCATTTTTTTAGTTTATATTAGTTTTTCTTTCTTTAATTTTAGCGAGCATGGTTTGAATGAAATTTTGTTGGTAATGATTGCTCGTGTTTGATGTGTATTTTTACTATAATGTCTCATCTTTTGTTGATGATGAAATTCTTAATTGTGTGATAGTTCTAATTTTAAGAAAATAATAGATTCTCATAATTTGAGTGCTTAACTCATGATTAATTACTACTCAAGCTTAATTTCTTTTAAAAAAAATTGCACATCAGTTGAATTATTATATTTGCTAATGTTTAGAAAGATGAATACATGTTTGACTTTCGATTTAAAGTCTCAACCACTGTAAAACTTGTTTGATAATCATTTGAAGCAAAATTAATAAATTACAAATGATTTTGTGATATGATATAGGTAATTTTTTAGATCGATTGAGCTTTTCAAGCCTAGCCTATTTGTGAATTTCCTAGTTTTACCCAATTTGAGCCTAATGTTAAAATCTTGTTTTTCTTTTGACCCTATACAATAACCTTTGAGCCTTAAAAACAATAAGAAAATCCCTTTCATCTTTTTTTACACCATAGTATATTGATGTTTTATGTATTTGTAAAGGTGTGAGAATTTTGTTGAGGGGAAAATATTGATGGTTATGTATAAGTGATGATGAGAAAAAAATTATTATTCTAATGTTTGTAAGTTGTAAGTATTTCATTAAAAAAATCAATGAAAAATAAATGAATACTTACAACAAGTTAAGTGTTGGGAAATAATAAGTTTTATGCTAAAAAAATGATACAAGATTGAATTGTTGAGGAGAGTGATGAGGGAATACAAATGTGAATTATTTGAGAGAATGTTGTATATGTATGTTATGGTGTGAGTTGAGCCTAAATTAACTTTCTTATCTACCTTTCACTCTAGCCTTACATAAAATTATAAAAATAAAAAATATTATAATTTTTCAATAATAATATTATGTGTACCAATATAAACGTGTCACGTGTACAAGAGTGTATACATAAGTAATTCATGTTGGCTGTTAACTATAAAAAATAGACAACACCTTAAATTTGCTAACAGATTAGTAGTTTGAAAGGTTGTACCACTAAAATTTAAGTTTGAAGGATTAAGTGCAAGCCGAATAATAGTTGAGAGGGTTTAAATGTAAAAAATTCATAAAAAAAATCAAATAAAAAATACTTAAAAGTAAGACTGCCAAGAAAGAAGCAAAAGTGAAAAAAGTATTTTTTTTTTTTTAGAATCATTAAAAATTTATTTTTAAAATTTACTCCCTTTTGTGTTTTAATTTTAAAAACAAAAAATAAAATGAAGTTACCAAATATAATTTTTATTTGTATTTTAAATTTTTTATAAAAACAAAAAACCCATTTTTAAAATGGTTGACGAACGGGCCTAAGTTAATAATATTTTTCATTGAAGTGTAATATTACATCATTGCTTGTTGCAATCTTCATGCCTTTTCTCCCTCCAAATAAGATATAAACAATGTCAATTAGATAAGTTTCTTAAATTTATACTTTAATATAAGTAAACTTATTGGAAATCTGCTGATTATATATACATAATGGGTAATAGGTATTTACAGTAATTAAAAGAAAAAAAATGGTCAACTTGAAAGGAACATATGACTCATTCTAATATTTTTTGTCTTTCTTCATTAAAAAACATATTAATATTTATTATATAAAGATGTCTTATTGTATTAAATATGTAAAATATGTTTTGATTGAATTCAGTGTTATATTAAGTAGTGCTGTAAGTACGGATTGGGTTTTTTTTTTTTGATACATTACGAATTCGACATGAGTTTGGAAAGCAAGAGTACGATTTGGTACAAAAAAATACAGATTTTAGCATGATACGGTACGATGTTACAAATTGGCACAACACAGCACGAGAAGTACGAAAAAGCACAGCACGTAAGCACGAATAGACTAATCCGAAAAGTACGACACACAACAAGTCTGAAAAGCACAACACTGACATATTAAAAAACCTTATAGTTTATTAATTATAATAATTAGATGAATTCATCAATTATAAATAAGTTAAAATAATAATAAAACTTAAATATAATACTGAATATTATAATTCTATAATTAAAACATGAAAAATAAAGATTATATATTAATTTATTTATAGGGTGTGACATAAAAATTTAAGTATTTATAAATAAATATTAATAATTTTTTTATATCATTATTTATAAAATATTGTTCAAAAGTTATATAAATATAGCTAAAGCTTTCAAAGATACATATAATTTAATAATTGTAAAAAATATATATAAAAAAGTAAAGCGTGAATTTAAACCTGAATATAAAAATAGGTTGGCCTAAAGAAATACGGGTCGGCAGGAGCAAAGCACGGCATGAATCCGAGCACGATACAAAAATACCGGACCTACGACCCGTACCGGACCTATCCTTTAAAAATATTGGCATGACACGACACGGCCCACATTTTTTTGTGGCACGGCACGATACGACCAATCTTTTGAAAAGCACGGATAAATACATGTCGGGCTAACACGACACACACGAACTTACACCATTAATATTAACTATTACAATTTTTAAATTTAATATAATATCGATCGTATTATTTAATAAATAATAAATAATCTTTATTAACTTGTATTATTTTAGACCCAAGTTGGAGTTGAGGTCAGAGTACGAGTTTGGGGTTAGGTTCGGATAGGGATTGGGTTTGGGTTAACGGGGTAGGCTGAAGTTTGAGTCCAGAATTAAGGTTGGATTAAGATTGGGTCAGGGTAGGGTTGGATCGAGGTTAGAGTTAGGACAAAAAGTATTATTAGAAAATGATATGCAATATGTCATGTAAAATAATATGCATTATTAATATATCCATATTTATATATATTGGCAAAATAGCCTACTTTTAGGGGTGGCAATTTGTGTTGGCATGTCATGTTCGGATCGTGTTGAGGTCTTAAATTTATTGAAAAAAATTGTTGAATCGAACACGAACTCTGATATCAAAATTTTATAAAACACTAACAGGACTTGAATAAATTATGTGTAGTGTCAAACTCGTAGAGTCTCGTGTCATGCTAATTTAAATTGTTATTTTAGTATTATTATGTTGTGAGGAGTTATTAAATTTATTTTAAATGGCTAACACGAACACAACTCGTGACACGAAAAATTTATAAAACATGAATTTGAGGACGATGCGCATAATTTTTATGTTATGTCGAACCTGTAAAATCTCAAGTTTTGTTTGTGTCAAACTCGCTTGTTATAATAGAATTGCCACTCCTAATTTTATTAGGTCAATTTGTATTGTGGCGTACTCTCAAAACTATTCAGCTAAATGGCCTCTTTCATTAATGAATTTTTGCTATTGCCCCTTCTACCCTTAAATGAACATAACATAATAAATTCTAATTTTTTTTTCCTCATTTACTTCAACAAAGTAACTCTCACCCACACCCACACCCACACCCACACCCACACTCAAACTGCCAACGACTTCCTCCCGTCAACCACTTTAGTGATGACCATCGGCGACGACCACCACCAACCTTGTCGTCAACCACTACCAACCTCACAATCTCACATGCATATTTAAAAGTAGGTTTATGTAAATTTCAATTTTAAATGAAATTTAATCATTCTTTTAGTAAATTAATAGTATTAGAATGTAATTAAACTCATTTCTAGAGTTATTTAGAGCTTCCAATTTCAAAATCTTAAAAAAAAAATTGTTGGATTTGTAATTTTTGGAGAAAATTAAAACTCAAAAATTTAGACACCGTATCAAATTTTTTGACAAGACGTCTACATTTCAGACACTCAGTAAAAAATTTGGACAACTTTTCGTATTTGTTCGACCAACAGTCAAATTATAAGACAAAGTATCTATTTTTTAGGCAACATGTTGATTTCATAGAGTTTCAGATTTGTATTAATTTTTTATTTAATTAATATCAATAATTTATATTTATTTCGTATTTTTTTTTTTTTGAATGCCATCGATAAATATTGTATATTGTGTGACGGACTACTCCTTATAATTTGAGTCTATTCTACTAATTATTTATATAAATTAAAGAAGCCATGGGGATTAAAGAAGCTCTCAGTTGGGTAAAGACCAATAATTGGCAACATGTTCAAATTGAGACGGACAATCTTGTTTTAGTACAAGCTATGCGAAGCAACCAAGCAATGAGGTTCACTTTCGGCCTTTTAATCAAAGACTGCCAACTTTTGTTATCTACCCTCCCAAATGTTAATTTATTTTTCATTAGACGATCAGCAAATCGAGTAGCACATTATGTTGCTAGACATTCTCGGTATCAATCTGACCGTAGCAAATCTGATATTTCTATTTCTGGTGAACTCTTACATCTTTTGTATTCAGAATACTAAATTATTTAATGAAGTTGATATTTATCTAAAAAAAACATTTCTATAAATCACATATAAACATGACACACACCTATGTGAGAAGTTACTTTTGATAGATGAGACTCATCTTAAATAAAAATAATTAATTTAAATTACTTAGTATATAAGTGTGTGTCAAGTTTGTGTGTGAATGTATATGCATGTATCATTACTCTTCAATTTAATACTAATAATGTAACGCCCTAATCTATAGGGACGCCACGTGTGTGATTTTATAAACTAGTTTAATACTAATAGAATAATTAATTATTAAAAACCGTGATAATATTAAAAACTTGACTAAAATAAAACACTAAAAATGGACATTATAACGGCATAAAAAGTGTGTTCCGGGAATCCCTGTTGTAAAAAGTTTTGCTAAAGAAATATGTACGACAACCATTTAAACATAAAATCAAAATACACAGCAGATACAGCCAGTCTAAAACAACTCCTGGCAACTCGGCACGCAGGCCGGCGAGGTCAATATGTACATTGCTGGAGAAGACTGCCACCTCATGGTTGATCTAGCTTTTCTTTGCCTTTACCTGCACCACATAGCACCCGTGAGTCACAAGGACTCAGCAAGAAAAGTAATAATGACAATCATATAGCTTATTATTCGAATATTGTCATTTATACACAATAAAAATCAAACCATCACACTTTGTTCATAAGATGAAATCCAAATCACTACTGGCATCTGCCACGAATAAACATTAGTATACAGATATTTGGTAATACAAAACCATTATACCAATAATGGAATTCATATTCATTTAATCATATAAATAATATATATGTTACCTCATAAAGCAACCATCTTCATGACATCATGTTGCCTAATTAGGCAAGTCGATGCTTTAATCTGATGATCTTGTATTGTATCGCCTAATCAGGCAAGCCCATGCCATAGCCTGGCACCCATATGTCGCATAACTGCATCACCTAATCAGGTGAGCCTATGCCCAAAAACCTGCACCCATATATCATACAATTGCATCACCTAATCAGGTGAGCCCGTGCCACAATTTGGCACCAATATATCGCATCGTCTAACTAGACGAGCTCGTACCTACGCCCGGTACTTATCATGTCACTGACGCCTGTACTTACGCCCAGTACGTCGCCAGGAAAATTGCATCACCTAATCAGGTGAGCCCGTACCTACACTCGGTACTCATCATATATCACTAACGCCCGTACTTACGCCCAGTACGTTACCAGGAAAATTGCATCACCTAATCAGGTGAGCCAACATATCACATGCATAAATTATCACATTATCAATACTCAACCAATCAATCTTTTCAATATATAACAATATTAACTATATCTCAATATTAATCAATTCATAACAATACTAATTGTATTACATACAATGTACTATGCAGTACAATATACTTTTCAATATATAACAATATTAACTATATCTCAATATTGATCAATTCATAACAATACTAACGGTATTACATACGCGTACTATGCAAGACAATATACTTTTCTATATATAACAATATTAACTATATCTCAATATTGATCAATTCATAACAATACTAACTAAATATTACATACAAAGTACTATGCAGTACAATATACTTTTCTTACCTTTAATCCAGGTTCATACATTTCAATCAATCCAAGTGGAGAACTATCCTCGATGATCCCGGCCCTATGTCACAACAACGATAAACTAATAAGTGTTTATCCTAAAACACTGCTTATATTCACATAAGACAATCTAGGGTTTTCTACCAAACTCCGCGGTATAAATACACTAAAATAAAACTTATATTTAAGCTCTAAAACATACACCATATTGTAGAGCTCGTCTCAAGCTTCGAAACGGTACATAGAATATCCAAAACGGACACCCGAGTCAAAAGTTATGACAAAAATACGATTTCTAATCTCTTAGGAATTTCTATAAACTGTGAAATACGAAAATTTCAATTTTCGCACTCACCGAAACACTACCAAAACTTATCCAAATGACTCCAAACTTTACAGGGTGCATGTATGCCATAAATACTACCATCCTTACGTAACAGAAATAAAAATCGACCCCTTAAATGAAAAACGCCATTAACGTTCGGACTAAGCTTTAAAAAGTTCCAAACTCGATTTCTAACTCAAAAATCACTTCTAATTCAACAAGAAAATATCGAAACTAGTCCCATGACTACCCGAGAACAATTCTATAAGGTCAGAACCTTCATAACTATTCTAATTCACAAAACCCCTATACGAAACCAATTGTTTTTAAACTTAAAACGAAATTAAACCATACCTTAAGCTTTCCCTCTTCAAAGATTTGCTATCCTGCTACTACCAGAGCTTAGATCGCTAAGTTTTGGATTGAAAATTGAAGAAAATAGATATAAGGGGAGAAGGTTTAATCGAAGGAGGGAGAACGAGGGTTTCGTTCGTCGAACTGTTCTGTTTCACTGATAACTTAATATATATATATAAGTTAACTTACGTTAACTTTATATATATATAAATAATATTATAATAATATAATAATAATAATAATAATATAATATATTAATAATAATAATATAATAATATTAATAAAAATTTTATTATTAATAGTTATTTTATAATTTCTTAGCCATTAAGAAATTTCTATTTCTAAGGTATTTAGCCAACTTCGAGTACTCTAAAATACCCCGATATTTCTAAAATCAACTTATCCCAATAATCTCATCAATATTTCTAACTAAAACTGTTGTGACATTTTTGGCCTCCAATCGGGTCTCCAGGGTCGCCAAACTTGAAAATATTTTTATTTCACAAATAACTCATATTATATCCACGTATTTCAAATAAATCCCCGTAATTAACAAATTACGCTTATATATCCACTTATTGAGTCTCCGGGGTCGCCGAACCTGAAATATTTTTATTCCACATATAGCTCATATTACATTCACACATGCTATATAAATCTCCGTAATTAACAAATTACGATTATTTACTTACTTATAGCAAAATTTAAATTTTATACTGAAATAGATTAGTAAGATCATAATCCCACTAATTACCTGATTAACTCATAGTACAATATAAACTCTAATTATTTACCATTAGGCTTATCGGGATATTACAACCATCCCCTCCTTATAAAAATTTCGTCCTCGAAATTTATTTAAACAATTCGGGATATTACCCCCATATTTATGATTCTAATTCTCAAATTGCTGCTTCTATCTTACTGTTTTTTTTATAGCACTTCCTTAACTAGTAGAATTGTCTCATTTCATCTTTCTAGTCCAAAACCTGGACAAGATATTTTTCTCATATAATAAATTTGTCTGAAGTTTAACATCGTCACAACTCAGAACATGGGTCGAGTCTGATTCATATTTTCTCAACATGGAGACATGAAACACATTATATACTCCGGACAACGCAGGAGTTAAGGCTAGCTAATAGGCTACCTAGCCTATTTAATCCAGTGAACATATATATAATATTTCTCTTGTACCACACTTATTAAGGTACCTAACCAGTGGTACATTTAATTATCACTTTTTAAATAAACACCTCATAAGGGAAGATATTATTCTAAGATATTCTAACCTTTATCAAATATGCTCACAGTATATTTCTAATATTCTATTGATCTTCGCAGTTACCCACCTTTCAAGAATAAAGCATTATACTATTTTCGCTTTAACTTCCATGGTTCTCAATAATCTTCTTTAATTCTTAACATCATAGCCAAAAATATCAACCTTGGAATTTTACAAGATTAGACTATTCCTTTGTATGAATTTTGTATTCTCATTTATAGTATAAATTGTCTACACTGATAGACAACATATTAACTCTGTATGTCCAATCGTTACTACTCGGTCAAAATCATAAGATCCCATAGTACATAATTCATAATTATGTCTTTCTATTCCTTCTATGAGATCTCCTAAGCTGATCTACTGACTTAACTTAGTAACAAGTTAAGTATTCATTTCTGATAGATATTAAATTAGAGCACTTCTTATTTCCACCCACTTACTTGTCTCAATACCTTGTAAATTTCTGCTTATTAACACATCACTTCCTCTTAATAATTTCTGGAACGACTACCGATTTTGCATCCTAATATGAATCTTTCTAGCGTACTTTGTCCTCACTCATACACTTCCCGGGGTGACTCCCCGAAGGATTTCCCATCTTGAGATTACCCCAACTTAAATATGCTTAACTCCAAAGTAAACTCATGGTGGGTTATCAGAAAGTAGATGCTTCTTTGTCGTTCTTAATTGTATTTCTTGCTTTCATTCTTTCATTAATAAAATTCAATTGCTATCACTCCCTTCATAAACCTCTTGCAATTCCTCATCGGTTTTTGTTCACTTAAACTCGAGGAATTCCCATCTTATTGTCAACTTAAATCTTGTTCATCTCCACTTATTTTAACTTGTATCAATTTCCCTTGAATTGACAGAACTTTTAATTAATTTTTTTTTTCCAATCATTTACGATTAACCACCATTATAAAGTAATTTGATTAAACCTATACAGTAGAGGCAACACTGCTCATACCAGGTACCCACAACTAAACTGAAAATACCCATTTCCCGAATTCTCAACTAATAACAATTAATTAAAGATCATTCCTTGATCCTGAAGTTTCTTTTCATCCTCACCACTAAGGTTTCACTCACTGATTCATATGATACCATTGCTTCTCTGCAATCATCACTATCTTCATACTTCGTTAACCACTTTAAAACTTATTCTACACTCAATTATATAACTCGTTGTTTAATAAACAACCTACTTTGTGATCCAACATCCACCAATCACTCAATTACATGTCTATTAAATTGCATCTCAATTCATAAGCTTTTCTCCATTCTAGGTGAGTATGCATTTCCATAATTGCACAATAAAGTAATCTTTTCCAAGAATGTCAATGGTCTCCTTATATACCATATTGACTATCTAGTCAATTATAAAGTACTCTCCATCATTACCGTATCACCTTAAGTAATTTAGGTAATCTTCTTTACCTTAGTGATACCACTACTCTTCCTGATGTTCTTTTATACGTTACCTCAGTAACGTCACTGCTTCAAGCCTCCATTGGGCCCTCATTCCCACGAATTAATGGCTTTTATACATGACTGCATCACTCTAGCTGTTTCCTGGACTGACGGCTTGTCCCACGGACCAATCCAAGTGTTTCTAACGTGCTTTGCTCTTACTCGCACGCTTCATGGGAAATTTTCTTAAATGAAACCACCCCAAGTCAAGGACACTCAACCATGGAGTTCCGTCATGGTGAGCTACCAAAAAAAAGATGCTTCTTGCTAACATAGGTAGTCCCACTCCTACATAATCTCAAAATTACTACACAATCGTCACCTTTAATTCATCTAGGATTCCAGAAAATACTCATAAATTGTCCCACCTTTGGTAACGCTAGATCACTTCTAAACAAAAGATTTTGTTATTTGAATCAATTAGATCGATGCCTCCATTGACTACTCATTTTCTATATTCCACTAGGGAATATTAACAATTTAACTCATATTGTCATCCTTCTAATCTGTCTACCCTGTTAAATGGGTTACCACTAAATAACATACATGCACAGTTCATTCAAATTTCTTGATGTCTCTAACTAAATGTATAATGTTTAATATCAATAGCAATTATAATATTGCCCATAAATTCTAACTTGAGTCGGCCGAAGGACCGATATCCCTGTCCCCTTGAGTCATAACCATCACTTGGGCAAGACCCGTACACTTTTCTCCTTTAACATAAGTCCTTCTTAACTACGTGTAGGTTCTTTTCAGATGACCCACTACCCCATAAAAAAAAAACAAGATATGGCTCTAAATTGGCTCAAATGGCGCCTTTTTGCATCTTGAACACTCAGGATAAGGTCACCATCTCTTATACTCACTTTGACCGCTATCATGGTCACCCTAGAACCTTTCGTTTTATCCCATAATTTGTGGTTCATTTAGTTTTTGCTTCTTGATCTATTAGTAAGGTGGCTTCATATATTCCACCACATCTAGTGGTACAACAGGAAGTCTCGGTAGTATAAGAACAGACACAAGATGAGCCTGCTATCTTTTCAAATCTTAGATTTATTTTTTTTTCTCCTTGTCGTCTAACCATGTCCTGTATAACAGAATTTACATGTTCCCAGCATTATGGTCATAAATAATTCTCTTCCATATTGTTTGCCCTGAGCCCAAATAGCTCGCTAATCAGACAATTTGATTGCCCTTACTGTATAACTTATCACATATTTAGTCCACGTCTTCTAACTATTTAAAACTCAAACGGATATTAATATCAATATGCATATACCATACACATATTCTTATAAAAATTATCATTATGCTACTTTCCAACATACTTTATAATAGCCTAGGCAGGTAATCCAATAGCAATTAATATAAACACTTACTATACCATGAGTTGACCTGTCCTCGCAGCAAATGTACATATTCGACCAGTCTTCAGGACCTTTAAAACCATGGCTGCTCTGATACCAAGTTGTAACGCCCTAATCTATAGGGACGCCACGTGTGTGATTTTATAAACTAGTTTAATACTAATAGAATAATTAATTATTAAAAACCGTGATAATATTAAAAACTTGACTAAAATAAAACACTAAAAATGGACATTATAACGGCATAAAAAGTGTGTTCCGGGAATCCCTGTTGTAAAAAGTTTTGCTAAAGAAATATGTACGACAACCATTTAAACATAAAATCAAAATACACAGCAGATACAGCCAGTCTAAAACAACTCCTGGCAACTCGGCACGCAGGCCGGCGAGGTCAATATGTACATTGCTGGAGAAGACTGCCACCTCATGGTTGATCTAGCTTTTCTTTGCCTTTACCTGCACCACATAGCACCCGTGAGTCACAAGGACTCAGCAAGAAAAGTAATAATGACAATCATATAGCTTATTATTCGAATATTGTCATTTATACACAATAAAAATCAAACCATCACACTTTGTTCATAAGATGAAATCCAAATCACTACTGGCATCTGCCACGAATAAACATTAGTATACAGATATTTGGTAATACAAAACCATTATACCAATAATGGAATTCATATTCATTTAATCATATAAATAATATATATGTTACCTCATAAAGCAACCATCTTCATGACATCATGTTGCCTAATTAGGCAAGTCGATGCTTTAATCTGATGATCTTGTATTGTATCGCCTAATCAGGCAAGCCCATGCCATAGCCTGGCACCCATATGTCGCATAACTGCATCACCTAATCAGGTGAGCCTATGCCCAAAAACCTGCACCCATATATCATACAATTGCATCACCTAATCAGGTGAGCCCGTGCCACAATCTGGCACCAATATATCGCATCGTCTAACTAGACGAGCTCGTACCTACGCCCGGTACTTATCATGTCACTGACGCCTGTACTTACGCCCAGTACGTCGCCAGGAAAATTGCATCACCTAATCAGGTGAGCCCGTACCTACACTCGGTACTCATCATATATCACTAACGCCCGTACTTACGCCCAGTACGTTACCAGGAAAATTGCATCACCTAATCAGGTGAGCCAACATATCACATGCATAAATTATCACATTATCAATACTCAACCAATCAATCTTTTCAATATATAACAATATTAACTATATCTCAATATTAATCAATTCATAACAATACTAATTGTATTACATACAATGTACTTTGCAGTACAATATACTTTTCAATATATAACAATATTAACTATATCTCAATATTGATCAATTCATAACAATACTAACGGTATTACATACAGCGTACTATGCAGTACAATATACTTTTCTATATATAACAATATTAACTATATCTCAATATTGATCAATTCATAACAATACTAACGGTATTAGATACAAAGTACTATGCAGTACAATATACTTTTCTTACCTTTAATCCAGGTTCATACATTTCAATCAATCCAAGTGGAGAACTATCCTCGATGATCCCGGCCCTATGTCACAACAACGATAAACTAATAAGTGTTTATCCTAAAACACTGCTTATATTCACATAAGACAATCTAGGGTTTTCTACCAAACTCCGCGGTATAAATACACTAAAATAAAACTTATATTTAAGCTCTAAAACATACACCATATTGTAGAGCTCGTCTCAAGCTTCGAAACGGTACATAGAATATCCAAAACGGACACCCGAGTCAAAAGTTATGACAAAAATACGATTTCTAATCTCTTAGGAATTTCTATAAACTGTGAAATACGAAAATTTCAATTTTCGCACTCACCGAAACACTACCAAAACTTATCCAAATGACTCCAAACTTTACAGGGTGCATGTATGCCATAAATACTACCATCCTTACGTAACAGAAATAAAAATCGACCCCTTAAATGAAAAACGCCATTAACGTTCGGACTAAGCTTTAAAAAGTTCCAAACTCGATTTCTAACTCAAAAATCACTTCTAATTCAACAAGAAAATATCGAAACTAGTCCCATGACTACCCGAGAACAATTCTATAAGGTCAGAACCTTCATAACTATTCTAATTCACAAAACCCCTATACGAAACCAATTGTTTTTAAACTTAAAACGAAATTAAACCATACCTTAAGCTTTCCCTCTTCAAAGATTTGCTATCCTGCTACTACCAGAGCTTAGATCGCTAAGTTTTGGATTGAAAATTGAAGAAAATAGATATAAGGGGAGAAGGTTTAATCGAAGGAGGGAGAACGAGGGTTTCGTTCGTCGAACTGTTCTGTTTCACTGATAACTTAATATATATATATAAGTTAACTTACGTTAACTTTATATATATATAAATAATATTATAATAATATAATAATAATAATAATAATATAATATATTAATAATAATAATATAATAATATTAATAAAAATTTTATTATTAATAGTTATTTTATAATTTCTTAGCCATTAAGAAATTTCTATTTCTAAGGTATTTAGCCAACTTCGAGTACTCTAAAATACCCCGATATTTCTAAAATCAACTTATCCCAATAATCTCATCAATATTTCTAACTAAAACTGTTGTGACATTTTTGGCCTCCAATCGGGTCTCCAGGGTCGCCAAACTTGAAAATATTTTTATTTCACAAATAACTCATATTATATCCACGTATTTCAAATAAATCCCCGTAATTAACAAATTACGCTTATATATCCACTTATTGAGTCTCCGGGGTCGCCGAACCTGAAATATTTTTATTCCACATATAGCTCATATTACATTCACACATGCTATATAAATCTCCGTAATTAACAAATTACGATTATTTACTTACTTATAGCAAAATTTAAATTTTATACTGAAATAGATTAGTAAGATCATAATCCCACTAATTACCTGATTAACTCATAGTACAATATAAACTCTAATTATTTACCATTAGGCTTATCGGGATATTACAAATAAAGTGGTGTGAAATTAGGGGTGGCAATTCGTGCTTGCCAGTTGTATTTACGTTGTGTCAAGACCCATGTATTTCAAGTATATGTTCGACCGAACACGACCCATTCAATAATTGTGTTAAAAATGAAACTCAAACACGACCTGTTTATAAATGGATTGACACGAAACGAGTGTGTAACCCGTTTATAAATATATTTTATTTAAACATGTCAACCCATTAATATATTATAACATACGTAACACATTTATGACCTATTATGACATGTTTAAGTATTAAAATAATTTTAAATATGTCATTAACATGTCAATTTTGTGTTAGTCATGTCAACTCGAATACGATCCGTTTATTAAATGGGTTAGACGAGTCAACTAAAACACAATCTAAACTCATTTAAGGCAAACTCAAATCCTCTAACTTTTATGACCCTATGTGAAATAATATTAGTGCATTAACAATATTTAATAGAAAAGTAAAAGAAAAATTTTAATTACACCCCAAAAAATTTTAAAGACACCTTACTTTAATAATTTTTATTTTATATAAAATTTATATCTTTAATTGTACTAATTTTTTTTTAATTTTTTTCTTTTAATTCATATTCTTAAAAAATATACTTATCAAATAAAAATAAATTATATTTCAAATATTATGATAAAAAAATTATATAAAATTTTCTTAGGAAAAAAATAAAAAATATATATATATGAAAATAAAATTAAAATAAGTATTGAAATTAATATAAAATGATGTGAAAAAAAATTAAAAATATATTAAAAATAATTTTTAAAAATTATTTAAGTTCATTTTTTTAATAATAAAATATATTTATTATTTTATAAAATGCAAATAAAACCCCCCACATAAAATTATTACATTCTTTTTTTTTTTTTTTTTTTTTTTTGAGAAAAAGCGTTTAAATTATAAATTCAAATAGTTAGACCTCGCGGTCGTTACACAATATATTGTTAGGTACAACCGAGACAGGGATAGACCCAAACACCTGATGAGCAAACGCCCATCTAGCCACATTGTGAGCGGCAAAGTTACAAGATCTACTAATATAAGCAAAGTTACAACTAATAAAACAGGGAGAAGACTTAGTACAAAATGAGATGTAGTTTTCAAGCGCCCAACGAGAGTCCTTCCCATTGATAGCATTGATAACCACACTCGAGTCGTTCTCCACAATCACAAATTTAGAACCAATATCTGAGGCTACCGAGACAGTCAAGCAACAAGCCGCAGCTTCTCCATAGAGGACATCCGAGAAGTCTTCCCGAGCCGTCTGAATTCTAATGACTCTGCCAAAATGATCCCTTGCAACAACAGCAATGCACATACTATTAAATCCCACATTGACATCACAATTTAGCTTAATCCAATCCTGAGGAGGAGGGGACCAAGCTTCTTTTAGATCTGGAGTGGGACTAGGAAGCAAAGAAACATGTATATCTGCATAAGAAGTACAAATACTATCAATACATTTTTTAAAATCAGGAGAACAGTTATTATGGACCTTCTCATTGCGCGTCCTCCAAATAATATCAACAACAATCGAGGCATACAAAAACACATCATCAACTCGAACCCCTCTTTTGTTTAGGTCCCAGAGAAACTTGACCCAATCCCAAACTCGGATACCAGTGTCACACACTGGAAAGATGCCCAAAGGAGAGGAGTGCCAAAAATAAGACGCCACATCACAAGACAGGAAAAGATGTTCAAAAGACATGAAAAAATACATAACCAATGTCCATCTAAACGAAAGCAACGATCAATACACAATAATTAATGATATATGTGTACTCCAATTATTAGAGTAGTGATGTGACACTATTCTTTAAAAGAGTTATTCTAAAAATAGTTATCATAAAAATAATTATCATGTATGAAATAGTATTTTAGTGCATGTATGATGTAGCACACTTAATTTACAAGAATTGTTAAGGGGCATTTAAGATGCCCTTTATTGCTATAATTAAATATCGGATCCTACTATATATTTTGTAAAGTAACACTTCGATTAGATGTAGAATGCCTAATAATACTCACACATTTTTTACATACAACCATAATGTATAATTGATTTATTGTGATACAGATTTATTAAAACTTTATTTATAGTTAAATTAAATAGTAGATAAAAAAATTGTATAATTTTTTTAATAAAAAAATATATAATTTAAGTGTGTTGTTGATTACTACTCAATGTGTTGTATCGTTATTGATGTAATTAAATATTAAGTCTCACATGATTTAATATACTAATTTTATTATCACTAATCATTCGCAAGATGTCACTTCATGATATTTATTTTTTTTTTTTGAGAGAAATGGTCCCAACAACTTTACCTTCTTAGAGAGAACCTCTAAAAAAAGGAAGAGAACACAGAAATTTGCATTCAGTCATTAATTGTCTCATGCAAAACAAAAGATTAAATACAAGGAGGAGAGTCGGGCCACCAAACCTAGCTAACAGTAGTTATCAAAGTATACTCAACTAAAGTATGAGCCACCATATTAAGAGTTTTCGGACAGTGCACTAGACTCGCCATACTGAACTTAATAAAATACAAGCCAAAATCGTCCAAAACAAGCCC
Source organism: Cannabis sativa (assembly GCF_029168945.1). Taxonomy (NCBI): domain Eukaryota; kingdom Viridiplantae; phylum Streptophyta; class Magnoliopsida; order Rosales; family Cannabaceae; genus Cannabis; species Cannabis sativa. The sequence goes on along the minus strand of NC_083604.1, from coordinate 63,545,840 downwards.
TAAAGAGGAGTCCAACAACAAATGATTTTTAAAATTCAAAAATAACATTATCAAAATCAAACAAACAACATTGAGTACCCGCACTTCGAAGAGCTAGAGCTTCAGAAATTTTAAGTGAGAAACCTCCAACAAAGAATTAAGAAGTTGATGCCAAAACCTCTCCTTGAGCGTTCCTTACTATCATACCCAAGCCACAACAACCCTTAGACAAATTCAATGTGGCATCGATGTTGGCTTTAACGAAACCCAATAAAGGAGGAGACCAATAGGGATCCACCACATGTTGTGTCGAAGACAAAGGAACCTGAACAACACCACTTGACTCCTCTCCACTAGAATCGAGAACATCTTTCTTTTAATAGGCTGGCAAAAAATCATAAGCCCATGACACCACTAGTTCGAGAGAAATGATCTTGTGATTATGAACCCATTTATTCTTTCGAAACCAAACTACCCATAAGACAACCAAAATTAACTCAATCTGATGCTTGGGTAGGGAGTCAATAAATTGGTGAATAAAATCAAAGAAATCCTTACAAGTAGCAAGCGGATCACCAAGCTAAAAACCACACAACTTACGACACCGCGCAAGAGAGGAGCAACCCCACAAAGCATGAAGAGTAGAATCTAATTGATTATTGCAAATTGGGCATAGACCATCATTTAAGAGACTATGACTGATGAATTTTTTTTGTAGGAATCTAGTTAGAAGAAATTTGACAAGCAAAAGTTTTAACCTTTGGAGGAATATTAAGCCTCCAAAGTTTATTCCACCAACCCGAAAAACCAATAGATGAAGAAGATTTGTCTAAACCTTCCTTGTGTAGTGCAAACCAATAACCACTATTCACATTATAAAGGCATAAATCCTCATGGCCCTATATCAACTTATCACACATTGGATGTAAAGGCCAAAGAATAGCAAGAATAGTTGCAGCTTCATCTGAGAAGAAAGAAGCACAAACCAAATCCGCATTCCAACTTCCACCAAATGACCGAAGAAGAGCTGTCACACTATCATTGCCAAGAACTTAGGGTGATAGAATTCGAGACCTAGACGCCGAAGGGACCCAAGCATCCTTGTAAATGTTAATATGACTTCCATCTCCCACCCTCCACAAATCACTCGAATCAAAAAGTTATTTACCCCAAAGAATATTCTTCTACACATAAGAGCCTCTTTTTGACGAAATGATAGAACTAAATGAAAACTAAATGAAAATAACAAGAAAATAACATCAAAACAATAATAAAGCATTATCAAAATAACAAATAACAAAAAACCAACAACAAAATAACAAAAATGCAACATAAAAATATATCAAAAAATTATATTTTATGTAATAAAATAAAAGCCATAAAGATATTCAAAATTTCATTGTATTTTTGTGATTTTTTTATTGTCTTTATTTTTTTTTTTGAAATAATTTTTTTAGGGGTTTTTACAAAAATACTAAATTTTAAGTAAAAGTTTATAATTTTACTGTCACATGGAATTTTTTTACAAAAATACTGTCTTTTTATAAAACAACCGTAAAGTAATAAAATAAAACAATTAAAATAACAGTAGAATAACTTTAAAATAGCTTTGGAATAACAGTAAAAATTTAACGTATAAAAAAATTTATTTCACAATAAAAAAATTAAAAATAATGAAAATTTGAGTATGCGGTGTGAAACTGTTTTTTGAAAATGAGATTTCATAAATAAATAAGAGGAAATTAGACTCTCTATACTCTTTTTATATTGTCCTCTTTTATTTTTACCCTCTTTTTTAAAGTCTATCATTTTTACCTCGTTTTTTAAACACTTTACCAATTTTATCCCTGTCACCTCAATATACTTTCCATGTGACTCCCTTATGTCAGGGTATTTTGGGTACAGTACATATAAAAAGAGGTATGTTTCAATTAAATATAAAATTAAAAGTAAATTTGGTTAATTGATCAATAAAAGAGGTATTTTTCAAAAAACCCCATTATCTCTATGTTAAAAAGAGAGTGGGCTTGTCTAAAAAGTAGAAGCCCAAGTGAAAGTTGCTGTCCTCTATTTTGTAATCTTTGTTTTCTTTCATCTACAAAAATTACAGCTCACTCAATTCCATTCACAGTTCGGCACACGTGATTGCAGCTCTCTATTTTACACTATCACCAATTTTATTTTATTTTATTTTTATTTATTATTAATCAAGTAAAATCCAACTTATTTATTTTAAAATTTCATTTAATTCACTTCCATTCCCTTCATTTTATTATTTTATTATTAAATTAAAAATTCAAAAATAAAATAAAATAAAATAAAATTTGCTTCATTTTCTTCGTCTTACTTTCTTTCTTTCTTTCTTTATTTTCCTTTCTTTCTCTCCTTCCTTCCTTCCACTTCGTCTCGACCGAAACCCTCGTCGTCTTCCAATCTTCAATTTCCGAACCAAAACCCTAACAATTCCAACATCTCATAGAAGACGATACTCACCGAGACCTACAAGCGAATCGGTTCATTGCCATGGTGCTAGTCGCTTAGTTGATTCGGAGGGAGCCTTGAGGATCTAACTCGGCGGCGATTCGATTGACTTCTCCCTTCGGCCTGCGCTAATGGGTGCTGCGGGTTCCAAACTCGAGAAAGCTCTGGGTGACCAATTTCCCGAAGGCGAGCGATACTTTGGCCTTGAGAATTTCGGCAACACTTGCTACTGTAATAGCGTTTTGCAGGTATGTTTTTTTCTTTTTTAAGTCTTCGTTTCATCGATTTTCATTTTCGATTGGAATGAAAGGATTTGACTTGGTTTTCTTTGAATTTGCTCTTATTTTTACTGAATTCTTGTGTTACAATAGAGCTTGGCGTGCAAGAGGACCAAAGTCTTGTTATTGTTATTGTTCTGTGAATTTTGTGTTGTTACATATTCATTTGAATTATAGGATTTGATATTTCATTTCGTTCTGGATGAATTAATTTCTTTATTAATTTTCTTTTCGTTTTCTTTTTTGTTGCTACTCTGTTGAGTATCAAGATATACCCCTTTGTGCGTGTTGATATTAGTGTTCGATTATGTTATTGCGAAGTATAATAAGGAATAAGGGATTTTGGTTCCAATTCATTCATAATAGGACTCGTTACTTTTGATCCAAAAAAAAAAGGACTCGTTGCTTGTGTAATTTTTGTTGTTTTCTGCCACTTTGTTCAAGGCAAACGTAAGAGCCGATTTGTATTTTATCACATTACCCTACGATACTAACGGTGTTTGATTCGGCTCCAAATGTAGAGGATAAGAGAAAGAAATTATACTAGCTGGATAGTTTTCTTTCTGTTTTCAATAGGCTATCTAGAGAAAACTAAAAAAAGAATCAAATGAACAGAATGAGCATGAGTTTGATTTATATTTAGACCATTTGAAGTCCAAGGATACCATATTTGCAGAAGACATTTTTGGGGTGTGACAGTATAAATGCCAGTTGACATTTTTTTAGAGTACCATGTACAATTGGAATTGTCCTCTTAACCATAATAATAAAAAAAAATGGAGAAATGAAAAATGGGAAGACAATCTTCTGGTTTGGTGTTTGTGTTGATATGATATTTATTATCTGCTAAATAATAGGCAGTGGAGGCTGATTATATTTTAAAATTGTTTCCTGATCTTCATTGTTTTTATTCTTCAGGCACTATATTTTTGTGTTCCATTTCGCGAACAGTTGTTAGAATACTATTCGAATACCAAAAGTATTGGGGATGCAGAAGAAAATCTCTTGACGTGTTTAGCTGATTTGTTTAGCCAGGTAATAATTCAAGGTGGAATGTTTTTGTTATAGATGAGCTTGATCAACACAGCTATTATTTACATGCTTTCTTTATGTTACTGGCCTCTGTTCTCCTTGTTTGTTGCTTTAGTGCTGTAAAGTTTACATGGATTTTTCTCAAGTTGGCTGTGTATGTACCTTTGTGTTTCTACATATTACCATGCGAGTTATGTTGATTTAATATCTTTTTTTGTTTTACTTTTCTTGCTTTTTCACTCCATGTACAAGCTTTCAGAAGTAAGTCATCCTCAATTAACCATGGACTCTACAGTATGTCTTTCTGTTTTGTTTTTTTTTGCCTGAATTCTATCTAGCATCCACTATGATGCTAATAGGGTCTTCCTGTTATCCCTCCTGGTGGTATGGCATTTACAATAGATGATGTTGTTGTATCTGAAGTCTTGTCATGACTTACTGATTGGTTGAGAGATCAACAAATGATTTGTTCCTCTTTTTTTCTTTGTCCAGATAAGTTCACAGAAGAAGAAAACGGGGGTCATTGCTCCTAAGCGCTTTGTACAGAGGTTGAAAAAACAAAATGAACTTTTCCGTAGCTACATGCACCAGGTATATATTTTAATATGAAAACACCACAAAATGCAGTTTCTTCAAAGCCATTAGCCAAAATTGTCACAAACTGATAACTGTGTATACAACTAAAGGATTTTTCCTGAAATTGAAGGGCGGCATTAGGTGTATGAATTGTTAGGTATTTTATGAATTGTATAGGTGAAGAGGATCAATGAAGAACATAGAGGGAACTTTGCAACCTTGTTTGGTAGCTTTCACTGGTTGTGAGAAAGTCATTGCTTTTTGCTTTGGGTGGGGAGGGAGGGAGAGAGTTGAAGATGAAAGGACCAACCAAATGGCTTTGCTGAAGGCACCAAATAAAGATCTATAATATGCATAAGCTGACAATCTGATTTTCTTTTATTAAGTACATGATAGAACCCTGGGAGAGAGGAGGGAGGGAGGGAGAGAGTTGACAATGAAAAGATGATACCATGGGTAATCAAATGCCTTTGCTGAAGGCACCAAATTAAGATCTATAATATGATTTTCTTTTATAAAGTACATGATAGAACCTTCTTCAATAATCAAACTGAATGAAACATATGCTTTGTTGTTCCATTATTAAAAGATTGAATAATAGCCTTATCAATGGTAGGTACTGCAGTTACTTTTTTGTATGGTTTGACTCTTAGAAATTAATGCCCAGAATGAATATGGATCTTTAATTAAAACTTCATGTATTGTCTTGCATGTTCGAGTTTCATCATATTTAAAGTGATTATTTCTTGCTCAAAGGATACGTGTAAAAAGGTATATTGACTTTCCTCTGCATATGAGCGTGTGACTTGCTCTTGCTTGAACATTTAAAAAGTTCTTGTCAATGGGCAAGAGGATGTTAATCATATTTTGCTTCAAGTTTATGTAGAATTACTATTATTTTCAAATAACTGTTTAAACTTAAAATCACTATTTTTTACAATGCCTTCTGTTTTTATAGGATGCCCACGAGTTTTTGAATTTCTTGCTGAATGAGCTTGTTGATATATTGGAAAAAGAGGCTCAAGCAACAAAAAGTGATAAAGAATCTTTATCTCCTCCTGATACAGTAGCCAATGGGCCAAGAAATGGTCAGGTTAATGGTACTCAAAAAGAGCCATTAGTCACCTGGGTGCACAAAAATTTTCAGGTAAATGCTTTTATAATTAATTTTAAGTTATCTTTCAAATGGTTGTTGGTAACTTGTTAATGCTAAATATTATGTTGTTCAACCATAACTTCATATGATGTTGTGTAGTTGTATTGCTAACACGTGTAGTGGCTGAACTGTGTTACGCATTCCATACTATTGTTTTTCTTATGTGCGGCATTGCTTCACTAAAGTGATGATCTCTGAGTTTTTTATTTTGTTTTATTTTAATTTTATTATTATTATTATCTCATGTTTTTAATGGCTATCTGGAACAGGGACTTCTCACCAACGAGACAAGGTGCTTGCGGTGTGAGACAGTGACAGCAAGGGATGAGACCTTTTTTGACTTGAGCCTTGATATCGAGCAGAACAGTTCAATAACCAGCTGTTTGAAGAACTTCAGTTCTACTGAGACATTGAATGCCGAGGATAAATTTTTCTGTGATAAGTGCTGCAGGTTGGTGTCTCTTCCTCTCTGCTACAGATATAGTCTTTTCTGATTTTTGCCCACTATGTGGATCTCCCTAAATATCTAGGGATAGCTTATTCATCAGTGATTCGTCTCTGGTGTTAAAAGACCATTATATGCTTGAACTTGGATTTAGAAGGAAACTAAAAACATTCCAAGGGATTTTACTTTTCTTTTTTTGACCCCCCGGGTTATGTATAGATAACCTCACTTGTGGTGGAGAAATACCTGATAAATAAGGGATTTTACTTTATATTGTTTAGATTCAAACAAAAAAAATTGTTCTTTTAAAGAAAATATGAGACTTGATGTAATTTTCTAGTATTGTTAACTTTATAATTTTTTTTAACCTTGAATCTCTTGAGGTTTATTTGACCTTATTCTCATTAGTTTTTTATGACTGGTGGAAATGTTGCCATGTGCAGTTTGCAAGAAGCACAGAAAAGGATGAAGATAAAGAAGCCACCTCACATCTTGGTAATCCATCTAAAGCGTTTCAAATATATCGAACAGCTTGGACGCTACAAGAAGCTCTCTTATCGAGTTGTCTTCCCCCTTGAGCTGAAGCTGAGCAACACAGTAGAAGATGCAGACTCTGAGTACTCCCTGTTTGCTGTTGTTGTGCATGTCGGGAGTGGGCCAAACCATGGACACTACGTCAGTCTTGTGAAGAGCCATAACCACTGGTTATTTTTTGATGATGAGAATGTTGAGATGATAGATGAGTCTGCTGTGCAAACATTCTTTGGATCGGCGCAGGAATACTCGAGTAACACAGATCACGGGTACATCTTGTTCTACGAGAGCCTTGGCTCCAGCAATAAGAGCTAAAGAAGAATTTGAATTTAAGAGGGTTAGGATATTATAATTATTGGACACACTTTACTCATGTTTTTCATATTCTAATTTGTTTCCTATTTCTCTTTTTTTTTTCTTTCTCCCCTTTTTCAACCTGTGGAAAGAGCTGTGAAGTATCAATTGAGTTTGGGTTGTCAAAAGTGTATACTTAGGTGACATGTACAGCGGATGGTGAAAGCATTACTTCTTTTTTTCTTTTTTCTTTTTTCTTTTTGTCTTCTCTCATAATAAGAGGAAAAGGAGCAGTGTACATGTTGTGTGAGAGGTCTTCACATAGACAAGTTTGTATTTTTCCATGGCTCATCAGAAGTGAGAACAACATTAGAATTGCAATGCAATTGGAATTTGCTCACTATTATCTAATATCTAGTAGTGAGAAGAGTAAACTGGAGACAATGTTACACTGGACCCATTTTATTATATACTATATTATATGTATATTATGCTCTACTTATAAATGTATAATTGTCGTAATTGCAATTGCAACACTAATTGTCTTTTTCGACGATCAGACTTATTTTTAAAGATAAAGAGTGATTGAGGATGAAGGGTAAGTAAAATTATACTATATGATGCATTTAAGATTAAGTTGAAAGAATTGGTGAGCAAAGTAAAAGATAATACACGATAATCTTATCAGTACTGGTGTTATAGTATCAATATCAAATCTAACATAAATACTATTTTCTTTACAATGGAAAATGAATTTGAAGGTTCGCTATTGCATTGCTGTAGGCATATAAGTGTCATCCTCTAACAATGCTTCAATATCAATAAGATCATCTTCAAAATCAATTGTTCCTTCTGTATTCATAACGTCATCATATGGAACCTGCAGATAAACAACAAGACCAGTTCAAAATGCAAAACAAAAAAACCAAAAAATAAAAAAATAAAAAAAAATCCACAAGCTAATGGAGCAAAAGGTTCCCAGTAAGCTTTTTAGTACTTCCTTTTTGAGCTATAACTTCCAATAACTGCTCAGCTTGTTATGAAAGGATTTTGCAAGCAATCCCATGAATTAGATTTCAGTAAATAATAAAGAAAGCAGGGAACAGTATAAACGCACTGGCCAAAAGGCACTCATTACCTTCTTTTCCTGTATCTCAGTGACGACATTTAGCAGCCTCCGGTATTGATTTCTCGCCTCAGGGTATTGAACCATTGACTTCACCCGAGCGAGTGCTTTTTGCATTCTTTCCTCTGATTGTTTCCTGCCTTGTTTTAGGAAATCATAATCATCATCCTTGGAGGACGACGGATCCTCAATGCTTGGTACCTCAACCAATGCTTCAGACTTAAACCCACGTAAACCACTTCCTTTTCGTCTCCAACGCAAGATAATCTTTTCCACAATTCCCACAGACCAGACAAACTTCTTGTAGTTTTTCCTGACCTGGTGACCTCTTACAAGGGCCTTTTACCAAGAGACCTAAAAAGTTAGAAGTCGTGGATACTAAGAATCAATAACTGCAGAAAATACAGAAACATTTACCTGAATTTTGACAATGTTCTGCCGAATACTCAAAAATTCTTTACGGCCCTTCCAGCCACGGAATTTATTTTGTATTCTGATTGCAGCAGCATTCACATCATTATTATGTTGTCCACCTTTCTGTGTCTTAACAGAAATAAGAGATAATGCACGCTCGTCTGACAATCCAAATTTATCATCACCGTATTCTTCCAACTGCTTCCTTTGGAATGATTGCACCCTGAAAACTTGATGAATTCGAGCAGCAGCTTGGGTAGCATTGCACACAGCAGCTAATGAATCCTTCAGAGACAGTCGATCAGGATCATCATCTTTTATAGGAGTAGCTGTTCTTTCTGAAACAGTTTGCACGGCATTTGGAGTTGATGTGTCTGTTGGTTTGCTTGCCTTGGCATCTAGATCAAGACATTTAAGGTGTGCACTCAATGCAGATTCCGCAAGATAACCAGAAATTCCTTTATGTCCATTGTCAGACGCTAGATCAGCAGGTGTTTTACCAGAGGGATATTTAGGACTTGGGTCGGTTAACAATCCTGGAGCTGCACCCAGGGAGATGAGGGAAGCAACGGTTCGTTCTCTGGTTAAAAGAAAGAGAATGTGAATGTTATCAATTACTAATTTCAACACATACCAGTAAAATGATTTTCTGAATTATCTAAACCAGGAGGTCAAATGTTTTTTCTTGAATCGTGAAATATAATGCAAGGTTAAATATTTTATTATAGGATGTTTACATCTCAACTGTTACATTTCTATTCTCCTTGGAATGTTAAGGGAAAGCATTTCTTAATAGCCTCATCGGAGCTTTATGTATGTAAATATTTTATCCTCTTCATAGCTCAAACAGTCAAATCTATGGTTCGCCCCCTTCAACCTCCTAACACCTACATAGTAATTGCTATAGATTTTTGTTCCTTAAATATGTGAAACCAATGAAAATTTGTTCTCTTATTTTTTCTGTAAACAAATTTGTGCTTGTTTATATTGAAAAAAGGTCAGAATGCCGAGGAAGGAACCACACAAATGTACACACTGCCTGTTTGAGTGTGGGAAAGGGGGAAAAAAAGAGTAACCAGAAGCAAAAATCACTTTGAGGTAACACAATAAAAACTTAGGTACTCACCTGCCACAAAATGCTGCCCAGTGAAGTGCCGTCCAGCCATTTACATCACGGAAATTTACACTAACACCTGCAACTATTGTAGGTTCTAAAGCCCAATCATACCCAAGAGCTGCTGCAAAATGTAAGACTCCTTGACCACCCTCATCGAGCAAGCTAGGGCCTTTGCCACCTTCAGCCACCTTCTGTAGGAGCCATTCATACAACTTCTCTTTTAGTAGCTTTTGATGTAGCTGCTCCTGTACACTTTCCACAGAGAAGTTTTCCTCAGAAGTTAATCTGTACATCTGATCCCACTCATCTTGATCCTCTTTCAGCAAGGAACTGATTTTATTGCTCAACTGGGACATTTCAGCTAGATTTACGGGGTCAGCATTTGAAGAGGGAGAGCTGAGCGACATTAATTTTCCAAATCGCAGTTTGAGTATTTCATTTGTGCAACCACTTTGATTATATTTAGTTTGCACATCTCGAGCTTCGCTTAGTCGATATTCAAATTCTCGTACTTCACTACATGCTAACCTATTGGAACATGTCACGTAAAAAGGAACCCTCCCAGCCTTATGTATGGGAGCATTGCAACGGAGAACACCTTCTGCAATAATCTCAGTAGGTACTTCTACTTCTCCAAACATACATGACCATTTATTAATTTCTGCTTGCTCAACCTTCAAGAATCTTCCAGTAATTAAAACCTATACAAATTGTGGGGAAAAAGAAAAGGGTCAGCAACTAATTACGTAAAGGACATACCATGTCCTGTACCTGATAAAAATAAATCGAAATTGCAGTTTATATGACTGCTGATTAGTACCTTGACTTCAGAACTTTCATAAGCCCAGTTTGGTGAGAAATCTATAATGCTAAAAAGCTGCTCCTGTGAGAGAGAGGGACTAAGGACATAGTTATCAAGACGTACTTGGCTGGAATCATTAACACAAGTGTCACCTTCAACACTGTCCCAGTAGGCTCTAGAACTAGTCTGCATATGTGACTCATTGACATCACCAAGTTCCTTACTCATCCATCGGTTAAAACTGTCAAGCTTCTTTAAACCTTCTTCAGCAAAGGATCCAACTAACAAAGGCTGTTTCGTACCAGAATTGTAGGGCTTCTCCTCCAGGTTCATGTTACTCTTTGAAACTGGTTTTACAAAATCATCATGCTCAATGTTTCCACGATGGATTTTAAGTAACTCGTCACCATGGGCTACTTCACCTCGATATCTAGATGTGAGATTATTATCTGAACCTGTGAGCAAGGTCTGATCCACAGACCACTCAGGTAAGCGAGAGTTACCTTCAGAAGCCTGTTAATTGTGCAAATTAAAACCTGAACATAGATGAATTGAATCTGAAGATGGAAGTAGCTATAATGTATATGTTAAATGGCAGAAACAACTACGGTATTTTACAAAACACTATAATGCAAATATCTACCCAAAGAAAAAGTAAATTAATTAAAATTACATGTGACCAACTTATACAATCTGCAACCATGTGTACAGCTTACTTAATAATTAGTAACAAGAAACCATGTCACTACTTACCACCACAACAATGCTTTATATGATAAGAAAGAGCAAAACCATAGTCTAAGGTGAATAAGAAGATATAAGCACGACCACCGAATACTCTACAGTTTGCACTTTGATGAAATTGGCCTACATAGCCATGATCATTGATACTGCTATAGGTATAGAAACTTCAAGAAAAAGTAAACTATATGGTTGAGGCACGTAAAAAATTACATTATCATCCTAAGTATTTTTAGTAGCCTAAATGAAATTTAAGATTTTGGCAAACCTTCTACCATAGCCATCTCATCTAACAACTAATCCATCAAAAAATGACATATACTCTTCTGTACCTGCCAGTCTTCTTGGATCTGTGGGTGTTTACCGAAACCATTGGAGAAAAGCTGCTCGAAAGGCCCTTGTTCTTGCTTCTGGATAACTGTCACGTTATTAGATTGCGACGAAGAAAAGGCTTGTTGAAAAGGCAAATGAATGCTGGCAGCATTATTTCCCAATGTATTATCCCATGCTGGAAAGTCCAAGTTCTTAGAGTGACCAGAAGAAAGTCCAGCACTGCTATCCATACCGGGAATGTCTGACAGTTTCTCTTGATTATTATCTGTTGTCAGTAGAGCGTGAAAATTGGTAAATCCAGTATTCAAGGCATCCAAAAACTGCTATTCCCATGCACCCGCATCAACAAGGTCTAATTCTAAATAATGGACTGAGAACAAAGAGCAATAAATTTTACTTGAAAATGACACTGGATAGTACGCATCATTGATTCCTGCACTAATCTTTTCTGCAAAAGGCTGTTGTAAATCGAGAAAGGAGTGCAATCTAGAACTTGCTTGATTATATGCTGCAAATTGTGTTAGGTTGTGAGATAAAAATGAGAATACTGAACAGTGGATTAACATGGAGAAGGAAAGTTCTAAAAGATAATAGTTTCAGAGCATCATAAAAGTGGAACTTTAAGTTGACCTTCCATATTTGACATATGAGCAATTCACAAATGCATACCAAAAAAAAAACATAAGAACCTGATTCAGCATCTTCATATTCTGATGCCTGAGCACTGTTTAAACTTGTTGTATCTGTAGTTTGCGAGATCATTTGGTAGCTATTTGGATGGATGCTAGATGAAGCAGGGCTATCAATCGCAGAACTGGGTGCCGTATCAGCTTCTTCAGTCCCTTTTATTCGGTTATAATGTGTCCTATTGCCCTGTAAAGTTGAAAAGGCAATTATACAACGGTGTTTAAAGATTTCAAGGTAAAATAAAATTCCACTTAAAGTAGGCACTATCAATATCAATTATTTACATAAAACCAGATATCTATCTAGTACAGAAAAATAAAAAGTACAACCATCCCAAAGAGAAATGGAGAGATAGTGACAACACTAATTTTATTAAACTTCAAGCAATGCACAAGTGATTACTCATCTTCGTTTCAGCACCTTAAAAATTTCATCAAATTTCCATTGCTAGCTAGCAACACATTCATCTCTGAGTCTCAAAGAATGTATTACTCCAATGAAAGTGTACAATTATCATTACACCTAAACCAATATATTCCAGAAAAGACATCAGGGATATGAACTCAAGCCAATATTCACAACTTCCAATTGTTCTTCTTCAGAAAAGTTGGAAGGCAATCATTCTTTTCCTTCTGGTATTTTTAAGCTGAAAAATGCATATGTTGTTCACTTAATTTTTCAAATAGCTTTTGTATCTTTGTATTAAGGACTCTTCGTCCTCTTCCATTTGTTTCCACAAATGCAATATATGTAGCTTTTATGAAAACAATCAAATTCATGGGCATATGAAAATACAATGAGAACATTCATCATTGACCATATAAAAGCTGTAATGAAAGGGATATACAGTTTTGTAATGCAGCATGTAATTGTGTTTCTCATCTCATGTACTGACATAATATAGGAAATGAGAAAACAACAAATAAGGGAAAAAGATAACTACTTATATTTCACATTTTCACTTTTAAGCTATATCTGATTTTGAGCTAGAAATCATAAGGATAGTTGACAAACCAGAAAACAAATAATAATCAATAACAGAATGAATCAGTACCTTCACTTGCCGATAGTGAACAAGAACTATGTGTGAAAGATCCCTGCAAGGCAATTGATTACGTTCCACAGAAACCTTAGTTAACAGGTGTGTGGAAGAGATAGAAAAGGAGAGAGACACTTCAAACTTTAACAAGTTCACATGACTGAGAAACACTGAGACAGATGAGCACATGTACAAACTCACTCTTCAAGCATCCAATAACTGCGCCGTTGGAAATTTTCATTTTCTTCTCCATGAGCATAATAGCAGTGCAGCACATCAATGCTTCCAGCCTGACAAAGTTTAAATTTAATTATCAAGTGGAAATTAATTTAGCAACAACTCACACCTCGTGTGAGAAACTGGGAAATTTTGTTCATCCACGCACAAAAGGAAAATAGACAAAGAAAGGCAAAAATAAAAAACCAAGTGGTTTAGTCACCTTGAAATCCAAGCATCGTGCTAAAAGGACTACTGCCGCAGCTACTAATGACATGTTTTCATGTTCTTATTACATATAAATAATTAGTTTACAGAACTGCTTCACTAAATTCTAGGACTAAGAGCAATGTGGCCAGCATGTATGCACACACAAAAACATATCTACATGAATAGAATAATTATTCACTTACAAATAAAATCTAAAGAAACATGCATATATTACTTCCAAAAACAAAAGCTAAACATTGTTGATGTTTACCTTGAGCCTTTCGTGAGCCTCCTTCACTGTCTTTCCATCCTTTTTCTTCCTCCAATTATGTCCATCTTTTCTGAAATACCTCAGTACTTTCCGGTCAAAAAGAAAAAGTGAGCCATCTGAAATTAATAGCACGTGTCAAACCAAGATACCCTTTGATATAGGCTCAATGAGGGAAAATATTCCAGATTTTGACAAATGTAACTGGATTAACAGACTTACTAAACGCATACAAAATTACATGCAACAAGAGGATATATTGAAAACATCGGCAGTTTATTTTCTTAAAACTCGAATGGTTTCAATGAAACATTACTACATCACAGTGACTAAGAAATCTGAAAGACCGACAATATTTATCAGGAATAACGAAATAGCAACTAATGTACCATGTCTTAAATTGTAAAAAGACTTCTGTTGCCACCTAGCTTAGAAGGTAAAACCTGGTAATTGGTATCGAAGACCTCATATAAAACCTGCCTTACCTAAACAAACATTTTTAAAAAGTTCTTACACATATCTTAAAAAATAAACATATGGAAGAGAAACAACGATAAGTTAAAAGACCAATAAAATCCATAACAAGATGATAAAAGTATTATCTGAAAAATGCATACACATGTATATAGCAGAAACACACATATAAAATGCATGCATAAAATACAAATAGAAATGCAAGACATTTTAAGAATCATACTAGGTGGCATATTTGCAGGCTCTGGGGCAATGCGGAACTTTTTATAATTCCGAAGAATTTCGCATATTTCAGCTGGGCGCAGCCATCGATGTTGTGCTTCAATGAGAATTTGCTCAATATCTGCAACATATTATACAATAACAAAATTGATATTTCTGCAAAATGGAGCAATAAAATGGCTGAATAATTACTAAGGCCTAGATGTTCCAAATAATACAGGCATGGATATGCATTACCACGACAAATGAACACAACTTGGCCTAAGCATGGCAATATAGGCAAGAGAAAGATCCATGATCCATTTATGTTGGGATTTTGGAAAAATTTCTCTCACGTAAGTTATATTAGAAAAGATAGTACGGCAGTCCATTACAAATATGATATCTTTTATTTGCTACCACGGTTAAAAATCTATAATATAATCTACATTTATTAGTCATAATCTATGGAGCTGCAAAGAAGAGGGCCCTTTCATAATGGCTTGATGGGGTGTACTTCAAAAGGAATAGTAACCGAATTACTTTGCACAATGATTATTGTATAGTCGGAAGTCTAATCCATTTGAACTTCAGTCACAAAATAACCCCATAAGAATTTGCAATAGTGCCTAGATTAGCTCCACATATATTATGACAAAAACAACCTTTAACAACTTCATGTACGACTTATAGTTCACAAAACCTCATCATTCAACATCAGTAGCATGATGTTTAAGTTTAATGGAATTCAAAGACGCATACATGCTTATATTTCTTAAAAAAAATTAAGCTCTTAAGGATTACAGGGATTCACTGACCAGCATAAACCAGTAATAAGATACAAAATCCCCAAACATCCCTTGCCAAACTCAAGGCCAATTCACCAACATAGCTAGGAAAATAGAGCTAAGTAGTTACAAATTGAACAACAAAAGTTCATTACCTACTACACAGTCTATACCCAAAGAAGTCCAGCAACAACAACAACAAGCATTACATATAAAAATGTTGCATGGCATCAAGATAATCAGTTGCTACGAGCTTTAAAATATTAAATAATACCCAAAGGAAAGAAAACCCAGGTTAAAGAAACAAAACCCAGAAAAGAAAAGGGGATAACTAATAAGTTGTTCAAAGATGAGAAAGCAAATAATAAAAAAGAAAAAGCATGAAATAGATAAATAGAGGTGGAGAAGATAAAAACAGACCGAGTTGGTTAGGAAGACCTAGGCGCCTGGTGTCCGCCATGAAGTCGTTATTGGGTGGTAATTTTAGGGAAATGATAGGCAAACATAAGCGAATCAAGAATGAAAAAGGATTTGATGGAAGCTGAAGAGGTGAAAGGAGGAGAATTGAGAGTTGAGGAAGAGTGATTTGAAAAAGTGAAGATTATGATTTGCGAGGTGAAAGAAGAAGAAGAAGAAGAAGAAGAAGAAGAAAGAAAGTCGGAGTGTTGTTCTGTAATGGGAAATGGCAATCACTTCAAACTTGAGTCTCGTTGACGTAAATATCGGCTTTACTCTTTCTTTGTCTCTACAAAGACACACTCACGTTTTATATCGGCTATTTTTTTTACTTTTTTTTTTTTTAGTGAAAGTACCATTTTAGCACTGCCTTTTGACTACATATCCTTCTAGATGCATAAATTTTTCCATTTTTTTTTTGGCATTTAACCCTCCTTTTTTTTTTTCTGAGAATTGCTTTAAATTTTTAGATTTCTTTTTCTGTACGATAAATTTATAAATAAATAATTTGCGGCATAAATATTTAAATTTAAGTAATAATACTTAAGTTATATTTCTGAATTCTGTAACAGTTAAATGTCAACTCATTATATGCACGTCATTTTTTTATTGGTATATTTGAATTGTTTTTTTTTCTAAATAATAAAAATTTTGTCACTTGTACCAGTCAGAGATTTCCACGTGGCAATTTATACCGTAAATTACTCTAGATTTATTGACACTAATATTGTGAAATTTTTTGTAGTACACCTCTTAAAATTAAAATGTTGTTTTAGTAGAATTTTTATTTTTTTTTTATCTATTTTTCTATTTACAAAATTTAGTTTAATTGTTTTTTATGATTACGTACATTATAATTTATTTAAGATTATTTATATATTTTAAGGAAATTCTGAATAGTTTACTATACCAAGAAAAACTAGAGTTGTACAAAAAAATTTGTAAACTGTCCAAACCGAATAACCCGCCCAAACCGAACCAAAAAAACCGATAAAAATTACAAACCGAAATAACCCGAAAAAATTACAAATCGCCCAATCTGTTAATTGGGCGGGTTAAAAATAGGTCCAACCCGCCTAATTAAACCGACCAACCCGATTTTGCACCTTTAATTTTTTTTTAAAACTTTTTAGTTTTTATTATATATAACGATTAAATATATTTTTATATAAAGTTATATACTTAATTATTAGTTTTAAAGTCATATATATAGTGTTATACTTTGGTGGAATATGATTTTTTTAATTTATCTTTTTAATTTTTATTGATTTTGACTTTAAAACTAAAAAAAAAAAAATTGGCCGGTTTGGGCGGGTTAACCCGACCAAACCGCCCAAACCGTTGGTCGGTTTATAGATTTTTTTTTTTTACATTGGGCGGGTTGCACTTAAATTTTAGCAACCCGAACTTTAAATTAGGTTAGAAAATATATAGGATAAACCACCCAAACCGACCGATGTACAACCCTAAGAAAAACTAGTCATGTGTGCAACAAAATATATAAATTTTATTTTCGACATTGTAAACTACTTAAAATTTTCTAAATATTTATAAATGGTCATAAATAATTATAACGTATACAATTATACAAAAAAAAAAAAAATTAAACTAAAAAACTCTTCTACATGTCAAAACATATTTTTTATTAACTTACCCAATAGTATTTATCCTATTATCAAAACTTTATCAAGTAACTACTTGATGTGAGATAAATCTTACAAATTATTCACATGAATAATGTGGGACAAATATACTCAAATTTCTTTCTTTTTTTTTTATAGATTTTTATAATTATGTAAAAGTAAATTATTTTAAGATTTTTTTTAAAAAAACTATTTAAATTTATTATTTTGAGAAGCTACTGATAAGTATCTTAAAGTTTTGTTAAACACATATGGAATGTTTATTTTGAAAAATTAATCTAATTGGAAATCTATAACCTAAATAAAAGTGGCAATATTTGGGTTTTTTATCATTGAATTACACATATACCCTTTTAGATGATACATATAATAACAAACAAATTACTTTTAAATGATTGAAATTAATAACCAAGTAAACTTTAAAAATAAATTTATAATTTTATTATTTAAAAATTATTATTATAACTATATTAGTCAAAAAAAAAATATACACATTATAATTTACTATTAATATATATTCAAGTATTTAACACAAGATATATTATATTAAATAAACAATCTTACATATCAAATTTTATTACAATCCAAAATATATAATAATAACCTAAATAAAAGTGGCAATATTTTGGCTTTTTATCATTGAATTATACATATACCCTTTTATATGATACATATAATAACAAACAAATTACTTTTAAATGATTGAAATTAATAACCAAGTAAACTTTAAAAATAAATTTATAATTTTATTATTTAAAAATTATTATTATAACTATATTAGTCAAAAAAAATATACACATTATAATTTACTATTAATATATATTCAAGTATTTAACACAAGATATATTATATTAAATAAACAATCTTACATATCAAATTTTATTACAATCCAAAATATATAATAATAATACAAGTACCATTTTTTAAAATAATCAAATCATAAAACTACAAAAATAATTGTATATATAATATGTATGTACTTTAATTAAAGAATAAGATTGCGGTGTTTTTTAATTAAGGTAATGTTTTTAGAAGGAAGAGAGAAAATTCTACTAAAATAGAAAAATTATACTAAAAATATTATACAAACAAATAAAAGTAGAGCTAGACAAGGACAATGCTAGGTGTAGATTATGTAGGGCAGTTACCTGATATGAAAATATTAAGACGGGTTGTTAAACTATTTGGAGCTTAGGTACATAAATTTTTTTAGGGCTTTATACAAATATATTTTTGGTCAAATAAAATTAAGTAAAATTGTTTGATGTACCTAAATAAAAGTGGCAATATTTGGGCTTTTTATCATTGAATTACACATATACCCTTTTAGATGATACATATAATAACAAACAAATTACTTTTAAATGATTGAAATTAATAACCAAGTAAACTTTAAAAATAAATTTATAATTTTATTATTTAAAAATTATTATTATAACTATATTAGTCAAAAAAAAAATATACACATTATAATTTACTCGGGTTAACCCGACCAAACCGCCCAAACCGTTGGTCGGTTTATAGATTTTTTTTTTTTACATTGGGCGGGTTGCACTTAAATTTTAGCAACCCGAACTTTAAATTAGGTTAGAAAATATATAGGATAAACCACCCAAACCGACCGATGTACAACCCTAAGAAAAACTAGTCATGTGTGCAACAAAATATATAGATTTTATTTTCGACATTGTAAACTACTTGAAATTTTCTAAATATTTATAAGTGATCCTAAATAATTATAACGTACACAATTATTAAAAAAATTAGACTAAAAAACTTTTCTTCATGTCAAATCATATAGGAGGTCTACTGAGTGTTCTATTAACTTACCCAATAGTATTTATCCTATTATCAAAACTTTATCAAGTAACTACTTGATGTGAGATAAATCTTACAAATTATTCACATGAATAATGTGGGACAAATATACTCAAATTTCTTTCTTTTTTTTTTTTATAGATTTTTATAATTATGTAAAAGTAAATTATTTTAAGATTTTTTTTAAAAAAACTATTTAAATTTATTATTTTGAGAAGCTACTGATAAGTATCTTAAAGTTTTGTTAAACACATATGGAATGTTTATTTTGAAAAATTAATCTAATTGGAAATCTATAACCTAAATAAAAGTGGCAATATTTGGGTTTTTTATCATTGAATTACACATATATCCTTTTAGATGATACATATAATAACAAACAAATTACTTTTAAATGATTGAAATTAATAACCAAGTAAACTTTAAAAATAAATTTATAATTTTATTATTTAAAAATTATTATTATAACTATATTAGTCAAAAAAAAAATATACACATTATAATTTACTATTAATATATATTCAAGTATTTAACACAAGATATATTATATTAAATAAACAATCTTACATATCAAATTTTATTACAATCCAAAATATATAATAATAACCTAAATAAAAGTGGCAATATTTTGGCTTTTTATCATTGAATTATACATATACCCTTTTATATGATACATATAATAACAAACAAATTACTTTTAAATGATTGAAATTAATAACCAAGTAAACTTTAAAAATAAATTTATAATTTTATTATTTAAAAATTATTATTATAACTATATTAGTCAAAAAAAATATACACATTATAATTTACTATTAATATATATTCAAGTATTTAACACAAGATATATTATATTAAATAAACAATCTTACATATCAAATTTTATTACAATCCAAAATATATAATAATAATACAAGTACCATTTTTTAAAATAATCAAATCATAAAACTACAAAAATAATTGTATATATAATATGTATGTACTTTAATTAAAGAATAAGATTGCGGTGTTTTTTAATTAAGGTAATGTTTTTAGAAGGAAGAGAGAAAATTCTACTAAAATAGAAAAATTATACTAAAAATATTATACAAACAAATAAAAGTAGAGCTAGACAAGGACAATGCTAGGTGTAGATTATGTAGGGCAGTTACCTGATATGAAAATATTAAGACGGGTTGTTAAACTATTTGGAGCTTAGGTACATAAATTTTTTTAGGGCTTTATACAAATATATTTTTGGTCAAATAAAATTAAGTAAAATTGTTTGATGTACCTAAATAAAAGTGGCAATATTTGGGCTTTTTATCATTGAATTACACATATACCCTTTTAGATGATACATATAATAACAAACAAATTACTTTTAAATGATTGAAATTAATAACCAAGTAAACTTTAAAAATAAATTTATAATTTTATTATTTAAAAATTATTATTATAACTATATTAGTCAAAAAAAAAATATACACATTATAATTTACTATTAATATATATTCAAGTATTTAACACAAGATATATTATATTAAATAATCTTACGTATCAAATTTTATTACAATCCAAAATATATAATAATAACCTAAATAAAAGTGGCAGGGGAGGTGAATCCATCGAACACCTGTTTCTTTCCTGTGAGGTGGCTCTCCATTTCTGGCGTTCGTCTCCTTGGGGTATTTATCCAGTGTGTGATACAGGAATTCGAGTTTGGGACTGGGTTAAGTTCATTTGGGATCTAAAACATAAAGGAGCTTGTGTTGATGATATATTCCTATACGCTTCTATTGTAGTAGATACTATTTGGAGAGTGCGCAACGAGAAGGTTCATAATAATTACCCTGTTGATGTTAACAAATGCATTGCTAATATTTGTAATTCTTATACAGATATGTATGATTCCTTGGTCCATAGCCCTCCCCCAGCTTTAAAGGAAACTTGGTCCCCTCCTCCTAAGGATTGGATTAAGCTGAATTGTGATGTCAAGGTGGGTTTGGACAGCATGTGCATAGCGGTTGTGGCAAGGGACCATTTTAGCAGAGTAATTAGAGTTCATACTGCTCGAGAGAATTTCTCGGACGCTTTGTGTGGTGAAGCGGCGGCCTGCTCTTTGGCGGTGTCAGTTGCTCGGGATCTTGGCTACAAGTATGTAATAGTGGAGAGTGACTCGAGTGTGGTTATCAACGCCATCAATGGGAAAGAGTCTCGTTGGGCAATTGATAATTACATCTCCTTTTGTTCTAAGTCATCCCACTCTTTTAGTAGTTGTTGTTTTTCCTTTATTAGTAGATCTTGTAATTTTGCCGCTCATAATGTGGCTAGGTGGGCTTTCTCCCATCAGACCTTTGGGCCTCTTCCGGTTGACTCTGTCCCGGAAACCCTGTTTTGTAATGACCGCGAGGTCTAACTAATTATGCATCTATGATATTAACGCCTTTTATCAAAAAAAAAAAAAAAAAAAACCTAAATAAAAGTGGCAATATTTTGGCTTTTTATCATTGAATTATACATATACCCTTTTATATGATACATATAATAACAAACAAATTACTTTTAAATGATTGAAATTAATAACCAAGTAAACTTTAAAAATAAATTTATAATTTTATTATTTAAAAATTATTATTATAACTATATTAGTCAAAAAAAAATATACACATTATAATTTACTATTAATATATATTCAAGTATTTAACACAAGATATATTATATTAAATAAACAATCTTACATATCAAATTTTATTACAATCCAAAATATATAATAATAATACAAGTACCATTTTTTAAAATAATCAAATCATAAAACTACAAAAATAATTGTATATATAATATGTATGTACTTTAATTAAAGAATAAGATTGCGCTGTTTTTTAATTAAGGTAATGTTTTTAGAAGGAAGAGAGAAAATTCTACTAAAATAGAAAAATGATACTAAAAATATTATACTAACAAATAAAAGTAGAGCTATATGAGACAAGGACAATGCTAGGTGTAGACTATGTAGGGCAGTTACCTGATATGAAAATATTAAGACGGGTTGTTAAACTATTTGGAGCTTAGGTACATAAATTTTTTTAGGGCTTTATACAAATATATTTTTGGTCAAATAAAATTAAGTAAAATTGTTTGATGTAGTAGTAAAGATCATTTTAAAAGTTAAAGAGATCACAAGTTTAACACTCCACACCTTCTTTTTAATTTTTAATAATTTTTTTTTTTGAAGAATAACTAAAATATTATTGTTGGGATTTGAACTATCTAGAAATTGTGTAATATAAAAATATAATAAGTCATTCTATAAAAGTCACTTTAACATAATTAAATATGTTTTATTATATCTAATTCTATAATCTTGTTGAAATTTTGAAGTCTGGACAAGATATAAAAATATGGAGTCGTCTTACTTCAATTTTTATAGCTTCGCCCCTGATAAGAAATAGGAGGTTCTATTTGTGCTCCACTAAATAAAAAGTATACTCTAATATTTTAAAAAAATTAAGTTTAATACAATTTCTTTTAATATTTTTTAATTTTTTTTTCTCATATTATTTTATTTTCATATTTTTTAAAATTATGTATATTTTTTTTTTTCTACTAAATTTCACATATATTTTTTATAATATTTATAATATATGTTATATATAGAATAATAATAATATAAAATTTGTTATAAAATCATTTAATATGTATATATATATGCTTGTATTTTTATTATTACTAATAATAAATTTATTAAAAAAAAATGAAGCCTATAAGAAAATCAACCTTCACGTGAGTGATTATATTTTTAAAATAAGGAAAATTTATATTAATTTTATAAAACTAATAAATAATTATAAAATAAAAAAAAAATTAAGAAGAGAATAGAGATATAATACCATTTTTATATCTCTCTTTATTAATTGATAATATAAGAATAAAAATAAGAATGAGAAGTTATCATTTTTAAAAATGTTATTTTTTAAGGGTGAATACTATGTTAGACTTTGTGTTTTGCAAAAGTTACCTTTGTTTTGTTAAATGACAAAATAGATCTTGTATTTTCTAAAATTGTACAGATAGAACCCTGAACTGATTTTTTGTCAAAATAAATCTTAATAATAATCTAATCTAAAAATGTTATGACAAAACTAATTACATTTTCTGTATATGTTCGTGTTAAAAATTGTTTTAAAGTTAGTTATATTAAAAAATAAAATTGTTGAAAATTGAACTCAAGGTCCTATTTTTACCATTTTAGAAAATATAAGGTCCATTTTATCATTTAACAAAATAGAGAGTCCAATTGATAACTTTTACAGAATATAAGATCTAAAATGGTATTTACTTTTTTTTAAAAAAAATTAATTAATATTTAATACTACTTAAAAAATATAAAAAAAATAATAAATAAAATACAATAAAATAGAATAAAATTATTTTAAAATACTATGTCACCATATTATATTCCTAATTTTAGTAGAATAATTAATTATGTTATTAAATATATCAAAATTCGAAATTTGATAAGAGTTTTAAAATTTTCCTATATTTGAGTCTCTTCTCCAAACAGCCCTAATTATCTTTTTCAATTTTATATACCCATTCTTATTTTTTTCTTTTCAATTTGAGTCTCTTTAGCTTCGCCGCTACTGTGCATGAAATACCTAAATTCCATTATCTTCTTCCCCAATAAATCTTTGTTTCTTCTTTCTTTTTTCTCCGTTCAAAATTCCTCCACAAACAAATGGCGCTTGCTGCTCCTGGGCAGCTAAATACTGAAGTATTGCCATCTTATGGCTCTCGAAGCGTCGACTGCTTCGAGAAATTGGAGCAAATTGGTGAAGGGACTTATGGGTTTGTCTTTCCTTTTCTCCCTTATACAATCATAGAAACATGAATCTTCAATTTGTTTCTTCTTGTTGTTGTAATTTTAATTCCCCTTCCTGATATTTTCCCAAGAAATCGAATCTACTTTTTTTAATTTTTTTATTAGGTCGGTAATTGTATTCATGACTGCGAATTGTTGTTGTTTGGTTGGGTGTAGTGTTCACCAATAAATCTGTGAACTCTGTGATAATGTTATTGAAGTTGTTGAGTGCTTTATGCTGCTAAAAGCTCCAAATTATCGAATTTTGATTATAAGGATTTGGGATTACTTAGGTTCCTTTTTTATCTTTTTGCAGTCAAGTGTACATGGCCAAAGATAACAAGACCGGAGAAACTGTTGCTTTGAAGAAGATACGAATGGACAATGAAAAAGAAGGGGTACGTTTTTTTTTTTTTCTTTCTTGCAAATTATAGTTTCATAACTGATTTATATTATTAGTTTATGCCTGCTAATTTACCTTATTCCTCTTTGTTTTTTCCCCTTAATGCAGTTCCCTATTACAGCCATTAGAGAGATAAAAATTCTTAAGAAGCTTGATCACGAGAATATTGTTAGGCTGAAAGAGATTGTAACCTCCACAAGTACTTTCTAAAGCTCTTTTGTATATAGAATCTTATTACTTAAAAGATGTAGTTTTGAATGCATATATCTATGTATGTATTGATTCCTGCTTAAATATTTTGTTTTTGCTGTCTTCAAGGTACTGAAAAGGATGAACAAAACAGTCAAGGTCAGCAAATTGTTGCATAAATTACTTTGTTGTTTATTTTAAACATATTGTGTTTCCAGTCTTTATTACTTTTATGGTTGCTGACCGTGTTCTATCCAAGTGTTTTTCTGATATAATTTTTTTGTCTATACAGAAGGTGGTAAGTTTAAAGGTGGAATCTATATGGTTTTTGAGTACATGGACCATGATTTGACTGGCCTTTCTGATCGTCCTGGACTGAGATTTACAATTCCCCAGATTAAGGTACCATTTATTTTTGTAATGTTTTTTCTTCAATAAAACATATTTATGTGTTTCTCTTTGATTAGCTATTACTTAATATTTATCTTATATTTCTTGCAGTGTTATATGAAGCAGTTACTGTCTGGGCTTCATTATTGTCATGCTTTTCAAGTACTTCACCGTGACATCAAAGGTTGCTTATTAGCTAGCAAACTTCCGTAAGTAATATGAATCTTTTGCTAGTCGGATCCATTTTGACCGAAGTCTGTTTTGCAGGTTCTAATCTTTTGATTGATAACGAAGGCAAACTGAAGCTAGCAGACTTTGGCCTTGCAAGATTTTTTGCTACGGACCATGGAGGAAATCTTACCAATCGTGTGATTACCTTGTGGTATCGGTACGTAATTCAATTATATTGAGTTGTTCTTACAATTTTTAGTGTGATCCTCAGTATTGCTAAAAAGCATTGCATCTTAGCTTGCCTTAATATTGTGTGATTTGAACAGCCCCCCAGAATTGCTTCTTGGAGCCACAAAGTATGGTCCAGCTGTGGATATGTGGTCTGTTGGTTGCATATTTGCTGAGCTTTTGAATGGAAAGCCAATTTTGCCTGGGAAAAATGAGGTTGGGCCTATAAAATGCTTTTTTATTTTTTTTTATTTTTCGGTTTGATATTAACTTTAACATTGTAGTAACTGGGCACTTATTCATCTAGTTCATTTTACAATAGAGTAGGGGTTGCACAAATATCATCTATTCCCCGTCCGTCCTCCCCCCCCCTCCAAAAAAAAATAAAATAAGAAAGCCTTTTTCTTCTGTCAAGAGTCAACACCACTGTGTCTTTTATATTACTCTGGGTATTTTTTTCAACATTATTTATAATAAACATCTTTGCTGAAGTCCACAATCTTGTTGAGGGAAGCAAGCTGAGGATATATAGAAGTCAGGAGATTAGAACTTCATGTTTACTTTAAATTTAAATGGTTGTTTGCGATGTGAACCGGAACCAGGTAATGACTAACCGCAATGCGTTGTGTGGGTTTGATCCTTCAGTCTCGTCCTCAACTGTGCTCTAAATGGAGGACCTCGTAACAACTGGCTTACAACATGATCTGCAACCACACCCGCTCTCCCCGGTCCCGGCCACACCAAGTGCATCCCTACCATTTTAATGCCCCACTTGGTCACAGGCCCACGTTACTAGGCCCGGCATTAGAACTTCATGTTTACTGTCAACTTGTTTTTTTGGTTTTAATTCTTGATGGTGTTTCATGTTTTTTAATTGACATTCTCAAGAAGGATATATAGGAGTCAGGAGATTAGAACTTCATATTTACCGGCAACTTTATTTTTAATTCTTGATGGTGTTTCAAGTCTTTTAATTGACATTTTCAAGAAGTTGATCCAATAAAGGGTTATGGTAGATTGTAGTCATGTATTTGATCTGGATTTCTTGGTTTCTCATCCTTCTGCCACTGAGTTTGTTTTAGTGATATATTATGAAATGGAGATTTTTTTTAGCCAATACATATTAAATATTTTCTCTACGTATGTTGCAGCCTGAACAAATAAACAAGATATTTGAGCTTTGTGGATCTCCTGATGAAATCAACTGGCCAGAGGCTTCTAAGACTCCTTGGTATAGTAATTTCAAGCCTTCAAGACCACTGAAGAGACGTATCAGGGACAATTTCAGACAGTATGTAAATAGAGGCTATTCTTTGCATTGACCACTTTATTGAAAACAATTAGGCTATAAGAATGCTAGTAACTGCATTTTTTTTTTGTTGCAGTTTTGATCGCCATGCTTTAGATTTGCTTGACAACTTGCTAGCTCTTGATCCAAACAAGGTGAGGCTGTCACCTGACTTGTATTTCTTCTTATAACAAGTTTCATTATATTTTACCTCCTATTTTATAAAGAGTGGAAGCTTTGATCTACATGATCATTCTTTCATAATCCTTATGTTGTATTTATTACATCAAATCACTTGCTTAAATTTTGTTACCTGTATCTCTTTCAGTTGTAACCTTTATCAATTTATTAACTAACCATGGTTCCATATTTTTCCTAATATAATGGATGTCTATATTCTTAACTACTCTCAAATACTGATTATGCTATCTTGCTTTGCAATTTAAGTTTTTCTCCTTGTCTGTCATTCTTGTGTGACATTTGCCATCTGCACTCAATGAATGAACAAATGGTGCAAATTCCTAGCTGATGCAATTTGCATTCTTCGCTTTGGTTTATTTAATCTATAGCATTCTCTTAAAAAGCCCAAACAGCTCAATCTTGGGTTTTAATTGTTTAGATCTTCTCTGTAGAAAATCCATAAGAACATTTACTAGCTCCATTGTATTTTCTTGTCTTGAAAGAATTTTGATCGACTTGTCTTTACTGCACTCCTACTTATTCATTTTGTTTTTGTAAATTCTATCTAAACCTACCTGTTAAATACACAGAGATGGACAGCTAAGCAAGCACTGGATGCAGAGTATTTCTGGACCGACCCTTTACCCTGTGACCCCAAGAGGTGCGTTCCTACCTATTTATGTCTTCATATAAATTTCACAAACCAGACTGACATTCTCGGCTTACAGTCTCTGCCTTTATGTATTGGCTTTCATATTTGTGACATTGTTGTTTGATTTTGCTTTATAAAGTAATATGCTTTAATGTGCTTTCTTACCCTCCTGTACCTCTTCTTTACTTGATCAAATGTTTGAACCACACTTCTATTTTTTTTCTTCCTTTTATTACATCTCATAGTCTTCCAAAGTATGAATCGTCTCACGAGTTCCAGACAAAGAAGAAAAGGCAGCAGCAACGACAAAATGAAGAGCAAGCAAAGAGGCAAAAAATACAGCATCCTCAGCAGCATGCCCGCTTGCCTCCTATCCAAAATGTTGGTCAAGCTCCATCACATTGGCACGGTTCTAATCACCCCATTAACAATGCACAGGGCACAGTATCTTCTGGACCTAGTCATCACCACTACGGAAAGCCTCGTGGTCCACCTACTGGTCCTAACAGATACCCTTCAAGTGGAAACCAGAGTGGAGGTTACCCAAATCGTGGGAACCAAGTTGGTGGCTATAGTGGCGGTCCTTACCCAGCTCATGGACGTGGCCCTGGAAGCCAAGTTGGTGGCTATAGTAGTGGTCAATACCCAGCACAAGGACGTGGCCCTCCATATGTTGGAAGTGGCATGCCTGTACCTGGCCCAAGAGGAGCTCCCGGTGGTTATACCGGTCCTCCTCAGGGGCGAAACTACTAAGGGTCCAGTTAGTGTAGGGGATAAGGAGGGGATGGGTTACTATACTGGATTTTCTGCTGATTATATTTATGTGTGTGCAAAGATAGCACTTAACCACTTATGTTACAATAGTATTACGCACTTGACATTTGTTTTGATGGCTATCGTTATAATTGTTCCAATTATTTCCTTAGCTTTGTATAGGTGTTAATGCAATTCTCTTCTCTACATTTTTCTCTTGGTAGTTGCTTTTTCCTTACAAAATTGTCTCCATGAATTTATAAATTGTTCTACAGGTGCAACCGACAATGTTGCATTTTGGAAGATGAAATAAAAGTGACTTGTAATAAATACATATGTACATAACACGTTGAAGAATTATTCCAAAAATATTCTAGATAATGTTAAAAAATATTTATACAAGAGCATTGTATTCACTATAGTCAAATATACAAGATCTAAGCATTTATTTAGAGCATTAATAGTTAAGAAAACATAACTCTCATATTATTTATCCAATCACATTCACATTGAGCCATTGCAAAAATGTCTAAGTCTAAACACACTAACAATATGCTAGAGAGTGTAAAGAGATAATTGTGGCGCAACCCACTTAATGTCTAACCATGCAATTAACATACACTAATATATATGTGTATATATTAAATAACCCTAAAAGGGTTATGTAGCTTATTGGATTAATAAAGATTAATTGATAGTAAATTATAATTTAATGGACCAATTATAGTTATATGAGTACTCTTATGTGCCTTTAAAATAATTAATAATTATTAACCATCCCATTATGGTTGTTGAGAAATATTGTGTACATAATTAATGATTATAATTATGGTATTATATTAGTCCACAAATGAATAATTTTAACATTCTCCTACTTGGATAATATAATCAATCACCATAACATTGTCTATCACACATAAGGTAACCAAATAAATTGTACATAATATCATATCGATAGAATACATATATTATGTATGAAAATTTATATTAATATTTGTATTAAATTAATAATTAAATTAGTGTTAAGCATAAATAATTTTATATTATTCAAGTATTTTTATTTTACTATTTTAATTATTTATTAAATAAAAATATTATAAACCATTTTACTATATATTTATGATGCTAGGTTGATGTTACGCGCAATGCACGTATAATTAGTTTTGTTTTTAATTAGGTTCAATAAGGTGATGTTAAGTGCAATACATGTATGCTTAATTTTTTTTTTTAATTGAGTAATGTATTTTTTTTTTAATTAATTTTTGAAATGGAGTGAGATTTTGATTTTAAGAATTTTTTAGCTATTGCTACATCGGTGTGTCATTTTGAATATGATTATATATATGAATTTTTAAATTTTAATTTTTTTTAATTAGATAACATATATGATAATGTATATATTGTAATTTATTTATTCTTAAGCAAAACTCACAACTAAATTTGAGTGTGTCTATATATAGGTTGGATTCGTAATTTAATATAAAGGTTTTTTATTTCTAAACTTTACGAAAAATATGATGTGTGAATTTAATTTAAAATATAAAATAAATAATAATAAAGTTAAAAATATAATTGAAAATATTTATAATATTTTAAATTTAAATTTCTTTATATAAAATATTAACATAGTTTTTTATTTTATTTTAATTTAAAGTTAAACCAATAAATTTAAAAATAAGATTAAAATTATCAATAATATTTTGGGTATTTTAAATTAAAATAAAAATTTATTTATATAAAATATCTATATAATTTTTATTTTTGAATATATATTATTATAAAATTAATAAAGAATATTCTGTAAAGTTAACGTAGAAACCAAAAATGTATCGCTAAACTAAAAATTCTGTTACATAGCTATACTTTATATAGAATAGATATACTTGATTATATATGATATTTTATTTTATATTTTAATTATTTTTATTATTTATTCTTGTTATTTTATTGCAAATTATTTATTTTTATTTATTTATTATTATATATTTTTATTTCAATTTAAGTTTTTCTTAAAAGAAAAAAATAAAACAGTGTAGTCTTCTTAAACCACACAAGATTACTTTCACCATAATCCAATCTTGTTTAATCTAGTCTAATCCCGCATACTAAACAGACCCTTAAAATTTTTATTTTAAATATATTTTCATAGCTATATAAACATTTAAATAAAAAATAAGTAATTTTTTTATTAATAAATTATAATTCATATATGCAATTAGTTTAGATGCAAATAATATTATAAACATCTCAACAAAATAATACCGATAATAGAAATATTTATCAATACTAACTAAAAACGATTACAATACCGCCCGAAGCATTGTTTAATTTTCTGGTTGAAGCATAAACAAAAAAAACCAAGAGTGAGAAAAAGGAAGAAGAAAGAAAGAGAAAAAAGAAAAAAAAAAAAAAAAATAATTAAATAAAATTATTAAATAGTAGTCATAAGCATAATCTATTAGTTCCACACTTATATTTATTTAAATACCCCTCCTCCATTGTAAACAGAAATTAAAAAAATTATTTGTGAAAATTTATATCGCAATTTTCCATTAAAAACACGTTAAGTGACCCTAGCCTTGCCCCAGCTAAGGTAGTGCTAAGTAAGTGACATGACCCATTTTAATTATCAATGAAAAGTAAAAACAGTGTAATTGTAATTAAACTTAAATATAGTTTAAAAAGGTACACATGTCACTCAAAAAGAGTGTCCTCAGCACTCTCTTGTTCTATTATTATTTATTAGTCAATTTTAGTCTTTTTGAGAATTGAGACACAGACAGAAACTTGTTGGTCGGCATCATCATCTGTAGTACAAAAACAAAAAACAATGGGCCACGGCGAGGCGAGGCGAGGGGCACAACACAACATATATGCCTATGAGAATAATAAGATACGGACAAAATGGACCATTACTTACTTCCAACCATCTTATTTCAATCGTTTCATAAACCCCAAACTCAAACTCTCTCAAAAGTATTTTCATAAAAATATATCTCATCTCATGAACTAAATTTCTTTCTTTAAAAGAAACAAAAAAATGTGCCCGCTCTTGACTAGGAATCATATGTATCACGTGGACTCCACTTCGAGAACAATCTTCATGAACTCGTACACAAAGTAACTAATGGCAGCTGACGGTAGAACCTGCAATTTGTACCAAGCAAAAATAAATTAACAACTAATATATTTGGATTGGAACAACACTCAACTATCACTGGAATACCATACCTGTAATAAGCTGGGGACTAATCCAGCATAGAGAGCAGGAACGCCTCCTTGCTCGACAATTTTCACACAAGTTGAGAATGCACTTAACCTTGTTGCCCGGTTTTGCATTTGAAGTTGTCTCCTCACAACTTCAAATGGGTAAGTAGCAGCTTCGGAGCAAACTCCAGCAATTGCTCCATACAGCAATGTTCTGACAGTACCCAATTCTAGTTGTTCCAAAGCATTCAGTTCCTGACCTTCTTGTTTCATATGTTTTAGTCTTTCCCTCCCTTCAGGTGACTGAAGATATGCTGTTTTTAATATATCATAAACACCGTAGAACACAGCACCAGAAGGTGCCATGCTTACAATTGAGGGGCCTAGACCCTTGTAAAGCGAGAAGAAGCCTTCAGTTTGAATCATATGGCGAAAAGCACCAATTACGCCTCCTAAGGCTTCGCCACCAGGAGCTACCATCCTTGTTCTAATCTGAAAGAATTGGAAGTTAATTATATTGAGACTTCAAAATTTTCAGACAGCAGCATTAATGGCATTCGTCCTATTTCCAAGGGTGTGTAGGGGATGACAAATATGTTTTTGTGAATATGAATTTAAACAGATCAAATTGGCCTGTCAACAAGCTTTATTTCACCAATTGAATGAGACATTTAGCCACATATATACAAAAAAATAACCGTGAGAATAGCCTCTACGCCACAAACGTAAGCATCTTGGCACCAGTAAAGTTATCAAAGCATGAAGTTTTTCAAAAAACATTGTTTTAAAACTCGAGTAGAAGACACTAGTGATTAGCCCAACCATCAACGTATTCACAACATTTGATTGCTTTAACACCATAAAATTAAGAAAACATTCACAATTTGTTTCACTACTAAAAGTTGAAAAATACATTGAGCAAGCCAGTAGTTTACTTTCAAGAGCTTAAAGACAACTTGGTAACACATGCAAAATTTAAAGAAAGATATCTATACCGTTGAGAGAAATAAAAAATCATGTGAAACCAAAGACAACCAGTTGGTCTAGCTACTTACAGTGTCCATAGGCAAACAAAGAATGGTAGCTGTTATCCCAGCTGCAGCTCCAGCAAGAAACCTATCGAAATTCGTGGACTCCTCATTACCAGATATTTTCATCAAATGGCTTCTATATGTATCATAGGCATAGAAATTGATAGCCTTGAATGGTGCCGTACGGAGAATATTCACAAAATTACCTTTCCAAAAACCTCTAACCCCTTGAGAAGATGCAATAGTCTGAATGAGCTCAAAAAGGTTCTTCTGCTCACCACGAACTATATATTCCAGCTTTAGTCTCTCAAGAGGTGCAACAAATGTCCTGACAGAACAAGCAAAACATAATCATATACCAACTCAACAGAAACTCCAAATAGTCAGAACTACAAAGCTACTAATCATGACCAATAATTGATCATGTCTCCCTTGAAAATGAAATGAATGACCAACATGCCTCAAATAACGACAACAAATGAAATTGTCGCTAAGTTGATTGATCCGTGCATATGAGTCAAATATATAGCTTAGATTAGTACAAAAACAATAAAGATCAAAAGGGTTCAGTTTTCTTTGAGTTTCATGGAAAATGACATTGATTCTTCTTTACCCAATAACAAAACAAATGTTCTTTGTTTTTTTTTCAACACTGATTCGAAACAGAACATCAAACAAAACATGAACACTTTTTTCACATTGATCAAACTAAATTTAAGACAAACCTTGAAACCATGGCAGCAACAGCTCCAGCCCAGAGATGCTTAGTTGTATTCAAAGCACCTGATCCCTTCTCCTTAACTCTCCGTACGGTCTCATTCTCACCATGCTCGTAAACCACCACCGCCTCTTCTACCTCCGAAATCCCATTCCTATTTTCATTTTGCCCCAAAACATCATCCGTGGATTCACGACCATACCCCTCTTCGCTCTTCTTTATCGACAAACTCACCGACAAGAAGAACCCACAACTCTTCCCACCTCTCAACCCCTCAAAACGCACCGTTTTCCGGCGATGACCACCCCGATAAGCACAAGAAACCGAGACGGAGTCCAAACCCGGATCCGAATCCGACTCAAAACGGGTCTTTGAGGAAATGAAGGAAACGAGGGAAGGAGGAAGAGAGTAAGAAGGGTCGACGAATAAGCCTCCTCCAGGGAAGAAACAATGGGAGGGGTGAGAGTTGATCAAGTGGGCAAGGAGATGGGTATTCTCTGTTGAGTTTGGCATTGTGAATAAACGACGTCGTAATTGAGATATAACGGTAATAGGTTATGAGACTGAGACATGAGAAGGAGAAGGGTATGGGGTTTTTCTATTTATCTAGAGAGAGAGAGAAAGCTTGAAGAGAAAGAGAGAATGGAATAATATTAATTAAAAAAAAACCAACAATGTTATGAGAGTGACTGAAGGTAGAGGCAAGTTGCTCAATGAAGATGAAGATTCGGGTTTCTCATCTTCTTCTTCTTCCTAGCTTTCATCGCCAAGAGAAGAGAAGAGAAGAGAGGCAAAGAGGTTTCTCTCTCTTCTGTTTTTTTTTATTTCCCCTAAAAAAAAGCGTTGGTGGTGATGTTGACTTAAATTGCTGACCAAAGTCCATTTGTCGTAGGAGATTGAAATGGGAGCGTGGATGGCACGTGGTGGTGAATACCTCTGAGACCATTAAAAGAGAACAACATGAATGCGTTAAATGGTTTCTATTTTGGAAGTGGAAATTTCACTATTTGCCCTTAATAATATACCTCATATTAAAATTTATACCCTAAATTAATTTGTACAAATTAATACCTATAATTTTAAAAGATACCAAAATTACCCTTTAATTAAAATTTCCCTCTAACAGTTTATCTCTCTTCCCCTTTGTCCTTTCCTCTCTCTTCCCACTTCGTCTTCCCCAATCCCCCACCTACCTCTGAGAAACCCAACCAGTGAGGCACCTCCATTGAAGGCATTCCCGACCTCCATTCCCTCTCTCTCTTTCCACATCGTCTTCCCCAACCTCCATTCCCTCTCCCTCGCCACAACGAAAGTCCGAGAACCCAAACCCACTTCGTCTTCGTGTGCATCCAATCGACGAACCCACAACCCAGTCGAGGACGACAAAACCCACGAAACAACCACCACAAAATCCAGTCGACACCCACCACCGTCCTCAATCGACACCCACTTCAGTCAAAAATGTACCATTTTTTTTTGAAAAAAAATTGATTTTAAATGTTCAATTTTGCTAGATTTTTGTGGATTACTTGATTACTTGTGATTTATCTTTGTTCATGTACATTCTGTGGATTACTTTGATTCTGTGTATTATTTTTGGTGAAATTATATGTATGTACAGGGTTTATCGATGACGTATCGATAGGATATCGATAGGATGTCGATAGATTGTGTGTCTGTTTGAATTTAGCTGTTATTTGTATGTCGATAGGATATCGTTTGTATGTCGATAGGATGTCGATTGGTGATTTAAGTGTATTTTCTGCCCTATATTGTCGACGACTTGTCGACAGTATGTCGATGGTTTGTCGATTAAATTAACTTGTTTATTGTTAGGTTGTATTGTCGACTGAATATCGACAGTATGTCGATATGTTGTCGACTTGTTGTGAAATTGTGGTCTGATTGAATTTGTCGATAGCATATCGACAGGTTGTCGATATGTTGTCGATTATATTAACATGTTGAATTTAAGTTTGTATTGTCGACTGAATGTCGACAGGATGTCGATATTTTGTCGACATGTTGTGAAATTGTTAAAATTGTCGACTGAATGTCGACAGGATGTCGATATTTTGTCGACATAATTGAATTGTGTTTGCTTTTGATAATGTCGACATAATGTCGATATAATGTCGATATGTTTTTTAAATTTTTTGGCAGCTTTATTTATTTGTTTTTTCTTTTTTTAGATGGCTCTTAGACTCATAATTCCAGCACCTGAGCATTTTACCGGACGCGTTACTTACAGAGGCACCGAAACTTTTGCAAAAATAAAGTCTCGGTTTGAGGAGTACAACTTGAATAACACGGCGAAGGAAAGCCGTTTCGGCAGCTTTTGGAATGCCGTACCCTTGACATTCTCCTCGGTGTTATTTCACTAGCCTATGCTCCACAAAATGAAGGTAGATGCCCAGGAGGAGTTGAGGATGCGGTTTTACATTGGTCGGAAGGAAGTCAGATTTGGAGTGCTCAAGTTTGCACTCATTACAGGACTGGACTTCTCCTCGGGGCCAACTGAAGAGGAGAAGGCTGCGCAGGTTGCTCGCTCAGGCTCAGACCGATTGATCAACAAATATTTCAACCGGTCTGGTAGTGTGAAGACAGAAGCACTCCAAGATAGGTTCACAAACTGTCAGAACCCGGAAGACTTGTACAAGCTCGGCTTGTGCTTGTTTGTGGAGTCAGTGCTTCTGGGGCGCGAGGCTAACGCGCTGATTACTCCTGACATACTTAGATATGTCGAAGACCTCAAGTTCTTCTTCCGGATTCCTTGGGGGAAGCACTCATTTGCCAGACTCATGCACTCGCTTCAAAAAGATATGTTGAAACAGAAGGCCAACTACGAGAAGAAGTTGAGTTCGGATGTTCAGCACGAGTGCAAATACACAGCATATGGCTTCGCACCTGCAGTACAATATTGGGCGTACGAGGCCATTTTGGAGGTAGGGAAGAGGTATGGCACGAATCACGGGATTCGGTTCCCCAGGATGCTTAGCTGGACGAGCAAGGGTGATATTGGGAAGAAAGAAGTTAGCGCATTATTTTCTAGCCGGGTATGAATTTCACTTATGTTCAGAGTTATTATTTAACATAAATGCTTGTAATAAATGCTAAATGGTTCTATTTTGATATTTTTTGAACCATAAACAGAATCTTGAAGTGGTGAAGGGGCTACTTCCACGGACAGAGGAGGAGGCATTTGTGAGGACCATATCTTACGATGGTGTGGAGAACCTGGTTGATGATGGTGTGGATGATACAGAGGCTGAGGCAGGTAGTCAGGTACCAGAGACTCAGGTACCAGACACTCAGGAAACAGACACTCAGGTACCAATTTTTGGAACTTTTTTTTTTATGTCTTGATTTTTTATTGTTTTTGTTTTGTGATATTTGTTACATTGTGGAATTATCGTATGCTTACCGTATTTTTTTGGTATATATTTTTTCAGGCCACTGGTTCAGAACCTCAGCCCAGTGCACCATCTTCATCAGGCGTTCGTGGTGCCGAGTACACTGATTTAGTGGCGAGGTTGGATAGGATCGAGGCTGACACTCAGGGTCTGTATGCTGCTCATGTCGAGCTGAAGAAGGCATATGAGACCAGCCATGTAGAGCTGAAGGGTGGTCAGAACGTAATTATGGAGCAGCTCAGAGACATATTGGCCATGTTGAATCGTCCGCCAACGACAGCTTCACCACCGGAGGCCCCAGCAGATCCATCTACCCCACCACCAGCTGCATCACCCCCAGTAGAAGAGGAGGAGGTCTTCCTCGACGGGTACGATCCTTATGAGGGAGCTCCAGCGACTCCCATCGATACATGTGTTATCCATGTACATGACACCGAGTCGCAGGGTGAGATTCTGTCGATAGAGGCACAACCTGCAGTGGTTAAGAGTCGGAAGAGGAAGAGAAATCCTCCTGTATGGTTCGGTGACTACACGGAGATGAAGAGGAGACATAGGCCATCTTCGACGTTTGATCCCCTGG
Organism: Cannabis sativa; assembly: GCF_029168945.1. Taxonomy (NCBI): domain Eukaryota; kingdom Viridiplantae; phylum Streptophyta; class Magnoliopsida; order Rosales; family Cannabaceae; genus Cannabis; species Cannabis sativa. The sequence continues at coordinate 63,508,689 of NC_083604.1, read as the reverse complement.
AGCCACCGGATGAGAAATTGTTAGTTACTTTCCGAAAGTGGTGTGTTGGACTCATTCCGAACCACCGACTTCGGGATTTGAGAAGTGGTGATTACAGTCCATCATTCTTTTGGATAATGCTCACACCAAAGGAATGGCTTACAAATGACGTAAGTAAAGTATTTTATAATATTACTTTCACTTTACAACTTTATGTGCAATTAATATATTTTTTTGTCTAACTGACATTTCCCTTTATATGCAGCATATAGATGCAGCAATGCATATGCTGAGGAGGCGACACACCGACTATCCACTGACATTTCCTCAGAAGGGTGTCATTCTCTCCACATTCGCGACCACCATGATCAGCAGTGCATGGACGAACCACAAGGGTCCGAGGAGAAACTTTGTGTGGGAGGATTATATCCTGGACTACTGCAGAGGGGTTCATAAGGTATTGTTTTAGTAAGATTTTAAATGTTGAACTATGATTATAACTTCGATTGTTAATTGTTTGGGAGGATTATTATGGTTTCTTAATTGTTTCGTTGTTCTCCGTAATTACAGTCCCAAGTCTTTGAGAGATGGAGGGGTAACGAGTATATTTACTTCATTCTGCATCTTCCCGAGGCAAGGCACTGGGTCACACTTGAAGTTGACATAGAGCTGTGGAAAATTAATGTCTACGACTGTGATTCCAGCGAGTGTCATTGGACTGCCATGGAACTGTTAGGTTTTATGCCCTAAATAAAACTCCATTTCAATGTAATCTATTTTATTCAACATCAATAAAGAAACAGAAGTATTTTTCATTCATTTGTGTATGTTTTGGTTCACTTTATCAATTGCTTGTCTATTTGATTATAAATTCATCTTAAACCCTTTTCACATACTTGATCATGTTTATTGTGCTGTCATCACATTGGAAAGTAAACATGACTATGTGAATAAAGTTTCCTAGATTTATCAGACACAGGGTTTTACTGATATGATAATCTACAACAAGAGTTTACTTGTATTTGGAGAAATACTATGTTCTTTCCAGAACATTGGTTAAAGTAAAGCTCAGGTTGGATGCATGGAGTATGCATCGGAAGGGACTGATATTGAACTTTGACTTAGATTTAATTAAACTTACCGTAGAATCTATTCAAGTCAATATCGCCAAGTTGATCCTAGATCAAATGATCTTAATCCTGTTATGATTAGGCTCAATCATGAAAGGCTATTCGTGTTCTTTGATTTGTTAGTTAAGCCTACTTTTAGGTCAGGGTGATACGTACATTTTGGGAACACGGTAGTGCAATTGAGTGGGAGCGCTAGCATAAACATGGAATCTATAGCTTCTATCTGGCGAATAGTAAGCAAAGGATGATCTCCTTCGAGCTTGACCAAACGAAAATAAATGGTGGAGATCTCATTTCACATAAGCTGAAATATCATTTATACGGGGTCAAGTGTTTTAAGGATAAAATACATAGTAGGGTGTTACGGTAATCTAATCCCTTTACTGTGTAGATCATTCATATAGAGGATCATTGATCAAATTAGGATTATAACAATGGATAAATAATGATGTGTCTATATGGTGGAACATATAGAGCATTCTATATACTGAGAGTGCAATTCTAAGTTCTATGCGTGGATTCAACGAAGAATTAATAAGTTAGTGAATTTTAGTGCTAAATTCTTGATCTACTTATTGGAAGCTCGGTTATATAGACCCATGGTCCCCCCACTAGTTGAGATAATATTGTTTGTAAGACTCATGTAATTAGTTTTGATTAATCAATTATAATTCACAAATTAGACTATGTCTATTTGTGAAATTTTCACTAAGTAAGGGCGAAATTGTAAAGAAAGAGTTAATAGGGGCATATTTGTTAATTATGATACTTTGTATGGTTCAATTAATAAATATGATAAATGACAATATTATTTAATAGTTAGAATTGGCATTTAAATGATTGAATTAGGAAATTGGCATTTTTGAGAAAATCAGATACAAAAGGTGTTAAAATTGCAAAATTGCAAAAAGCAAGGCCCAGTCCACTAAGCCATGGCCGACCACCTTTGTAGGCTTTTTAAGTTGATATTTTCATTATTTTAATGCCATATAATTCAAATCTAACCCTAGTGGAATGCTATAAATAGATAGTGAAGGCTTCAGGAAAATTACACTTCTGAATCAGAAAACTTGAGCCTCTCTCTCTACCTTGGCCGCCACCCTCTCTCTCTCTTCTTCCTTGATAATTTCGACCTACCTTAGTGATTAGAGTAGTGCCCACACACATCAAGCAATACCTCAATTATAGTGAGGAAGATCGTGAAGAAAGATCATCAGCAAAGGAGATTCAGCATCAAGGATTCAGAGAAAGAAGATCTAGGTTCAGATCTTGATAATACTCTGCTACAGAAAGGATTTAAGGGTTAGAGATCTGAACGGAAGGAGTCATTTAATTCCGCTGCACCCAATGTAAGGTTTCTTAAACTTTATATGTGTTTAATTTATCGTTTTAGAAAGTTCTTATTTAGGATGTTAATAAACATACTTGTGAGTAGATCTAAGATCTTGGTAAAATAATTTCCAACAACTGGCCTCAGAGCCATGGTAATTGATTTACTTGCAAGAAATTTAGACTTTAAAACGATTGTTTGTATGTTTTTTTGGATGGTATCATGTTGTATTGAGTGTTATTTGATGATTGATTGATGTTTGTAAATTTTCGTGAAAAATAATTGCGATTCTGTTTCTGACATTATTTTTATTGGATAGTATGGAAAAAATTAAGCAAGTTAGCCTTTTACAGAACTCAATTTCGATTTTATTTGAATTAGTTATGAATTTTTGAAGATTTGAAAAAATCGAGGCCGTGCTGAAATTTTCATGCGATCGCGAAAACTGTCCGTACAGCTCACAATTTTTTCGTTTTTCTTCGATTTTTCATGCTTTTTCATGGAATTAACTTCTGATTTTTTGTGTAGTTCTATATTTATACTATTACTATTCCTAATTCAATTCTAATTATCATTTTGAATTAATTTAATATTTTTTAAATTTAATTCAAGATATTAGTGTAATTTGAATTTGAATAGAATTAGTATATATCTTCTTGCTTAAAAATCTATCTTATTTTAAAATTTGATTATATCTTATCTTATTTTAAATTTAAAAATAAGATAATTATAATCATGTAATTTTTAAATGATATAAGATATTTTGCTAATTTTTTAAATTTTGTTATTTTATTTATTTAAATTACATTTAAAATTTGAAAAAGATATTTATTTATCTTTTCTAATTTTTTATTTAATTTTTATTTATAAAATAACATTTTAAATTTAAATGTAGTTAGCAATTTTTTTTTTTTTGAAATGATATTTAGGTTGGTTGAAACCTAATTTTTCAAAAATTGTAGGTTTAATTTTAAATTTAAATATTTAATTAAATTTCGAATTTTTTTTTAATTTTTCAAATTTTTTTAAAATTTTCGAATTTTTTTTAAATAATTTTCGAAATTAATTTTTTTTAATTTAAAATTAAATAAATCCTACTTCCAACTATCCAACTAACCTTGTTGCAGGAGTATGTGTTTTAACTTGTATGTAAGTTTTTTAAAAACCTATTATTACTTGATTGCAAATAGCCATGGTTACTTTTCGCCAGATCTAATGATCTGATGGCTCCCTTGGTCAAGATTATAATTTGTAACAGGTATATTTACAATCTTCTTTCATCTGTGTATGACCTAGCAACATGATAGGACCCATCCAAAGTGTGCCTGTGTGAGCCTATGTGTTTAATTTTATTATAGATGCATATAGGTTAATGTTGCTAAAATAAATTATCATATTTCTTGATAGAATTTATTTAGGCCCATTTAGTTTTTGGGCCTATTCAATTAATAACAGTTGTTCTTATTAAGGTTAAATTCCTCTCTTTTGGGCCTTGTGTGAGAGTTGGGAGCCATAGAAGTGGGTACGACATACTGAACCCAGCACCCCCTCACATAAACCACCCCAATTGTGAAGGCCCATTTGCCTGATTTGAATGACTGTACTAGGTTAATTACACTAGTTTAACCTAATTAAAATTGATTAGCATCATAATTAATTTCATTTATTTTGAAATTAATTTAGAAAATCATAGTTTAAAGAATTTTATATTCTAAGCTAAACTATATGTATTTTCTTGTATTTAATTAAATATAGAATTATAACCATCTAGATTCTTTCTGAAGCTTAATTTAAATTTTTCATTAAATATTCCTATTTAAGTTGATATTTAGTTATTTACAACTAACCAACTTAAATCTGAATATCTTTTGGATTTAAAATTTCAAAATTAAGTTGAGGAATTTTAGGCATTGGTTATTAAGATTCTTTAGATATTTTTTTTTTTTAAGTTAATATCTTTTCGAATATTAACTTAAAATGGAATATCTTCAAATTAAGTGGTTACAACTTAATTTTAAATTAAATTAAATTTGATTTGAAAGATATTTAAGTTGATTTTTTAGATTCTTCTAAAACAACTTAAACAAGATATTTTCAAATTTGTTCCATTTAATATTCAAATTTATTTTTTGAATTTAATTAATAATTAAAAATTAATTAAAGTTGATTTTTTATTTAAATCAATTTTGATTTGTAATTTTTCATTATTATATTATGGAACTTGTTCGATATTTATTTGAATTTATTTTTCAAATTTAAATAATAATTGAAAATTAATTAAAGTTGATTTTTTATTTAAACCAACTTTAGTTTGTATTATTATAATATCGAATTTAAATGATTATACAAAATACATATAATATTTTTTAAATAATGAGCTTTTAATCAAGAGACATTCGATGTCCATTGTGGGTTTTACACCGCGTTTGTTTTAGTGAGTAATCCTCCCTAATGGAGGAACGTTCATTAGCAATTTCGCAACGTTTAACCTCGCATGATAAGTAGTCTGTAAGTGTTTTGTATGGTATAGATCACCCTAATGGTGGCGACCATACTTGACTTGCAAATTATGAAACAATGGTGGGAGCTCATAAGATAGAATTGCCTTGACTCTCGCCTAAACGGGACAACGCTGAATTCCAATCTTGATCGAATAAAAGGTTGCTAGAATGGTTATCATTTTAGATGAGCTGACAATTCTATTCAATGGATGATGCTTTGACTCTCGCCTAAACGGGACACTGTATCAGTTTGTTGAAATACCTTGAAAAATAAACTATGTTAGATTTAGTATTTCTATAACATATGTCATTACTTGTTATTTTCTAAACTGTGTATGAATTTATGAGCCAAAACCTTACTTCTGTTTTATTGATGTGTTGTAGTGTCATTATGAATAACCCGCACCCCGATCCTCTCTTAGTTACTATCTTAGCAAAAGAACTCTATAGTGTGAAAATGCATCCTGGTAGTTGCATTAACTCGCACCTGTTGATGATGAATCTGAAGTTCCAAAAGGCAAATCTACTAGGAATTGATTTATCAAGAGAACAACGGGTCCAACTTATCCTTAATAGTCTTCCTCCAGAGTATAATGAATTTGTTATCTCTTACATGATCAACAATTCTAACTCCTCCGACATGGACAAGCTCGAAGCAGAATTACGAGCCCATGAACGGAACTTGATTTCAATGGGTCCCCCTGGGTTTGCAATCAATAATCGAAGGAAAAGGACTAGGTATGAAGGATCTAGCAAAACTGCTTCTTCAAGTACAATTATCAGACATAATCTTCTATGTTCGAATTGTAATGGAAAGGGTCATCATGAAGAACGATGTCCCAGGCTTCTAAACAATTCAAACGAATGTAATGCTTTTGTCTTTGAATCACGTGTTTTAGAGAATGACAAATCCATCTGGATTGTTGATTCTGGGTCTACTAACCATGTATGTTCTTCACTGCAGTTGCTTGAAACTTGGGAAAATCTGCTTCCAGGAGAGTTAAAGCTTAAAGTTGGCAATGGCGAATTAGTATCGGTCAAAGCTAGAGGAAAAGCCCACATCAAGTTTCAACAAAGATTTTTAATTTTAGAAAATGTTTTATTTATTCCAAACTTTAGTAGAAACTTGATTAGTGTCTCATGTTTGCAAACACAATCTTATATATTGAATTTTTCGAGTACAAATTGTTCAATTTCTCGTAATGGATTTCAAATATGTGTTGCTATAATGGAACAAGGGCTTTATGTTTTAAGACCGAGTACTCAAATCTCACTAAATAGTGAACTTTTCAGTGTAGCTAGACCTAGAAACCTAAAAAGAAAAGAGATTGATAATGATGATCAAACTTATCTATGGCATTTACATTTAGGTCATATAGGCTTTGATAGACTCAATAGGCTCACCAAAGACGGTCCATTGAAAAATGTCGTCTTAGGTGAACTGCCAGTATGCGAGTCCTGCCTAGAAGGAAAAATGACTAAACGTTCTTTCTCTGCAAAGGGAGAGCGTGCCAAAATCCCTCTAGGGTTAGTGCATTCCGATGTCTGCGGACCTTTGAATGTCAAAGCTCGAGGTGGTTATGAGTATTTTGTCACTTTCATTGACGATTTCTCTAGATATAGTTTTCTTTACCTAATGCAAAAGAAATCTGAAACGTTTGAAAAGTTTCAGGAGTTTCATGCTTTGGCCCAAAACCAATTAGGTAAATCATTAAAGATCTTACGAACTGATAGGGGTGGAGAATATATGGATATGCAGTTCAAAGATCATTTAATTGAACTTGGAATTGAATCCCAATACACTGCCCCAGCTACTCCACAACAAAATGGAGTTGCAGAAAGAAGAAGTCACACTCTTTTGGAAATGGTTAGGTCTATGCTGAGTTATTCAACTCTGTCTACGTCCTTCTGGGGATATGCTATACAGATGGCAAATGACATTCTAAATGTTGTTCGATCTAAAGCAGTCCCTAAGACACCCGTCAAACTTTGGAATGGTCGAACACCTAGTTTACGCCATTACAGAATTTGGGGGTGCCCTGCTCATGTCTTAAGAAAGAAAGAAGGCAAACTTGAATCACGTACCGAAGTATGCATGTTTTTCAGAAATTCTAAAGAGACTAGGGGTGGACTATTTTATAGTCACAAGGATAACAAAGTGTTTGTTTCTACAAATGCTACTTTCCTTGAAGAGAACTATATTAAAGACTACAAACCGAAAAGTAAAGTTGTTCTAGAGGAATTGCTATCAGATGTAAGTCCTTCCAATGTTTCGTCCTCTTCCACTCGTGAAGAAGACGATCCCACTCCCTCAGTTGAACAAACTGAGAAATCTACTACTAAAGTTTCTGTTCAGAAGACAACCGTACCTCGTCGTAGTGGGAGGGTTTCAACAAAACCTGCTCGTTATGGCTTGGATGGTGAAATCAATATGGTCGTAGGTGACGGTATTGATGACGATCCATTAACCTATAAACAGGCAATGGCTAGTCCGCAACGGAAACGATGGTCAGCCGGCATGGATTCAGAAATGGATTCCATGAAAAAGAACAAAGTCTGGGAATATGTAGATGCACCTGACGACTATCATCCGATAGGATGCAAGTGGGTTTACAAGAAGAAAAGAGGAGCTGGAGGCGAAGTCGAAACTTTTAAAGCTAGACTTGTAGCTAAGGGTTATACCCAAAGAGAAGGCGTGGACTATGAGGAAACTTTTTGTCCTGTTGCCATGCTCAAATCCATCCGAATTCTTCTCTCCATAGCTGCTGCTTTCGATTATGAAATCTGGCAAATGGATGTCAAGACTGCCTTCCTTAATGGGGTACTTGAAGAAACCATCTATATGGAGCAACCAGAAGGTTATGTTCTTCCTGGGCAGGAAAAGAAAGTTTGCAAGTTAAACAGGTCTATCTATGGACTTAAGCAAGCTTCTCGCTCATGGAACAAAAGGTTTGATGAAATCATCAAGACCTACGGCTTTCTTCAGAATGAAGATGAACCTTGTGTTTACCAACTCAAGGAAGACCAAATAGTAGTATTCCTGGTCCTTTATGTTGATGACATTTTGATCATTGGAAACAATGTCAAGAAAATGACTCACATTAAGGAATGACTCAACACTCAATTCAATATGAAAGATTTGGGTGAAGCAGCCTATGTTCTTGGTATTCAGATTATAAGAAACTGGAAGAACAAATCTCTTGCTCTCTCTCAAACAACCTACATAGACAAAGTCTTAGAGAGATTCTCCATGAGCAACACCAATGGGGCAAACATGCCTTCTAGATATGGTATTTGTCTATCTAAGGAACAGTCTCCGACTGATCCTCAAGAGATAGAGGACATGGAAAATATTCCCTATGCCTCTACAGTTGGAAGTCTAATGTATGCAATGTTATGCACTAGACCTGACATCTGTTATGCTGTTGGAATCGTGAGCAGGTATCAGTCTAATCCAGGACAAGAACATTGGAATGCAGTTAAGTATATTCTGAAATACTTAAAGAGTACAAGGAATCTTGTGTTAGTCTACAAGGGTGGTGCTTTAAATCCCATAGGCTACACTGATTCAGATTTCCAGGCAAGTCTTGAAGACAGGAAATCTACATCTGGGATGGTGTTTACTCTTGGGGTGGAGCAGTGGTTTGGAGAAGTGCTAAACAAACCGCGATATCGGACTCAACTATGGAAGCTGAATACATAGCAGCAGCCGAAGCTGCTAAAGAACTTGTCTGGCTAAGAAAGTTCTTCACCAGCATAAGAGTTGTTCCTGGAATGGAAAAGCCTCTGGTACTACTCTGTGATAACAATGGAGCAATAGCAAACAATAAAGAACCTCGAAGCCACAAGAGAAGCAAACACATTGAAAGGAAGTATCACATTATCAGAGAATACGTGGCAAGAGGGGATGTACTAGTTGAGAAAGCTGACACAGAGGACAACCTAGCTGATCCATTTACCAAAGTCCTGGCCGTGACAACCTTTGAAAAGCACCGTCAGAATTTAGGATTAATTGATATGTACTAATTAGTTTTATATTAGTGCAAGTGGGAGTTTGTTAGGTTTTATGCCCTAAATAAAACTCCATTTCAATGTAATCTATTTTATTCAACATCAATAAAGAAACAGAAGTATTTTTCATTCATTTGTGTATGTTTTGGTTCACTTTATCAATTGCTTGTCTATTTGATTTATAAATTCATCTTAAACCCTTTTCACATACTTGATCATGTTTATTGTGCTGTCATCACATTGGAAAGTAAACATGACTATGTGAATAAAGTTTCCTAGATTTATCAGACACAGGGTTTTACTGATATGATAATCTACAACAAGAGTTTACTTGTATTTGGAGAAATACTATGTTCTTTCCAGAACATTGGTTAAAGTAAAGCTCAGGTTGGATGCATGGAGTATGCATCGGAAGGGACCGATATTGAACTTTGACTTAGATTTAATTAAACTTACCGTAGAATCTATTCAAGTCAATATCGCCAAGTTGATCCTAGATCAAATGATCTTAATCCTGTTATGATTAGGCTCAATCTTGAAAGGCTATTCATGTTCTTTGATTTGTTAGTTAAGCCTACTTTTAGGTCAGGGTGATACGTACATTTTGAGAACACGGTAGTGCAATTGAGTGGGAGCGCTAGCATAAACATGGAATCTATAGCTTCTATCTGGCGAATAGTAAGCAAAGGATGATCTCCTTCGAGCTTGACCAAACGAAAATAAATGGTGGAGATCTCATTTCACATAAGCTGAAATATCATTTATACGGGGTCAAGTGTTTTAAGGATAAAATACATAGTAGGGTGTTACGGTAATCTAATCCCTTTACTGTTTAGATCATTCATATAGAGGATCATTGATCAAATTAGGATTATAACAATGGATAACTAATGACGTGTCTATATGGTGGAACATATAGAGCATTCTATATACTGAGAGTGCAATTCTAAGTTCTATGCATGGATTCAACGAAGAATTAATAAGTTAGTGAATTTTAGTGCTAAATTCTTGATCTACTTATTGGAAGCTCGGTTATATAGACCCATGGTCCCCCCACTAGTTGAGATAATATTGTTTGTAAGACTCATGTAATTGGTTTTGATTAATATATTATAATTCACAAATTAGACTATGTCTATTTGTGAAATTTTCACTAAGTAAGGGCGAAATTGTAAAGAAAGAGTTAATAGGGGCATATTTGTTAATTATGATACTTTGTATGGTTCAATTAATAAATATGATAAATGACAATATTATTTAATAATTATTTATAATTATTAAATAGTTAGAATTGGCATTTAAATGGTTGAATTAGGAAATTGGCATTTTTGAGAAAATCAGATACAAAAGGTGTTAAAATTGCAAAATTGCAAAAAGCAAGGCCCAGTCCACTAAGCCATGGCCGACCACCTTTGTAGGCTTTTTAAGTTGATATTTTCATTATTTTAATGCCATATAATTCAAATCTAACCCTAGTGGAATGCTATAAATAGATAGTGAAGGCTTCAGGAAAATTATACTTCTGAATCAGAAAACCTGAGCCTCTCTCTCTACCTTGGCCGCCACCCTCTCTCTCTCTTCTTCCTTGATAATTTCGACCTACCTTAGTGATTAGAGTAGTTCCCACACACATCAAGCAATACCTCAATCATAGTGAGGAAGATCGTGAAGAAAGATCATCAGCAAAGGAGATTCAGCATCAAGGATTTAGAGAAAGAAGATCCAGGTTCAACTCTTGATAATATTCTGCTACAGAAAGGATTCAAGGGTTAGAGATCTGAACGGAAGGAGTCATTTAATTCCGCTGCACCCAATGTAAGGTTTCTTAAACTTTATATGTGTTTAATTTATCGTTTTAGAAAGTTCTTATTTAGGATGTTAATAAACATACTTGTGAGTAGATCTAAGATCCTGGTAAAATAATTTCCAACAGGAACCCATCCTGAAGACTTGGGAAGAACTGCTGCCCTCGCTAATCCTTGCAACCGGGGAATTTCCACGTAACAACCAGATCATGGCGTTAACTAGCAGGGACATCACGGTGCTTCCAAAAATGCATTCGACTCGAGCCACTCACGACTTAGTTCCGAAGGCAACAACCAGGTACATAGCGATAAAAAAGTACTATAGTATTAAAATATGTTTTACGTTAGACTGACTTTACATTTTATTTTGCATTTAGTGGTGATTGTGGCGTCTATTGCATTGAGTATGTGGAGCATCTCATGATGCAACGTGGATTGACCGATGTGACGCCAGGCTGGATAGCTATGTTTCGTCAACGATGGTGTGTTGATTTATTTTACCAAAATATCGGCTGATTATATGTGTAATTATTGGGACATTGTATATTTTGTGTAATTAACATTACAGTTATGTATATATAGACTTTCTCTTCGTTCAAATTTTGATAATTATTCGTGGTTTCAAATATAAAATATCGATATTATTCAACAAAAATAACTATTAAACCTAAAAATAATTAAAATATTAAAAAAATATTCAACCTCGACATTATTTTAAAGCAGTTTCGAACCTGAAATAGAAAACATGTTATTACAACGAATAAGTACAGGACGCCTCAAATACGGGCTTTGCATGTTTCTCTGTTGTGGCCTGAACTGCCACAGCGGCTGCAGTTTCGTGGTACAGAACCTTTTTTATCACCAGACGGGAAACGGTTCTCCCGTCTTTTTCCAGCGTTGCTTTTTCTTGGACGACCTACAGGCTTCTTTTCCACAGGTACCCCAACTTTCATATTCTTGATGTGTTCTGGGAGAACCCAATAATCCTCGTCACCAGCAAGATTGATGGTATCATCGTAAATATTCCTCCACGTTTCTTTTGAATAATAAGGTGAGCAAAGCGTGTACACACTTGTGTTCGTTTTCAATGTCGCGGCACATGCATGAAGGCAAGGGAGTTTCAATAACGTGAACACGCCGCAGGTGCATGTTCTTTCAACTAGATTCACATCACCACCTCTTTCACCGTTAGGTCCCCTACCAACGTTATACAAATTGGCTCCATTTCGTTGGACGCGCCTGTACCTTACATTTTCATGAATTTTTGCCAAGTTTTTTTCAAAGAGCGTGGCCAAAGGGGTGGTACATTTGTCAGCATTTTCGAGGCGATCAGCGAACCACGATTGGAGTGTGAACCTGATAAATTCAACCAAAGTAGTTATTGGATATTTCCTGAACTCTTCTGTGACACTATTGAAGCTTTCAGCAGCGTTGCTCGTCATGATGTTGTATCTATCGCCCAAACAATAAGGGTGAGCCCACTTCTCAAACCCTATACTCTCCACATATGCAGCAATGGCCGGATTCATCTTTCTAAGCTTCTCGAACTCTCTATCACATTCAGTCTTCGACCATGCGTAAGCAACATTATATATTTGGTTGTGAAAAGCATCAGTCTTGAATTTGGCGTTCACGTTCATAACAATGTGGTGATAGCATGCACAGTGGACTGCTTCGGGAAAAACGAGTTCAACAGCATGATCAATGCTTTGATGCCTATCTGACACAAACACTAAGTTCTCAACCACGCCAATTGCTACCCTCAACTTCTGTAAGAAATACGTCTAGGAGTCGTTATTCTCACTGTCAACGATACCATAAGCAACCGGCAACAATTGGTTGTTCGCATCGTATGCCACAGCAACTAACATTATACCGCCGTACTTCGTCTTCAAGAAGGTGCCATCGATACTCAAAACAGGACGACAAAAAGAAAAGCCCCTTCTACATGCACCGAGTGATATAAAACAGTACTTGAACCGCTCATCCTCTAAGTACAAGTCAGTAATGGTACCTGGATTCTTCTGTTCCAGCATGTACAAGTACCCAGGAAGCTTCATGTATGAAAACTCAGGCGTACCCCTAGCATACGTAAGTCCCATCTCCCTGCACCTCCACGCCTTCACATAACTCATACTGATACCATAGTTGTCAAACATGTCCCTCTGTATGTCTTTAGCCTTGTACTTAGTTCCATCTTTGGTGTACTTCCCCTTAATAAGGTGGCCAACTACCCATGGTGCTGCTTGACGGTGATCTGAACGTCTCGCATTCAAGTTACATGTGTGTTCATTGTGAAATACAGTGACCTCAAAGTTGTTAGAATGCATCTTCTTCCTCCCCCTCAATCTCCATTTACAATCTGGAGCCTTGCATGTAACGTACAACACATCAGTGGATGACATCTTCACCATCCACTCAAAATTGTTATTAAGTGCAAACCTACCCACTACTTGTCTTAGTTCTTCCTTGTTTTCATAAAAAATTACCAAGCTCTATCACCCCTGCTTCCTTACTTTGTAAACAAGTAGTTAGCTCATGATTTTCCATTATATCTTCCTTTGTCCACATGGGAGCTTTGAACTTGTTACAAACTTCAAAAGAGGAGAACGTTGAGAAGGTTGCATGACGAGCATGTTCTTCAGTTCTGCCTTGTCGACTACTGCTAGTTCCAGGTGTAGTGCGATTTTCAGTACGAGGTTGTCGTTCTCGCTGTGTACCTTGGTTACTCGGTACACACTCTAACCTCAACGAAAGTCCCGCTACGGCTTCATCGACTGCCAAATCATGTTCATCGTCCATATTCAAATCTACAATAGGATCGTTATTGTAGAAGGTTGTATCGAACTCTTCAAACTGAAGAAATCGTGTCGCTTCTTGTTCTTGCTCTACATTGGTCGGAACCTCTAAATTGGTCGGAACCTCCTCATTCACACCAATCCCAACATCTGTTTCGGGAACGCAAGACCCTACCACACTTCGAGGGAGAGGATTAGTAGGCGTCGTAGGCTCCGAATTCCCAACTTTTCTCACCTTGGTCACGAATAATGGCATAAACTCTGTATTTGACATTGTTGCCCTCATCTCTAAGAACGTTCTCAGTTGGCGTTCTCTCTTAATAACCTCTGGCGCAACCATTTGTCCCTTCATGTACAAGGAACAAATCTCCAACTGTAAATCATACGCTACCAGATCAACTTCCAACTCTTCATATAAAATTTGTCCCAGTTCTTGTAGGGTTGTCTCAGTTGTAACTGTCAACATTTAGCTGCTATTTGCTTTGTAGATCTAATTATCTCACATAACCAAACACCATCGTACGATACAATAAGGAACACTTTCTCTCTAGCAGTTGCAAACCAAACAAGCAAGGTGAGTAAAGGAAAAAACACCAAAAAAAAAAAATCGACATCCCATCGATATTAATCGACATAATGTCGATAACAACAACAGCAGAAAATATGACACTAATTGTCGACATTTTGTCGACATAATATCGACAACCACACCAAGCATGCTCGCCATCGATATAACATCGACACACCATCGACATTCAATCGACAAACACACAGTGCATGCGTTTCATGTTTTACGGTTACACATTTAATAATGTTAATAAATTTTACCTACGTTCCCAACAACCCTTCCCAACTGCCACGGTGCATGTCAGACACGTGTCCTATCGACAAGCTATCGACATGACGTCGACATGGTATCGACAAATAAGTCTGCAGTGTCACTAAATTGGCATGTTGTCGACATCATATCGACATAGTATCGACATTCAGTCGACAAATACACCATTTCATGCGTTTTACCTGTACAGTTACACATTTAATGACCATTAAATTTTCCTACATTCCCAACATGTTTACTGCTCTATAAAAGTAAATCCCTTTCTTATTCATAAGTGCTCTTGTCTTCTACTTCTCTCTTACTCTTAAAATTTTTTCTTATTCTTAAGTTCTAAATATGACGCCAAGAAAGAACAAAGGCAAATTCCCCATCTTAACTACTGAAGAGCTGAAGCAGGAGCCTGATGTTGGCATAATTACTCCTGAAATGCAGAAAGTTTTTGACGCCGATAGAGCTTTCGAAAGAGAACGATGTGGGAACGAGTTCAGGTTCAGGCAACTTGAAGCACATTTTTGCAAAACTGGTGTATGGACGGCTCCACCACCAGGGTTCCCCGAAGGATGCCGTCGTTGCAAACTAGGCATCTTTAACGGTAAACCGGTGAAGCCTGGAACATTATGCAAGTATTGCAAGGCTCAACCACAAGCCAAAGAATTAAAAAAAAATAATTTGTTATGTTATGGCTTGTGGTGAGTTTTATTTAATGTTTGTTTTTTTTTTTTGAACTTTATTTTCTTTTTTTTTAATGTTTTTTTATGTTATGTTTTTATGTTATTTTATTTTATGTTATTTTAATGTTATGTCATGTTTTATTTATGGCTTTTTTCATTTGTATCGATATAATGTCGACATGGTGTCGACAAAATATCGACAATTTCTTAAAAAAAGATAAATGATTTTTGTCGACATGCTATCGATAAACTGTTTGTAAATAATATGTTGGTTGCTTAATGTCGATAACATGTCGACATACTGTCGACATAACATCGATAATGGTCATCACTGACCTTTCCTCGTGTAATCATCGACAAACCATCGATAAGTTATCGATATATCATCGATAACACTGAAAAACCCAGATTTCGACTGAAAACCAGATCTCAACAATTTCAGACCAAAAAATAGCAGTTCCAACAAATAACACACATATAACAATTTTAAACTACATAAAGTCAAACAATATGCTTAAAACACAACTTACCCATTATAATGGTGTAAGATTCTTGAGTGATATTGGGTTGTGCTTCAGTTTTCCACCAACACCCACCGAGAAACAACCATTCAAGAGGGAAGAGAGAGAGGGACGAGAGAGTGGGACGGACAGAGAGACATTTTTTGAGAAATTTTTCAGTTTTTTCTAGAGAGAGAGTGGTACACGAGAGAGAGGGAAGAGAGAGAGAAAGACCAATTTCAGTTTTTACCAATTTTATTTTTTTTTTTGAAAAAAAAGGGTAAAATGGGAAGTTTATGTAATCAATGGACTAAATTTGTACAAATTAAGGGAGAGTATAAATTTTGATATGGGGTATATTATTAAGGGCAAAAAGTTAAATTCCCTTTGGAAATTTGACATGCATATATCTTATTAAATATCAAATATACCTGTAACTTTTTATGTTAAAAAAAAAATATATATATATACCTGTAACAATTTATGCTTAAAAATTATTTATGGTCTTATAGTATAGTATGCCACATTAAAATACATAGAAATCTAATGCTCTAAAATTAGTTAAATTCAAAAATACCCTCCTTATACCTTCCCTCTTACTCTTGGCCCTCTCTCACTCTCTCTCTAACTCTCACTAAACTCAACCAATAACCACGACCACAAAACCATACCGAACAAGACCCAAACCAAACCCACGACCATCGCACCACCTCCAGCGAAACCCACTCCGAAGATAAAATGTAGGACAACACCGAAGAGGATATCGCGAAACTACAAAGAGAAATCGTGAAACCCGAAGTCCCAAAATCTATGAGTTCTCAACTCGCTTGTTTTCTGCAATTTTTTTTCTGATTTTTGACGATGTCGCGAAACATTGCGAAGTCATGAAACATGCTAAATGTCTCCAATCCACAACATCGTGAAACACATCACGAAACACATTGCTAAATATCGCAAATCATTGCTAAATATCGCAAATCATCGCTAAACTTCATCCCTAACTTCAGATTTGTTCTATCATTGCAAATACATCGTTAAATATCGCAAAAAATTGGTAAATCAGAAGAAAAAATGCAAAAAACGAGAGAGGCCATGAGAGAAGATGACGTCGAGACCTTGCGACCGGGGATCTGAGTCTGTGTGTTCAACGGTAGGAGTTTTGGATCGGGGTAACGCTAGAGAGTGAGAGAGAGAAGTTTTTTTGAAATGTAAGGATATTTTTGGGAGGAAAAAATATTAAAATTATATATATATACTATTTCTAATTTGGCGGTATATTAAAACAATATATTTTACATTTAAGCATACTAAACCAAATTTCCTTAATAAAATTAAACCCCTTCCCCTTTCTTCCCTCTCTCATTCTCCTCTCTCTCTAGAAGGTCACACACCTTTTGCTAGAGCACCATTTGTCGGAATCCATCAACTTAGCTTGACAACCAAGTGTGTAGGAACAACCCAAACTCCCTTATCGATATAATTCTTGAAAAAAATATTAAGTATGTAATTTATTTAGTAATTATTGTTAGATTTTATTGTATTTAAGTTGATATAAATAAATCTACACATATATTTCTTCTTATTTGGTTGTTTTGTTCCTAAAACTTGATCTGTTCGAATTCTGCATTTTTTAGTAATTTTTTTTTGTAGTTTTAGCGATTTTTAGTGATGTCGTTATCGATATCTAGCGACATGAGAGTGTGCTAGAGGTCAAGAATGACTTTTAACGACATGTAGCGATGAAATTTACAACACTAGGAAAGATTTGTTATCTACTTACAATTTTAGTGATGTCAATCGATATTGTTTGTGATATGTGTCGATAGTTTTTAGAAATAGTGTTTGGTGAAGTAGAGAATAAAATCTAGCGACTAGTAGCGATTTGTTGCAATGCAATTGTCACATGGTTCACGACATGTTGCGACATCTTTTGCAAGGTTTCTTAACATATTTTTTTCTTGCCTAATTTTTTCCATTTTATTTGCAGATTCAATTGTATTTGTAGTTGTACTGTATTTTTTCCTTCCCCAAGACATACATCGCAACATGTCGACAAACGTGTCACCACATGTCGCTAACTACAACAAGGCAAAGAGACAACAATCAAAAGACATTAATATCGCAAAAATGTGTTGACAACATATCGCTACATGTCGCTAACTACAACAAGACAGAAAGAAAAATAATCAAAAGATAACAAAATCGCAAATGATGTCGATAACATATCGCTACAAGTCGCCAAGGGTTTTAACTTCCAATAACTTAACTAATATCGCAAAATGTTGCAAGTTATGTCGACTAATGTCGCTAACCGTTAGAGCTTCCTAGTCTAACCAAACTATGTCTAGGAAAGTCGCTAATATGTAGAGAAATGTCGCTAATAGAGAAATAACTAGGAAGACCTCGCAATATAGTAAGACCTCGCGAACAATATCGCTAAATGTCGATAATCTGTGAAAAAACTAGGAGTTGGACAGACATCAATGAAAATCAACCCAAAACACAAAAATCAAACCTAATTTAAATAAATTTTCTTGCAATCAACCACAAACAACAACACAAATCTAAAGACCCATTTAAAATCACACAAAAGTTCAGAAACATACCTTTTTTTTTGCGATTTTGGGGGTGGGTTTCATGATTTTTTGGGGTGTTTCTAGTGTGTTTCGTTGAGGGTTTAGAGGTCTAGACTTCATCCAGTTTAGGGATGGGCAGGCGAATGACGGTGGTCGTGGGTGTTTTCAGGTGGATTTGGTAAGAGTTAGAGAAAGAGGAGAGTTGGAGGAGAGAAAGAGAGAGGGTTAAAATGAGAGAGAATTTGAATAAGGAGAGTATTTTGAAGTTTAAGGAGTTTTAGAGTATTAAAGTCCTATGCATTTTAAAGTGGGATACTAAAAGACCATGCACCCAATTTAAGCATGGATTGTCAAATTTCCCTTCTTTGTAAGGGAAATTTGATAATCTATAACCTATATAAAAGTGAGAATGTCTTTTTGGACTATCACTAATTGAATTACACAATTAGCTTTCACTATATATTCAATTACAAAAAGTTTAAACTAGGTGTTGTGGGAGGAATTTGGACAACACCGAAATTTGTAGGAGTATTTAATGCTAGTAAGAACACACAGATAAAACTTGCGAATACTCACGTAGAGTAGCGAGTACTCAAAAAATTGGCTACTATCAAATAGAATAAAAAGCAAAAAATAACAAGAATACACAGAAAATATAGTGGTTCAGTCAAATCTTGGTTTGTTTAGTCCACTGTTGCAAAGATTTTCAGCTTATTTTATTTGATTTGAATCACTCTTTTATATAGAAAGCAAGTGTCCCTTTAGTTTTACATAACTGATCGGTTTTAGAACCATTTTACAATAAATGAGAGTATTAAATCAGAATAAACGTCAAAGAATAAATGAAGAACAATTTAATTTGTTCTAGCTTTAAGTGTGGCAATGTATGCAACTTGCTTAGCATGAGTTGTCTGTTCGTATTCTCGCACAAGCTTGCAGGCTTTTAGTGCATTTTGTATCTGCTAAGTGGCTCATGGGCCTATCGTTTGAATGTCTGCGTTCAACTAAGATCACATAGACGTACATCTCACTTGTTCAAAACGTGGGACATGCGAGTCCCTAACGAGTCGTCAAACACGATCAATCATTCAGACTGATATTTATGTAAAGAAGCGATATTTACTAGTTACAGGAGAGGACTACCTAGTCGCCACATATGTTTTGATACATACACGACTTGTATTGAATCCTCTTGGTCCTGCTTGTCTTTGACTATGCAAGGCATAGTATGCGATTAGACCCTGTCAAGGTCACATCATCTCACAAGTTCTGATCAAGCAAGGCTAACTCTTTGAGAGTCATCAATTAACATTCCATCCTTTCCTCGGGGATTGGATCCATGTGTTTATTTTATAAGAGACTGCTCTTGTAACACCCTACTAGTTTAGGCGTTCCATAGTGCTTTTTATAATTAGTGTGCAACCTTTGCTAAACAAAGAGTTTATCAAAAAGTGATAAAATTTAAACTTTAATAAATAAACATAAATTGTATTATATTTATAAAATGTGGGATCCTTTATTTAAATTTTTTAACTATACATAATGAAAAGATGTCGCACAACGACTACAGAACCGTGAGCGATAGCTGTTCCGAAGATCCAACACTCTAGGTCGAACTGTCTCGATACGTTCAATCTTCATCCAGCTTCAAACTCACTGCCGTTGAACAACAATTTTTCCTTTACCTGCACATAACATAGCATTTGTGAGTCGACATACTCAGTAAGAAAAACATAAAACATAACATATGATCGACCTGCGGCTAAGCGCCAATACACTTATCAACAAGTCATAAACCATGTCAAACACGTATGACTGAGTCTCGAACGTTCTTGACCATAGTACGATTGACCATAATACCACATGCACTTAGTACTCTAGTCGTACTAGTGTTGGTATTATTAATCCATAGTATAAGTACAACTAGCCATAATACTACATGCCCTTAGTACTTTGACGTACTAGTGTGTTGGGTTTTGTGCCCTAAATAAAACCGATTTCAATATAATCAGATTTACTAATTAATAAAGATCAGAGATCACTTTTATGTTGCACGGTTCACATGATTTATTTCATGATTATATTTAATGTATAAATTCTATTAAGTCCAGAACATATATAAATATGTATTTATTTGTTCATGATTATAGTGTCGTCAGCACAGTGGATTATAATCATGATTATATTGTTCAAAAGTTTAATTCCCATGATTTTTCAGTTCACTGGATTTAGACTGGTATGATAATCAGCGATAAAGTATACTTACACCTTGGATAAGTGTTATGTCCTTTTCAGGACATTGGCAAAGTTTACCAGTATCGGATGTATGGAGTATACATTAGAAGTGAAAGATATTGATCTTAGATAAGATATCATAAACTTACCGTTATATCTTTCTAAGTCAATATCAATGGTTGATCTTAGGTCTATGCATCTTAATCTTGATATGGTTAGGTTCAGCTTAGTTGTATTATTTATGTTCTTTGAGTTATTCGTGGAAGCTAACTTTTGGTTCTGGTGGATACTTACCTCTTGGGAACATGGTAGTTCAATTGAGTGGGAGCGCTGATCACAGATATGAAATCTGTAGCTTCTATAAGTATTTAGAAGTGAAACGATGATTTCCTTCGAGCTTGGTTGAATAGAGATAAATGATTGAGATCTCATTTCAGTAATTATATTAGTTTACTGAAATATCATTTATAGGATCATCTATAGAGGATCTTTGACTATTAGGATTGTAACAATAGATAATCATAACATATCTATATCGTGGTACATATAGAGCGTTATATATAACTGAGAGTGTTATTCAATTCCAAATCTATAGTGGCGCAAGGCGGAATTAATAAGTTGAGAATTTATTTGGTGAAGTCTGTTGGGTTTTTGTTAGGCTATTTCTAGCCTATATTCTAGATCACTTTTATATTCGCTTTTCGATGTTTTAGGACAGAATTACGCTTGTTTTATATGTTTTTCAGGTTTCTCGGAGTTATGGAGGCCCCGGGATACAAAAGTGCAATAAAAGACAAGTGGAGCTAAGAAAAATGCCAAATTTAAGCTCGGTGCACTTTTGGCCGCGGCGAGATCACCATGGCAGCGACCATAACTCGAAAACAGAGAGGTCGATTTTGGGGGCTCCAGTCGCCGCGGCGGAGGATGCCATGGCCGCAGCGAGAGCCCGTACAAGCAGGGGTATTTTTGTCCTTTGAACCCTAAAAATGAGAGATAAAAAGAAAACTGCGATTGAAAATTAGGGAAGGCGATTTTGAGACTTAAAACGTAGTGGAGAGCGGCTAGAGGAGCAAAGTGAAGATCCAGAGTCATTCCACCAATAGTTTCTTTCTCTCTTCCTTTTTAATTTCTTTATGTTAAATTCTGTTTTAGGAATGGTTATGGATTTGAATATGAGCTAAATTTCCCATTTAGGGAGGATGATGAATGTTGTTTAAAGTTTTTTCCTAGTTAATGAATAATTGTCATTCCTCCATCTTGATTGTGAAATTATCTATATTTATGTTTAATTCCATGTGTAAGCTTGATCACCTTCTACATGTTCTATGATCTCAATTCAAAATCTGTAAAGTGAGAATAGAGAATGCTAAAATTGGATAATCGAGGTTCTATGTGAAACGGAAGTATTTGCATGGCTTATGTGACAATTAGATTATTGCTTAATGTTGATTTCATGTTAGTTTAATTAAGAGATTAATTAGAGAACATGTGATTTATAACCTAAAAGATCTGAAAAGAGTTAGGTTGATTTATAATCTGTCATTCACTTCAAGAAAAGGATAGCAATTAGGCATTAACAATGGGGTAAACAAACAACAGGATTCTCCTCCCTATTGTCTCATCTTGATTAATATTCACTTGTGTTATTTAAGTTTCTTGAATTACTTTTATTCTTTTTAAATCGTAAAAAGTATTAATTTGCCAAATAGAATTATAAGTATAATTTAGTAGTAATTAATCCAATTCCCTGTGGTTCGACCTCACTTGCGTGAGTTTACTACTTGATTGCGTGCACTTGCGTATTGTTTCACAATTTTCGTAACAAGTTTTTGGCACCGTTGTTGGAGAATTGTATAAAGATTAATATTACATAAAATTATACTAACTTCTACTTTGGTTTATTTCTCTTGCTAAATTTCTAATCTGTTTCTTGCAATACTGTCTTTATCTATCTTAAGGATTTTAAGTGTATGCGCCGTCAAGGTCAAGGAGTCATATTGCCTGTTGATCCTGAAATTGAGAAGACTTGTAGGAGAAACAGAAGGAACAAAAGGCAAGAGAGAGTTTCAGCACCTGCTGAAACACCAGTAATCATGGCTGATAACGCTAATGTTGCAAATAATGGAGGAAACAACGGTAATAATGGAGGTGCCGTTGAAGATCAAGCTAATGGCCGCAGCTTGAGAGATTATATCCTCCCAACTCTTACGGGGGTTCAGTCATGCATCAGGCCACCAGTAGTTTATGCTAACAACTTCGAAATTAAGCCTGCCATACTTCAAATGGTGTAGTCTTCAATCCAGTTTAGTGGACTCCCTTCTAAAGATCCCAATATGCACTTATCAAACTTCATGGAACTATGTGAGACTTTCAAAGTCAATGGAGTTAGTGATGATGCCATCCGTTTGAGACTGTTTCCATTCTCGTTGAGAGAAGGAGCCAAGAGTTGGTTGAACTCCTTGCCTCCAAACTCCATAGCAACATGGAATGACTTGGCAACAAAATTTCTGTCTAAGTTCTTTCCTCCAGCAAAGTCTGCCAAGTTGCGAGGAGAAATCAACAACTTATGTCAGCAGGATAATGAATCTCTCCATGAGTCTTGGGAAAGGTTCAAGGATCTCATCAGAAAGTGCCCTCATCATGGTATTGAGAAGTGGATGCTGGTTCACAACTTCTACAACGGGCTGGTAGGTAACACAAGAACCCTTATAGATGTAGAAGCTGGTGGAACATTTATGAGGAAAAGTGCAAATGAGGCCTATGATTTGTTGGAAAAGATGGCCCTGAATAATCAGCAGTGGCCAACTAAAAGGAGTCAGTCAAAGAAGGTGGCCGGGATGCTTGAGGTGGATGCTATTACCAAGTTGACAGCTCAGGTAGAGGCCCTAACAAAACTGATGTCTGTTCAAGTAAAACAAGCTCAAGTGGTCTGTGAGCTATGTGGGGGTCCTAATCCCTATGCAGAATGTCAGGAAGATGTGAATAATTTGCAATGGATGAAGCAAAAGCTATTGGAAATTACTCTCAAAACAACAACAACTATGGGTTTAATCAAGGAGGAAATCGAAGGAATAGTGGGTTCTATCAATAGAGAAATCAGAACCAGTCACAGAACCAACAACAGACTCAGCAAC
Source organism: Cannabis sativa (assembly GCF_029168945.1). Classification (NCBI taxonomy): domain Eukaryota; kingdom Viridiplantae; phylum Streptophyta; class Magnoliopsida; order Rosales; family Cannabaceae; genus Cannabis; species Cannabis sativa. The sequence goes on along the minus strand of NC_083604.1, from coordinate 63,485,181 downwards.
AAAGCTCTAGTGGAAATTCTGGTCTTCAGACAGATTTATTATTGCAATTCATGACAGAGACGAGATCTTCCATTAAAGACTTACAAACTCAGATGGGGCAACTGGCAACTCATATAGCGATTCGTCCTCAGGGAAACTTGCCTAGTACAACTGAAGTGAATCCTAAAGAAAACTGCAAGGCAATCACCCTGCGAAGTGGAAAGAAATATGAAGGGCCTGATATGGTACAACCAGTGGATGAAGAAATTAAAGATCAACCGACACCAACTCCAACATCAACAGAGACGATGGCTACTGATAGTCCTGCACCACAACAACAGTCTCCGCCAATCAGTATAGATCATCATGTGAAGATACCTTATCCGCAGAGACTCCGAAAGACCAATCTAGACAGGCAGTTCTCAAAATTTCTAGAGGTCTTTAAAAGATTACACATCAACATTCCTTTCGCTGAAGCTTTGGAACAAATGCCCAGTTATGTGAAGTTCATGAAGGAGATATTGTCCAAGAAGAGAAAAATGGAGGACTATGAAACAGTGGCATTAACTGAGGAGTGTAGCGCCATTCTGCAAAAGAAACTCCCTCCCAAACTCAGAGATCCAGGGAGTTTCACTATTCCTTGTACCATTGGAAAAATTGAAGGAATAAACGCACTATGTGACTTGGGAGCCAGCATTAACTTGATGCCTTTGTCAGTTTTCAGAAGATTACAGCTTGGTGAGGCAAAACCTACTACAGTAACTTTACAATTGGCTGATCGATCACTAGCTCATCCTAGGGGAGTCATTGAGGATGTGTTAGTCAAGGTTGACAAGTTCATCTTGTTGGGTTTTATGCCCTAAATAAAACTCATTTCAATCAGATTTACTTATTAATATAGATCAGAAATCATTTAATGTTGCATGGTTCACATGATTTATTTCATGATTATTTACATAATGTATGAATTCTATTTAAGTCCAGAACATATCAATTTGTTCATGATTATAGTGTTGTCAACACAATGGAATATAATCTTAATTATATGTTCGAAAGTTTATTGCCTGATTTGTCAGTTCACTGGATTTAGACTGACATGATAATCAGCGATGGGTATTCTTACACCTTGGATAAGTGTTATGTCCTTTCCAGGGCATTGGCAAAGTTTACCAGCATCGGATGTATGGAGTATACATTGGAAGGGACCGATGTTGAACTTTGATTAGATATATTAAAATTTACCGTAATATCTATTCAATTCAATATCACCTGTTGATTATAGATCCAATGATCTTAATCCTGATATGTTTAGGTTCGATCTCAAGAGTATTATACATGTTCTTTGATTTGTTAGTTAAGCCTACTTTTGGGTCAGGGTGATACGTACATTTTGGGAACATGATAGTATAATTGAGTGGGAGCGCTAACATAAATATGGAATCTATAACTTCTATAGAAATTTAGAAGTGAAACGATGATATCCTTCGAGCTTGGCTAAAAAGAGATAAATGGTGGAGATCTCATTTCACTTCGCTGAAATATCATTTATACGGAGCTAAGTGTTTTAAGGATAAAATACATTGAAAGTGTAACGGTAACTTAGTGCCTATTCAATGTAGATCATCTATTAGAGGGTCATTGATCAAATTAGGATTATAACAATGGATAACTAATGACGTATCTATATCGTGGAACATATAGAGCGTTCTATATACTGAGAGTGCAATTCTAAGTTCTATGCGTGGATTCAACGAAGAATTAATAAGTCAGTGAATTTAAGATATAAATTCTTTATCTATTTATTGGAAGCTCGGATATATAGACCCATGGTCCCCATACTAGTTGAGATCATACTGCTTGTAAGACTCAGTTAATTGATTTTGATTAATTAATTATAATTCTAAAGTTAGACTATGTCTAGTTTATGAATTTTCACTAAGCAAGGGCGAAATTGTAAGAAAAAGAGATTCTAGGTTTATTTATTAATTAAGTGACTTTATATGTCTAATTAATAAATATATTAAATGAAAATATTATTTAATAATTAATTTTAGTTATTAAATAATTATAATTGACATTTAAATGGTTGAATTTGAAAATTGGCGTTTTTGAGAAAATGAGATGCAGAAATGATAAAACAGTAAAATTGCATAAGTGAGGCCCATTATCCAAAGCCCATGGCCGGCCACACTTATAGGGTTTTATCATTTATTTTTCATTATTTTAATGTCAAATAATTCTAACTTAAACCTAGGTAGTTACCTATAAATAGATAGTGATGGCTCTCATTCAAACTTAACTTTGTCAGATGAAAACTGAGCCTCTTTCTATTCTCTATAGCCGAAACCTCTTCTTCTCTTTTCTTCTCTAAATTTCGAAATCCTTGAGTGAATGAGTGAGTGCCCACACACATCAATTGATATCTCAATCATAGTGTGTAAGACTGTGGAAAATCAACCAACAAGGGCTAGAGATCCAGGTTCAGATCTTGGTGATGCTCTGCTACAGAAATGAATCAAGGGCTAGAGATCTGAACGGAAGGAGTCATTATATTCCGCTGCACCCAATGTAAGGTTTCCTAAACTTTAAATGTGTTTATTTCATTGTTTTAGAATTCATATTAGGATGTTAATGAAACATACTTGTTAGTAAATCTAGATCCTGGTAAAATATATCCAACAACTGGCCTCAGAGCCATGGTAATGATTTACTTTCATGAAATATGAATTAAAACGATGTTTTGCATTGATTTGGATGGTTTCATGTGGTTTATGTGCTTATTTGATGATAGTTTAGAAATCGCAATATATGTTACTGAAATATTTTTTATTTCGATCTGGAATTATTTTTTCCGGAAAGTAGACGAAAAATTAATAAATTTAGGCTTTTACAGAACCTAATTTGGATTTTTTATGAATTAGTAATGATTTTTTGAATTTGAACGAAAATATTGGGATTTGAATGTCACACGCGCGCGCACGAGCCTCAGATCCTCTCGGACATGCTACTGTCTGAAGGGCAGCTCGCACCCAAGATCCTCGGTCAAATGGGGCTGCTTGCACCCTTGCTTCCGGGCGCGCATGGGTATGCAATGCATACCCCTATGCCTCAAACTTGTTTTCGTCATAACTTTTGATTCAAAAATCGTTTTTCATTGAAACAAAAGTCAATTTTTGGTAGAATTTTGTGTAGAATCTGAATTTTCAATTAAAAATCTAATTTTCAGAATAAAATTAATTTTTATTAATTTTTTAATTAATTAAAATTAGTTTATTATATTAGTAGGCTTTGAATTTTGAAAATTTGATTTCTCACAAAGGAGCCTTATGGTTAATTTTGAAACTTTTGATTATTTTATTTATTTTAATTATAAGATCAGATATTATTTTTTAATTTAATTTTAAATGATCTTACTTTTATATTAAAATATTATCTTTTTTAAAATAATCTTGTACTAATTTCAAAATTTGCTAACCATATCATATTTCTTTTCAAATTTGTTATTTTCAAAATATATTTTATTAATTAAAATTATAAGATTAGGAATATGTTAGGTTTAACATTTTATCTTGTTAGATTTTTTTTTTTATTAAAATTATATTTTGGCAAAAATAACATGAAGATTTGAAAAATTGGTTAGTTTAGTTTGAATAGATATTTTAGGGTTTCAAACCATAAATTTTTCAAACTTATTATTTTATTATTTTTTTTTAAAAAAATATTCTAACCATATAAAATATCTTATTTTTCAATTAGTTTATTTATGTAATATTGAAATTTATTAAATTATAAGACTCAGAATATAATAAAATATCTAAATTTAAAATTCAAGATATTATATTATTTTATCTTATTAGAAATTTTAAATAAATTTAAATTTTGAATAAACTTGATATTTGAAAAATTGGTTAGATATTTTTGTTATTTTTGTTAGAATTTAAGAAATTTAGGAGTTTGTTGAATTTTGAATTTTTTCAAATATTCTCTAACAACCTAAATTTTAATTCTAGTTAAGATATTTATTTAAAAATTTAATTTTACTTTAAATTTTAAAATTGAGATATTTTAGCTTACTTTCCAGATATTCCAGATCAATTATTATTGTTTGTATTGTTTGATTATATTATTATGTATTCAATTTGTTTTTACAAACCTATTATTTATTTGATCTAAATTGCTATGATTAACTTGTTGACAGATCCAATGATCTGATTTTAATAATAGTTCAATTGTCAATAGATCTTATAAATAATTTGTAACAGATAAATTTTGTAATTTCTTTCATCTGTGTAAACCTGGTAACATGATAGGGCCCATCCAAATCATTTGACCTGTGTGAGCCTATATGTTTGCTATTGGGCTTAGATGCATATAGGAAACCCATTTAAGTTTTACTAAGTAAATGGACTAGATTGCTAAAATAAATTTTGACATAAGTAAATTTATTTAGGCCCAATTAAATTTGGGCTTATTCAATGAATAACAATTGTTTATTTAAAGGTTAAATTCCTCTCTTTTGGGCCTTGTGTGAGAGTTGGGGGCCAATAGAAGTGGGTACGACATACTGAACCCAGCTCCCCCTCACATGAACTACCCCAATTGTGAAGGCCCATTTGCCTTATTTAAATAATTGTATTAGGTTAATTATATTAGTCTAACCTAATTAAAATTGAATTAGCAACATAATTAACTTTTAAAATATATGAAATTTATTTTTTTCATTTAATATTTTAAAGTTAATTTGAGAAAAACACTTAGTAAATGAAATTATTCTAGATAGTTATTTCTAGAACTAGTTATTTTTTCTAATATTTAATTAGGAAAATATCATAGATTGTGAAATTAATTGTTTAATAATTAATTTTGGTACAATCTAAGTTAAGTATATTTTTCCTAGTATTAAATTAGAATTAATAATTAAGTCTTCTCTATACTTAATTATTTATTTCTTGAATTTAATACATTTAATTAAATTGAAAATTTAAATATTTAAGTTAATTTTCATCATGATACTTAAATATTATTATTTTCATGTTATTTAATTAAAATTGAAAATTATTTTAAGTTTGAAATCTTATTTCATATAACTTAAATTTGAATAATTTTCGAAATATATTTTATTTTATTTTATTAATCTTTTTTCCACAATTTCGAAATTGCATTTCTTAAATGCAGAAATTTCGAATTTTATTTGAAAAATAGATTAAACTTGTAAATTATTTATTTTAATTTTGGACCAACTTAAATCAATAATTTTTTCATTTAGTGATTAATTAAAAATAAATGAAGTAAAATATATTTAATTAAAAAATGAATTAATTAGTCAATAAAAATCTAGATAGATTTTATCTGTTTTTGCTTGAAGTATTTTTTTAGTGTATTTAATTAAAAAGAAAATTAATATTTAAGTTGATTTTCATCATGATACTTAAATATTTTTAAATTTTTCTTATATATTTAATTAAATAGGAAAATTATATTTTTGTTGTAAATTAATTTTATTAATTAATTTTGGGCCAACATTAAATTAGAATAATTTTTTTAGAATTTATTTTTATTTTATTTTAAAGCATTTTTTTTCGAAAATAGTATTCTTAAATACTTCAATTTTTCGAAATGCAATGTATATTTATAGAAAATTAAATTTGAGTTGTAAATTAATTTAAATTAATTTTGTAACAACTTAAATTGAATATTTTTCTAAATATTTATTTGAAATTATTACTAAGATGGAAATAATTCATGTTATTTTCATATCCATCTAAGTAAAATTTATATATATTAAATTTAAATTTATATTTAGAATTTTTCATTCTAAATTGGAAATTTTAATTAAATAAATATATATATTTAAAATAAATAGATTAAAATAAATATTAGAAGAAAATACACTTTAAAGAATGAGCTTTATTATTAGGACATTCAATCTCCATTGTTTGTTTTACATAGCTTTTGTTTTAGTGAGTAATCCTCCCTAATGGAGGAACGTTCATTAGCAAGTTAGCACCGTTTAATCTCGAAAGATAAGTAGCTTTGTAAGTATTTTATATGGTATGGATCACCCTAATGGTGGCGACTGTATTTGACTTACAAAATATGAAACAATGGTGGAAGCTCATAATATAGAATAGCCTTGACTCTCGCCTAAACGGGACAACGCTGGATTCCAATCTTGATCGAATAAAAGGTTGCTAGAATGTTTAACATTTTAGATGAGCTGACAACTCTATTCAATGGATGGTAGCTTTGACTCTCGCCTAAACGGGACACTGATATCAGTTTGTTGAAGACCTTAGAAATAATTTAGGATTGTATGTTTTAGTATTTTCACTTGTCATTCCTACTTGCTATATGTTTAATAATTTCTGAATCGTGTATGAATTTATATTGAACCATGTTATTTTCTGTTATTAAATTGTAGTTTAATTTTGAATCTTCGTTGTTGGTCTAACTTGGTTTGTTTTTCTAATGAGATAAATCCCTAATGGATTTTCACCATTAGACATACATAATAGTGTTAGATCTCGAAAGATAAATATTGTATATGCAACATCTAGCTGTTCATCAATTGATGACACCTTAGACTAGTATTTTTACAATATGAAACAAGAAGATTGTATAAATAAGATTACTTTGTCTTTCGCTAATCGAAGCATCGTTGGATTCTTATTTAAACAACGAAATTATCCTAATTCCTCTTAGCTTATTCATTTCGAATTAGCTCAATAACATATCATTGGATGAATGGTCTATAAATCATTTCATGTCATTCTATTTTCTCTTAAGAAATTAAATGACGCATATGATTATATTCCCGAAATTCTATCCCAAAATGATATAAATCCTCAATCTTAGAAATCTCCTACTTGTATGGGTAAATCAAACTTAGAGTTAAATTAGTAGTTGTGGTCCAAGAAAGAATTACTCATTATATTTGGTATAAATTTAAGTCTTTGATTTTAATTTTAGATTCCAAACAGAAATTTTCTTATATTTCTAATTCCAGAATACAATACAGTTACACTTTCATAAGTGTTTAATACCATTTTCTATCAATGGATGCAAACTGTATGGAATATGAGTTTAGTATTCTGTGACCAGGATCCACTTGCACTATTCTAAGAACTCTTTGATGTAACTAAACCTAAGTCATCAAAAGACACAACCACAATTTTTTTTAATCTATGGCATTTGTATCTTGTTCATAGTGGTTTTGAAAAGATCAATCTCTGCAAAGAGTTAATATGCCTATATCCACTGAAAGTAAGTTCATCTCATTTGCAGATAGATGTACATTCAGGGGTGGATATAAGTTTTTTTCGTTGTATTCTTAAAACGATCACTCTAGATTATACCTTATGCAAAGAAATTTGAAATGTTTGAAATATTTCATAAATTTCTAGTAATGGTGATAAACTATTATGGTAAGTGGTTAAAGATCTTGCGAACTGATAGGGGTGGAGAAATAGTTAGTAGATATGCAGTTCAAAGATCATTAAATTGATTTTTGAATTATATCCAAACTCACCTCCCCAGAAATTTCGATTTGCATATTGATGATTAGTTACTAGTCGTTGCCTACATCCTTCTATGGTAATACAATTTCAGAATGATGCAATGGTTGGGTACTTAGTGTAAATCATTACTGGATTCATGGATGACCTAATCAAAATCTTAAGAAAAGCTAGAACTGTTAACCGTGGTTTGTTAGCTATTCTAAGTGATTAGGGGTGGACCATCCCATAGTCAATAGATAAGAAAGTGTTTGCTTAAACAAATACTACTTTTCTAAGAAAATGACTAAGTCTGAAAATAAAGTAGCAAATAAAGGAGATATTTTTTTCTTGATTCCAAAAGTATTCTATCATCTTATTCCATATGATGATCCCACTGTCTCTGTTGTTTTGACACAACCGAAGAAATCAATACCATTTAGTTTTCTTAGACATAATTCACGGTACCTTGTCGTAGTGGGAGAGTTTTCAAGAACTTCACTTCTTATGACTTGGAAGACACTAGTGATTAAAATCCATTATGAGTTTAAACAAGTAATGGATTGTCAAAATAAGAAACTAAGAAGAAAGCCAATAGAACTATGGTTTGATCCATTCACATGGAATAACCTAAAGTTTTCTATTACAAGGACATAAAAGGAAATTTTCGTTAATAAGTCTATTCAATGGCCTTAACAAAACTTCCTGTTCCTAGTATTATAGGTTTGAGTTTATCGAAACCTATGGCTTGTGGTATACCTGGTAATTACTTACTCTAGTGCAAGCAAGTTACTTTAGTAAGATGCTGAAGCATTTTCTTTCTAATGGCAATCTATAGAAGCTTCTCGACTTCTAGGCATATATTTTATTTATCTAAGGAAAAGTCTCAACTATTCCAGAAAAGATAAAGCCATGAAAGAATTTCTTAAATCAACAGTGAGAGGTCTCATATATGTTTTAGTATGCCTTAGACCAGACACCTGCTGTTGAGTGGGAGTAATGAGTAGGTATCAGATTAATCCAGGAGAGGAACATTGGAAGACAATCAAGTAAATCTTAAGATTAAGAAGAGGAACTATATGTTAGTCAATAAGGGTGTGTTTAAAACTCTTAGACTACACCACATCAGATTTCGAGACTTGCCTTTGTGCTAGAAAGTCTGCTGATAAGATGGTGATTACTCTGGGGGTGGAGTAGTGATTTTGGAGAAGTGTAAAAACCTATCTGAAGTCTCTTAGTCTACCAGAGAAGGACTGAATGTTAAAGTTGCTGGAAAGGTACTTATTCAGTCTAAGGAAAGTTCTATACAATTGTGGCACCGTTTCAACTTATCTTAACTACTAGTGTTAATTTCCTGATTAACCAAAAGTAGTTGCCAAAGGTATAGAATCCAATATCCCAAAAGAGTAGACATATAGAGAGGAATTTCACATTATCAATGATTTTGTGATTAAGGAAGAGTTATGGTGAAGGAGAGGTTGTGGTTAATTCAACCTGTCAAATCCTATTACGAGGAGTTTACTACTACTACACTTGATTTGTATATCAAGGTGTTGAGATTATTTGAAATGCACATTTTGTTTTATATTAGTGCAAGTGGGAGTTTGTTGGGTTTTATGCCCTAAATAAAACTCATTTCAATATAATCAGATTTATTTATTAATATAGATCAGAAATAACATTTAATGTTGCATGGTTCACATGATTTATTTCATGATTATTTACATAATGTATGAATTCTATTTAAGTCCAGAACATATCAATTTGTTAATGATTATAGTGTTGTCAACACAGTGGAATATAATCTTAATTATATGTTCCAAAGTTTATTCCCTGATTTGTCAGTTCACTGGATTTAGACTGACATGATAATCAGCGATGTGTATTCTTACACCTTGGATAAGTATTATGTCCTTTCCAGGGCATTGGCAAAGTTTACCAGCATCGGATGTATGGAGTATACATCGGAAGGGACCGATGTTGAACTTTGATTAGATATATTAAAATTTACCGTAATATCTATTCAATTCAATATCACCTGTTGATCCTAGATCAAATGATCTTAATCCTGATATGTTTAGGTTCGATCTCAAGAGTATTATACATGTTCTTTGATTTGTTAGTTAAGCCTACTTTTGGGTCAGGGTGATACGTACATTTTGGGAACATGATAGTATAATTGAGTGGGAGCGCTAACATAAATATGGAATCTATAACTTCTATAGGAATTTAGAAGTGAAACGATGATATCCTTCGAGCTTGGCTAAAAAGAGATAAATGGTGGAGATCTCATTTCACTTCGCTGAAATATCATTTATACGGAGCTAAGTGTTTTAAGGATAAAATACATTGAAGGTGTAACGGTAACTTAGTGCCTATTCAATGTAGATCATCTATTAGAGGGTCATTGATCAAATTAGGATTATAACAATGGATAACTAATGACGTATCTATATTGTGGAACATATAGAGCGTTCTATATACTGAGAGTCTATGCGTGGATTCAACGAAGAATTAATAAGTCAGTGAATTTAAGATATAAATTCTTTATCTGCTTATTGGAAGCTCGGATATATAGACCCATGGTCCCCATACTATTTGAGACCATACTGCTTGTAAGACTCAGTTAATTGATTTTGATTAATCAATTATAATTCTAAAGTTAGACTATGTCTAGTTTATGAATTTTCACTAATCAATGGTGAATTTGTAAAGAAAAGAGATTCTAGGTTTATTTATTAATTGAGAGACTTTATATGTCTAATTAATTAATATATTAAATGATAATATTATTTAATAATTAATTTTAGTTATTAAATAATTACAATTGGCATTTAAATGGTTGAATTTGAAAATTGGCATTTTTGAGAAAATGAGATGCAGAAATGATAAAACAGCAATATTGCATAAGTGAGGCCCATCATCCAAAGCCCATGGCCAACCACACTTATAGGGTTTTATCATTTATTTTTTCATTATTTTAATGCCAAATAATTCTAACTTAAAACTAGGTGGTTACCTATAAATGGATAGTGATGGCTCTCATTCAAACTTAACTTTGTCAGATGAAAACTGAGCCTCTTTCTATTCTCTATAGCCGAAAACTCTTCTTCTCTTTTCTTCTCTAAATTTCGAAATCCTTGAGTGAATGAGTGAGTGCCCACACACATCAAGTGGTATCTCAATCATAGTGTGTAAGACTGTGGAAAATCATCCAACAAGAAGGAGAATCACCATCAAAGGAAGGAGAGAAACAGATCCAGGTTCAGATCTTGGTGATGCTCTGCTACAGAAAGGAATCAAGGGCTAGAGATCTGAACAGAAGGAGTCATTATATTCCGCTGCACCCAATGTAAGGTTTCCTAAACTTTATATGTGTTTATTTCATTGTTTTAGAATTCATATTAGGATGTTAATGAAACATACTTGTTAGTAAATCTAGATCCTGGTAAAATATATCCAACACATCTTCCCAGTTGATTTTATTGTTCTGGACATGGAAAAAGATAACAACGTCCCAATCATTCTTGGGAGACCATTCTTGGCAACTGGCCAAGCTTTGATCGATGTTCGGAAGGGTGAATTGAAGCTGCGAGTGCAAGGAGAAGAAGTGGTTTTCATTGTGTTAAAGGCGATGACTTACCCAAAGGCAAGTGATAACTGTTTCTTTATTGATCTGATTGATACCATTGTGAATGAGAAAAAGTTGATAGATGATCCTCTAGAATTGAGCTTAATTGAAGATGACTTGACTGAGCAAGAGGGAAAGGAGGTAATGGAGTATGTTAAATGGCTTGATTCCTATGGCCCATTGAACAGAAAGTATTATGAAGAGTTGGGGGTAGTACCAAAAGAGCTTGCACCATCTACAGAGAAACCTCCAGAGCTAGAGTTGAAAGTGCTTCCTAATCATCTACGATATGAGTTCTTGGGAGAAGATAAGAAGCTTCCAGTGACAGTGTCCGCTTCACTTTCTGATGTGGAGACTGATAGGTTGCTTAGAGTACTTCGGGCGCACAATAAGGCTATTGCATGGACATTGGGTGATGTTAAGGGAATCAGTCCCTCTACAGTTATGCATAGAATTCTAATGGAGGAGGGCGCCAAACCGACAATTGATGCACAGCGAAGACTCAATCCACCAATGAAAGAAGTTGTCAGAAAAGAGGTGGTAAAGTGGCTAGATGCTGGTGTAGCATATCCTATTTCAGATAGCAAGTGGGTTAGCCCAGTTCAAGTGGTACCTAAGAAAGGAGGGATGACTGTGGTAAAGAATGAGTTAATCCTTACTAGAACAGTTACTGGTTGGAGGATTTGTATTGACTACAGAATACTCAACAAAGCAACCCGAAAAGACCACTTTCCCTTGCCCTTCATTGATCAGATGCTAGATCGGTTGGCGGGGCAAAAATATTACTGTTTCTTAGATGGCTACTCTGGGTATCATCAAATAGCCATAGCACCTAAGGATCAGGAAAAGACTACTTTCACATGTCCTTATGGTACTTTTTCTTTTAGGAGAATGCCATTTGGATTATGTAACGCTCCTGCTACATTTCAAAGGTGTATGATGGCTATCTTTTCGGACTTAATAGAATCATGCATTGAGATCTTTATGGATGATTTCTCAGTCTTTGGTTCCTCATTCAATCATTGCCTAGAGAATTTGGAAAAGGTGTTAATCAGATGCGAAAAGTCAAACTTGGTCCTAAACTGGGAGAAGTGTCACTTTATGGTAACAGAAGGGATAGTTTTAGGACACAAGATCTCAAAAGCAGGTATTGAGGTGGACAAAGCTAAGGTGTCAATAATAGAGAATTTGCCTCCTCCAATTTCTGTGAAAGGAGTAAGGAGTTTCTTGGGTCATGCTGGTTTCTACCAAAGATTTATTAAAGACTTCTCGAAGATCTCTAAACCATTGTCCAATTTACTTGTTAATGGCGTTCCTTTTGAGTTTGGAGAAGAATGTTTGAAGGCATTCTAAGTTCTTAAGGAGAAATTGATTTCAGCACCAATAGTCACTTCACCAAATTGGGAGATGCCCTTCGAGTTGATGTGTGATGCAAGTGACTACGCAATCGGAGCGGTCTTGGGTCAAAGGGTTGACAGGGTGTTTCATACAATCTACGATGCTAGTAGAACCCTGAATGATGCTCAACTAAATTATGCCACGACGGAGAAAGAGATGCTGGCAATTGTGTTTGCTTGTGATAAGTTCTGCCCTTATCTAATTGGAAATAAGGTGATAGTCTACACTGGCCATTCAACAATTAAATACCTTATGACCAAGAAAGATGCAAAGCTAAGATTGATTCGGTGGGTACTTCTACTCCAGGAGTTTGACATAGAGATAAAGAATAAGAAGGGAACTGAAAATCTGGTAGCAGATCATCTGTTAAGACTAGAATTAGAAGAGAGCCAAAATACAAAAGAGATGCAAATAAATGAACAATTTCCTGATGAACAACTCTTTAATGTGAGGGAAAACCTGATGGTACCTTCGTATGCTGATTATGTCAATTTCTTGGCTGCCATAATAACTCCTCCTGAGCTATCTCGTCAACAATTAAATAAATTCTTTTCTGAGGTAAAACATTACTATTGGGAAGAGCCAATTCTCTACAAGCACTGTGCTGATCAAATAATTAGAAGATGTGTGCCTGAAGAGGAGATGTACTTTATGTTGGGTTTTTTGCCCTAAATAAAACCCATTACAATCTGATTAGTTATCAATTTAGAATTTTGAAGTGATTTATGATTACATGTATGTTACATGTTTATGGTTTAATATATATACTTGATATATGCACAAAATCAGTTAAATCCAGAACATATAGTTATTCACAATTACAGTATTGTCAATACAGTGGAATGTGATTGTGATTATATGATTCAAAAGATTTGGTCCCTGTTCATCAGTGTTTTGGATTTACACTGATGTGATAATCAGCGATGAAGTATACTTACACTTGGAGTAAGTGTTATGTTCTTTCTAGAACATTGGCAAAGTATACTAGTTTCGAATGTATGGAGTATACATTGGACTGGACCGATATTGAACTTGGTCAAAGATATTGTAAACTTACCGTTGTATCTTTCCAAGTCAATGTCAGAAGTTGATCTTAGATTAAGAGAATCTAAATCCTGATATGCTTAGGCTCAATCTCAGGAGTGCCATTCATGTTCTTTGATTTATTAGTTAAGCCTACTTTTGGGTCAGGGTGATACATATATTTTGGGAACATGATAGCATAACTGAGTGGGAGTGCTGAACATAAATATGGAAATCTATAGCTTCTACTGGTGTATAGAAGTAAAGTGATGATTCCCTTTGAGCTTAGTTAAATAGAAGTAAATGGATGAGCTCTTGTTTCAGTGACTATATATTAGATCACTAAAACATCATTTACAGGTAACTAAGTGTTCAAAGGGGCAAAATACATTGAGGGGTGTAAACGGTAAATTGGTCCCATCTCGATGTAAATCATCTATATAGAGGATCTCTAAATCACATTAAGATTATAACAATGGTTAAATGAGATAGCATATTGATATCGTGAAACATATGATATGCTCTATATAAGTCTGAGAGTGCAATTCCAAGTTCTAAGAGTGGATTCAACAAGGAATTAATAAGTTAGGGATTTACTTGGTAAATCGGTTCAACTTATTGGAAGCTCAGCATATAGATCCATGGTCCCCATTCTAGTTGAGACTATACTGTTTGTAAGACTCTATAATTGATTTATGATTAATCAATTATAATTCTAAAACTTAGACTATGTCTAATTTGTGAATTCTCACAGTTTAAGGATGAAATTGTAAATAAAAGGGTTTTTAGGTTTAATTATTAATTAAGAGACTTTGCATTTCTAATTAATAATTATTTTAAATGGAAATATTATTTAATAATCTATTTTAGTTATTAAATAATTAGTTTTGGCATTTAAAAGATTAGAATTGGAAAAATGGCATTTTTGGAGAAATAGAAATAAAATTGAGGAAACTGTAAAATTCCGGTGAGGCCCATACACACCATGGCCGACCACCCTTTGCATGTTTCCCAATTATTATTTTCAATTTAAATTGTCATGTAATTGCTAATCAAAGCCTTGCCTAAATAGGAAAGTGGTGGATCACACTAAATAAGACAGTTAATCAATTACACAGTAAAAGAGGAAACTGTTTATTTGGAAAGTTGTGCTCTTCCCTTTTCCTATTTATAGCCGCCCCCTCTCTCTACTCTTGGTATGCTTTTGCAAGGTCTTTGTGTGCAATCACTATACACGAAATCAAGAGAGAAAACAAGAGAGAATTTCGAAAATCCTAGTGAGAGAGAAGTGCCCACACACATCACTCAGTGCCTCAATCATAGTTTGGAAGACTGTGAAGGATCACATCCAACTGAAGAATTTTCGGGCTCAGATCTTGATTATACTCTGCTACAGACAGGAATCAAGGGTTAGAGATCTGAGTGGAAGGAGACACTTAATTCCGCTGCCATCACTGTAAGTTATTCTTAACTTTTATGTGTTTAGTTCATCGTTTTAGAAGTTCAATTTTAGGTTGTTAAATCAACATACTTGTGAGTAGATCTAAGTTCCTGGTAAAATATATTTCCAACACTTTATTCTCAATCACTGCCATGCTTTACCATGTGGAGAACATTTCAGTGGCACAAGAACTGCTGCTAAGGTGTTGCAAAGCGGATTCTTTTGGCCTACGCTTTTCAAGGATGCTAGTAGTTTTGTAAAGGCATGTGATCGTTGTCAGCGAACAAGAAATATCTCAAGGAGAAACGAAATGCCCTTAACATGAATTTTGGAAGTGGAATTGTTTGATGTGTGGGGGATAGATTTTATGGGTCCTTTTCCTTCTTCTTTTAGCAATCTGTACATCTTATTAGCTGTGGACTATGTTTCGAAATGGGTTGAAGCTGCAACAACACCAGTCAATGACGGTAAAATAGTTCTTCTCTTCCTTCAAAAGAATATATTCACTCGGTTCGGTACTCCCCGAGCAATCATAAGCGATGAAGGACGTCACTTCTGCAACAAACAGTTTGAAGCACTCCTCTCGAGATATGGCATCCGCCATAGAACTGCTCTACCATACCATCCACAAAGTAATGGCCAAGCTGAAATTTCTAATCGGGAGATAAAGATGATTTTGGAGAAAACAGTGCATAGATCAAGAAAAGACTGGTCACAAAAGTTAGATGATGCACTATGGGCGTATAGAACAGTGTTTAAAACACCGATCGGGATGCCACCATATCAGTTAGTGTTTGGAAAAGCTTGTCATCTGCCAGTGGAATTAGAACATAAGGCCTTTTGGGCTATGAAGACCCTCAACATGGACTTGAAAGCTGCAGGAGAGAAAAGACTGGTGCAATTGAATGAGTTCGAGGAGTTTAGAAATGAGGCTTACGAGAATGCGAAGATCTACAAGGAAAGAACGAAGAAGTAGCATGACCGAAGCTTAGTCAAAAAGGAGTTTCAACCTGGGCAGCAAGTTCTTTTCAATTCAAGGTTGAAATTGTTTCCTAGTAAGTTAAAGTCAAGGTGGTCAGGACCATTTACAGTGGTCAAGGCGTTTCCTTATGGAGCTATAGAACTGAAAGGCAAAAACCCCGAGACTTTTAAAGTCAATGGGCAGCGGTTAAAGCTTTACTTGGGAGGTCATTTTGATCAAGCCAAGTCCGCCATGATTCTGGCGCCTCTTTGAAGAACTCAGTCAACGTCCGGCTATATGACAAAAAAGACAGCGCTATTGGGAGGCAACCCAAATTTTTATGGTGTTTTAGTTGAACTCTCTTATTTTTTTTTAGTTGTTATTACTATTTTTGTTTCTTCTTTTTGGTTTATGTTTATTAAACTTGTAAACTGAACATTGGTTTTCTTTTATTTTTGTAATGTTAAAAAAAAAAATTATTTTTCTGGGCATTGCCCAGTGGCCGCGGCGAGCACAACCATGGTCGCGGCCATAAAGTCGACTACAGAGAGGGGTTTTTAAAGGCTATCTCGCCGTGGCGAGCACTACCATCGCCGCGACCATAAGTCGATTCCAGAGACAGTGTTTTTTACCCTCATCTCGTCACTGCGAGACCACTTGTGGCCGCAGTGAGAATGCCTTGACAATCTTTAAAAGGGGGAAACAATTTTTTCAAAATCAAAACCCCTTTCTCAACCCTAAACCACCTCCTCCGAAAACTCACTCCCCATAACCAAATTTCTTCATTCTCATCTCATCAAAACCCTTTTTCTTCCAATTTTTTCATAATCATTCATCCCCAATCACTCTAAAACACTTTTTTTTCTCTCATCAAACACTCTTATCCTCTCAAAAACCATATCCAAATCCCTAAACTTCACCTAAATTCAAAAATCTCACTATTCATCATCATCTACCTCAAGAACTTCAAAGTTTTCTTCAATGGAGGTAGAGTAAAGGAGATTTTCATTGAGGTAACAATTTCTTAAAGTTATCTATGCAATTGTTAATAGATAATTTTTTATTTTGGGAGAATCTTGTGAAATTAGTGTGATTTTATGGATATCGTTTAATGCATCATTGTGGAGAGTTGTTTGTGAATTAATTTGTGATATTTGTGATTGGGTTTTCACCCGAAAAGTGGAATTTTAAGGGGATGTGCTGTCAAAATTTTCTTGAATTCTTGAGTGTTAGAAATTTGGAGCGACAATGGGTCCTAAAAGAGCAAGAGTGAATGAAAGAGGGGGAGCTTCTTCATCTAACCCACCTAGGTCATCGGGCCGTTCAAATGTTGATAGGGCTAGATTTGTGAGTGCCGAGGCACAAGAGCGCTTTCTACAACTCAAGGATAGACCATTCATAGAAGATAGGGGCATGGACATTGGTGACCTTAGACAACTTAGAGGCAATCCTTCTGTATTTGAGCCTATTAGAGAGCAAATAATCAATAGGGGTTGGACAAAATTTGTGGATATTACTGAACGAAATAACCAAACTCTAGCTTTAGAATTCTTTGCCAATTGGCCAGAAAGAGAGGATGAAAAAGTGAAAGTTATGTGGGGTTAAAGTGCCGGTTTCCACAGCAGCTATCCATGCCGTTTATGACTTACCAACCTTCACTATGGAAGAACAACCACTGAAACAGCTTATCCGAGAAAAGAGGTTGAATTATGATGAAATAGCTGAAACTTTAGGTTATCTAGGCCTCAAGTTTCATGAATACGATGGAGAACCTTACCAGTTGTTTAGGTGTGAATTAAACCCGGTGGCCAAAGCATGGCTATATTTCGTAAGTGTTAGGTTGGTACCCAATAAACACTATTCTGATGGTCAGATAGACAGGCTGAGATTCGTCTATGCCATCGTGAAGGGCTTCAACCTAAATGTGGGGGATATAATTAGAACGAGTTTTGATATTATGGTTGAGGGATCTTGTGGGGGTGGAGTCGGGCTTGCTGACATTATCACCACTTTATGTGAGGCGCATGGAGTACCACAATACTCCTATGATACGAAGGCTGCACCACAACGCAGTATTACCATGGCCACGGTGTTTAGATTTAAACCACCGCATCCCTATGGTCAACCGCCAGCTCAAAGAGATCCTCCTGCGGAAGAACAAGAAGAGTGTGAAGAAAATGTACCGCAACGTATTGATGGGCCTCTTGACCCAGCCATGCAGTACATGCATGATCAACTGAATTATCTTATTCAGCAAAACATGCACATTCAGAATTATATGGCGCAGAGGAGCGTTTTTGATGAGAATCAGGTGCAACAATTGATTTCGCTGATCACAAGAATGAATGTCAGAGTGGAAGAGTCCAACTACTTGGCAATGCCGCCCCGCTTCAATCCTTATGACCAGCGACCTCCACCAAACCCCTTTTGATGGGGCTCAGGTAATTCTCTCTCAACCGCAATTTTATTTTCTCACATTGGGGACAATGTGTATCTTTAGTTTGGGGGGGGGGGGGGAGAGATTTAATTTTTTCAGTTTTTTCGTTTTTTTAGTTAGTCCTTGTTGTTTTTAGTGTCATGGGTTGATATCTGAGCTGGAATATTGATTGAACTACTGTTGTTTACTTGTGCAATGGATTGGAATTTTAAACGTGTGCTTGAGTCATGAACTCTTTGAATTGAATTGGATGTCGTGTAAAAAGGGTGTTCATTTAGATGTAAAGCATTTACTTTTGATGTGTATCACTTTTATTCTACTTGGATTGTGGAATGTTGGCTTGACATGGAATAGAACTTGTGTGACATACTCTCTTAAAGCAAAATCCTTGATGATTTTTTCTTGGAAAATGATTTAGGCAAATTTTCTTTGGATCGATTTAGCCTTTCGAGCTAACCTGAAAAGTTTTGTCCTTAGTTTACCCAAAGTTGAGCCTTAACCTATTTCAAAATTCTCACCACTTAACTAAGCTTAATTTGTTATCTTTAACTAATGTCATTCTCAATGTACCTTATTATGCCATAAGCTTTTAATCAAGTTTGGGGGGAATGAAGTGTTGTAAGTGGGAAATGAAAGTAAGAGATTGAAAAAAAATTATTATGTGGAGTGCCTTTACTATAAAAAAAAAAGAAAGAAGAAGAAAAAAAAACACAAATAAATGTGATAAATTCTTCTTGAGATAACAAATGTGAACAATGAGGTGGGCACATAAAAGAGGAAAATATAATCTCTTACTAGTTTCTTTGGGATGAAAGAATCGATAATTGTGGGTGCTTGTTCTGTATAATTTTGCTTATGGTATAATGTAGCCTAAATGACTTCTCATCTACCTGTTTTACCTAAGCCATGATATTGTAATCGAAAAAGACCTTTTGATTCAAAATTGTTAACATTAGTGGAGAAAGGTATGTCATTCAAGCTTATTGAACATGGGTTAGCGGAATGTCAGAGAGTGTAGAATGGTTGTGATATGGGTGTCAAAAGAGGTGTTTTGTGTCTATATGAATTGCTTACTTCTGAATTGTGCATCCAAGTTAATTCTTAGAGTTATTGAGTTGAAATTCTGGTTATTGATTTGCTTGAAGTTGTGCAGGTGGTAGTGGTAGTTCAATCATTGGAAGGTTTAGTTATCTAATGCATTTTTTTATTTCTATTTTAGTTTTAGCTTTACTCGAGGGTGAGTAAAGATTCAGTTTGGGGGAATTTGTTAGGCTATTTCTAGCCTATATTCTGGATCACTTTTATGTTCGCTTTTCGATGTTTTAGGACAGAATTACGCTTGTTTTCTATGTTTTCAGGTTTCTCGGAGTTAAGGAGGCCCCAGGATACAAAAGTGCAATAAAAGACAAGTGGAGCCAAGAAAAACGCCAAATTGATGCTCGGTGCACTTTTGGCCGCGGTGAGATCACCATGGCCGCGGCCATAACTCGAAAATAGAGAGGTCGTTTTTGGGGGCTCCAGTCGCCGCAGCGGAGGATGCCATGGCCGCGGCAAGAGCCCGTACAAGCAGGGGTATTTTTCGTCCTTTAAACCCTAAAAATGAGAAATAAAAAGAAGACTGGGATTGAAAATTAGGGGAGGCAATTTTGAGACTTAAAACGCAGTGGAGAGCGGCTAGAGGAGCAAAGTGAAGATCCAGAGTCATTCCACCAACAGTTTCTCTCTCTCTTCCTTTTTAATTTCTTTATGTTGAATTCTGTTTTAGGAATGGTTATGGATTTGAATATGAGCTAAATTACCATTTAGGGAGGATGATGAATGTTGTTTAAAGTTTTTGCCTAGTTAATGAATAATTGCCATTCCTCCATCTTGATTGTGAAATTATCTATATTTGTGTTTAATTCGATGTGTAAGCTTGATCACCTTCTACATGTTCCATGATCTCAATTTAAAATCTGAAAAGTGAGAATTGAGAATGCTAAAATTGGATAATCGAGGTTCTATGTGAAACGAAAGTATTTGCATGACTTATGTGACAATTAGATTATTTGCTTAATGTTGATTTCATGTTAGTTTAATTAAGAGATTAATTAGAGAACATGTGATTTAGAACCTAAAAGATCTGAAAAGAGTTAGGTTGATTTATAATCTGTCTTTCACTTCGAGAAAAGGATAACAATTAGGCATTAACAATTGGGTAAACAAACAACAGGATTCTCCTCCCTATCGTCTCATCTTGATTAATATTCACTTGTTTTATTTAAGTTTCTTGAATTACTTTTATTCTTTTCAAATCGTAAAAAGTATTGATTTGCCGAATAGAATCATAAGTATAATTCAGTAGTAATTAATCCAATTCCCTGTGGTTTGATCTCACTTGCGTGAGTTTACTGCTTGATTGCGTGCACTTGCGTATTGTTTCACAATTTTCGTAACAGTTTTGTGCCCTAAATAAAACTCATTTCAATATAATCAGATTTACTAATTAATAAAGATCAGAAACTACATTTTATGTTGCATTGTTCACATGATTTATTTCATGATTGTTTAATGTATAAATTCTATTAGTGGAATATAATCATGATTATATGTTCAAAAGTTTAATTCCCATGATTTGTCAGTTCACTGGATTTAGACTGGCATGATAATAGGCGATAAGGTATACTTACACCTTGGATAAGTGTTATGTCCTTTCCAAGGCATTGGCAAAGTTTACCAATATCAGATGTATGGAGTATACATTGGAAGAGACCGATATTGATCTTAGATAAGATATCATAAACTTACCGTTATATCTTTCTAAGTCAATATCAATGGTTGATCTTAGGTTTATGGGTCTTAATCTTGATATGATTAGGTTCAACTTAGTTGTATTATTTATGTTCTTTGACTTGTTCATGGAAATTAACTTTTGGTTCTGGTGGATACTTACATCTTAGGAACATGGTAGTGCAATTGAGATGGAACGCTAAACATAAATATGGAATCTATAGCTTCTATAAGTTTTTTAGAAGTGAAACGATGATTTCGTTTGAGCTTGGCTGAATAGAGATAAATGATTGAGGCCTCATTTCAGTAATTATATTAGTTTACTGAAGTATCATTTATAGGTTGCTAAGTGTTTTAAGGATAAAATACATTGAAGGGTATAACGGTAAATTTATCCCTATTAAGTGTAGATCATTTATAGAGGATCCTTGACTATTAGGATTGTAACAATGAATAATTATAATGTATCTATATCGTGGTACATATAGAGCGTTATATATAACTGGGAGTGTATTCAATTCCAAATCTATAGTAGAGCAAGGCAAAATTAATAAGTTGAGAATTTACTTGGTGAATTCTAGATCTACTTATTGAAAGTTCGGTTATATAGGCCCATGGTCCCCTCACTAGTTGAGATAATACTGCTTGCAGACTCACTTAATTGATTTTAATTAATCAATTATAATTTTAAAATTCGACTGTGTCTTATTTATGAATTTTCACTAAGCAAGGGCTTAATTGTGAAGAAAAGAGGTTATAATTCTAAAATTAGACTATGTCTTATATATGAATTTTCACTAAGCAATGGCTTAATTGTGAAAAAAAAAAAGATTTTGGGGTCAATGTATTAATTAAGAGACCTTGTATGGTCTAATTAATAAATTACATAAATGACAATTTTATTTAGTAATTAATTATAATTATTAAATAAATAGGTTTGGCATTTATAGGATTGAATTGGAAAATATGGTATTATTGAAAAGAAGAATAAGTGGTTGAAATAAAGTGGCAAAATTGTAACCAGAGAATGGCCCATTTAAAGTGTACGGCCATAGTTGAATTTTGCCCAATATTTTATTGTTTTTTAATCCATATAATTCAACCCTAAGCCCTAGTTGAAACACTATAAAAGGAACATGATACTCTCACTCATCCACTTGATGCCTTCAACCAAAATCAAACCTAGTTTTCTATGTGAGACAACTAGTTGATGAGAGAGTTCCTTCCTTAGTGATTTCAGCCTCCTTCATTGTTCTTCACCATATTCGAAACCTTGAGTGAATGAGTAACGTGCCCACACATAGCAAGTCAAGTACTCAATCATAGTGAGTAAGAAGGCGGTAACCAAACCCGAAGGAGAGAAAGAGATCCAAGTTCAGATCTTGATAATGCTCTGCTACAGAAAGGAATCAAGGGCTAGAGATCTTGAACGGAAGGAGTCATTATATTCCGCTGCAATCAACATAAGGTTTTCTTAAATCCTTATGTGTTTATTTCATTGTTTTAGAGAATTCATATTTAGGATGTTAATTCAACATACTTGTTAGTAAATCTAGATCCTGGTAAAATAATCCCAACAAATTCTAAATCTACTTATTGAAAGCTCGGTTATATAGGCCCATGGTCCCCTCACTAGTTGAGATAATACTGCTTGCAGACTCAGTTAATTAATTTTAATTAATCAATTATAATTCTAAAATTAGACTATGTCTTATTTATGAATTTTCACTAAGCAAGGGCTTAATTGTGAAGAAAAGAGGTTTTGGTGTCAATTTGTTAATAAAGAGACTTTGTGTGGTCTAATTAATAAATTACATAAATGACAATTTTATTTAGTAATTAATTATAATTATTAAATAATAGTTTTGGCATTTATATGATTGAATTGGAAAATATGATATTATTGAAAAGAAGAATAAGTGATTGAAATAAAGTGGCAAAAATCTAACTAGAGATGGGTCCACTATTGTGTACGGCCATAAGTAATTTTTGCCCAATATTTTATTCTTTTTTAATCCATATAATTCAACCCTAAGCCCTAGTTGAAACACTATAAAAGGAACATGATGCTCTCATCTCATCCACTTGACACTTTGTCAAACTAATGTCAAACTTGACTATTCAACCAATCTAGATGAGAGAGTTCCTTCTATAGAGATTTCACCTCCTTCATTGTTCTTCACTTTCTAAACCTTGAGTGAAAGAGTGACGTGCCCACACATATCAAGTCAAGTACTCAATCATAGTGAGTAAGACGGTGCTAACCAAACCCGAAGGAGAGAAAGAGATCCAGGTTCAAATCTTGATAATGCTCTGCTACATAAAGGAATCAAGGGCTAGAGATCTTGAACGGAATGAAAGTCATTATATTCCGCTGCAACCAATGTAAGGTTTTATTAAACCGTTATGTGTTTATTTTCATTGTTTTAGAGAATTCATATTTAGGATGTTAATCAACATACTTGTTAGTAAATCTAGATCCTGGTAAAATATTCCCAACATAGTGTTGGTAGCATTAGTTCATGCTTTCAAAAGTATAATCAACCATAATACCACATGCACTCAGTACTCTGGCGTACAAGTGTTGGTATCATTGGTTCATACTTTTTGAATTGCCAAACATATATATTCATGATATCAAGATGCAATCATATATATACCAACTATCGTTCTAACGGATATGTCATACATCTGGCAAACATAAACATAAATATGTACATATGTATGTGTGTTATACTAGTCTTACCTCAATTTTTATTTCAGGTGTATCGGTCAACCTGAGTGGAAATAGTTACTGGTAATCGAAGGCCCTAAGTCACAATTCTAGAAAAACCAATAAGTGTTGCCCTAACACTTTTGGAGACTTAAATTCAAAACTAAAAGTTTTCCTGTCGATAAATATCATGGCAATACCCTAAGTATTGAGAAAACATTCAATTGGGGTCCTGGAAAAGTCTCAAAATAGATAGTCCGCTTTAAAAATGGACCCCCAAATTCTACCTAAATCAGACAATCTGAACTCCACTACCCAATTTTAAAACTTGCATATCTCATTCAATTCTAAGCCAAATCTTACCAAATTTTTTGGGGTACCTAAAAACATCATAATGAAATTTTTTCATGAAGGAATCTCAATCAAATTATCAACAAAAATAAAATTAAATGGCTATCCTAAAACTGCCTAAATCGGATGGTCTTAAATCTCCCTGTCCGAGTTTGGAAATCACATAACTCATCCAATCCTGAGCCAAACCTTACCAATGAACATTTGTCAACATGTTCAACTACAAACAACCACTGAAAACTAACAAAAACCGTAGAAAAATCAATAAATTTTAGGTTAGGTTTTGCCTTAGAAGTTTGGAGGAGCTAGAGGTTGAACTCCTTTATTTTATTTGGGACTGATTCATCTATAAATGCTAATGAAACATGGACATTCCTCACGTTTTATTTATTCACACATGGGATAATATCTAATAACTACCTAACCGCTCCTTATCTTTATCCTTTAGACGGTTATGCTGACTAGGAAGGTTGCATCTCGTCAAACACGAGCTCTCCTTCTTATCTATCTTAATAGGAAAAAATGCTATGTGTTAGATGCACTCTATCTCGCTGAACCCCTCTATTTATATTAATGATGCGAGATGATCTCCACATTATGAATAATGCAAGGCGGTTGTTGCCACTTTTATTCTGCTCATGCATGAGAGTATCTATTCTCATATATTTTACTAAGTTTATCCCAAGGCTGACATATGTTTTGTCAATCCTTAATTTAATAGTTATTATTCTTGTCTCGCATAAGATTAAAACAATCAGCGAGTTTGAATATTTCTATCAAACATATATTTAATTAAAATGAGTTATTTAAATTGCATTTAATGATATAATGTCATTATTATATTCATTGAGTTGATTGAAATTCCTTCTGTTACATGTCACCTTCTGGTGTATAATTAAATTTCGGGTATAACAACATACACATAAAAAAAATTACAAAAGAAAGAAAAGATGATAGTATTGTAATAATAAGAGAAAATTACATGAAATATGAAAGAAAAAAAATTGTCTTACAAAAATATGGCAATTTTTCTTTATTAAAATTTTTATGGTATTTTTTTTTATATTTTTATATTTTTATGGATTTTTTCCCATATATTTGTAATGATGCGGAGCTAGTTTATGATTTCAATTATCTAAAAATGGTATCAAATGTTTTGCCGTCAATATGAGAGAGAGAGAATGTTTTCGATTTAAACACTGAAGTTTCAGTTCGTCTTTTAGTTTTTTCTGAATTAAAAAATCACTGCAACAAAATTAGTGATGATACTTCCATAACATCATACCTGAAATATAAGAACACATTTTGAAAATTACACAGATAATAAAGCAAACAAAATGGTGAGTTTGGAAGGGGACAATCCATAGCGACCTCCACCGGGAAGCTTCAACATTTTTTCTTATTCAAAAAAAGCTCTGGCTATGATGATTATGAAGATGATGATCTTGATCTCGTCTGACCTTAACAAGTTAAGGTTAGACATTTGGAAGGGGACAGTCCATGGCGGAGATGGTGAGTTTTTGGAGGATGATCGAATGCGACACAATGCTCGATCAGGATTTGTAATCTGCTATCTTTTCTACCAATACTTTTTTTGTAGGGTGCCAACAAAGACTAAAAGATGCAGATAGGAAGATAATAGGAATGAACGGTGTTGTGGGTATGTAAAATCGTATCGACCTAATCGTTGTTTGCCTCAATCGACAATTCCGGAGCTTATCAATCAACAACAATTTTATATCAATTCTGATTAAAAAATTGAATGTTCCATTGAATCAGTGTACCGACTTAAAAATCTTCTATTCTCTCGCTTATTTGTTGAATTTTAAAATTGGAAATTCAATCGTATGGCACCATCTTTCAATCGTATAGCACCAATAGGTGATTGATATCACAGGAGTCGGGGGTTGACAAGGGTTGACAGTCGGCTTAAGAGTTTAATTTATATTTACTATTTTAAAGTTAACGGGAGGGTTTAATCTCTGTTAAATTTAACAGAATAAAAAATTTAAACAGCGTTAAACTAACAAATGCCGTTAGATAGTCACTTTTAATATATAAAGATATATATAGAATTAGAGAAATTTATATAGTATACTAACTTTTGCCAATTTTTTACAAAAATACTATCAAGCGGTATTTTTTTACTTTTTTATTATATTTTTTTATAAGTTTCATATTGCATTATACTGTGTTAAGTTTTCATTGTTATTCTACTGGTGTTTTTTAGTTGTTCTACTGTTGTTTTGAGTTAATCTGCTTTTGTTTTACTGGTGTTTTATAAAAAGATAGTATTTTTTTAAAAAAATTCAATGTGATAGTATTTTTTGAAAAAATTAATCCAAATTTCAATATTTTTGTAAATTTCTCTAGAATTATGCATTACTTTTTCTAAGCTATGTTAATTTTTCTTACATTTTTGTAAATTCTCAAAAAAAAAAAAATAGTAGTTTCCGAAAAGAGCAGCCCGGCCCATGTAGAGATGGGGCGGCCCATAAGTTAGAAGGAAGGGGACAGGAGTGAGTACGTACGGAAGGTGGGTGGAGAATGCCCGTGAGAAATAGTAAAACCACCCGTGAGGGACTACTTCTTCTTCTTCTTCTTCTTCTCTCTCTCCCGTGCCTATCTTTTCTTTTGGCCTTTTTCGAACTCACATGCATCCTCTTAATCTATCATCACGTACCTTTCTTATTTTCTATCTTTCTCTTTTCCTATTTTGCCCTTCCCAACGCCTATTAATATTATATTTAAGTTTATGCTTTTTCTTTTGAAAAACTACAAATAAAAATAATACAACTTTTATATTACTTTAACAGTTTAATCAATACACTTTAAGAAGTCATAGGTGCTTTGTGTAACTCATTCTTAAAAACCTAATTAATTTCTCATATACATCTAGGGGTTAGGTCAAAAACAGAATTAACTTTCTAATGCAAAAACATTAATCCCTAAATTGGCTAAACTATCTAGGAATTAGGTGCAAATATAATTGAATCGATTATCAAAGATTTTATAATAAAAGATTTTGTCCTTAAGGGGCGTAACCTAAGGGTAGATGCCCACCTCTTGAGCCGACACTTATTAAGACAAGTTAATAATTTAACATAGGATACAATATTGTGGTTGAGTTAAATGAACCCAAGTTAGAGATGAATGAATGAAGTACCAACCAAGGTAAAAAAGAGTGTTATTGTAATTTGAGTAACATAATTGAGTGTAAAAAAGATTAAAGAAAATAAGGGTTGGAGAGATATGGTCCAAAAATAATGGGGCAACCCCACTAGTAAATAGTACAATAAGCTCAAAAAACAAAGGTGGGGGATGGGGAGTTATTGAGAAAAGATGTGAAATAAAATTGATGACAATGTACTAGCAACCTAGTAATTTATAACTAAACATGAATAGTATTTGCATCAATTTGGAGATGAAAAATGAAAAAACCATTTAATAAATTGAAAAAAGACTCTAAAGAGTAAAGTAAAAAAAAAAAAGAAGCATCATTTAAAGGAAGAAAAAGGGATGAGGGTTATTGGGAAGGGGCAAAAAAAATAATAGAAAGAATATATAAGTGAAAATATGACAAAGAAAATAAAATAATGCACATTAAATAAAGGAAAGGGTATTTTGGTCAAATGATGGATCGAACAGTGTGAAGAAACGGTCGTTGGGAGTCGATGTCGTAGTCAGGAGCCTTTTCTGGCGAATCGCGCCAATTATATAAAATTAATAAAATAAAAACTAAAAATATAAAATAAATAAGCTTCTTCTTCGATGCAACGTTCACATCCACACTTCTTCTTCTGAGATTACTTCTCTCTCTCTAGGCTCAGCTGAATCAGTGAAGAAAGAAACTGCATTTCACAGATTCTCTGCAACTGCCTGCGATGGCTGCTAAGCCCTCCGAGGAGGTACCAACTCTGTGTTCTGTGCTTTTGGCTCATTTTAGTTCTCAATTGAGCTATTTTGTATGTATTTGACAGATTTTCTGAAGATTTGTTGTTCTGATTTCATTTGCATTTGAAGGTTTAACTTTTATGTTGAAAACCCATTTGCTTTGTAGCAAGAAGAGAAAATTTTGAATCCAATTTATGAACTTCATTGACCTTGTCGCGGATAATATAAGGGGTGAATATTAAAGAAAGTACAAAATCTTCTGGCTCTTTCGAGTTTTGATCCAATTGTCGTTAATTTCTAGGTTGAACAATGGGAAGAATATATTTTAAAATCTTTTTTTTTCTTTCTTTCTAGACACCTACCAAAAACTTCTAGATTTGCATGCTATTCAGTCTTGTATAATAACTGGGGATTTATAGTATTTTTCTTTCTTAATTTTTTTTGTGCATGTTTGTCGTGTTTGTCTTGCATGATTTTATGGTTCAGTCTCATGGCAGTAACAATTTCATAGAGTTAAGTACTCAGATTATTGCACATCTTAGCAATTAAGAGTGTAAGCTGTAAGTACTAGCTTGCTTAAGTGATGTTTAATAGGAGTGGATCAATAAATATGGCCTTCTAACATTAATGGTTTGCTTGAATGTCTATTAACATGTAGAGATTCTTAAATGTTCAACTCCATAAACCCTCTTCCCCTTCCCCATCCATCTTAAAAAGGAATAAATTAGTTATAGTCCAGTTACTGTGTGATAAAAAAGCTCAGGATTCTAGAACTAAGAGCAGGACAGAAAAAGTAAGCATTTAAAAGTGACAGATATATATTCCTTTTACTTTAACTTGAGACCAGCTTGTTGAATCTTGTAATGGTGAGTAAGTGTAAGCATTTCTGCATAATTGTCAGATACCAAGTTTGTGAGACATGATTCTTGGGATGCAAATCACATATTTCGTCAAGTAACTTCATTTTGTAGTTAGTTTTTTTGTTCTGGTATAGAGTTTCCCCACGTAAGAGTGAGAGAGGCTTGTATGTGCTAAAATGTTTTGCAAAAGTTGCAGGCAAATCCATTGGTTGAGGGAACTGTGGATGGAAGCTGTAACCTACCTGTCAGCTATTCAGGTTTCCAAATGCTGAAGTCAGGTTTTGATTCAGGTAATTTCCCCCTTCTTGTTGAAGAGGCTTCGTGTGCAGGAAGTTTAAAACTCCCCTCGGATGGCTCACATGTAAGTGTCTTGTTTTATTGCCTATGGTACATCTTTAAGTGGCTGTTGTTGGTTTTCTTTGTTGATACCTCTTTGTAAGACATGCTTGCTATAATGCACCATTTCATTGCTAATCGTACATGGCTTGATGTCCCAAGGTTCTGAACTTAATTTTTGTTTTTCTTCTCTTTCTCTCTTCATTCCTGCAGGTCCAAGATCTCTTTAGCATTTCTGTCTTGCCCCAAGAGAGCAATGATCTACATTGTTCTTCTCATTTGGCTTTCTTAAGATTTCTAGAAGTTACTAATCCTAAGAACGATCAGGTCTACATGGAAGCAAAACTGAACTCTCAGAACAGCACTGATTTAAAAATGAACAGTACACAGACCTTTTCTTCTTGTGTTGTTGACATAGATGTTGAAAAGATGTCCTTGAAAGTGCCTGAATCTAATGAGAAAGCTGTGGAAAGTTTGAAAAGCGAGAGTGTTTTGCTAGTAAGTTTTCACTTCTTCATCTTCATGTAGTATAGCATTAAGTTAATTAAGGAAACATATTTTTTCTGCGTCTCTAATGTTTCTGTTGCTTATAGTACTTGCAGAGGGTTTTGTGGAGACAAGCAAGTGTAACTGTTGGTGCAAAACTGATCCAACTTCTCATGAATTACGGAACTTCCAGAGGTACATAAACATTTTTATACAATTCGTAGCAATACTCGCTCAAAAGTTTGTCTAGTAACCATACTTTGATAATTTTCTTCACAAGTGCTCTTCTTATGTAAAATCTTCCCTTATTCTTAAAAAAGTCATCTAAAGACAGTTCAAGGCTGCCATAGTTAGACAGGCATGCTGGTCTGAATACTTGCACACTTTTACCATTTCAAGTATACAAGGCGTGGATATAATTTACTTAATTTCAAATTGCTTTCTTCACTAGAAAAATGATTATATTTAGCTTATCACTTGTACTTTCCCCTTGTCTAAAAAAACTGTCTTAAAGTGGGATCTCATTATCACATTCTCAATAGATAAAACAGGGGTTGAGAGGGTTCATGAAACACCAAATAACCAATGGAGAAGGTACAAACGAGCTGCCTCGTTCGATTCAAGAAAAGTGGTTCTTCTGTTCTCAATCTTGTAAGTTCTAAATGGTTTTGTAAATGTGATACAACACAAGTTTACTTCCAAAGAATTCTGTGCACCCATAAATATGCAGTACATCTTTTCAGTAAAGGTCTAAAATCTTTAAGCAACAACCGAGATTGTTGTCTTCAGCTTTTATTTTTCCCTAGCCTTGTTTTGGGTAATTTTGATTTGTCTCTATTAGTAATTCAACAACCGCTCTTTCTTTTCCAGGTCAATTTTGGGCACATTAATTTTGATATTTCTCACGCTCAAAGTCAGGCAGAGTGCTGATAGCATTGTTCATGTCTGAAGATCGTGTCTCTCTCGGCTACTTGTTTCACACGCATCACCTTTGTTTTTTTATTTTTCTGAGTTGTCTCCTGATAACTAGAGTTAAAAAAGATCCCTTCAGATTGTATATATTGATATTGGTATAGTGTCTAGAGTTGCAGAGTGATGATGGCTTTTATTATAATATTTAGGTTTAATGAATTTTTATTTGTCTTCCTCATATGCATGCTTTTTTGAGCTCTCTTCTAGAAATTAATGTTGAACGAACCTTCTTTTTATGATGTAAATATTCATAATTCTTGGTTAGGCTTTCTATGTAAATTGGTGCTTTTGTTCACATGTTTAGCAGATCCATCTGAGCAGTCTGAAACCATTAAAATTTATTTCTAATCCTAAACTTTTATATTAGATAAAAACCATAAAGCATCACGGATTGCAAGTAACTTTTCCTTTTGTTCCCTGATTCTTCGAGCTTAACAGTGTTTGTGGGCATCTAAGTCTTACATATCTTTTGATATGTAATGAATAAATTTATATTGTAAAATATAACTAAAGTGAAAAAGGTTAAAGTTCCAAGACAATGCATCTAAAACAAAATAAATACATCAAAAATTGTAACTCTGATTTTGTTAGAACTTGAGTGATGTGTTTTATGCGCTGAGAAAACGAATTACTTAGAAACAAAAAGAAAAAAGTTTATATCCAGCTGAGAGATATGTTGAACCAATTTTCATAGTATTCTTCTTCGGAAGAGAGAATGAAGAGGCTAGCATGAGCAACCTCCTCCTTGCTGTTCCATCTGTGATGAGTTAACTGTCGGCTTAAGGTTTACGTCGACCATATCTTCCTGTTTTGTGGAAGAAAGCGTCTCCATCCCAGGCAAGGCAGCCGCGATTTTACGGAAAAGAGGCTGCAAAGGCAATTCGACAAAAAAAAGAAATGCTTGAATCAGATGGCTCAGCCCTCAGAGCATGTCAAACGAATCACAACCTTAACATGAGTCAAATCTAATAATCAATGATTAGACTTCTACCAAAAATTGTTTCTATACCTTGATATTAAATCCTGCTTTTGCACTAGTCTCTATGAACATAACTCCAAACTCACGGGACTTGGCGTCTCCTTCCTCTATAGAAACTTGCCTGTTTGTATAAATAATGATGTATTATGTTATGGGCAATAGAATAATAATGACAAGAGAATGAAGCAGAAATGATTAAAGTAATAAAGCAACAAAAACATTATGTTTCTAGTTTTGTGGTGAGTGAGTGGACCATATACTTGGCTCACCTTTTATCAACGAGATCAGTTTTGTTTCCGACAAGAACGATAATGACATCAGTACCCCGCTCTGTACGTACTTCCTCAATCCATTTGCTTGTGTTAAGAAATGATTGTCTATCTGCACCATGCCCATATCATTGTGATTTGTGAGTGAGGAAGCAAACGAAAACACTCACATGAATACGAAATTCCACACAACCCAATGCAAAACACCAACCTAGGCTCAGACATTGCTGTCGTTTCTACTTTCTATTATGAAAAGTTGAAAATAGAGGAAGACCCAGCAACCAATTTTCTTTTTTTTTTTTCTTCTACTACTAATTAATCGAAATCTCGAATTTAATAAAGAAAAAAATTGCTACTGTGAACTGTCTATAGATATATTTGGCTTGATGTCGTATGTTCTACTTACTTGCGACGTCATAAACTATTACTGCTACAGATGAATCCCTGATGTAGCTTGGAATTAAACTCCTGAACCTTTCTTGTCCTGCAGTATCCCTGCTTAGTCATAAAAAAAAGTTTTTAAATGCCAAAATAATGGTAAAAATGTTATACATAACACATTATGCATAAATAACAGGCTAATTATTATATTATATCGTTTTGTAATTTGAAATGTATACAGGGTATGTGCCACATGAGATAAATCATAAATGTATGAATTATCTAAAAGGATATACTCAAATCCAAAAACAGAGAATGTCATACTATTTCTAATAAGGCTAATTAGTAATTTTTTCTCCTAACTTTAACATGTAGTAAATCGTGCCCCCTGAATTTTTTTGGCCGTTAAAAATTCCCCCGTACTATTGAGATTGTTAAATTTAAGAACTTTTGTCTAATTTCATTCAATTTTACCGTTTCAGTGATTGTTTATGTACTAAACCATGCTCCTAAGACTTTGATATATCTACCAAATCATGTACCTCAAACTTTGATATGTACTAAATCATGCCCCTTGAACTTTCATCCATGTTAAAATTTTTTTACTAAAATTAGACAAAAGTCCTTAAATTTAACAATCTCAATAGTTCAGGGGAATTTTTAACGGCAAAAAAAGTTCAGGGGACACGATTTAATAAATGTCAAAATTCAGAAGGAAAAATTACTAATTAGCCTTCTAATAATAATAGCCCACACTGACGAGCAGGCTTAAACCGTTTGATCTAAAATCGAGAATCAAGATTTCTATATTGATCAAATAAACCAGAACAGAAAAACTTTCTATCATAAGATAATTCAGGATTGAATTAGAAGAAAGGAGAGAAAAATAAAACAAAAGACTAAACTAGCAATCATTTGCCAATAATAAATTTTATAAATATATAATATAAATAAAGTTTGAATGCAAAATCATTTCATACAATCAGGCTGCATTAAATCACATGAAGTTATGCAATCTTATTCAAAGTGACTACAGCATTAGCAAGATCTTACCAAAGCTGCAAACGAACTGTCCGATCTTCAAGATACATTGTTTTGGATAAAAAGTCGATGCCTATTGTGGCCTGTATACAACATTATTGATCATAAGATCAATTAAGCTTTAATATTTGCATACCCGAAACATTTATCTTAATTTAAATAAAGCTTCAATTGCAACACATTATTAAGTTAGCAATTTCAGTATACAAGGAGGACAAAATGAAAGAGTAGTATAATGTTGCATAATTTGCTATAAAGTTTTTCGCAATCAGGTAATTCAAAAAGATTAAACATGATCTTTGCTACTTTAAAGACTATATGGAGAATAATGATTAATAATACATTTCATTTACCAAAACAATTCTTAAATTAATTCAGCTCATAACCGTTTATCACCAATTCTGACTTTCTTTGTAGTAAGATCAACATAGAAACGTGTAACAAATTATTTCATTTCACAATCTCATAATATATTTCTTCAAAAACAATTGTAGTTCACATTTTTAGGTGAAGTATATATTCATATATAAATTTATAAATTTTATATAGTCTGGAATGAAAAACAAAACTGAAACCATAAAAGATCAAGATCACGTATAAGATTATTGTATTATCTATACATAGTGTTAAGGGAAAATATCAAGAACACAACGTAAAGCAACGAAAATAAATAGAAATTTCGAATCGAATAGAATTGCAATGAAAAGGAAGGAAAGAAGGAGATATACCTGATAGGTGGTATCGAATTTGTCGTACATGAAGCGTGTAATGATGCTGGTCTTGCCTACGGATTGATCACCGAGAAAGACGAGCTTGTATTTGGCCAAAGGAGACACCGTTGCCATTTTCGTCAGGTTCTTTGATTTTTCTTTTAAGCTAATTTCAAATTGGCAACAATGGCGGAAATTAAGAACACAAAGCGGGTTTGGATCTGAATCTCAGAAAAATTCTGTGTTCAAAGGGGAAAAAGGATCACTATATAATTGCATATATTATTTATTTATTTTTGAGTTTAGCGTAATTTATATATGAGGATGTAATGTATTAATTAGCATAGGGGAGAAGAAACCGCCAACCACGACGAAGACGGCAAAAGTCATCATCTATGAATTTTATTTCAT
Organism: Cannabis sativa; assembly: GCF_029168945.1. Classification (NCBI taxonomy): domain Eukaryota; kingdom Viridiplantae; phylum Streptophyta; class Magnoliopsida; order Rosales; family Cannabaceae; genus Cannabis; species Cannabis sativa. Next base: position 63,450,646 of record NC_083604.1, on the reverse strand, counting down.
ACCCAATTTGCCCTTTAATAGTGAATAAATGGTCCATTTGCTATAATGTTGTATTTTATATTATATTTTTTCAAGAAAATTCTATAATACACACCCTTAAAATAGGTGTACTGATCGGTATCTATGAAAATTTTTTAGTCTAAATTTTCTCAAAATCGTGTACGTTATAGTTATTTAAGACATCCTACAAAATTTTAAGAAATTTAGAAAAATTTAACACGTTAAAAACAGTGTTCAAAGACTCTGTTGCACGCGTGATTTTTTTATTTTATACGCATGTGAAAAAGAAGGATGACGTCATACAGTTGAGTAGACCCGAGTGATCATAGCAGTCGATTTGGGAGGAGACCCTAACCCTACGCCCAGGTTGACTTCAGAAGCTTCGGGGTGGAAGTTCAGATTTCAATAACTTGAATCCAACTCACTATCTTTTAGTACTTTGTACCATGAAGACATGGACCAACCTAATCCAAGCCCCAAGAGCTAAAATTACATGAACCTGCAACCTGAAGCCAACCTGTGCACCTAGGGTTTTACGCCCAAGTTGACATTTCCAACTAAGGTTTTAGTTTTCGGAAATGTCTTAGTGCAAATGGGTCAAAACTTGCATTGAGACATCAACTAGACATACCACTGACATATTTGAGGCATTATAATTAGCATTGGAGCAAGTTCATTATTGAGCACTCGGGACCTCGAGCACCCTAGCGCCCAGGTTGACAATCTATTAATCTGGGCGCCTTCCAAGTATCAGAAATGATCCGACTTTTGCATCTTCTTCGTATTCATCAAAAACAGAGAAATAGTCCCTTTCAGGGAAGAAACAACACTTCCCGAGTGTCAGAAAGAAGGCTCAGAGCTCAAGTTGACACCTGGGGCTGGCCCAGCGCCCAAGTTAATATTTTGTTAACCTGGGCCGATTTCGATGATGTTTTCTGAGAACTCTTCCGAACACCTTTTTCGTTTTTAAAAAAGATTGAGATTAAATAAATAAATAAACTAAAATAAAAAATAAAAATACTAGCTAACAAATTGTTTTAGTATGTTGTATGGTAATTTGATTAAGTTGACTAGCATATATATTGTTATACAGGCTTGAGTAATTGTTAAGGCTTGTTTTAATAGTTTTTTTTTTCTTTTTTCTTTTTTAAGAGAAAAAAAAGTTAAAGACTTGGTGTATGAAACGTGTTTGAGACATCACCAAAAATAGAAGTTACTTATTATTTGCAATTATATTGTCATTGGAGAGTGAAAGAATTAGATCTGAGTTATTTTATGGTGGTGCCTTTAAAGTGAAAACAAAAAATGTGGTACAATACTACGTACTATATATACATGCCTTCTATTTCTCATTGAACAATGGAAAATCAAATAAGGCTTAGTTTTACTTAAAGGGAAATTTGAATTTGTATGCTTGCATTTAATTAAAATTTATCCTCAAAACTCATAATACCCCATATTTAAAATATATGACAATTTTTCTATTATGCCCAAAATACCCTCTGTTTTTTCTTTCACCCCCCTATCACTTCTTCTCTCTTTCCCTCTCTCTTCTTTTCTCTAACCTGCCCGAAGCTACACAAAGGGAAGGTCAAATTTTGCTCCTCTATTCTCATCCTCACTACACTAGCACCACACTGCACAAGGCTCACCACATAATTTCTCTCATTTTTGGACGAGCATCATACACTAACTCATGGGTAATTTTTTTTTTGTTTGAACAATCTTGTTTGTTGTTGTTATATTTAGTTTAGAATGTTATTTTGATGCTTGATCTGTAGATTGTTGCTGTTATTTAGTACATTTTTCGATAAAAAGTTTCTTGCTGTGAAATCTCGGATTTGTTACGGTTTTTGCATTTTTTTCGTCGGGCCGTCTTTGGCCGATGGGGTCCGATGAGCTGAAAAATTTGATGGCAGGGAAGACGGCCCGATGGGTCCGATGGTCGGACCATGTGGGTCCGATGGTCTGACCCGTTGTGTATTTTTTTTTTATTTTATTTTTTATTTTTGGACCTGGGCCTGATGCTCTCTATGTGGGTCTGATGGGTCCGATGGTCGGACCATGTGGGTCCGATGGTCCGACCCGTTGTGTTTTTTTTTTTTTGGACCTGAGTCTGATGCTCTCTACGTGGGTCCGATGGGTCCGATGGTCGGACCATGTGGGTCCGATGGTCGGACCCTGTGTATTTTTTTAATTTTTAATTTTTTATGGGAAATTTGATTTTTTAATTTTTTTGGACCCTGGGGTCGATGCTCTCCATATGGGTCCGATGGTCGGACCAATCGGACCCCATCGGACCCGATTGGTTTTTGGATTTTTTTTTTAATTTTTTTTATTTTTTTAAAGGATGGTCCGATGCACCTCCATGGGGTCCGATGGTCGGACCAATCGGACCCTACTGCAAGTTTTTTTTTTTATTTTTTATTTAATTAATTATGATTATTTATTGTTTATTATTGTATGCTTAATTTATTTTGTAGTGATTTATTAATATTTGTGTTATTAATTTTTCTTTTATTAATAATTATTATTTTATTATCAATTAATAATTATTTTTTATTATTAATTATTATTTTTTTATTAATTATTGTTTTGTTATGAATTATTAATTATTGTTTTATTTTTTTTTAAATAATAATTATTTTATATTATGAATTATTATTAATTATTGTTATATTTTTTATGGTTTTAGTAATAATTATTAATTATATTTTATTATTAATTTTTTTTAATTTTTTATTATTAATTATTGTTTTATTATGTATTATTAATTATAGTTTTATTTTTCATTTTTTTATTAATAATTATTTTTTTATTATTTATTAATTATTAATTATTATTTTATTATCAATTAATTATTATTGTTTTGTTATTAATGATTAATTAAGATTTTTTTCGGTGAGATTTTTGTTGTAAATTATAACTGTGTTTTTTTAAATGTTTGTGACAGATTCAACTGTTAATGCGTGTGTTATGTATAACGGTGTTTGGGAGCTTGATGGTAGAGATTGGATTTATAAAGGGAGTGCCGCTTTGACAATTGACATTGATCTGAACCTAAGCTACTCAGGTTTGGTTGATGTTTTGTACGAAGAACTGGATGTTGACAAAGCGGAGTATGACTTGAAATTGGAAGTAAATTACAAGTACAGGAAAGGCTATGAGTATCCTCCTGAAGTTATTCGAAATGATAAGCGTTCAAGGTACTTTTTATCTACACTTGCGAAGAAGCCAGTGTTAGGTTATTTTTAGTATTAATTTTAGATTAAGTTTAGTATATTTTTAATTAAGTTTTAATCGTGTTTGGAGCATTTTTACGCTTGTTATCTTTTATTTTTGCAGATTTAAAATAGAAGAAGATTAGAAAAATATCAGAGAAAAAGATGGGAAAAAGATAAAAAAATATCATGATATTTAAAATAGAGAAAATTGTGGAAGCCGAAACTTCAAGCCTGAATTCGACGGTGTTCTGATTAGATTTTGGAAAAAGTCAAAACATAAAAGTTCTAGATCTCTCTTTTATCTTTCCGGAACATCTTGAATCGTCCGATTCCGAGCAATATTGAGAGAGTTATGGCCAAAATACTATCAGTCAACGCAGCAGAAAAAAAAATATCTCGTTTGAGGTTTCCCAAAAATTTAAATCCGAATGGGAATTTAAATATTGCGTTTTTTTTCCATATTTTTAGGCCTTCAATGCCTATATAAAGGGAAGAATGGAGTTGATTTCATGAAGCAATGTCAGAGAGAAAAAAAGTGAGAGTTCAGATACAGAGTAGAGAGATCAACTGCAATACTGGAGACATACTGCTCAGGGTTTTCAGCATTCTTCTTTTCTTCTCTTCTCTATTTTTCATCTCTTTTCTATCAGTTAATATGTGTATTTGTGCTTCATTGAACATGAGTAACTAAACACTTTATTAGGGTTAGATGGATATTGTTTGATATTGTTTATGGTTTTAATATGATTAATTTTCCCCCTAATTTCTATGTATTCTATTTTATTTGTGCTTAATTACTTTTAATTGCCTGATCACCAATTAACTGTCTATGATTTTGATGCGAGATCTGAGAAGTGAGTGTCAAATATGCTATAGTAGAATAGAACTGAATTTCGATATAGGACGAGAGTACCTATATGGTTTAGATAGCTTATAGGGTTTCTGTGTTTAATGCTTGTTGCATGTTAAATTTATCACGAGAGTAGAAAGTTTGCATGTGATTGAGGTTTATATATCTGAGAAGACTATAAATTACCTTAGTAAACCTGCTATTGCATAGAAATTAACATTAGAAAAATAATCATATTAGGCCATAATCAATAGAAACAATTGAAATCGACACCCTAGTTTATTAACTATCAATTTTCTCGAATCGTTGCTTCCAACTATTTTTCTTATACTTCATTGTTTTTTTTTCCTATCTTTTATTTAATCAAATAGAAGTAAAAGTTTAATTTCAACGTACTTAACTACACTCCCTGTGGGATCGACCTCACTCCTAGTGAGTCTACTACTTGAAACGATACGTACACTTGCGTGTGCAAAATATCGCAACAGCCAGATGAATTTATTCCTTTGTTTGTGACTTTGTTAAAGAAGAATGTTTGGGTTGATCCTAGTCCCACACCAAGTTCTGTTAAGGATAATCGTAGCGAGGTTGGAAGTTTTGTTCCAGAAACAAATCCAGAGGTGTTGGTTGCGGATGTATTACCTGAATTAAACACTATGATGCCGAGTGCTGATATTGTAGCACAAATGCCCTTCATTGATGGTTTTTGTGATGGTCCAGACCCTGAATATTATGTTGAGGGCAATGATGTCGTAAGAGACGACGAAGGTACAGAGGCCCCTGCTCCTGTACCTTTGAACTTGACTCCACTATCGTACCAAATACCACCGAGGCCACCGAGGCCACCGACACATAAAAGAATGCCCCGTAGAGAAAATTGCCAAACACCTGGTACTAGTAGTAGTCGTCCAGGCGAAACCTGTCATGCTAGAGGAACTACTGACAGTACAGGTCCTAATAATGGTAGAGAGACCAATGATGTTAGTGGTCCTACTGATGCTCGAGGTACCAATGTGACTGGATGGAGCGATCCATTTTCTTCTTCGACAAGTTACGGTAAATTCAAGGAGAAAATGTATACAAGAGAAGACATCGAGGATCATAGTCATTATATATCTACGGGTGGCACACCAGGCGGGGAGTTACATGTGGGAAAGTTTTTTTAGAGACAAAGAGCATTTAAAGATGGTTGTTGGCCTGTATGCAATGAAGAAAGGGTTTGACTACTACGTTAGGAAGTCCGGTACTGATATTTGGTACGTCACATGTAAGGATACAGATTGTGGGTGGAGATTAAGAGCGAAGAAGAACGTACTTTCTAACATGTTTGAGGTGAGTACATTTCATAATGTACATACATGTTCCCTTGATCTTCGAGGAAAAGATAACCGTCAAGCATCACCTGTAATAGTTGCCCATCTAATTAAGGATAAGTTCACAACTGACGGCTCGGATCAGTTGCCCTCTGATATAAGAAAAAGTATGCACGAGGATTACGGGATCCAAATGAGTTACGAAAAGGCATGGAGGTGCAGAGAGAAGGCAATACACCTGACTCGGGGTACACCTGAAGATTCGTACTCTTTATTACCTAGTTACTTGCACATGCTACAGTTGCAGAATCCAGGTACCATCACGGATTTTGTGGTAGAAGATGGTCGCTTCAAGTATTGTTTCTTCTCTCTGGGTCCTTCTATTCGGGGTTTAAGTTTTGTCGACTGTTATATGCGTTGATGGGTCTTTCTTGAAGACTAGGTATGGTGGGCAAATGTTGTGTGCAGTGGCTTTGGATGCAGGGAGTCATATCTTTCCGATAGCTTTTGCTATAGTTGACAGTGAAAACCACAATTCCTGGACCTATTTTATGAGAAAATTGAAAGAAACGATTGGTGATGTTGAGAACTTAGCTTTTGTTTCGGATAGGCATCAAAGTATTGTTCGTGCTTTGGATATTGTGTTCCCTGATGCACACCACGGTGCATGCTACCACCACATTATTATGAACGTCAACCACAAGTTCAAGACTGACGTCTTCACGAATCACATTTACACGTGTGCGTACACGTATTCAAGATCAGAGTTTCACAGAGAATTTGAGAACATTCGGGCCATGAATCCAGCGGTTGCAAAATATCTTGAGGAAATCGAATTTGAAAAATGGGTCCGGTCGTACTTTCCAGGGGTACGTTACAATGTAATGACGAGCAACTGGGCTGAGAGCTTCAACAACACAACTAAGGATGCAAGAGGCTTCCCGATCACCGCCTTTGTAGCATTCCCGAGGTCCAAAGTCCGAAGTGGTTTGCTTCACGAAAAGAAAAAGCCGACAAGTGGACGAAACCCCTAGCACCGAAATGGAGGAGGACTTGGCATTGCATTTTGAAAAAGGTCGGTTTTGAACGTTGACTCATGCGGGCCTTACACGTTGCGGGTTCACCACCGGAAGAACGATTCTCACCGGTGGCGTAGTGGACTTGCAGGAAAAGAGTTGCACTTGCGGCTTGTTCCAGTGCATGAAGTTTCCTTGTCCTCATGCATGTGCTGCATCTCAGGAGCGAAGTATTAGCGTGTACACACTATGCTCGCCATATTACACAACAGAATATTGGAGGAGAACATACGAAGGAACAATTATGCCAGTTGGTGACGAGGATGATTGGGAATTACCTGATGACATAAAGAACATGACAGTTGGAGTGCCTGTTGAGAAGCAACCAGTAGGGCGACCCAAGAAGCAAAAGGTTGGAAGAATTAAGAACAACCGAACTGCTTGTAATGGTGAAACGATTATCAAATCACGAAAATGTAGCAAGTGCGGTGCCAAGGGACACAACAGAAGCACTTGCACCTACCGAGGTTTAACATAAATTTTTAGTTTATTAGTATTGTGATGCGCTGGACTATTATGTTATTTATATTTATGATGTAAAATATTTTTAATTTGTGGCATGAACATGTGTTGTACTGTTACGTATTTCTTAGAAAATTATTTCTAAACTTTGTTAAACATCTGAGCCAAAAACAAGTTCTACTGATAAAATAAAATAATTTTAGTGAAAGTAGTTTGTTCAAATTGAAAAGTGTAAAAGTAAACATTGTTCAACAAATATAAAAAATTAAACATCTAAAGTTCATGCCAAGTTCTGGTAGAATAAATCTACTGCCCATCTCTGGCGAAAGAGCGACATATGCTGATCATGTACTCCATCGAATGGTAGATCCAATAACTTATGCTCAATATGCTCTATGACGTACATTCCATAATCGCCGCTGCAATAGTAGGTAAACGCAAAATTTAATAAACCATAGAGAATATTATAAATTTTTTTTGTTAATTAATAAACATACTATAAAAAAAATGCATTTAAATTACCTCGATTTTGTCTGAGGTACAACTTTATTGTCCATCATTTCCCAGTCGAAGGGTCTGACCTGACTTTCGGAGGCTGTCATTTGAGGGACCATCACCATGTAATGAGTGTCACATACACCACCTTTGGTCCACCAATTTGGCTAGTAAAGGGCACCACACATCCATAAGCGAATTCAGTTCGTCTTTCGTTAGAGATCCAAGACTCGAATCGAAGAGGAATATCTTCCACAACTCAAGATTGACCTCCATAGCGATCCAATGTTTCGGTCCGTTCAAGAACAGGGCCATGTATATGCACTCCATACCCTTCCAAGAAGGAAAAAATTGGTTTGGATCCCCACGAAGGAGTTCCAAGATGGACTCATCCCAAACAAAACCATCATGGTCAGTATTGCTCTTCCAAGCATCCCACCGACCCCTCAACGATGAGGTAAACCAAGATGGCATGACAGTACACTTACGTGGGTACAACTCCGGGAAGAAGTGTTGCCTCCTCCTCATCATATGGAAAGCAGCATCCAAATGCTGCACAGCACATATAAATAAGTCAGCACAACCACATTACAACATTAAAAAAAAATAACAAATAACAACGGTAAAAAGCAGTAAATAACAACATATAATACTTAGTTAATAAACTTACGTCATCAGAAAGCCATAGTTTGTCTGTATTTAGGGTCGAGAACCAAGCCACGCCACACAGACCGGTGAAGACGTCCATCGGATACTTGTTTTCGATGGTTCCCACTAACCAATTTCGAAAACTATGTAGTAGCTTCTCATCAACGGGCCGTAGTGGGTCAACATTCACATTGGTTGTTGATGGCTTCATCTTCTTCTTCATTTCGGTGTACTCGTCAAACCACCTTGGCCTTTTCTTCGTTCTCTTCTCCACCGGTGTTGGAACGGTCTCTAAAACCTGAACCTCTGAATCTTGGGTATCTCCAATGGACGTGACCGACATGTTCTGAGGTGTCTGGAGTACATCTTCCACATCATTAGGTCTGTAATCATTCGGAAGAATGAACTCATCTCCTGGAGACACGGCTTCTGGCTGTGGCTCTGCCTCTGCGATGGGCCTTCTCTGATCTCCCATAAGAGCCAATAGGGTCTTCAAGTAACCCATTATCTCATTCTGCCCTTTCAAAATATCAGTCTGGCATTGCTTCAAAGCAAGCTGTTCCTTTTCAACACGCTCCAATCTTGCCAATATGGCAGAAGATATTGGCACCTGAGGTTGTGAGGTGCTGGGAATAGATGCTGACTGCGGCATAGATGCAGAATCGGGCATTGAGAACGGGCCCCTGATGGTGGAGAATGTGGTGGTGTATCATCTCTGAAGATTCCAGCTTCCCCCGCTCGCTGTTCTAGCGTGAGTGCAAGCTTTGAAGCTTGGCTGCGTAAACTATCCTGAGTAGGCTGGCCATCATTGCCAATAACCAATTCTTCCATATCCACAAATAGAGGCGCCTCACCTCCAGTGACGTGGCTCAAAAACTCTGCCTCATTACTCCGCGGACATAAAACGGAGTACACTGTCAACTGCAAATTATAACAAATTGATTATTAGACTTAAATTAAAATAAAATAAATAAATAAACGTAAGCAAATGCAATGAATTAACAAACTCACTTTTTTTGCAAATAATCTGATGACTTCCTCTTTCCCGAGTGGGGCATCCTTACTCTCCCAGTTCACCATTCGGGGAAAGCGATGCGATCTTCTGATTGCAAATTTCTCAGCAAGCTCGAGGATGGACTCATAAGCCCAATACAGCAATGCTACAGCATATCCATAGGCCGAATACTTTGACTCCTTCTGAGTCGTTCCCTTCACAATCTTCTCATCCATATGCTTTTTCTTTTGTACGAAGTCCTTACTCCAAGTATCTTTCAACAAGTTGAAAGAAATTTTCCCCCACGGGTAATTGTAGAAAAAAGGGAGGTCCTCAACCATTCTAATGATAAATGGGGGAACCAGGGTCTTCTCTTCTTTCCCAGTCAGAACACCCATCACGAACAGCACCAAACCCAACTTGTAACAATCATCCTTCTCAGTGCAACTCTCAAAGACGCTGCGCAGACGACCAATGCTGATAGATGGATCCCCATTAAAATATTCTACTATCAAACGGTCTGACGTCGCCCTCTTCGAAACCTCAGCCTCAGTCGGTCCACGTAACAAATTAAGCCCAGTCACCAAGGCAAACTCAGTTCGGCCGAATCGGCATCTCTTCTTTGCAATATAAAAATGCACCTCATCATCTTTATCTGATTTTATCTTATGCATGAAGAGCTGATGGATAAGAGCACCTGAAAACGCTAATGGCTCTCTCTCAAAAAAATTGTTGAAAGGGGATTCCTCCTTCACCCTTTCCAACAACTGCATTTGTACAAACTTGGCTTTTACTTTGGGGTAATAGTAACTACCGCCCCGCCAAGTAACACGACCAGTGTAATGTTCAGACACTGGCAGTAAAAGTCGTGGAACTTTGGAAGACTGAAAAAAAAAATTATATTACACCCTAAACCTATAAATAAACAACAATTAATCATTAATAATAAAACAATAATCAATAAATAATAAAAAATTAATAAGACAATAAAAATTAATACAAAAAATAATAATTAATAATAAAACAATAATTAATAAATAATACAAATTAATAATTAAAAATTAGTAAAAAAATAATAATTAATAATAAACATTAATTAATAATTAACAAAAATTAATAATTAATAACTAATAATTAGTAATTAGTAAAAAATTAATAAATAATAAAATAATAAAAAATAATATAATAATTAATCATTAATAATAAAACAATAATCAATAAATAATAAAAAATTAATAAGACAATAAAAATTAATACAAAAATTAATAATTAATAATAAAACAATAATTAATAAATAATACAAATTAATAATTAATAATTAGTAAAAAAATAATAATTAATAAAACAATACAAATTAATACAATAGTTAATAATTAATAATAAACATTAATTAATAATTAACAAAAAATAATTAATCATTAATAATAAAAAAAATTATTAATAGAATAATTATTAATAGAAAAAAAAACACTAATTCATAATTAGTAACAAAACAATAATTAATCATTAATAATAAAAAAATTATTAATAAAATAATTATCAATCATTAATATAAAACAATTATTAATAAACAATTTATTAATATAACAATTATTCATAATTAATGTAAAACAATTATTAATAATTAATAATAAAAGATAATTAATAATTAATATAAAACAACTATTAATATAAAACAATACCTAGTAAATAATATAAAATTATTATTAATAGAAAAACAATAATCAATAATTAATAATAAAACAATTATTAATACTAAAACAATAATTAATACTAAAACAATAATTAATAAAAAAAACAATATTCAATAAATAATAATTACTAATTAATAAAACCAAAAAAAAAAAAAATCAACCCACGGGTCCGATGGCTACAAATCGGACCCACTATGAGGTCCGATTGGTAGCCATCGGACCCATACAAAATAATTACTAAGCATCGGCCCCATTAATATTTAAAAAAACGAAAAAAAAAAATTGGGTCCGATTGGTACCCTATCGGGCCAATCAGACCCATCGGTCTGCCCATACAGAGCACAGCCGAACCCCCAATCGGACCCTCGGACCCATTTAATCGGACCATCGGGCCCATTTAATCGGACCATCGGACCCATACCAAATGGACCATCGGGCCACCTTCTTCCCCATCGGGCCACCTTCTTCCCCCAAATCCGAACGCCATATTCACCATTTTTTACAGTCAAAATCCAATTTTTACGGATCCGAATCCCATTTTCACAATAAATTTCTTAATCTTACCAATAATATTTCACAACTCAAACTAAATAAATCTATAAACCATTTCTAAGAAAAAAAAACAAAAGAAAAAAAACCACTTACCTTTGACATTTTCGGAGTGGGGGTCGGGGTTGCGAGTTGCTCGGACTAGGTTGCGAGTTGCTCGGGGTTCGTTGGGGTTCAGGTTCCTCGCCGGAGTGATCGGGGTTGTCGTTCGAGGGCTGTGGCTGAGTTGGGGTTTTGGGTTTTTTAGTGCGGCTGAGAGAAGAGTGAGGAAGAGAGAGAGGTTGATGGTTTCAAATGAGAGGGTTAGATTTGGAAATTTGGTAAATTGGTCATATATTACCAATTTTAATAAGTTTGCATTTAGGGGAAAAATAATATGGTATTTTAAGCATACAAATTCAAATTATATTGTGTGTGACTTTGTTTGGAATTGTTAGTTGTTAAATTTAAGAAAGTTTTTGGGTCCGATTTTGTGGGGTTTTTTCGGATCTGTGAAAGGGTTTGGGAAGGATGTGTTCTCGGGGTGGGAAGATGAAGGTCCGACGTTGTTGGGAGGGTCCGATGGTCAATTTCGGTTGGCCCGATTGTAAGGTCCGATGGTCATAGGGGTCCGATTTGTACGGGTCCGATGGGGTTGTTCAGGGCCCGATTGTACGGGGTCCGATGGGATTATTCAGGTCTGATGGTCCGATTTCGTATGGGTCCGATGGTGCCATTTGTATGGGTCCGATGGCTACCAATCGGACCTCACAGTGGGTCCGATTGGTAGCCATCGGACCCGATGGTTGATTTTTTTATTTTTTTGTTTTATTAATTGGTAATTAGTTATTGTTTAATTTTTATTGTTTTTTAATTATTAGTTATGTTATTTGAGTAATTAATTAAATATTGTTTTAGTATTAATTATTGTTTTATTATTAATTATTGATTATTGTTTTTTTTATTAATAATAATTTTATATTATTTACTAAGTATTGTTTTATATTAATAATTGTTTTATATTGATTATTAATTATTTTTTATTACTAAATTATTAATAATTGTTTTACATTAACTATTAATAATTGTTGTATTAATAACTTTTTTATTAATAATTGTTTTATATTAATGATTGATAATTATTTTATTAATAATTTTTTTATTATTAATGATTAATTATTGTTTTATTATTAATTATTAATTATTGTGTTTTTTATTAATAATTATTTTATATTATTTACTAAGTATTGTTTTATATTAATAATTATTTTATATTAATTGTTAATTATTTTTTATTATTAATTATTAATAATTGTTTTACATTAATTATTAATAATTGTTATATTAATAATTTTTTTATTAATAATTGTTTTATATTAATGATTGATAATTATTTTATTAATAATTTTTTTATTATTAATGATTAATTATTATTTTGTTATTAATTATGAATTAGTGTTTTTTTCTATTAATAATTATTTTATACTATTTATTAGTTATTATTTTATTGATTATTTCATATTAATAATTATTTTATATGAATTATTAATTATTGCTTTAGTTATAATTACTAATTATTATTTTATTATTAATTTTTAATTATTGTTCTATTTTTTTTATTAAGAATTGTTTTATATTAATTATTTATAATTGTTTTATTAATAACATTTTTTATTATTAATAATTAATTATTATTTTATTATTTATTATTAATTATTGTTCTATTTTTTTTATTAATAATTATTTTATATTATTTATTAGTTATTGTTTTATTAATTATTTTTTATTAATAATTGTTTTATTTTGTATTATTAATTATTATTTATCGTTGTTGGTTCTTTTTTTTTTTTTTTTCAGGGAAGTGCACATCTTATAATTCCAGTGTCGGACCATTACACTGGCCGTGTCACATGGCGCGGGAGTAGTTACTACTACCCCAAGATTAAGGCTAAATTTGAAGAATTTAACCTATTGGACAGGGTGAGGGAATCCCCTTTCAAAAAAAATTTCGAGAGAGCGCCCATACAATTTTCTGGAGCATTTTTTCATCAGTTGATGCTTCACAAAATAAAATCTGACAAGCCGGGCGAGGTGCATTTCTATGTGGGAAGGAAGAGATGTAGATTTGGGAGGGTGGAGTTCGGCTTGGTCACCGGGTTAAACTTGTTGCCCGGCCCTACTGAGGAAGACATCAAACAAAATGGAAGCTCTGACCGGTTGATTCAGGAATATTTCAACGGTAGTGCTTCGATCACCTTCGGCCAACTGCGCAGAGTTTTTGAGAGCTGCACAGAAGCTGATGATGTTTACAAGTTGGGGATGGCCTTGTTTGTTATGGGCGTCCTCACTGGTAAGGAGGAGAAGACTGCCGTTCCTCCTTTTGTGATAAGAATGGTTGATAACCTTCCATTCTTCAACGGGTATCCTTGGGGAAAGATTTCTTACACCAAGCTGATGGAAAGTTGTAACAAGGATTACTTGGATGTGAAGAATAAGATGTTGAAAAAGATTGAGAAGGGAGTAACTCAGAAGGAGGCAAAATACTCAGCCTACGGCTATGCTGCAGCGTTGCAGTATTGGGCATACGAGGCCATATTACAGCTGGGCAACGAGTATGCAGTGAGGAGGTCGCATGGCTTTCCGAGAATGGTCAACTGGGAGAGTAAGCCGAAAACTACACTCGGGAAGGATGAAGTGACCAGATTATTTGCTAAAAATGTAAGTTTGTTACGCTTTATTTTGAATTCATGTTAATTTCCATATATTATATTAATATATTTGTTATATTTTTCAGTTGACAGTGTACTCCGTGTTATGTCCTCGGCCGAACGAGATTGAGTTTGTGAGTTACATAACCGGGGGTCAGCCTCCATTATTTGTTGACTTGGAGGAACTTGTGTTGGGTGAGGATGGGCAACCAACACAGGATGCTTTGCGAAGCCAGGCCGAAAAGCTTGCCTCCACATTGGAAGAACGAGCGGAGGCAGCCCGAATATTTAAAGACTCTACACCACCTCCACCGTCTCCTCCACGTGCACCGCCCGCAGTTCCAGATGGGTCTGGTGTTGACCCATCTCCAGCTTCAGTTCCTGATGGGTCTGGTGTTGACCCATCTGCAGCTTCAGTTCCTGATGGGTCTGGTGTTGACCCACTTGCAGCGTCACAGGGTCCTCCTGTTCCCCCGTCAGCTTCCATTCCCAGCACCTCGGAGGCTCGCGATCCAGTATACCTTGCCATTTTGGCAAGGTTGGAGACTGTGGAGAGGGGGCAGGCCGCTCTGCTAAGAGGACAAACAGCGATTATGGATCAGTTGAGGACCATAATGATGCTCCTGCAAGATCCTGGAAGGCCGGCAGCAGATTCACAGCCACAGCCACAACCGGAAGAGGAGGCTCGGACACCGGAAGATGACTTCATTCTCCCAAATGATTACCAACCGGATGATGATGACATGTTCTGTACACCTGAGAAGACGAATATCACCAGCATCGTGGATACTCAGGATTCTGAGGTGCAGGTGTTAGAGACAGCTCCAGAAGTCATGGAGAACCGGAGGAAGAGAAGGCGGCCTAGGTGGTTCGCTGAGTACACTGAAATGAAGAAGAAGGCTAGGGCTACTTCGACACTCGTGAATGCGGACCCACTTAGAGTGGTTGATCGGAAGCTGCTCAAGACTTTTCACAATTGGGTACTCGGCCAGATTGGGAATAATTACCCGAGAGAGTGCTTCACCGGTCGATACCATTCGTCTTGGTTCCTCGAACTGCATACTCCGAAATTTTGGCTTGGGAACGATGTAAGTTTTTAAGACTTTTTTACTGCTTTTGCTTTTAAAGACTTTATCTAACTCTTTTTTATTTAACTCTGACATATTTAATTTTCATGTTTTAGCATTTGGATGCGGCATTCCATTTGATGAGGAGGCGACAACACTTTTATCCCGAGTCCTACCCGAATAGATGTGTCATAATGCCGTGTATTTTCCCAGCAGGAGTTATTGCTCGGTGGGAAGCTGCGGGTGATGACCAGGCTAACTATCAGTGGGACGAGAGCATATTAGATTTGATTCGAGGGGATGAAAGTCAATTCTTGGCCAGTTGGAAGAACAAGGAGAGAATATATATGGCCCTCTACTTCGATGGAGCAAAGTATTGGGTGGCATTATTGATAGATCTGGATCATTGGTTGTTGAACATATTTGACTCCAGCCTCGGATCGATTTCCCCGAACGAATTGAACCGTCACCTGGCAATGTGGGAAAAATTACTACCAAATTTGCTGCTGCAGGCTGGCCTATTCGAGAGTCATGGCATGATCCTCTTGCCTCAACTTACCGCCTCAGAGAGCCAGGTCAGAAATTTCACTTCAAAAGTCATGGATCGGGCCGTTGTTCCACAGACAAAGACAAGGTAACTTAATTACAATTAATTTTTTTGTTATTTAACTTGAATTTAATTTGCATACTTTTATTCATTTACTTTTTATTGTCTCATACAGCGGTAACTGCAGGATGTACGTGATAGAGCACATCGAGCATAGTATGCTGGAGACTACGTTTGATAATGTGCACGATGAGAATATGAAGAAATTTAGAGAGCGGTGGTGTGTAGATTTGTTTTACCAGAATTTAGCATGAACAAATGTTTTTTTTATTGGTATGTTTATGTTTTTTCAAGAGTTCATACAAATTTTACGCCTTTCTTTCGTACAACAAATTATAATAATTATGTAAACATAAAATATCACAAATTCTAATGTTTAAAATAGTCCAACATTAATTCAATAACAATACATAATAGTCCAACCCATCACGATACAAATAAACTAAAATAACATTTTTAACCTCGGTAGTTGCAAGTGCTTCTGTTGTGCCCCTTGGCACCGCACATGCTACAATTTCGCGATTTGATAATCCTTTCACCGTTACAAGCAGTTCGGTTGTTCTTAATTCTTCCAACCTTTTGCTTCTTGGGTCGCCCTACTGGTTGCTTCTCAACAGGCACTCCAACTGTCATGTTCTTGATGTCATCAGGCAATTCCCAATCATCCTCGTCACCAACTGGCATAATTGTTCCTTCATATGTCCTCCTCCAATATTCAGTTGTGTAATATGGCGAGCATAGTGTGTACGCGCTAATACTTCGCTCCTGAGATGCAGCACATGCATGAGGACAAGGAAACTTCATGCACTGGAACAAGCCGCAAGTGCAAGTATGTTCCTGCAAGTCCACTACGCCACCGGTCATAACTGTTCCTCCAGGGTGAACCTGCAACGTGTAAGGCCCGCATGAGTCAACGTTCAAATACCGACCTTTTTCAAAATGCAATGTCAAGTCCTCCTCCATTTCTGGTGCTAGGGGTTTCGTCCACTTGTCAGCTTTTTCTTTTCGTGAAGCAAACCACTTCTGGACTTTGGACCTCAGGAATGCTACAGCAGCAGTGATCGGGAAGCCTCTTGCATCCTTAGTTGTGTTGTTGAAGCTCTCAGCCCAGTTGCTCGTCATTACATTGTAACGTACCCCTGGAAAGTACGACCGGACCCATTTTTCAAATCCAATTTCCTCAAGATATTTTGCAACCGCTGGATTCATGGCCCGAATGTTCTCAAATTCTCTGTGAAACTCTGATCTTGAATACGTGTACGCACACGTGTAAATGTGATTCGTGAAGACGTCAGTCTTGAACTTGTGGTTGACGTTCATAATAATGTGGTGGTAGCATGCACCGTGGTGTGCATCAGGGAACACGATATCCAAAGCACGAACAATGCTTTGATGCCTATCCGAAACAAAAGCTAAGTTCTCAACATCACCAATCGTTTCTTTCAATTTTCTCATAAAATAGGTCCAGGAATTGTGGTTTTCACTGTCAACTATAGCAAAAGCTATCGGAAAGATATGACTCCCTGCATCCAAAGCCACTGCACACAACATTTGCCCACCATACCTAGTCTTCAAGAAAGACCCATCAACGCATATAACAGGTCGACAAAACTTAAACCCCCGAATAGAAGGACCCAGAGAGAAGAAACAATACTTGAAGCGACCATCTTCTACCACAAAATCCGTGATGGTACCTGGATTCCGCAACTGTAGCATGTGCAAGTAACTAGGTAATAAAGAGTACGAATCTTCAGGTGTACCCCAAGACAGGTGTATTGCCTTCTCTCTGCACCTCCATGCCTTTTCGTAACTCATTTGGATCCCGTAATCCTTGTGCATACTTTTTCTTATATCAGAGGGCAACTGATCCGAGCCGTCAGTTGTGAACTTATCCTTAATTAGATGGGCAACTATTACAGGTGATGCTTGACGGTTATCTTTTCCTCGAAGATCAAGGGAACATGTATGTACATTATGAAATGTACTCACCTCAAACATGTTAGAAAGTACGTTCTTCTTCGCTCTTAATCTCCACCCACAATCTGTATCCTTACATGTGACGTACCAAATATCAGTACCGGACTTCCTAACGTAGTAGTCAAACCCTTTCTTCATTGCATACAGGCCAACAACCATCTTTAAATGCTCTTTGTCTCTAAAAAACTTTCCCACATGTAACTCCCCGCCTGGTGTGCCACCCGTAGATATATAATGACTATGATCCTCGATGTCTTCTCTTGTATACATTTTCTCCTTGAATTTACCGTAACTTGTCGAAGAAGAAAATGGATCGCTCCATCCAGTCACATTGGTACCTCGAGCATCAGTAGGACCACTAATATCATTGGTCTCTTTACCATTATTAGGACCTGTATTGTCAGTAGTTCCTCTAGCATGACTGGTTTCTCCTGGACGACTACTACTAGTACCAGGTGCTTGGCAATTTTCTCTACGGGGAATTCTTTTCCGTGTCGGTGGCCTCGGTGGTATTTGGTACGATAGTGGAGTCAAGTTCAAAGGTACAGCAGCAGGGGCCTCTGTACCTTGGTCGTCTCTTACGCCATCATTACCCTCAACATAACATTCAGGGTCTGGACCATTAAAAAAACCATCGATGAACGGCATTTGTGCTACAATATCAGCACTCGGCATCATATTGTTTAATTCAGGTAATACATCTGCAACCAACACCTCTGGATTTGTTTCTGGACCAACAAAACTCCCAACCTCGCTACGATTATCCTTAACAAAACTTGGTGTGGGACTAGGATCGACGCAAACATTCTTCTTTAACAAAGTCACAAATAAAGGAGTAAATTCATCTGGCTTCTTCGCAAGTGTAGATAAAAAGTACCTTGCACGCTTATCATTTCCAATAACTTCAGGGCGATACTCAAAGCCTTTCTTGTACTTGTAATGTACTTCCAATTTCAAGTCATACTCCACTTTGTCGACATCCAGTTCTTCGTACAAAACATCAACCAAACCTGAGTAGCTTAGGTTTGGATCAATGTCAAATGTCAAATTGTCGCCCCATTTATAAACCCAATCTCTACCATCAAACTCCCAAACACCATTATACATAACACACGCATTAACAGTTGAACCTGTCACATATATTTAAAAAAACACAGTTATAATTTACAACAAAAATCTCACCGAAAAAAAATCTTAATTAATCATTAATAACAAAAAATAATAATTAATTGATAATAAAATAATAATTCATAATAATTCATAATTCATAATAAAACAATAATTAATAATTCATAATAAAAAAAATTAATAATTAAAAAATAATTATTAATTGATAATAAAATATAATTAATAATTATTACTCAAACCATAAAAAATAAACAATAATTAATAATAATTCATAATTTATAGTTAATAAAATAACTAAAAAAAAATAATTCTTAAAACATTAACTAAAATAATAATTAATAACTAATAATGATTAATAAAAAATAACTAATAACACAAATAATAAATCAATATTAAATAAATTAATAATAATAAATAAAAAATAATAATAGATTAAAAAAATAAAAAAAAAAATCCCGTAGGGTCCGATTGGTCCGACAATCGGACCCCACAAGGATCGGACCATATATTAAAAAATTTAAAAAAAAATAAAAAAAATTCAAAAAAAAATTGGGTCTGATGGGTCCGATGGTCCGACCATCGGACCCCTATGGGGACCATCAGACCCGTGTTCCAAAAAATAAAAAAAATAAAAAAAAATTAAGAAAAAAACATCGGACCCGAGGAGGGTCCGACCATCGGACCCAGTGATGGACCATCGGACCCGACGAAAAAAAATGCAGAAAAACAGCAAAATCCCAGTTTTCACATGCAGCAAAAATTATAACGGAAAAAATAGCAAAATAACAGCAACAATCCACAGATCAATCATCAAACACAACATTCTTAATTAAATATGACAACAACAAACAAGATTTAGAAAAAAAAAATTAATTACTTACCCATTGATGGAGCTTGTATGTGTTCTTGCTTCTAATGTGGTGGATTAGTGTGGTAGCTTGTAGTGTTGAAGGTTGTAGCTTTTAGTGATGAGTGAAGAGAAGAAAAAAAATTTGGTGGTTATGGAAGCTTTCGGGTGGGGATTTTGTTTGTTGAATTGATGAGAAAAAGGTTGGAGTGGGTAGATGTAGGTGGGGAGGGTATTATGGGAAAAATACAAAAAATGTCATATAAAATTAATTATGTATAGTATTAGTTTAGGGGAATAATTTATGGGTTATTTAAGCATGGAAATTCAAATTTCATATCTTAATACTACCAAAAACATAGAAACTAAATATGCATGTGCAACGTTGGCAACATCTTACGAAATATATCTATATTTTGGTAATGTTATAACAATTATTATTATTTAAGTAATTTGTAGTATAAATATTTAAGTTTAACTTTTAGTTGTAGATAAATAATAAAATTTAATTTTTTACGATAAATATATCTAAATTATATTTTTAAAACTTACATAAGTACCAAACCATTACGTATCAAGTTAATGGTCATGTGGTAGTTCCTGATTGATTTGGACAGGTCATTAAATTTTTATTTTTTATTTAACAATTAATTAAAATATACTAATAAAAAATAATACATGTATAATGACTGAATACTTCATAGTAGTAAGGTACCTACAGATATTTCAGAAATATAATTTAGGTATTATTGCTGTCAAAAATTAAACTTAAGTATTTATCTGCAACTAAGAGTTAAATTTAAATATTTACGCCGCAAATTATTTTTTTTTTTTATAGAATATAGTAATTTATTTTATTTAAATAGATTGATTTTTTTTTTTTTTGAATAAAGATTGAATTATCTTATTAGTTATTAAGGAATTATAAAATATATATATACTTCTCCTTAAAATCTTTACTTAGAATAATTGGGGGAAATAGTTAGTGTTTATATATTATAATCTGTTAATTTTATTACAAAATTTGAGATTTCATTTATTATATAAAAATTAAGTTTGCATATTAATTGGATGAATTATTACTCTATGTAAACACAGTTGTGTTGCTTCACCAATAATGATAGACTTAAAATTTTTATTTTGTAGGGGCTTAATTGTTATAATATTATTTATGCCTATATTAAATAAAAATTATAATTACTTTTAATAAATTTCATATTGGGTCCGTCCCTTATTTGTTAGACTTGGACTAATTAGAGCTAAAGCCTATTTTAATTGAAACAATTAAAAGAAAGAAAAAAAAAAAAAGGAAAGCAGTTGGTGGTATCATGAGCATAAAGAACAAGAAAGAAATAAAAAGGAAAGAAGAGAAAGAAAACTAGAGAGAGAAAGATGTTTTGCCACTTTGTATTGAAGATTAAGTGGTTGATTCTCATCCATTTTAGCTCAAATTTTTGGTGGTGAATCTTTGCAAGATGCTCTTCAAACCTACTGTTCCGATTTGGCGATTGTCCTCTCTAAGGTGCTCTTCTACAATATCCACTTGGTGAGACCCAAACTTTTTCTTTGTGTATCCATCTTTTTGAGATGACGATGATGATGATTGTATTAGTGATCCAAGATTGTTTAATCTTGATGTTGTTGTGAGCCTCTAGTTTTACTAGAGAAGAACTTTGTAATCTCATTATTGAACTTTGGTGATAGTGGATGATTTAAGCGGACTACGGTCCCGTGATTTTTTCACGCATTGGGTTTCTACATAAAAATCTTGGTGTCTCACTTTTATGCTTGATTTGTGTATTTATATTGTTTGTGGTGCTTTGGTTGATATTACTTATTGTGGTGTTTAATAAGTATCCCATTTTTGACATACAAAGAAGGAAAATATTTTGATTAATTACAATAGGTTTTTCCAACAAGTGGTATCAGAGCCAAGGTTGATTGGTGTTGGATTTTTGTGTGTTGAAAATTGATAAGTCAGATAGAATAGTGAAATTGAACTTATTAAACTATTCCTCTTGGAAGTAATTGATGGAAGATTTGCTTTAATGTAAAGATTTGTACAAACCTATTAAAGGTAGTGAGAAGCCGTCTAAGTTAGATGATAAGGAATGGGAAGTTCAACATAGAAAAGCCAGCCTATATTAGACAATGTATGGATATAAATCTTCATGAGCATGTCTCTAATGAAACCAGAGCTAATGTTGTTTGGAAAAAGCTAGAAAATCTCTTTGCCAAAAGAACGATTGGTAATAAAATTTCTCTACTTAGAAGACTTGTAAATTTGAAGTACAAGGATGGTAGTAGTATGGTTGAGCATACGAGTCAATTTCAGAGTCTTGCTAACCAGTTAGTTGCCATGAAGATTACTCCTCAGTTATTTACCTGATAGTTGGGAAACGTTGGTGATAACAGTTTCTAATTCCACGCCAGAAGGGACTTTGACTATGAATTTGGTCAAAGATAGTTTGCTTAATGAAGATGCCAGAAGGAAAACACAAGGTGAATCTTCTTCTTCTTCTGGGGCTCTTGTTACTGAAAAGCATGAAAGGCGGGGACGAAGTTAGACTAGAAATTAGGATGACTCTGGAAGAAGATCCAAGTCTTGAAAAGATATCAAGTGTTATCATTGTAACCAGTCAGGTCACTTAATAAGAGATTCCAGAATATTGAAAAGAGAGCAGAATCAAGGGAAGAAAAATGAGAAAAAGACTAATACAGTTTCCACTGAAGGTGATGTTGTCATTGTATGTGATGATGGGTGTGTTAGTCTTGCAACCCAAGACTCGAGTTGGGTGTGATTCTGGCGCTTCATTCCATGTTACTGCTCGTAGTGATTTATTCACTTCTTACACTACGAGTGATTTTGCCAATGTCAGAATGGGAAACAGTGGTGCATCAAAGATTGTGGGTATTGGAGATATTTGCTTGGAAACAAATATTGGTAGCCAATTGATTCTCAAAGATGTTAGGCATGTTCCAGACATTTTCCTTAACTTGATATCTACTGGAAGACTTGATGATGAGAGGTTCATAAATTGGTTTGGTGAAAGTAAATGGAAGCTCACCAATGGTTCTCTTGTAGTGGCGAGAGGAAAGAAAGTGAATACTCTTTATGTCATGGAAGCTAAGCTACACAAAGGATATATTAATGCAGTTCAAAAAGATGTAAACATTGATCTTTGGCACCAGAGGCTCGGTCATATCAGCGAGAAAGGACTTCAAACTCTTGCTAGAAAGCAATTCTTACAAAATTTGCAAGGTACGCCTCTTAAAATTTGTGATTATTGCTTAGCTGGAAAAACACATAGAGTTTCTTTTCATACACGTCCACCATCTAGAAGATCTAATGTTATTGATTTAATTCACACTGATGTATGTACTATGCAAAGTAGAACTCTTGGAGGTGCACTTTATTTTGTTACGTTTATTGATGACCATTCTCGAAAAGTTTGGGTTTTTGCTTTGAAATTTAAAGACCAGGTGCTCGATGCTTTCGAAAAACTTCATGCCAAAATTGAAAGAGAGACTGGAAGAAATTTGAAGTGTGTTTGAGCAGATAATGGTGGTGAGTATAGGGGTCCATTTGAATACTACTGTAGACTCCATGGAATCAAGCTTGAGAAGTCAGTTCTAAAAAACTCCTCAACATAATGGTGTGGCAGAAAGAATCAACAGAACAATTGAAGAAAGGATTAGGTGTATGCTTTCCCGTGCCAAGCTACCTAAGTCCTTTTGGGGGGGAGGCTATGAGAACTGTAGTTGATTTGATTAACCTTTCTCCTTCAGTTCCTTTGAATAGTGATGTGCCTAAAAGAGTATGGAGAGGGACAGATGTCTCATATGGTCATCTGAGAGTCTTTGGGTGCAGAGCATTTGTTCATATTCCTAAAGATGAGAGATCCAAGCTTAATGATAAGGCAAAACCATGTATTTCCTTGGGGTACATTCATGAAGAGTTTGGGTACAGATTATGGGATCTAGTGAACAAGAAGATTATTAGAAGCAGGGATGTGGTGTTTTTGTTGGGTTTTTTCCCTAAATAAAACTCATTTCAATATAATCAGATTTACTTATTAATAAAGATCAGAAATAACATTTTATGTTGCATAGTTGACATGATTTATTTCATGATTATATGCATATAATGTATGAATTTTATTTAAGTCCAGAACATATGAATTTGTTAATGATTATAGTGTTGTCAGTGTTGGGTTTTATGCCCTAAATAAAACTCTTTACAATCTGATTAGTTATCAATATAAGAAATTTAGAGTGATCTATGTTTGCATGAATTTTACATGCTAATGGTTTAATATGTTTATTACATTTACACACAAAATCAGTTAAATCCAGATCATATGTTCATTCACAATTACAGTATCGTCAACACAGTGGAATGTGATTGTGATCATATGAATCAAAAGACTTAGTCCCTGTTTCATCAGTGTTTTGGATTTACACTAATGTGATAATCAGCGATGATGTGTACTTACACTTGGAGTAAGTGTTATGTTCTTTCCAGGACATTAGTAAAGTATACTAGTTTCGAATGTATGGAGTATACATTGGACTGGACCGATATTGCAACTTAGTTAAGATATTACAAACTTACCGTTATATCTTTCCAAGTCAATATCAGTAGTTGATCTTAAGATTAAAAGAATCTAAATCCTGATATGCTTAGGCTCAACTCAGGAGTACTATTCATGTTCTTTGATTTATTAGTTAAGCCTACTTTTGGGTCAGGGTGATACGTATATTTTGGGAACATGATAGTATGATTGAGTGGGAGTGCTGAACATAAATATGGAATCTATAGCTTCTACTAGTGTATAGAAGTCAAGTGATGATTCCCTTCGAGCTTAGCAAATAGAAGTAAATGGATGAGCTCTTGTTTAAGTGACTAATTCTTAGATCACTAAACATCATTTACAGGTAGCTAAGTGTTTTAAGGGGCAAAATACATTGAGGGGTGAGAACGGTAAAATTATCCCATCTCGATGTACATCATCTATATAGAGAATCTTTGATCACAATAAGATTATAACAATGGTTAAATGAGATAGCATATCTATATCGTGGAACATATAATATGCTCTATATAAGTCTGAGAGTGCAATTCTAAGTTCTAAGAGTGGATTCAACGAAGAATTAATAAGTAAGAATTTACTTAGTAAACTCGGTTCACTTATTGGAAGCTCAGCATATATGTAACGTCCCCGTTTTAAGCCTCCATTGGGTCCTTACGCCCACGGAATGAATGGCTCTTATACACGAGTACGTCACTTTGGCTGCTTCCTGGATTGATGACTGACCCTACAGACCAACACGAGTGTTTCCAGCGTGCTTTGTCCTCACTCACACGCTTCCTGGGAAAACTTCCCAGGAGGTCACCCATCCTTGAAATTGCTCCAAGCCAAGCACGCTTAACTGTGGAGTTTTTTCGAGATGGGCTACCGAAAAACAAGATGCACCTTGTTGATATAGGTAGTACCAATCAATCCATTTAAGCCCTCTTCAACTGTGTAGTCCCATACCTACACAGTCTCAGAATCATCCCACTTGACCTTCCCCAGGCGATGTGGGATTGCACAACTTAAACGGTATTTCCCCTTACGGATCACGGGACTACTGACTGTCACAATATAGATCCATGGTCTCCATTCTAGTTGAGAATATACTGCTTGTAAGACTCAATAATTGATTCGTGATTAATCAATTATAATTCTAAAGTTAGACTATGTCTAATTTGTGAATTTTCACTAAGCAGGGGCAAAATTGTAAAGAAAAGAGATTCTAGGTTTATTTATTTATTAATAGACTTTATATGTCTAATTAATAATTAAATTAAATGACAATATTATTTAATAATCTATTTTAGTTATTAAATAATTAGTTTTGGCATTTAAATGGTTAGAATTGAAAAATTGGCGTTTTTGAGAAAATAGAAATAAAATTTGTGAAAACTGCAAAACCAAGTGGGGCCCATTCTACACACCATGGCCGGCCACTTATTTAGGTTTTTCAAATTGATATTTTCATTATTTTAATGCCAAATAATTCCTAACCTAAACCTAGTAGTTGCCTATAAATAGAAAGTGATTGCTCAGTCATTAACACACTACTTTTCAGAAAAACTGAGCCTTCCTTTTCTATTCCTTGGCTGAACCTCTCTCTCTCTTTTCCTCTTCATATATTTCGAACCTTAGTGATAGAGTAAGTGCCCACACACAACAAGTGGTAACTCAATCATAGATTGGAAGACTGTGAAGGATCAAACTCAAAGAGAAGGACATTCGGGCTTAGATCTTGATAATACTCTGCGACAGGAAGGATACAAGTATTAGAGATCTGAGTGGAAGGAGACATTAATTCCGCTGCATCAATGTAAGGTTTTCTTAACTTTATATGTGTTTATTTTATCGTTTTAGAAAGTTCATATTTAGGGTGTTAAACAACATACTTGTGAGTAGATCTAAGATCCTGGTAAAATAAATTCCAACAGTCAACACAGTGGAATATAATCTTAATTATATGTTCGAAAGTTTATTCCCTGATTTGTCAGTACACTGGATTTAGACTGGCATGATATAATCAACGATAGGTATTCTTACACCTTGAATAAGTGTTATATCCTTTCCAGGGCATTGGCAAAGTTTACCAGCATCGGATGTATGGAGTATACATCGGAAGGGACCAATATTGAACTTTGATTAGATATATTAAAATTTACCGTAATATCTATTCAATTCAATATCACCTGTTGATCCTAGATCAAATGATCTTAATCCTGATATGGTTAGGTTCGATCTCAAGAGTATTATACATGTTCTTTGATTTGTTAGTTAAGCCTACTTTTGAACAGTCAGGGTAATACGTACATTTTGGGAACATGATAGTATAATTGAGTGGGAGCGCTAACATAAATATGGAGTCTATAACTTCTATAGGAACTTAGAAGTGAAACGATGATATCCTTCAAGCTTGGCTAAACAGAGATAAATGGTTGAGATCTCATTTCACTTCGCTGAAATATCATTTATACGGAGCTAAGTGTTTTAAGGATAAAATACATTGAAGGTGTAACGGTAATTTAGTTCCTATTCAATGTAGATCATCTATTAGAGGGTCATTGATCAAATTAGGATTATAACAATGGATAATTAATAGCTTATCTATATCGTGGAACATATAGAGCGTTCTATATGAGTGAGAGTGCAATTCCAAGTTCTAAGTGTGGATTCAATAAGGAATTAATAAGTTAGGGAATTTACTTGGTAAATTCGGTTCGACTTATTGGAAGCTCAGTTATATAGGCCCATGGTCCCCATACTAGTTGAGACCATACTGCTTGTTAGACTCAGTTAATTGATTTTGATTAATCAATTATAATTCTAAAGTTAGACTATGTCTAGTTTATGAATTTTCACTAAGCAAGGGCGAAATTGTAAAGAAAAGAGATTCTAGGTTTATTTATTAATTAAGAGACTTTATATGTCTAAATTAAAAATATATTAAATGACAATATTATTTAATAATTAATTTTTAGTTATTAAATAATTGGAATTGATATTTAAATGGTTAAATTGGAGAATTGGCATTTTTGAGAAAATGGGATTGAAAAATGACAAAATGGCAAAATTGCAAAGTGAGGCCCATTATCCATATCATGGCCGGCCATTATGCAAGCATTTTACCATTTATATTTTTCATTATTTTAATGCCATACAATTCTAACCTAAACCTAGATGGCTTTCTATAAATACAAAGTGATGGCTTCAGGAAACTAAGACAATGATCTTATTCTTTTTCAGAGAAAAACCTGATTCATAGCCGCCCCTCTCTCTTCTCTTTTCTTCTCTTCAATTTTGAAATACCCTAGTGATAGAGTAGTGCCCACACACATCAAGTGGTATCTCAATCATAGTGTGGAAGATTGTGTAGAATCCAATCAATAAGAAGGAGAATCAGCATCAAGGAAGGAGAGAAAGAGATCCGGGTTCAGATCTTGATTATGTTCTGCTACAGAAAGGAATCAAGGGCTAGATATCTGAACGGAAGGAGTCATTATATTCTGTTGCACCCAATGTAAGGTTTCCTAAACTTTATATGTGTTTATTTCATTGTTTTAGAATTCATATTAGGATGTTAATGAAACATACATGGTAGTAAATCTAGATCCTGGTAAAATATTTCCAACAGTTTCTTGAAGATGAAATGTTTGAAGACAGTGACAAAGTTCAGAAGTAAAAGTCTTCTGTTAATGTTCTTGCGAGTCCTAGCTCAGTTCTTTCACCCATAGTGCATGACGATCATGGGGGAGATGAACAAGAAAACCATGAAGAGCATGTCAATGAAGAAGCAGATGAATAAAAAGATCATGGTGAGAATATTGATTATGATGTTCCTACAAATGATGATGATGGTGAGCCAACTGAATAGGATCAAGAAGCACTTCCACCACCACTAGTTGAGACTCTAGTTAGGAGATCCACAAGAGAGCGTAAACCAACTTCAAGATACAATCCTCATGAGTATGTAATGCTCATTGATGGGGGTGAGCCAGAAACTTACCAAGAAGCAATTTTACATGAGCATAAGAATGAGTGGGATGGAGCCATGCAAGAAGAGATGGGATCCCTGCATGAGAATCACACATATGACTTGGTGAAGTTTCCTAAAGGGAAGAAAGCTCTCAAGAACAAATGGGTTTACAGGCATAAAACTGAAAGCAATGGCTCACAATGGTACAAGGCACGATTGTTTGTGAAAGGGTTCGGTTAGAATAAAGGTATTGACTTTGAAGAAATATTTTCTCCTGCTGTGAAAATGTCCTCTATTAGAGTTGTTCTTGGTTTAGCTGTTTGCTTGAATTTGGAAGTAGAACAACTTGATGTGAAAACTGTATTTCTTCATGGTGACTTGGAAGAAGAAATTTACATGGAGCAGCCCGAGGGTTTCAAAGTCAAGGGAAAAGAGAATCTTGTGTGCAAGCTTAGAAAAAGCTTATATGGACTCAAACATACACCTAGATAGTGGTACAAGAAGTTTGATTCCTTCATGTCGAGCCATGGATATACCAGAACTACTTCTGATCATTGCGTGTTTACAAAGGAAGTTTTCTAATGATGATTTTATTATTCTTCTACTGTATGTTGATGATATGTTAATTATTGGCCATGATGTCAGAAATATTGAAAAGCTAAAGGAAGAGTTGAGAAAGTCTTTTGCTATGAAAGACTTAGGATCGGCGAAACAGATACTTGGAATGAGGATTTCCCGTGACAGGAAGAATGGAAAACTTTGGTTATCTCAAGAAGCTTATGTTGAAAAAGTTCTTGAAAGATTTAACATGAGAAAAGCTAAAGCAGTTAGTTCTCCACTTGTAGGCCATTTCAAGCTAAGCTCCAAACAATGTCCTACAAGGGGTTCACTTAGAAAGAAGGCATCGATTATAATGAGATTTTCTCTCCAATGGTTAAGCAAGCTTCAATCAGAGCCATGATGGCAAAGGCAGCAAGCATGGACCTAGAAATTGAACAGATGGATGTAAGAAAAACTTTCTTGCATGGTGAATTAGAAGAGGAAATCTATATGCAACATCCTGAGGGCTTTGACAATGGGAATCCAGATGAGGTATGCTTACTCAAAAAGTCTCTTTATGGCCTCAAGCAGGCACCTAGGCAATGGAACTTGAGGTTGACACTTATATGCAGAATATTGGATACACTAAAAGCAAGTATGACTCATGTGTGTATTTCAATAAGCAAACCTTTTTGCTACTCTATGTTGATGATATGTTGATCTTTAGCAAAGCAAAGTTAGAGATTGACAAGCTGAAAAGGAAATGCAGTGATGAGTTTGAGATGAAAGATTTGAGCAAAGCAAAGAGAATTCTTGAGATAGACATAAAAAGACCAAAGCCTGGCTTGGTAATACTTTCTCAAGCTTCCTACCTACAAAAAGTATTGAATAAGTTTGGCCTGGTCAAGTGCAAACCAGTTGCAACACCACATGCTCAATACTTCAAGTTGTCTGCATCTCAGTCACCAAAAATAGATGCAGAAAGAGCCAAGATGAGCAATGTTCCCTATGCAAGTTGTGTTGGGAGTCTCATGTACTCCATGGTGTGTTCTAGACCTAACTTAGCTCATGTGATGAGTGTGGTCAGCAGGTACATTTCAGACCCAAGCCCTAAACATTGGGAAGCACTGAAATGGATAATGAGGTACCTGAAAGGTACTCTGGACACTGGTATTGTGTTCAGTAAGGAGAACCAGTTCAAGGAAGAAATCACTGGTTTTGTGGACTCAGATTTTGCAGCAAACCTAGACACAAGAAGGAGCCTAAGAGGGTTTGAGTTCACTGCTCTTGGGGGCTGCATCAACTGGAAATCTAACCTACAGAAAGTAGTAGCCTTGTCATCTACAGAATCTGAATACATGGCTGCTACAGAAGCCATCAAAGAGGTTATATGGCTTAAGGGGTTAACAAAGGAGTTAGGTTTTAAATCTGAGAATATCATGGTTTATTATGACAATCAAAGTGCTTTACATCTCATGAAAAATCCAATGTTTCATGAGAGGTCAAAGCACATTGATAACAAGTTACACTTCATAAGGGATATTGTGTCATCCAAGAAGGTGCAAGTGAAAAAGATAAGCACACATGATAACCCTGCAGATATTTTATCTAAAAGTGTAACTAGAGATAAGCTTAGGCACTGTCTAAACTTGTTGAGCATTCAGGACATTTAATGTCCTCACTCATTTCTTTTGGATCAGTGTTTAAGTGAGTCTAATCAGGTGGAATTGTTGGGATTAAACTCACTTAACCTGTCAACTCAGTATGTCCATCTATTTGCTCATCAAATGAATCTGAAGAAAGTTGTTGCTAGTTATAACAGTTGGCTTTAATACCAACTTATAGGGGACCCCACCAACAACTATAAATAGGTGTTCCTCTATTCACAAAGGAGTTTTGAGTTGAGAGTTCTGATCTCTAATCTCCAAAGCTCATACTTTAAATTTAGTTTAGAGAGAGAGTTCAAGATCATATTGAGTGTGTGTGGAGGGATGTAAAGAAAGTATTACTCTTGAAGTGATTTCCCTCAATGTGAGACATTTCTTTATAATACTCTACTGTGTTGAGTTGTAATCTTGGGCTCATTCTATTGTGTACTACTAACTATTCCTATTCAATAAAGAACCATCATTCATTCATTATCAAGTTAAGTTTTCTTTGTCTATTTTCAATTAAGTTTAAGTTTTTAGTTTTGTGATTGGTTTTAGTTTTGAATTGTATTTCTTGGACATTGTTACTGTTGTAACAACCTGTTTTGAGGGTGAGGATTCACCACATTCGACAATCTAAACAAATTTGGGTATGGTTGGGTGGCTTGTGATGCTGCTGGAACTGTGATTGTGGCTCAATTTGCAAGTCAAGTGGGGGTTGTTGCTCCAGCTCTTGCCGAGGCTATTGGTGTCAAAGAAGTCTTGAGTTGGATCAAGACCTCGAAGCGCCAAGATGTAATGATCGAGACAGATAGTTTGGTCACAGTTTAAGCCATTCGAAACTCATTAGAGTTGCTAAGTTCGGTTTCTGTATTTCAAATTGTAGGCAGCTTATTTCTAGTTTGCATAATATTTGTTTATGTTTTGTTAAAGGATTTATTAATCGTGTTATTTATCAATTAGCTCGAACTTCATAATTAAATGTTAGTTATAATTATTTGAATGCTACGGTACCAACTACCAAGTAATTTGCTTAATGTATTGTTAAATGACTTGGTTTAATGAAATCTTCATCCACTTATTCAAATGTATACATAAATATATTTTATTGTTACCAAGTAATTTGCTTAATGTATTGTTATATATATATAAATATATGGGTGACTATTCAATGGTTACATTTTTATTGTAACCATATGGTTACATTTTTATTTAACCTGTAATAGCAGGTTACTAATAGGTAGACTTTTCTTTTTTAGATTTAATTAATTATAATTAACTATTTTCTTAAAATAATTAATTAAATAGACATTCCTTTTTTAGAATTATTTAATTATAATTAACTATTTTCTTAAAATAATTAATTAAATATTTAACAAGACCTCTTTTAGTAATTAATATTTATATTTAAATCCTTACTTTAATTATTTTAATAATTAAGCCATTTAATTATAATATTTACAAAAAAAAATTTATTTTTTTTACAAAAATTAAACTTCTTTTGACACAAATTAAAATTCTCTTCTTATAATAAATTTTCAAATAATTAATTATTTTTAAATGATATTTAATTATTTTGTTACAATTATATGAACTAAGTATGAGGTCTCAAGCTAATCAATCGATAACAAGTGCAGTTATTTTTTTAAAAAAAAATCCTTCAACTTATTTCATTTTTTACTTTTTAAATATTTAAATAAAAAAATTAAATAATTATGTGTAATAATTTAAAATTAAGATTACAAGTATAATAAAATTTAAATTATGAAATTATGTGTATAATTTTAAATTATAAAAAACTTTGCTATAAAATTTTAAATAATTTAAGTATAAAAAAATAAATTGTTAAAAGATCCTTCTATAGTAATAAATTGTAAGAAATTAATTAATAATTATAATTAATTTAATTTTAAAATATAATTAATCTTAATTAAAGTTTTATAAGAAAATAAATGATTAGGTTACTTTCAGGTTACAAGTTATTTTTTATTTATTTTTATTTAATTTCCAAATTAATCACAACCATTAAATAGTAATCCAATGGCTTAAAAAAATATAACCATGATGGTTACAATAAAAATGTAACCATTGAAACTTCTTCTATGTATATATATATTATATTAGTATGTGAGATGCGCACAATGATATTACGATTGTTGTATGATCATGATCGATTGATGAAAAAAGTTCTGGAGTCCACCACTTATCGAGTGGTAAACATTATTAGGGTTTGTTTGACTTTTATAAGACAAGATAATGTACGTCTTAAAAATGATACAATGACATAAATCAATTTATAGTGCCTTTAGTTTTATGTCAAAATCAGATTAATGCATATGTATTATTCAAAATATTATAAATAGTAAATGGCTGCTAAAAATAATTAATTAATGCTCTTAATATATTAATATTATTCTACATATTTTTACCATTTTTAGTGAAATAGGAGTGATACCGTCAACCTCTTATTACAACCTTTTAGTTAATCTCTACGCTCAAAAACATATGTCGAAATATTTTTTCAATTTTTTTTTTCACGGTGGTGTTCGTTATGCTTACAACATCATTCCTGTAAATTTTTGAAAAATTTCAAATAATTTACAATGCCGAAAATATATTTGAAGTATTTTGAACGAGTGTGGTAAATTGGAATATCAGGAACTCTGTTTTCGGTACTGTAAACTATTCAGAATTTTTCAAAAATTTACAGAGAGGATATTGTAACTATAACGAATATCACTATGAAAAAAAATATTCCGGCATGTGATTTCGAACATAAAGGTTGACTAAAAAGTTGTAATTAGCACTCCTCAAATTGAGAATAATTATTGTTGTTCATGTTTTCGGATAGATAATGTATGCTCATTCAAGTGTTTCAAATTAATTAAGACGGCCTAAGCAAGCCAGTAACCCAACCTATGAGCACAATTAGACTATAACTTCAATTTTAACTATCACTCTATCATCACAAAGTCAGACCTCTAGGATCCAGAAAAATGATACTTGTTCAAATAAATAAATAAATACTCAAAGGAATATAATTGGATGCCCTCAGGAGTCATCCAGTGAGAGTAGTCAAAGGGACATCCGGGAATAGGCGGGGTTCCGAGAGCAATCCTACGTGACACAACTCTTACACCGAATTCTGAGAGATCACGAATTTATCCTATTTGCCAAACCTAAAAAAGACAAACAATAAAAAAGCAAACTACCTTTTGTCCAATGCCCACTACTCTAACATCCACTATTCACGATCGACAATGTAGCCTAGCTGCTGTCAACGGTGGCACACATCTAAAGAGCTCAGTAATATTAACTCGTGGCCTAAAACTTACTAACGACCCAACTATATAAAAGTCTCATCTCATTTAATTATTAAATACACTTTCTTTAGCTTAATCTTCTTTTAATTTAATTTTTGAAAAACTCGGTAAACATTTATGATCTGAAAAGTGTCAATGACAATGTCGTCTCATAAGAAATAGTTGTTAAATAGAGCGAACAAATAAATGATTAATGATATTTAATAGTAATTGGTTGTTCAACACTTAGAACACTATGTCTAAGTCATGATTGCAAAAATACTTACGATTTGTTGACTTAAAGCATTTGGTGTGAAGTCAAAAAAAGTCCTTTGTTTTTCAAAAAACTAAAAATGTGCAAAATGAATCGAATAAACCTCTTATTTATAAGAATGGGTGATTACATATTTACAATTAAAATAATAATAAATAAATCAAATAAAAAGTATATTCTAGGAGTATTCCTTCTAGGCAAATTCGGACACTTGAAACTAGATGTAGTATTTTAGTCTTAATTGTAGATCTTTGAGACTTGATCTCGTCTATTGATCTTGTCTCTTAATAATGGTTAAGATTCACTCATCTCGGTTGGAATTATGATGGATGATTTTGAGATCAAATGAGGTCCATTGATCGAGATTTGAAGCTCTAATATCCAAATTAGTACCCTCCCATTGTAACCTGAATTTTAATTAGAAGAAATTCGAATTCGAATTTCATCATGAAACATCAATAGAAAGAGAATTGAAAGCACTTTTCAATGCAACCAAAATAGTGTCAATCAGAAGTTTTTATAGTGATATATGCCCAAAACACAGCAAGGTGTACAATTGCCTCCTGAGCAATCTGGAGCAATCGATAAGGTAAGTAGTTTTGCTCACCTGGACGAGGGGTCATCCAAAATACTAATTCTGGCATACTTTAAATGGCCAATGTGATATTGGTGCATCACTAATTTAAATACATGTGTTGTGTATCATCTTTTAGAGAATAAGGATATTGAACACCCGATTGGTGATGGATGCCAACACAACCTAGACACCAGGTGATGGATGTTGCATTCTGAGGTTGATTCAATGCCAGACCTCTCCAATTCTCATAAGATAATGAATTGGCTAAGTTTCGTGACAATTCTAAGGATCAACCGAAGATGTTCACCTGTTCTAGTGGAGAAACGCTCTGCATGCACCAAGTGACGCACTGGGATCACTTAGGGCCTGATGTTGATTCACTTGCCATAGCTTCTCTAGGTTGTCATTGATGCTAGTGAAACAATCGATGCACGGGACCACATGCTCCAAGTGACTGCTCACCTGAGCACCCATTGCTTGGGCACTAGGTGGGTACAATAGCTTCATGTGGTATTTTGAGTATCCGCAATCCCATCTTAAGTTAGAATTGGATTTTATCATTGCCTTGCACATATGCGTCGAGAAATAAAGCGTATGAGCCCAGGTGTTCACTAGGTGCCTAGGTGTTGGTTGCTCAAGGCATGAGCTACCTGGGAGCTGGATGAATACATTTGATATCCCAATCGATGTTTAAACACTTTTATTTACTCTAGTTTGAAGGAAATTGAGTGAAACACTGCGAAACCCTAGCCTAGGGTTGTTCATTCAATTTAATTCGTATTATTTTGCTCACAGTGTATCTGATCTGTATTAAGTGTGAATTTCATATTTTGGATCCAATCTAATCCACACAATAGCTCAAATCCAACTCAATCCAATCAACAAAAGTGTGGATTGAATCAGTAATTTTAAATTTGTTACTTTTTAATATTAAATTATTTAAAATTTATTAAAAAAAATTCACATAACACCAAATTAAAATAATTTATTGTTGTTTTGTGTCCAACAACAAATTAAAGTAAATAAAATAACAAATAACAAATTCAAAGGAAGAAAAAAATTACACGTAAAAAGAAATGTTTAATATTATTTTAAATTGTATGTAAAAAAAATTATATATAAAAATATAATATATGTTTAATTTATTAAGTTATGAAATATATTTATATTGTATGTATTAAATTTTTAAATTACTATTTTTTTACATTAAAATGTTAATTGTATATACAGTAGAACCTCTATCCAAGAATACATTTGGGACTAGGCAAATTATATTCTAATTGAGAGGTTATAACTAAATAGAGTTACACTAGGAAAAAAAATTCAAAACACCAAAAAATATCAATGCAACAACAATAACATTAAATAATTCTTAATACTATCTCATAATAGAATTATTTTTGAATAAATGTAATATTTATATATGTATTAAAATTTGAAATAAAATTATTTATTCTACTTAAATAAATTTATGAAATATATGTACATATTTTATTAAGATGTAGTTATTCTTATATAGAGGTATACTTTGTTTATACGGGACTTAAAAAATGTATAACTAATTACAATTTAGAGGTTATTCTTATTTATAATTGACCCAAATTGAGACATTATTTTTTATAACAAATTAGAGATTATTCTTGAATAAAGTATTTTTAAATAGAGGTTCTACTGTATAACTTTTTTAAAATTTTACATAAACATGTGCGGATTGGATTGGATCAGTTACTTTTACATGTCAATCAATATTCAATCCGCACAAGCGCGGATATTTGCACTTTGCAGATTGGATCGTGCGGATTGGATTGAATTGACTATTTTATGAACACCCTACCCTAGTTAGGGTTCAGCTGGCCACCCATTTAGTGACAAAGTGCTCACCTGAGTTGAATGGTAAAGCGTATGTTGTAGCTCGTGGTATATGGACAGCAAAACACATGATTGCTTCAAACACGGCTTGGCGTGTTAGTCTGTTATCTGATAAAAACTTGTGGACAAGTAATTAGGTTCTATATGATGACATTGGCATTAAAGTTAGCGATATAAACCCCAGGAAAATAAGGGAAATCTTGGTTAAAGACTTGTTGGATGCTGAGGGATTAAATTGGAATGGAAATCTTATTCAAGCCTTCTCCCCCACAGCTGCCTCGCGTCTTTTGTCAGTGGCTCTGAGGGATCTGAAACATGAAGATTCGCTTGTATGGACCCTTACTGCCCAAGGTAACTTCTCTCTTAAATCAGCTTATTGAACTTAGTCATTTGTTGTTAATGATGGCTTCTTTAAACATTTCTAGAAGTGCTCCCTCCACCCTCGTCTTAAGTTATTCCTTTGTAAATTGTACTATGATGCGCTGTCAATGGGGTCTACACTCATTGTTATTTTTGGCAATGAACCAGGACATTGTGTTTTGAGTAATCATCCGACAGGTAATACCACTTCGCATCTTTTTAGAGGTTGTAAAATTGTGAAAATCTTTGGTTCATGTCGAAATGGAATATCCGAATTGACTCCTTCCATCTCCACATAGGTCATGATATAGTGAAGTGGATTATAGAAGCCTCGTTCTTATCCCATCTTGATGCCCAACATGTAAATGATTTCAAATATTTTGCTGCCTGTTTGTATTACATGATATGGTTTTTCAAGAATCAAGCTTTTCATCAAAAAAGTTTGCTCCCATTTGATATCATGGCGAAGTATGTCTTAGGCGAATTCTCCTTTCTCACAAAAGGGAACTCCAACAGGAGTTTGGCCAAAAATAAAACCATTGTTAATGACCTCTCTAGAAGTGATGTGGCTGGTAGTTTCAAGGTGCTGGTGGATGTTGCCTTCTCGAACAATACTGCAGAAGCTGGTGTCATTGTTAGGGACTCCACTAATCAACTGCAGGCTTTTCATGCCTGTAAAGTAGCAGCTTCTTCAGTGATCCAAGGGGAACTGTTGGCTGTTATGAAGGGCATAGAGGTGCTGAAGTTTCTAGGGTTGGACAGAGGAAGAATTCTCTCGGATCACCAAGTGCTAACAAAAGCTGTGGAAAGTAGTAAAGCTCCGAATTGGTCGACTGCCTCATCTTTTGCAAAGCTGCTGCAGGCAATTGAAGGAACCAAATTTTTCTTACAATGGACCCCGAGAACAGCGAATGTAGTAGCACACGCTCTAGCCAAGTGGGGATTATGTAATGATTGTTCGGGTTTTGTTAACTTTTGGGAGGTGAATCTTCATGTGTTCAATGTTATCTTTGCAATCCAATGTGGTTTAGGGAGATGCTTCCCTTTGTAAGTATCAGCTTGTTTTTGTTTTAATGAAGTTTGGTTTTTTAAGCGAAAAAAAAAAATTGTAGTGACTTAGTTATACATGTTGTTCCTTGGCTGTTTTGTGAGAACTGAAGTGTACTTCGGACCCCAAACTCAAACCTTAGTCGTGGTGCCGCCTAGGGAGCAAGATGCTCACCTAGGCACTAGGTGTCACCTGGGTGCCACCAGGTGTTCTACCCACTCGTTGAGTGTTTCGTTGCTCGAGATTGGAGTGTGGCTTACCTTTTGTATACTATGTTGCGTCTATGTAGTCATGCCTTGTTGAAGACTGAACTCAAATCGAAGGAATTAGGGTTCCAGAATCCACCTAAGCGCCCAACTAATATATGTGGTTCTTGTCTTGCGTTCTAATGTTGTGACGAGTCATCCACTTAAACTATTTGAAAAAAACACAGAAATGAACATATAAAAACATATAAAAGTAAAAACATTAAAGTATTTAATCCCTCTTATTCTATAATAAATAAATGAATTTTAAATTAAACCAAAAATAATATGTGCAACTAAGTTTAAACAGTATTAAGTAATAATATGTGTATACATAAATTACACACAAATTTATTATTTTTTTTTTTAAAAAAAAAAGCCCACTATAAATAAATATGATTATTTGATATCACTTAGTACTTGCCACATAAGCATGTCAAGTTTGTGTGTGCACATCATTATTCAATTCTAGAAAAAAAATTATTTTATTTGTCAAAAAATAAGTTAAAATTAGCTTCTTCTTTTTCTTTGAAAAATTAGCTTATTTTAAGCTTTGCCAAACGAAACCTTTGCTTAAAAAATCTATAGTTAGACCTTTTGTATTATCAAATAGTAAATATATGTATATAAATATATATATCTTTATATATTAAAAGTGTCTATCTAACGGCATTTCTTGGTTTAACATTCTTGGTTTAACAGAATATACTTAAAAATAAAAGAATATTCTGTTAAATTTAACGATTAGGTTTGATCTCCCGTTAAAAAATAAACCCAATAATTAAACCAAAAAATTAAACAATCTTTTAAATAAACAATCTTTTAAATATTAATAATCTCTTTTTAAATTAAAAAAATCATCTTAGCCACATATCTCTCTAACAAACCTATCTTGGGAGAATATTAATAATATTTTTATTTATTTTTTAAAAAAGAAAAATATAGATAAAATATCTAAAAAAGATAATATAAAAGAAGATTGATTGTGTTGGCTTAGAGATTTTTGGGCTTGGGCTTAAAAAAATAATTAAAAAAAAAAGATGAAATGAAATTTAATAATTAGTATTTACCTTATATGTTTGTGCTTATTTTTAGTTTTATTTTTAAGTTTACCACCAAGAGGAGAAGGTTGAAAAATATTAGAATATGAAAATATTATTGGTGCTTATTAGTAATTTGCAAAGAATGTGAAAGTCTATAAATATATAGTTGTGTAGCTATTATTAGATATGAAATGAGATAATATAACTTTTTTCAATTAGAAGATTAATGTACATTTTACTATTAATAACATACATTATTATAACACAACTATGTTTTACTTACTAAATATACTAACACATATTTTATTTTCATAAAACAAATTGTTCAAATAATTATACTATTTTAATTATTAATTAAAATAAAAAACTAAAATATTAAATAAAACTAACACTACGTGGCTTGGCACGTAACAATCACCTAGTATATATATATATATATATCCCAATAATCTTTCAAGATTTTATTTATGAGTTCATCAACTTTGAAAATACATGAATGTCCAACAGATACGGATCTTTATAGGATTATGTTAAAAATATGTTGGTCAAATTCAGATTCTGTCGAAAAATGTACAATTTTTCAAAATAGAAGATCTATCGTAATATTTAACTAAGTACATGGACCCAAACTGGTGTACAAAATATAATTATTTAATATGTTCATTAATCATGTAGTGTTCAAAATCAAATTCTCAAAACACTCACAAATTGCCAGTCAACGACTCATCTAACCCTAACAAAATAACAACTTTACAGAACATGGCTCAATCCATGGAGGGCCTAAAATCAAACTTTGTTAAAAACCAACCCCTATGATTGTTCACCCTTTACCAGAAATTGATGTGCAACTTCATAAAAAGGTATATGAATATAGATCTACATTTATGGCCACGCAATTCAATGGTACAATTCTTATATACGTGGCTGATAATGCACATTAATTAAGGTGTTCCCTACCTATAATTTCATCTGGTTATTCTCTGTGTGACATTTCAATCATGCAACAGTTAGATTTATCAGAGAAGAATGAAATTAAATGAGCACTCTCACCAAACCTCTCTTGAATATTTTTCCATATTAACCACACACTCACTTCTCACACATTTATTTAGACCCTCTATACTATATGCCCCCTAAATTAATCTTTATCCTAATGGAGTTTGCTAAAACAAAATGAGGTGGTCACACCTTTTGTAGCATTATAATTACTAGTTTTTCCTTTAAACAAAGATTATTTAAGTTTAGAAGACCAACCATTTATATTATCACCCCAGAACGTAGGTAGTCATCTATCTTGACTACGTAAGACAACACAAATCTAAGACCACATGACAATAAAAGAGTTTGGAGTATCTTACCATCTGCACCTGAATTATTTAGTCAATAGTTTAAAAAGGACATAACAAAACATGCCTCCAGCAAGAGACCAATCATGATGAAGAAGACTATGACTCATCCACCAAGCTCGGGGAATGATTTCGATGAGAATGATCAAGTTCGCGAGCAGAGAATAGTCCTGCCCTCCAAGTTCATCACCAATATCAGTGATGGTTTGGAAAGAAAGGAACCCTCCTGGTACACAGCCTAAGATTGTGTTTCATTTCTTATAGTGCAGAATTTACCTGTAATTCTTGTGTTCTTTACTGCACCTCATCACTATTGTGTTCCCTTTCAGGTTTATCACTTCTCAGATTCCAACAGACTTCTCCATTCAAGTTGAAGAAACCACCTTTAATGCTCATAAGGTAACTAGAACAAGGCAATACATGCTTTCTTTGTAGCACTGCATGTTACACAAAATTATAGCAGCAGCAAAGCCATAATGATTGTAAACAGTGAAAAACAAGAAATAAACAAGAACGATCGCAAAAGATTTAGTCAACATTTATATTTTCATATAGTCTAAGAGGCTGTCTAATTGAGTCCACATTTTGCACTTAGAATTAATAAAATAAAAAATATAAAATAAATAACTAAGACTCTGCATTACAAACCTGTTATGCTGCAGATACCACAGAGCCCTGATCACAAAAGTTTTCAAATTGATGCTTTCCACAAGTTGCATACTAATGACTAATGACTTAGTGATGACATAGGGTGGATCTAGCGGCATGTCTTTATATGATTAATTTTCATAAATAGTATGGTTTCCATTTATTTCAAAACAACTTATTAAAACAGCCATATCGTACATGGGCTGACTAAAATGCACATAGGTCTTCCACATATTGTCTTAAGTTTTATGAAAAACAGATACCTAATACGAGTCTTCACGTGTAACAGTATCCATTGGTAGCAAAATGTGGCTACTTCAGTCGGGTTGATATTCAGCAGCAACCAAACTCAAGTTTTAACTGCGACATCAAACTCGAAAATTTTCCAGGTGGATCGGAGACCTTTGAAACAATTCTGAAGTTCTGTTATGGTTTCCCGATTGATTTTAGCTCGAAGAACATAGCTCCACTAAGATGTGCTGCAGAGTACCTAGACATGACTGAGGAACTTGATGATGGAAATCTAGTTACCAAGACTGAAGCATTCCTAACATTTGTAGTCCTTTCTTCATGGAAAGATACCATTACTGTAATCAAATCTTGTGAAGATCTATCTCCATGGGTTGAGAATCTACAAATTGTTAGAAGATGCTGTGATTCAATTGCTTGGAAGGCATCAAGAGAAAACACACCAGCAAATTCAAGTAACACAGAAGGCTGGTGGTTTG
This sequence comes from Cannabis sativa, assembly GCF_029168945.1. Classification (NCBI taxonomy): domain Eukaryota; kingdom Viridiplantae; phylum Streptophyta; class Magnoliopsida; order Rosales; family Cannabaceae; genus Cannabis; species Cannabis sativa. The sequence goes on along the minus strand of NC_083604.1, from coordinate 63,408,852 downwards.
ATGAGATTGCTATCCTGAGAATTGATCATTTTATGAGGATTATGACGACAATCAAAGCAAAAGGTTCAAGCCCTGAGATCATAGGCAAGTGTATCATGCACTATGCACGTCGATGGTTGACAGGAATGGATGAGGAGTTAGAAGGAATAAGAGGATATGGGCATGGAAAGAGTGATCTGCAGTTCAGTATTTTGAGCCGGAGAGAAGAGGAAGGGGAAGAGGGTATTGCACATGGCAAGAGGCAAAAAATGATAATCGAAAACCTAGTTAGCTTACTTCCTCCTCAACATGAAGCTGTTTCCTGTAAGTTCTTGCTGCAAATGTTAAAGATAGCCAATGTGTACTCTGTAACACCAGCCTTAATTTCTGAGCTAGAAAAAAGAGTGGGGATGCTGTTGGAAGACGCTAATGCAAACGATCTTCTTATTCCTAGATACAAAAATGCAGATCAGACATCACTAGTGAAGTACGTATTTACCTTCTCTAATTGACTTGTGTTGACTTAATACTCCAAAATTAGAAAAGTTCTGAAGGTTGCATGATAATGATCAACTCACCACTTTGCACCTCTTGTTAATAATTAATGTTAATTAAAACAGTTCCTCTGAAGATCACACCATGTATGACACTGATTTGGTACGACGGATCGTGGAATATTTCTTGATGCAAGAACAGCAACAGTTACACCTACATCTACAGAGAACAGAGAATATCAGTGTAAGTAAGCTGTTGGACAACTACCTAGCAGAGATTGCCCGAGATCCAAATCTCTCAATAACCAAGTTTCAAGTTCTAGCCGAGCTACTTCCAGAAAACGCACGAGCATGTCATGATGGCCTTTATAGAGCCATTGACATCTACCTCAAGGTTACTTCTACCTTCTCATTATCACAGCTTCTGTTTTTTCCTGGGAAGTTTGGGCAAAGATAACTTTCACAAAACACTTATTAAACTTAACAAAGTATAATATTCTTTCCAGACTCATCCTTCACTACCTGAGCATGACAGAAGAAGGCTATGCAAAATAATGAACTGCAACAAACTATCACTCGACGCATGCACCCATGCGGCACAAAATGACCGCCTGCCTCTCAGGACCGTTGTCCAGGTAAGCTTTTCCAACAAGTAAATATAATTTTCACCTTCTCAATTATGTCAACGTCTGTGCCCCTTGAGAGTTCTACCATAGTTTTAACGAAGCTCGGTGCCAACTATTTTGAAGCATATGAAAGTAAAAACACATGACAATAGGACCTAGTCTCTCTTATATTACTCTTTATTTTTCGCCCCCCCAAAAAAAAATTCTCTTATATTTACTTGCATAGAGCTTAAGATTCAGGAACCAGCTACCTGCCTAATAGAATAGAGAGTCCAGCAAGAAGCCATTTTCATATAGATCAATTAAAAGAGCACAGGTAAAACAAGAAATTTTCATGTTATTGATAGCAAATAATCAGTGCCACAATCCAATAACTATAAACTATCAAATGATACCTACTACATATTATTCCTGGAAATTGAAATATTAATGTTCATGACCTACTACAAAATGAAATATAACACTACCTTCTTCTTTAAATACATACTCAGAGCCAGTTGGTTTCCCTCCTTGTGACAAAAATCAGAGCACAATAAACATTGTATAAAACATTCGGGGTGAAATTGATAATGAATTAAAATAACCAATATAACTAAAATAAGTAATAAATGAATCACCAGAAACTATGATGAAATCACAATGACATAAAATAAAATAAAAAGATAATAATAATGAACAGGGAAAAAGCAGTTCCCTCAGAAAATTCTCATAAACTGCATACACAGCATTGTAAGCCAGTCCTTAAAGATATCACAAAAAACATATGGTAAAGAAAACTTGTCAAATAGGCAGACCCATCCTAAATAAAATAAAACTTGCAGAGTTCGCTAAGTACGTTAATTCCCAAAAGATGTAAAAACACCAGAAACAAAGTCGTTTTCCTGGTGATAACCGTCTTTTATCCATTTAATTGCATTTCTAACCGCAGGAAGAAATATGTGCAGGTTCTATTCTCTGAACAAGTAAAAATGAGGACAACAATACAAGAAAAAGATCCATCGCCAAGTGACAATATTTCTGAACAAGAGGGAAACCAGCCCACAACCGAGATGGAAATCAAGACCCTTAAAGTAGAGCTTGAGAACATAAAGAGGAAGATGTCAGAGCTGCAGAGTGACTACTCTGAGCTGCAACAAGAGTATGATAAGGTAGGCCACAAGCAAATACATGCACCTCGCTGGAGCTTAGGTTGGCGAAAGATCAAGACTTCTTTTCATACAAAAATGGAAGGTGATGGGAGTGGAGAAGAACCAGAAGAAGGTAAACAAAGACCTAATTCAGTGCGCTACAAAATCAGCTCTAAACGCAGATCATCCATTGCATAAATTATCTGGACATCATATATCTTGCAGTAAAAAGGCCAGTCTTCAAGATAATCATTTATATATTATGTTTCCTTATTTAGTTAGTTTGATTGCATAAATTTTTCCATTTTCTTATTTGTTGTTTGAGAGCAAGCTGATCTGTAATTCGCCTTGACTGAATATAGTATTTCAATGGAAGCACAATATATGATATCAACATATTACAATTACTCAAAGAAGCACAACTCCTAGGTTCAGTAGAAACAAGACTAAGAATTTACCAGCATAAAGATACTATTAAGTGAGTGGAAATAATTGAGGAGAGATTAATCACTAATAGCTTACAACATTAACTAGAAGGAAAAAAAAAAGCCTCTTTGAGACTTCTTTTAGAAACTATTTTTGAGAGTGTTTGAACTTTGAAGGAATCAATAAAGTGGTTTATTACTTGAACATTTCATATTCGATCAATTTCCTATTTGTCATTGTTCAAATCAAATAAAATAAATTAAATAGAACAAAATGTTTCATATAAAGTCATTTTACCAAACAGTAGCTAAACAACAAGTTCAAGCATTTACTTGTTCTTAAGATGAAAAACAAAAACTATCAATAAACTCTCAAAATCTCTCTACCCGGATTCCAACACATCATTTGCCTATATTTCTTCACTCTTGTCACAAGTCTGGAAAGTATTCACTAGTGGCCCCTCTTCACAACACACACAAAAGTAATGTAGTCCATCACCCACAAACTGAATACAATAACAACTACAAAATCTCAATAAAAAAGGATCCCTTCCCCAGCACCGGAAATTACATTACTTAAAAAAGCACACTATAATACTATATGTCTTTTCTCTACCTTTTTGTAATCTTTTGCAACAAATACAATTATCATCGTGCAACTTCCTTCCACTCCCAACTTATCCAACATTACAAGTTTAAAGTATTATGCATAAAGTTTTATGAGTAAAAACAAATTTGCATAATTTCAATCAAGAAAAACTATTACTCATTATCTGTGTCCTTACAAAACAAAAATTCATCAAAGGAAGGTTATTACATAGCAATAATTCATTATCTCAACTCAGATAACATAAACCGCTTTCAGAACATCTGAAAACTATAAGACCCATTTCCATAAAAATGAAAGAAAAAGAACTACCTAGCTCCAGCACCAGAAGACCTCATGCTGCTCCATGGGAACTTAGCCTCGCTCTCACCGCGACTGACGGAAGAAGTCCTTTCGGGCCTAACCCTCTCGGGCCTAAACCTGCCAGGCCTATATCTCTGAGTCTGTGTGTGAGTTTGATCCTCCTTCTTCCCATCAAGCCAATGTCTCTTGGTCTCTCCTTCCTCGACCACACTGGATTTCGACTGCTTACTCATCTGCCGCTTCTCCTCCTCGATAATCCGAATGGGATAAAGGTCCGGCGAGATAGAGAGAGGGTTCTTGAGAGTAACGTAGGCCTTCTTGTAGTCGGGCTTGGCGATCAAAATGCCACCGCGCTTCTTCTTTTTTCCTTCCATGTTTAGTGTTTGGACTTTCTCGACCTCGAATCCGTAGAGGGATTCGAGAACGCGCTTGATTTCGATCTTGGAAGCGGAAGGAATGGTCTTGAGAGCGATTTCTGTGATGTTGTTGAAAGTAGTGGGCATGAGAAGTTTGATGGGTAGGTTAGCGAAGTGAACTACTCTTCTACCGAGTCTGCTTCCCATTGTTTACTTCTCTTCGCCTTCGTCTTCGTTCTCTGAGCTGAGCTGAGCTTCACTCACTGCGGGAATGTAAAGGAAGACAGAAACAAGCATTTTTTCCCTAATGAAATGGAAATCGAATGGCCCGGACGATCCTAAATAAAGCCCACCTTCGTTAGAATTGGGAAAATTTATGGATAAATTGAAAAGGGATTATTTCACAAAAACATACAAATAACAACAAAAAAAAAAAATTACAAAAATACAGTTTCATGGAATTTTAAATATTTTTACGATTGTTTTGATTTTATTTACAGAAAATAAAGTCTTTTTATGTTGTAATCTTGTTAATTTTTGGTTATCTGTATGTTATTTTTTGTTGTTATTTTGATGTTACTTTTATGTAATTTTCTTGTTGATTTTTTTATGTTGTTTTCGTGTTATTTTTTGGAAAACCGTAAAAATATAAAAAAAAAAAAAATATTCTTTGAACGTAAAAATGTAATGATTTTACAAAAAATAGTGCCTTATGTAATTATTCAAATTGAAAAGGGATAAGTTGAAATATACCACTTTTATTAATCAATTGATCAAATTTACCTCTAATCTTATATTTAAATGAAACATACCTCTTTTTATATGTATTGTACCCAAAATACCCTAACATAAGAGAGTCACATGGAGAGTATCTTGAAGTGACAGGGGCAAAATTGATACAACGTTTAAAAAAAGAGGTAAAAATAATAGACTTTAAAAAAGAGGGTAAAAATAAAAGAGGACAACATAAAAAGAGTATAGACTGTAATTTTCTCAATTTGAAAAATACCTCGTTTTTTATCTATTAATTAAAAATACTTTCATATTATATTTTATTAAAATATACCCATTTTTTTAAATAGATTGTCTAATATACTATCAGTCTCTACTTAAGTCTAGCATATAATTTATATTAACGGGGTCTAATGGAGATATCATATATAAAAGTGGGTATATCTTAAAAAAATTGAAAATAGAGGTAAGAACTAAAGCAAGTAAAATAAAATGGGTATACAATGTAATTTTCTCAAAAAATTTCATGGCAAATTATCGTAAATAGCATCAAATTACAGGACTGTGTTAGTAAATATCTACATTTTTACTGAAGATTTTTACACGACAAACTAAAATTTTCAACTTTTTTACTATAAGGCAAAAAAAATTCAAAAATACTATGAAAGTTTTATACTGTGTTAAGTTTTTAATGTTATTCCACGGTTATTTTTAGTTATTTCACTATTGTTTTAATTATTCAGTTTTGTTATTTTATGTTGTTTAATAAAAAGATAATATTTTTGTAAAAAATCTCATGTGATAGTAAATTTGTAAACCTTTGCCTAATAGTTAACATCTTTTACTTTGATAGGTATAAGAGAATATCCAATGGAAGTGTAAATAAGTGGTGAAAAGCTAAAATATAGCTCATTTAACAAAAAGTCTACTCCAATGGTGTGCCAAAAAGTGATGTAAATTTGGTACATAACAAATTTTGTGCCAAATTTAGCACAACATTTGCTATGATATAAAATTTACACCACAATAGATGCATTACTTTTTCATTTATATTTATGTCATTTTTATTATTTTATTAGTATCTTTAAGAGAAATGTTAAAGGGTACCAGTGGTGTCTAGCACCCTCCTATGTGTTAGTATCGCTATTGGTCCAACTAAGTATCGGGTCCCACATAATTTAATATAATAGTTTTTAAAAAGTATCGCTAGCCAATCGCAACGTGACATGTCGAGAAGGTGCTAGACACCACTGGTGCCTAGGCATGTCAAAAAGATCCATTTAGTTGGAGCGGGTTGGAGCTCCGACCCGAAACATTCGGATACTTATTGGATCTTGGATCAGATCAGATCCGCTCCGCCTCGCCTAATTTTTTTTCTAGATCGAATATGATCCGACCCGATTACAATTTATTTAAAAAAAAAAAACTTAATTCAAGACTCGAATCTCTTGGGACCTAGACTCAGATTCGGACCTAGACTCGGACCCAGACCCAGACCAGGACCCGAGACCCGGACCCGAACTCGAACCCGGACCCGAACCTGCACCCGGACCGAGAAACGAGACCCAGAACCTGGACCCGGGACTCGGACCGAGATCCGAGACTCAGGACCTGAGACCCAGACCCAGACCCGAACTCGGGACTCGAACCCGGACCCGGGACCCGAACTCGGGACTCGGACCCGAGACCTGGGACCCGAACCAAGACCTAGACCCGGACCCAAACGAACCCGGACCCGCACCCGGACCCAGACTCATGACTCAGACCCGAACCCGGACCCGGACCTAGACCCGGGATCCGAACCCGGACCGGGACCTGAACCTGGACCCGGACCATGACCCGAGACCGGGATTCAGACCCGGGACCCGTAGATAAAATTTAATAATAAAATATTAAAAATAATTTAATGAACATAGCATTTATTGTCATGAGATTTTTGCATCATAATTTAACACACTATTGGAGTAAACTTTTAACAAAGTGAGCTATATTTTGCATTCACATCTCTATTGGAGATGGTCTAACTCTTTTGTGTCTTAACAATTTATCATCCATCTAGTTTATGGATTTGATCACAGCAAACATAGAAGCTAGTAAGCTACTAAAAGAAACTCTAACTAACATCTATGTAAAGTGCAGAAAAATACTCCAATTGAAATGGTAACTAATAAAGGCTGATTAATATGAACACTTTGCATAATTAAGCATTAAATTTTAGTGTTCCTTCTTTTTAATTGGGTATGGATATTTCTGGTATATGGAAATGCTGCTGACCACGAGAGGAAGAGACACAAGACAATACATTGAAGGCGGTTTCCCTTCAAAAATGAATTGCAGCAATGCTGTAACAAGAAGTGCAGAAACAATGACAAACCCCTGCAAATATGATAAAGAAAACAGCTTATGATGTGTTAATGACTATTGAGATTAGTACTAAAACAATAGAGTAATCCTCCCAGTCATTTCTATCAGAGTGCTTAATAAAAAGCTAACCTGCCAGCAAATAAGTATATTCATCGATTTACAAACCATTACGTGTTTGTTTGATCAAATACATTTTTAAGGAAATATGAAGGCTAGGGTGATTAGTTACAGAATTACAGGTGCTAACTTCAATGCTACAGATGCAACTTCATACTTTCTTTTGATTTTACTGGTCAATATGATAGTAAATATATTATAAAGAAGCTTAGTTTGAGATCATTCAGATGAATTAGTTATATATATTATAGAAATTAGTCAAACTTGCCTTTCTTACACCACCAGCATGACTAGTTACAAGGCCAACGAGAATTCCCCCGAAAGCGTTGAACAAAACTGGGATCTGGAAAGAGGAAAACAATTTTTTTTTTTCAGAAATAATTAATGAAAGGCCATTGTAACTACATTTGTACAGAGAAAATAATAAAGAAGCAATCCATCTGTATTTCCCTTTTGGTGAAAGATACCATATTCAAAATTATTACCACAGTTAATGGAGTCCAACCGTAAAAGAATCCATGTTGCTTGATAGCTTCACCGTCTGGGGACTTGAAAGTACTAGCCAACATGCACAAACTTCCAACAATGGACATTTCTACAGTCATCAAGTATGAGGAACGTTTGTTTACCTATAATACAAACACACAGCAAAAGATCAGAGGAAATGTTAAAAATAATTCTTTATTAAAGAGAGTAAATTTCTAGGCAACCTGAGAAGCCCATTGGCACAAGGCGGATGCAAGACCTGAGAGCACAGAGGCAACCAAGACAGGAATGATGCCATAAAATAAAACTTGATCAGCATTGACACCAGTAGAACCTTTGTTGGAGCCTTCACCAATGCTCAGAAGAACAGCTGCAATGATCAGCAAGAATAAAGCCCCTATCTGTTGAATTGATTGTTTCTGCCTACATTTGATCAGCAAGAATATGGCACATTAACATTTGAACGCGTCAAATATAATGAAAAAATTAAGAGCAAAATGTACATATTCGTAGGCATATTTTCGAATATAATATAACACAAGCTCATAGAGGCTATCAGCCACAAAAAAAAAATAATAATAATAATAAATTGCTCGCAATTAGCAAAATAAGCTTTCGATCAGATATGACAGCAATTTCATAAGTTAAACATGACAGCAAAATCAGAATGAATAAGTAAATTTTATAGCTTCTATAGGTAACAGTTAATGTAAGGTTCAATATGCCAAAGACATTATGATAGTTAACGGTGATAGAATTCGCAACATACCTCAATAAGAAAAATGTGAAGAGGGCAGTAAAGAATATTTTCGTCTGGTTCAACATTGAGAACGTAAGAGAATCGAGATTTCGGTAAGAAATCTGCAGTAAACTGTTTTGCAATGCATATATAGCAGCAGGAAGTCCTGATGCAGTCAGTGCACCAACCAAAGTCCATTCCTTGTATACTTTCTTCAAAGTGTCGTCTTTTGCCATGACAAACAAGGCACTAATAACCTAATAAAGAATTCGAACATGAAACTTATAACATAATCAATTATGTCTAGAACACAAATCCATTCAAAATTACTGCTCACTAGAAGAATTACCTTTGCAATCTCACATGTTAGAACAGATGAAGTCACAATAACATCTCGTCTGCAATGAAGTATATAGCTATTTAATGATTTGCATATACAGTATCATATAAACCATGAGTGTATTCTACTTAAAAATAAACGGACAAAGACTGCAAATATCTTGGCATGATCATAAATGTTATGAATATGAAGAACAATAAAACTTACTACAACATTCTTCTGTTCACTTATTCAAATGGGTTTCTAACAACATTCACATTCTTATATAGACGAATATATACAAACACACAAACAAAATCTCCAATTAGCTGGACTCTTAAAACAATCTACCCAGCTAAGAATACTAACAAGATTCTAAAATCTAATTCTAATTTTTGCACCGCGTAAGGTTTGCAATCTCTCATTTCAATCCGAAATCAGAAGCAATTTTTTTGGAAAGACATACATAAAACTGAAAACCCAGCTCAACTTGGATCCCAATTGAGTGGCCGAATATCAGAATCTAGGTATAATTAATTCAAACAATCCGAAATAACAAAAACACGAAAATTGAAAACAGGAACAACGTAATGTTAAATAACGAAGTGATTAAAATTGTCAAAAAAATTGAGAAAGGCGTCGAAGTACCTTATACAACTCTTGGAGATAATCGGTTGAGCGCCGTACTGCAAAGTGAGCAAGATTGAGTAGAGCCAAACCCTTGTGCCCATACTTTCCGAGCCCGGTGACCGCGCTTTGGGCTTCGTCGCCGGCATTTTTGATCGGCGGGAGGAGAGGTTTTCTTTTGTTTAGCTTCTTAGTTTTCAGAAAACGACATCATATTGGGTTGTTTCTTATTGTTTATTTTATCAAAAAAAAAGTAGAGAAAAAAAAATATTGAATTGAAAGGGAATAATGGGTAAAACACTTATAAATTATTCGTTCTTTGATATCATTACAACATAAAGATGTCAAGGATTTTTTGGAGACCATCATAGCCAACAAAGAACTTTTTTTTTTAATAAATTATGAAAATTTATTAAATTAGCTAAAAATAATATATTCCAATCTAATCATCACACATTCTCCGTCAAAAACATAATTGGATTTAAAATTTAAAAAACCAATTAAATAATCAGCTGCCTAATTTACAGATCGTTTGACAAAAATATTTAAATGAAATTAAATGAAAAAGATTCAGCATCACAATTAACATTAAGAATACTTATATTTTATTGCATCTACTACTCAAAAGGCACAACACTAAAAATTGTTGCAGCAGACTCATTCAACCTCGTAGTTTGAGCATTCAATTATTGTGTAAGGTACATAACTACATTACTAACAACCCCTTTAATCGCAAAGAATTTGTTATTCCCAACTACTAACAATGATTTGATGCGAGTCATCGAAGAACAAACAACGAAACAAAACAAAATTATATGTTAGACTTAAGTAGAGAGTGAGGGTATATTTGGCAACCCACCCAAAAAATTAGGTATATTTTAATAAAAAAATAATATGAGGGTATTTTTTATTAATAGATACAAAAAATAGAGGTATTTTTCAACTTATCCCTTGTTTAGCTAGTTTCAATTTCTCAGTTTAAGTTTGTTATTTAATTCAAAGAAAAAACAATGGAAAAGAAATAAAGGTTAAAAAAATAAAATAAAATTATATTAATTTTTTTATAATTTTTAAACATTTAAATAACTATTTATATAATAAATAAAATTAATGACATGCACCAATAAATAAGGGACACGTAGATACTGACCTGGCACTTGACGGTCAGGTACTTACAGAAGTTCCACACTAGTGACGAAATATATTTTTACCACCAAAAATACGATTTAGGTACTTATTTGCTACTCGACATAAAACATAAAACTTAAGTATTTATGCCGCAAATTACTCATCTTAAAATCTAAAACAAAACCTATATAAGATAAGACAAATGAAAGCAAAGTGTGTTGGCTAATTTCACTATGGAGTTCGAGTACAGCTAATTAGCTTCTCTTTTGACAAAAATTGGTAGGGTATTATGAGTAAAAAAAAACTCCAATTCTATTGTGTGATAATTAGGGGTACGTCAGTCGGTTTGGTCGGTTCACGTTACATTTTTATTTAACCCAATGTAAAGATTGGGTTACAAAAATCTAAGTGCAACCCGCCCAATTAAGAAAAAAAAAAGTTTCTATCCGCCCAATGAATTCGTCAATATAGTCGGGTTAACCCGTACAAACCGAGCACTAATATACTTTTTTTTCACATTCAATTGTTATATTTTTGTTATTGTGATAATGAGATAATTATAAAGATTAAATTTAAAGTTCAAATCATCTGTCATAAAAAAATATAGTAGTTTAAACTTTCTATTTTTTTTTATATAAATATGTATATAAATTATATAATATATAGATTATATATAATAAAAACATATATATATATATAAAAATACTCTTAATCGGGTTGGTCGGGTTAGTTCGGGTTGATTGGGCAGGTTGATATTATTTTCCGCCCAATATAAAGATTGGGAGGATTATATTTTTCGTCAGGGTTTCGGTTTGCATTTTTTTTTGGGTTATCTCGATTTAGTTTGGATGGATTGTTCGGGTTGGGCGATTTACGAAAATTTAAGTACAGTCCTAGTGATAATCACGATGTTAACCCCAAGCTTTTAATCAATGTTTCGTTCATTCACAAAACACATTGTACATTAAAATTAACATTTTTGTCTCCTAAATTTTTGATACTACCTAATCTTGCACCCTAAATGTACAGTTTTATGCCCTTCTGTTAGGTTAGTTTTTTTTACCGTTCAAAATTAGTATTTTTACCTTTGAGCTTTGACCAATACAAAATTTTACCAATTTCATTAAAATAAAAAATAAAAATTATAATATTCTATTAATTCTAAAAAAAATTAATAAAAATTATTAAGAAATCTGATAAAAATAGTGAATTAATAAAACAATATTAAGTTTTCTTAAAAAACTACATTATTCCTACAAAAAATATTTTTAAACTTTGTTTTATTTATAAACATGTATATTAAAAAATCAAACTAAAATTATTAAAAGTACAATATATAATTTAAACAAAATACGATTTTTGAAGAAAAAATCAAATTTATTTATATTTATAAACTCATATCTTAAAAAATAAAGAAAAGTAATTAAAAATTTAATAAAAATATAAAAATATTTTGAAAAAAAAAATTAGAATTAAACTAAAAAAATGTTATGTTTACTTGAATAAATCTAGATTTTTAGAGAAAAAAAATAGACTCAAACTAGTTCTGGTGAAATTTAAATTTAAAAAATTAAATTTGTATATATTTTTTTTTATATCTAAATGAATTTTTTTAATAAAAAACTAAATTTATTTTTAAATCACTTAATTAGTATTAAAATTATAATTTCTTTTAATTTTCTTAATTATTAAAAATAATTTTTTTAAAATCTAAACTATTATAAAATATTAGTATTATGTAATATTATAATTTAGAGAAAGAAAATGGAGAAGAGATGAGAATTTTCTGAGTGTTTTATTCCAATAGGTGATCTCCTATTTATACACATACAAGAGTCAAATATTAAGAAACTAAGAGAAAGGGAAACTAAGAAAAAGGAAATGTTGATTACATTAATGGTAATAAATAAAAGATTTGGACATCCACATAATTAATACTATTTAGAACACTCCCCCTTGGATGTCCATAATAACTGCCTCATTAAAAACCTCGCCGAGAAAACCCAGTGGGACAAAACTCTGTCAAGGAAAAAAGAGTGCAGTATGAAATTACTCCCCCTCATTTTGGCATTCGTGGAGATCCTTTAATCGACGCATTCCAATCTTGTGAACCATCTTCTCAAAAGTTGATGTTGGTAATGACTTCGTGAATAAGTCTGCAAGATTATCGCTTGATCGAATTTGTTGAACATCGATATCACCATTTTCTTGAAGATTGTGTGTAAAGAAGAATTTTGGTGAAATATGTTTAGTTCTGTCTCCTTTAATGTACCCTCCTTTAAGTTGAGCGATGCAAGCAGCATTATCTTCATAGAGAATTGTTGGTACTTCTTTATTAGATGTTAATCCACATGTTCCTCGAATATGTTGTGTCATTGATCTTAACCAAACACATTCTCGACTTGCCTCGTGAATTGCAAGTATCTCAGCATGATTTGAGGAAGTAGCCACCAGAGTTTGCTTTGTTGATCGCCAGGATATAGCAGTGTCACCGCAAGTGAACAAATAGCCAGTTTGAGATCTTGCTTTATGTGGATCAGATAAATATCCTGCATCTGCGTAGCCAATAAGTTGTGACCCATAATTATTAGAACAGAATAATCCTTTATCAATAGTACCCTGGAGATAGCGGAGTATGTGCTTAATCCCTTTCCAATGTCTATATGTTGGAGCAGAACTAAATCTTGCTAATAAATTGACAGAGAAAGCTATATCAGGTCTTGTACAATTAGTAAGATACATCAATGCTCCTATTGCACTAAGATATGGTACTTCTGGACCAAGGAGCTCTTCATGTTCTTCTTTAGGTCGAAAATGATCTTTTTCTACATCAAGTGACCTGACTACCATTGGGCTACTCAATGGGTGTGATTTATCCATATAAAACTGTCTCAAAATTTTTTCAGTATAAGTTGACTGATGAATGAAAATTCCACATTTTAAATGCTCAATTTGTAGACCAAGACAAAATTTTGTTTTTCCTAAATCTTTTATTTCGAACTCTTTCTTTAGATATTCCACATCTTCTGAAAGTTTTTCAAGAGTTCCAATAATATTCAAATCATCAACATATACAGCAATGATAACAAACTCAGGACTTGAACTTTTTATAAAAACACATGGGCAAATAGGATCATTTTTATATCCTTCTTTTAATAAATATTCACTAAGTCGATTGTACCACATGCGTCCTGATTGTTTTAATCCATACAATGATCTTTGTAATTTAATTGAGCACATTTCTTGATTGCTTGAATTATATGCATCAGGCAACTTAAATCCTTCAGGGATCTTCATGTAAATATCACTATCTAGTGATCCATATAAATAAGCTGTGACTACATCCATTAATCGCATATCGAGTTTTTCACTCACAGTCAGGCTAACCAAATATCTTAATGTTATTGCATCCACCACAGGAGAATATGTCTCCTCATAATCAATACCTGGCCTTTGAGAAAAACCTTGAGCTACAAGTCTTGCTTTGTATCTCACAACTTCATTTTTCTCATTTCTTTTACGTAAACATACCCATTTGTATCCAACGGGTTTCACACCTTCAGGTGTTTGGACTATAGGTCCAAATACTTTGCGTTTAGCAAGTGAATTCAATTCTGCTTGAATTGCTTCTTTCCATTTTGGCCAATCTTTTCTATTTTGACATTCTTTGATAGATTTAGGTTCAAGATCCTCGTTTTCATTCATAATTTCTAGCGCTACATTATAAGCAAAAATATTGTCGACAATTACTTCGAGTCGGTTCCATTCTTTTCCTGTATTGACATAATTTATTGAGATCTCATTATTGCTAATATTTTCAGGTACCTGAATCTCTTCAAGAGATTTGTTTATGTCAACATCTTCCTCGAAATTTTCAGCCTCTTCATTAGGGCCATCTTGATTATTTGCTCCCTTTATTTTTCGAGGATTTTTATCTTTGGAACCGACTGGTCTACCACGTTTCAAACGTGCTTTAGAATCATTAATTAATTGTCCTTCTGGGACTTCAATTTGAATTGGAGCATTTTCAGCTGGAATATGTGATTTTGTAATTTTCTTTGGGTCAGTGAATGCATTTGGTAATTGATTTGCAATATTTTGCAAATGAATTATTCTTTGAACTTCAAGTTCACATTGATTTGTACGAGGATCAAATTGAGATAATGATTGTGCATTCCATATAATTTCTTTTTCCAGCTGTTTCTTTTCCCCTCCTCCTAAAGCTGGGAAACTTGTCTCATCAAAATGACAATCAACAAAACGTGCTGTAAATACATCTCCAGTTGTGGGTTTGAGATATTTAATGATAGATGGAGATTCATACCCAACATATATTCCCAGCCTCCTTTGAGGACCCATCTTTGTTCGTTGTGGTGGAGCAATCAGAACATATACTGTACAACCAAAGATTCTTAGATGAGAAATATTTGGCTCCTGACCAAAAGCCAATTGTAGTGGGGAGAATTTGTGGTATGATGTTGGCCTAATGCGTACAAGTGCCGCAGCATGTAAAATAGCATGTCCCCAAAATTGGGAGTTTTGTTCTCATAAGTAATGGTCTTGCGATTAATTGGAGGCGCTTAATAAATGATTTCGCTAGACCATTTTGTGTATGTACATGAGCAATAGGATGTTCAACATTTATCCCTATTGACATACAATAATCATTAAAAGCCTGTGATGTAAATTCACCAGCATTATCAAGGTGGATTGTCTTGATTGCATAGTCTGGGAATTGTGCTCGTAATCGGATTATTTGAGCAAGCAATCTTGCAAATGCTACATTACGAGTAGATAATAAGCAAACATGTGACCATCTAGTTGATGCATCTATCAATACCATAAAATATCTGAATGGTCCACATGGTGGGCAAATAGGCCCACATATGTCGCCCTGAATTCGTTCAAGAAATCCAGGGGATTCAATTCCAACATTTACCGGTGAGGGCTTAATGATTAACTTTCCTTGAGAACAAGCAGCACATGAGAACTCACTGGATAAAAGAATCTTTTGGTTCTTCAATGGATGACCATGTGAGTTCTCTATTATTCTACACATCATAATTGAACCGGGATGGCCTAACCGGTCATGCCAAATAACAAATAAATTTTTCTGGTTTGTGAACTTCTCGTTCACAATAACATGAGTTTCTATTGTACTTATACGTGTAACGTACAAACCTGAAGACAAACCAGGTAATTTTTCTAATATGCACTTTTTTCTTGAAACAATAGATGTAATGCAAAGATATTCAAAATTATTTTCATCTATTGTCTCAATATGATATCCATTACGACGTATATCTTTGAAACTCAACAGATTTCTTTTTGATTTGGTGGATAATAAGGCATCATCTATAATAATTTTTGTTCCTCTAGGCATCTATATAATGGCTCTTCCGGAGCCTTCAATTAAATTTGCAGTGCCTGATATTGTATTAACATTTGCCTTCATTCTTGATAAATTTGAAAAATATTTATCACTTCTAAGTATTGTATGAGTGGTTGCGCTATCCACCAAACACATATCATCACCATTATTTGTAGAATCATGTATAGAATGACAAATGTCCATTACTTCATTAACAAAAAAAACATAATAAGTTCAAAATATAAATGCTTAAATAATAAAAGTTCATTACATAAACATGCCAAATAAAATAAACACCTTAAAGTAAATAAATGATGATAATAAAAAAACATAACAAAGAAAAGTGACTAATTGTGGACATTCACATCTCCATTATCGATATTCATGATGTTATTAATGAGATCTTCATTAAAAAAATCTGCAACATCTAAGTGCGTAATATCCAAAGGCTCTTTGAGAAAACTATCATCTTGATAGGCAAAATTTGCTTCTATTTTCTCATTTCCTTTCACATAAAGATCAGCAAGGTGTTTTTCCGTACGACAGGCACGTGTCCAGTGTCCTTTTATTCCACATCTGGAACATAAATTTTCAGAATTTCTATGATTATTATTTTGAGGACCTTTTCCCTTGTTCTCAGTAGTTGTGCTTTTCATTGGAGTATATGAATTTTTATTTTGACCATTACGATGCCAAACATTACTGACCGCGATCGCGACCACGACCGCGACTTTGACTATGGTCACGACCACGTCTATTACTTCGATTTTGATCACGACTACGACTATGATTATGATTGTCAGCAATTGTAGCATTCACTTCAGGGAATGGAGCAGACCCAGTTGGGCGAGATTCATGATTTTTCATCAAAAGTTCATTATTCTGCTCAGCTACTAGAAGACATGAAATCAATTCTGAATATTTTTTAAAATTTCGCTCTCTATATTGCTGCTGCAGGAGCACATTAGAGGCATGAAAAGTAGTATATGTTTTTTCTAACATTTCATAGTCAGTAACTTTTTCTCCACGCAACATTACTTTAGAAGTGATATTAAACATTGCAGAGTTATAATCACTTACTGATTTAAAATCTTGCAACCTCAGGTGCAACCAATCATTCTTAGCCTTTGGCAATATGACAGTTTTTTGATGGTCATATCTTTCTTTCAAATTTTGCCAAAGCACAAGAGGATCTTTTACGGTTAAATATTCAGATTTTAACCCCTCATGGAGATGATGGCGAAGGAAAATCATAGCCTTGGCCTTATTTTGTTTTGTTTCAGTATTTTGATCTTTGATGGTGTCTCCAAGACCCATAGCATCTAAATGGATTTCAGCATCAAGAATCCATGACAAATAGTTTTTTTCCAGAAATATCAAGTGCCACAAAATTAAGTTTTGCAAGATTTGTCATGGAGAAAACTATATCAATATAAAGTGTAAATTATTAGACATATACATAAATTTTGGAAAAAAAAATACAACATAATATAGTACAATATAGAATAAGATAATAAGATTAAACAATATAATATGATAAACAAATCAACACACATATATAATATATAAGCATCTATATAGATATATATAAGCATAGACATATATTGTATAAATATTAATTCATAAAAAAAATGGCTAACTCGAATGTGTTTCAATCAGATGAGTATATATATATATACATATATATATTTAGTGTATCATGACTTTGACGCAATTCGAGATCACATAACAAAAACATTGTCATACCTTGGTTAGAGGCTCGTGCTGATAACGTATTATAAAATATTAGTATTATGTAATATTATAATTTAGAGAAAGAAAATGGAGAAGAGATGAGAATTTTCTGAGTGTTTTATTCCAATAGGTGATCTCCTATTTATACACATACAAGAGTCAAATATTAAGAAACTAAGAGAAAGAGAAACGAAAAAGGGAATGTTGATTACATTAATGGTAACAAATAAAAGATTTAGACATCCACATAATTAATACTATTTATAACATAAACTAATTTTTTAAAATTTATTAAAAAAAATATTGAATCTTTCTTATTTTTATTTTAAGAGTTAGGATTTAATAGTTGTTAAAGCTTAAAGAGCAAAAAGGCTAATTTATAAAAATATGTAAGTGTATTAGTGTAATAGCTGAAGGAAATTTTTTAACAACCCATATATTTTAAAGATAAAATTAGTCGAAAATTACTAATTATTTGCAGACACGGGTTGCAGATAACAAGCTTTAAATCATTAACATTCCAACAGCACAACAACCCCTAGCACACCAAGCTTCTTTGGTAATCTTATATTATAATTAAAAGTAAATGCCCTCATCAGCAAAATATTTTTCTCTAATTTTTTTACATTATTTTTCTTAACTATAGAAGAGTTTTCTTTCTTTCAGTTCCCTCTATACTCTCTGATCGCTAAGTAATCAACTCCTGATTTAATGTTAAAAAGCAAATTCACTGTGAGTTATAAAAAGATTGTGTAACATATCTACTGCTATTGGTAAGTAACTAGCTATTATAAATGCAGCTTCATAATTGTCAACTTCAAAAATTTAGGCTTGGCTTTGTTTCACACAAAAGGAAGTTGAAAAATGAAAAATAAAACTATGATCTAACAAGCAGACACGATCTACATTTCATTCAAACAAATATTAAGCCAATTACCAAAGTTGGAGTAGTCTTGGGATGGTCATTGCGATAACTTTTGATATGGCTGTATGGGATAAATCACTAAAAATTCCATCAATGGATGATTTTGGTAATGGGGCAGGTTGATCAATGAACCTCTGCCAGCCAAAATATTGGGAGTACTAATTCTCGTTGAATCAACATCCAAAATTTAACACTACAAGCAAGAAATGTTAGTGTCAAAATCACCCACGATAGACAACTAAATGGAGTAACCAACATTGTCACTCCTCTGGTACCTTAAAAGATCTGCAATAAGTTCTTCATTACAACATAGGTGTTTTTACATAACCATGTGCCTTGAGAATTGAAATTAGTGTAATGTATCTAACGGCCACGTGCACGACCCCTTCCACGGCCACGACCACGTCCCCGTCCCACAGCCCTCCCTGAATTTATAAAACCATTTGAATTGTAAGTAATAGTAGCATAGTATAGTACTATAGTACATGCAAAATATAAAGCATAGAAAAGTAGAAAGACAGGGTCAAAAGGAAACATGCTACAAAGTAGTTCTTAATACCAGCAGTTGGCTTCTTGGGCTTGACCCTGGGTGTCTCTTCTACCAGAAGAGTCTCAAGATTCAAGCTGTCAGGAAGAATATAATATCTAATATTGTTGCCCCTCACGCTAAGATGATCAAGGGTAACTGGATTCTTTCCCTTCAAAGTAAGTTTCACTGTCTTCAAATGTGTATTCATACTGATATCCACACCTGTGACCAGCCATAATTCAAACAATTAGAAAAAAGGAAACATGCGAATCCAACTTAAGACTCCAGTAAAGTCAGTAAGTTCCATGTAAAAGTATACAGTAATTTACTTTACCCTTGGCGTATAAATTAGGCCACTATCACATGAACATTCTACATGAAAACAGAAACATGAAACAACAATAAACATCTATTGTGTGAAAATTCAACCTATGGAAATTGCATATGTGGTAATTTAATCATAGCAACACTCATAACTAAAGAATACATGCCGGAACTTCAAAATGTCAAAAAGAGAAATGTGATTTCTCAGGACAAATATGACAGCTATACCTCGAGGAGAGGGTTGTTGTATATTCTATGACATTACAGGAGCTACACTACGATGTGAACCCGTTAACTCTTCACTTACCTTCAACCCATATTGAATTACTTCAATACGTCTAAAAGAGTTATTGATCCAGACAACATGAAAAAAAAAAGTTTTTCAAAATTGACATAAAGGGCTAAAGCAAGAGTAAGAACTCAACCTCAACAACTTTGCAGAGTTGCCGAATTTCACTAGCTTCACTTTGCAGGGTACCATGTAAATTTTTAACTCAATATGATAAAGTTCACTATAGCATCGTTAAAACAAACATACAGATCACACATCCCTGAAGATTTTCTTAGAAAGGGGGAAAAACATCTAAAACCCTAAGGAAGACAAACCCTCTCCGAAATTGCAAATCATACAAATATACCATAAAAACCTTGTCAGACACTGTCTATGGAATATATTAGTATAAAAATACAAACAAAACACAAATGACACTCACATATGCATATAGCGAATACCCATTTCTCAAAGCTTAGCTTCCTTTTTCTACACAACAATTTGGAAGACAAAATGAGTACTCCCAGTATAGGTTTCCCATGACAGTGCACCAGAGAAATAGTCAATTATCGTTCATATAAAAGGCGATTCAACCTAACCGTGGAAAAACAATAATAAATTAGGTGGAGCAGAAAGAAACCTGTGATGGTGCCATGAACAACGGTGCCGTTTTTGAGTTCAATAGACACAGTCTCGTTGTTCAACTTCATCAAGAATCTGTTCATTTGTAAAATTAATGTCAAATACAAATTAGCACAGTACAAAGACGATAGTATTATTTCAGGGAGAAATACATAAAATCACTTACCTGACGAGCTTCATCTTTAAAGCTAGGGATAGAACTGAACAACCACAACCAAATCAATCAGTATAATCCCAACAATTCTCAAGAAAAAAAAAATGAGCGATTAAGTACGAGATCTGCTGTAGTTACCTTCGGAAAGCAGGAAAATGAAGAAATAAAACCCTAAAACACAATAGTAGGGAGA
Organism: Cannabis sativa; assembly: GCF_029168945.1. NCBI lineage: Eukaryota > Viridiplantae > Streptophyta > Magnoliopsida > Rosales > Cannabaceae > Cannabis > Cannabis sativa. Next base: position 63,388,280 of record NC_083604.1, on the reverse strand, counting down.
AGTGAAACCAGGACTAGCGGCGAGAACGATGAGCGGAGTCTCAGACGGCGGAGATGGAAATGGAGGAGAAACGAGGAGCGGGGAAAGAGAAAGGGTTTATATAGATAGGGGTTTTGAAATGCAAACCCGAGTTATGCATTTGGGCTTCACTAGTTCACTGATTTTAGAAGAGAACACCATATTCTAGGGCAAAATAATATAACAAAACCACCCTTACTAAAATAAATAAATAATATAGTAATTTAGGGTATAATACTTAAATTTAATTTATGAAGAAATTAAACTTAAATATTTATGCTGTAAATTACTTTAATTAATAAAATATATAATTTTTTTATAATATATATTTATAATTTTATATTATTATTAGCGATATTAGCGATTAAACCACTTGAACTTTACGGTTTGTAACACTTAACCACAAAAATTGAATTTTTGGTGGCTAAACTACCTAAATTTTGGTTCCGTTTTGCTCTGCACACCTCCGTCCAAAAATCACACTTAAGTCCACGTAATATTAGTTTTAAAAAATAATTATAAATATTTAAAATAATTAAAAAATCAGATTTTTTTTTTCTTTTTTACATTTTTTAATTTTAAAAAATTAATTTTTTTTTTTACTTTTTCTTCTTCTTTCTTTTTCTTTCTTATCTCTTCTTCTTTTTTGTCCTTCCCCTTGTGAATTCATTCACTATTTATAAGGAAAAAATTGTTACATTTGGCTCCGTAAAAGGAGTGACAATATATAAATATCCCTATTTTTTAGGGTTCAATTACAATTTGTTGAAGCTCATTTATTCTCAATATTTGTTGGATCTGAGTTTAAAAGGCATGGAGGTAAATGAATACATACCTTATGGTGGAATCAACGGTACCAAACTGATCTTTGATGGTTCTGGTAGAGGCAAGCAAGCACACTGGACACGAAGACGGTTGGCTAGGGCAATCAAGGAGTCCATTTTAGAGTTAAAATCGATGTTTGCCAATTCACTCCTCTAGAAACGATTGATCACTGGGGGTGGATGATTTGGAAAATAATAATTTCTCAGGCAAAAGGCAATTTGGAGTAGGACGTCGAAGACTGGGTTCATTTCACCACTAAAACTCCTCTTTGTGTGTTTGTTCTCGGGAAAATTTGAATTCAAACAACTGAAAATCTGAAATTGTGAGATAAGTGTTATATGGTATCTCTCAAGGGTATTTATACCCAAGGTGGCTATCCACCTGAAGAGGAATGAATGATCCAAGATCGTATCACAACAACAATAAATAGTAATATAGACAACAATACACTTGAAAAAAAAACAAAAAAACTCCAAAATAGCATTACAACAAATATAAAATATAATTTCTATGCTTACTTTGAAAACAATATAAAAATAACCCTGTGTAGTGAACAAAATAATAAGCGCTTAAGAAATTTTTAAAAACACAACAACAACAACAAATAGTAATATAAACAACAGTACACTTGACAAAAAACACAAAAAATCCCAAAATAACATTACAACAAATATAAAACATAATTTCTATGCTTACTTTGAAATAAAAATACAAAAGTAACCCTAAGTAGTGAACAAAATAATAAGCTCTTAAGGGATTTTCAACAACAACAACAACAAATAATAATATAAACAATAATACACCTGACAAAAAATACAAAAAAATCCCCAAAATAACATTACAATAAACATAAAACATAATTTCTATGCTTACTTTTAAAATAATATAAAAATAACCCTAAGTAGTGAACAAAATAATAAACAACCAAAAAAAACCCAAAAAGTAGAGATCCATTAATGAACATTAAAACAACAACTTTGTAAAACCTAAAAACAACATTACATAAATCAAATCAATTTTAAAACAACTTATAAATAAAAATAAAACTACACAAATAAATTCATTAAATAATAAATCTATACAAACAAAAAAAGAACAAGAACAATATCACGAAAAAAACCTAAATTTAAACAAGTTCAACCTAACAAAGCACATCATAACTAACCAATACCAAAAGTCCACAAAAAAATGTAAACCCCTAAAATAGAACTAGAAAATTCACAAATAAACTATAAAATACTTGACAACAAAAATAAATGAGAAACCATACCTTGTTAACTTTCTTTCCTTTAAAATCTTCATCATCATAGGGGTATTTATTGGACCACATCCAATGTTTTTTAGCCTATCCAGATCCGATCTAATTATATATTAAATATTAGATTTTACCATCCGATCCAATTAATTTTCGTCAACCAATCAATAATAGATGTTGGATTGGATCGCTTCTATCCGTTAGATTTCATATATATATATATATATGTAAAGACCGCTTAGTTTAATTTGGAAATTAGTAGTTAATCACGTTTAATTATGAAATTATTTATAGATATTTAAATAATTATTTATACTGTTATTATTGAATTCAGAGATGCATTTTTATGTCATGTAGTAGTTTTCATAATTTTGCATTTCCGGTGCCCGATATTTTGGAACTCGGTGTTTGGCTCAGTAAAAATTACAACTTAGTATGTTAGTAGTTTGGGACGGTTTATTAGACATTGGGAATGTCGGGAATGGCCGGGAATTTAGAATTTCCCAAAAATACCCCTTTAGTGTTATTTATGTTATTTTAGTGTGGAGGGGCAAAATGGTCTTTTTGCCCCAATGATATTTTGTCCTTTAGTGGGCTTTATTTAATTGAATTAAGTGTTATTTGATATTAATTGTTGGCTGAAATGAATATATTGATTTCCTTTCTTTTATTTTTCAAAGTGTCAAAAATTAGAAAGTTAGAAAATTTAAAAGAAAAACAAGCTTTTTCCTCTCAACCTCTCTCTCTTGTTCGGCCTCTTCGAAGCAGCAAGAATCTGGAATTTTCCTTTGATTTTCAAGCCCTTTCCCTTTCAGTCTAAGTATTCATCAAGCTTTGCTAAGGTTCCTAACCTCTTCCTTTTGTATTTTATGAAGAAAATGTTTAAAAGATGATTGTTGCATGTGAATTGTTGTGATACTTGCTGCTGTGTTTTATTGTTGTTTTCAAAGGATTAATCTTGTTATTTTAAGTAGTTTAGAGTTAGTGAATGCATGATGGATGCTTGGATTCAAGCTTTGAAGTTTTTAGCTCAAGAACATGAATTTTTAAAGAAATGTGTTAAATCTGTTAATTGCTTGCTGTAGTTAGTTACTTTCATTTTCAGAGGTTTAATTATGCATGATTATGTAGGTTTAATCTAGTTTGATTGCATGTTAGTTGATTCTAACCAAGTTTGAGTTTTGAAACTCAAAGCTTGGGCTTTAATGGTGTTTTTCATTTCTGTGTATTCTGGGTGAATTTAATGCTTTAGAAATGTTATTTGGGTTATATGGAGTAGGTCTGGAAGGTTTGAGGTGATTTGGGTTGGATTTGTTTGAGTAGTGAATTTTTGAAAAATTCCTGCGAGGAACCGGAATTCCCGTGCAACCGAATTCGGATGAGGGTCCAGAATTCTCGAACCGAATTCGGCTGCGTAACCTGCCTACCTGGTTGGGGAATTTTCTAAAACCCTAGTTTTCCTCGTTTTTATGTTTTTTGGGGTATTGCCATGCTTTTTATCGATAGGGAAACTTTTAGTTCCTAGTTTAAGTCCCCGGGAAGTGATTTAGCGTATCACTTATAGTGTTGTGATTTTTATGGTTTAGGAGCCTGTAATCCGCCGCGCAGATAGTTCCAGTCAGGTTGACCGGCACACCTGAATTCGGAATCCAGGTAAGATTAGTATAACAGTATGCGTATGTAGATTACATGTTTAGCGTGCATGTAGGAAGCCTGTTAGATTACATTAGTTATGTATGTTGGCTTCGAACCATCCAACTGTGTCACGTCGGTACAGGCTGGAGTATGACCAGCAGCCGGAGTATGACCGATTCGACCGATCAGGCTGACACTTAGGTTGGTGGTTCCGTAATATTTGACGTATCACGTCGGTACAGACTGGAGTATGACCAGCAGCCGGAGTATGACCGGTTCGATCAATCAGGCTGATACTGTAACACGTCGGTACAGGCTGGAGTATGACCAGCAGCCGGAGTATGACCGGTTCGACCGATCAGGCTGTTACTTGTCAATAGTACCGTCCCTATGAACGTTAAGAACTCAGTACCGTGTTGGACACGGCAGTTAGGGGGACTCAGTATCGTGTTGGACACGGCAGTTAGGGTAATGATCAGGGGTATGGGCGTCTGATCATGACCGAGATTTATGTATGAGTATTATTATGCTTTTCTTACTGAGTCTGTCGACTCACAGTGCTATGTTTATGTGTAGGTAAAGGCAAGGCTGGAGCTGATGGACCGTGAACGAGCCTATGAAGATTGTACATGTCGGGGCGGTTAGGCTTGGAGCGTACGATCCTCGGGACAGCAAGGCTATTTTTGTAACTAGTCGCTAGGCGACAATTATTTTGTATAAACAGTTAACTTTTGTAAATGATTTTGTAATCGGGATCTCGAGTCTTTTGTATAAATATTTTACAAGTTTAATTAAAAAGTAAAAATTTTAATTAATCACGTTTTCCATAAACCTCGTTGATTAGCAACGAGCTGCACAGCATGTTTAAAAATCACGTAATACGCGTATGTTAGTTAGGGTGTTACAATTTGGTATCAGAGCCGCCAGGTTGTCTTCCGAAGATCGTCACGACATGTACAATCATCATCGCCGCCTAGCTCGTTCCACGGTTCAGCAAGCCTTTATTGCTTTAGTAGTTTATTTATTTATTTATGAATAAGAAAAGCCTGATAGGAAGCATGTTAGTAGCCTGATAGTAGAATAGGCGCATGTTTCGTTTTTAATTTCCAAATTAAGCGGCATTAGTAAGCTCTCCTTGAATACGACCTGATATGCCAACTCTTGGTTTCGCAGCGGTTCGACTAGATGGACGCCGGGCGGACTACCGGGAGCCAGGGCAATTCAGTGGGGTCGAATCAAGGACAGGGAGCTCAGTTTCCCCCGCCAGTTAGGGGCCGAGGTAGAGGTCCCCGGGGCAGGGCTCGTGGTCGGGGTGATGAGAACCCGCCACAGGCTGCCCAGGCTCCCCCAGCCGATCAGGGAGCCCAGAACTGGGAGGTTAGGTTTGCGGAAATGCAAGCCAGAATAGAAGAGCAAGACCTCGAGATTCAGAGGTTGAGACAGCAGGGTGCTCCTGCAGTTGCTGTGCCAGTAGTTCCAGTGGCACCTGCCCCTGCTGCTCAGGCCGAATTAGTTGTGGCGGCCAACAGATTGGAACCTTTGTATGAACGGTTCCGGAAGCAGGCACCTCCGGTCTTTCTGGGAGGTCCAGACGTGATGAAGGCCGAACAGTGGCTGACGGTGATTACCAAAATCCTGAACTTCATGGGTGTCACCGGTAATGACAGAGTGGTGTGTGCCACTTTCCAGTTCCAGGAGGACGCTCTGGTCTGGTGGGACATGGTGTCTCAAATTCATGACGTCACCACTATGACCTGGGAAAGGTTCCAGGAACTCTTCAACGCCAAATACTATAATGAGGCGGTCAAAAGCGCCAAGAGGAAAGAGTTCGCTCACCTGACCCAGCGTGAGAACATGAGCGTGACCGAGTATACTACTCAGTTCGACCGGTTGGCGAGGTTAGCCTCGGGAGTTGTGCCAACCGACTTCAGCAAGAAAGAGAAGTACCTAGATGGGTTAAATGCAAAGATTAAACATGATTTGATGATCACCACCGACGACAAAACCACCTATGCTGAGATGGTGGAGAAGGCACTGCGAGCTAAGGGCGCAGTTGGGTGTATGTCGGAGTCAGCTAGTACTCCGGCGAGTGGCGGGGCTCTTACCCCTCCTGCATCAGGCTTTAGCAGGGGGAGTAGTGGTTCGGCCATGGATCAGAGGAAGAGAGCATCCACTGCATCCGGTGGCTCGAGTCAAAACAGGAGGTTCCGGGGGAACCATAATAGAGGTAGTCGTTCCAGTGGTACTGAGCCCGATTCTCCTATCCCGAGTGCCCTAGCTGCAAAAGGCACCATCGGGGTGAGTGCAAAGGTCAGGGATGCTTTCACTGTGGCATGCCCGGACACTTCAAGAGGGACTGTCCCCAGCTCCGCTCAGAGGCACCGAGAGCTCCGGCGATACCCACTCCAGCCAGGGTGTTCGCCATCACTCAGGCTGATGCAGATGCCAGCCCATCAGTTGTCACAGGTCAGCTTTCTGTTAATAACTCGCTTTACTCAGTGCTGTTTGATTCTGGGGCTACACATTCTTATGTGGCAGCCAGAGTCTTTAGTAAATTGGATAGACCGTACGATAGATATGAATCAGGGTTTGGAACCCTATTACCTGGCGGAGAGTTGGTTATCTCCAACAGGTGGATTAGGTCTATGCCGATCAGGATAGATGGTAGAGAGTTAAGTGCTGACTTGATAGAGATGAGTTTAGTAGAGTTCGATATTATTTTAGGAATGGATTTCCTATCTAAATATTCGACGAGTATTGATTGCAAAAGGAAGATGGTGATCTACCAACCGGAAAGTGAAGAACCATTTGTGTTTGTTGGTTCAGTTCAGGGATCTCGTATCCCGGTGATTTCAGCCATGTCAGCTAGAGAATTATTGCATGGTGGATGCTTAGGGTTTTTGGCCGTGGTGGTGGACACCACTCGGCCAGATACCATTCGGCCAGAGGACATCAAGGTGGTTCGGGAATTTTTAGATGTTTTTCCCGAAGAACTTCCAGGGTTACCACCTCAGCGGGAGATTGACTTCGTGATAGATTTGGCACTAGGGGTGGAACCGGTTTCCAAAGCTCCATATAGAATGGCTCCAGCTGAACTTAAGGAGTTAAAGATTCAGCTCCAAGGGTTGCTTGACATAGGGTTTATTCGGCCTAGTGTGTCACCTTGGGGAGCTCCAGTTTTTGTTCGTTAAGAAGAAAGATGGAACTATGAGGATGTGCGTCGACTACAGAGAATTGAACAAGCTGACGGTGAAGAATAAATATCCATTACCTAGGATCGATGATTTGTTCGATCAGCTTCGGGGAAAGACGGTCTTTTCTAAGATTGATCTCCGTTCGGGTTATCATCAGCTGAGAATCCGAGAGGAGGACATTCCGAAGACAGCTTTCCGCACTAGGTATGGACATTATGAATTCTTGGTTATGTCGTTCGGACTAACCAATGCTCCTGCAGCATTCATGGATTTGATGAATAGAGTATTCAAGGATTTCCTCGATATCTGCGTGATTGTGTTTATCGACGACATCCTCGTGTACTCTCAATCGGAAGAGGAGCATGAAATACATCTTCAAATGGTACTGCAACGGCTTCGGGAACACAAGCTTTATGCCAAGTTCAAGAAATGTGAATTCTGGCTATCTCAAGTGTCCTTCCTAGGGCACATTGTGAGCAAATATGGGATCAAGGTAGATCCCGGAAAGATCGAATCCGTCAGGGACTGGCCGAGACCGAAGACAGGGACAGAGATCAGAAGCTTCTTGGGTTTAGCTGGGTACTACCGTAGGTTCGTGGAAGGGTTCTCTAAAATTTCAATGCCCCTAACCGAACTTACAAAGAAGAATCAGCGATTTATCTGGTCAGACAAGTGCGAAGCTAGTTTTCAGGAGCTGAAGCAGAGGTTGATTACCGCTCCAGTGCTAGCTTTGCCTTCAGACAATGAGAAGTTCGTAGTTTACTGTGACGCATCCAAACAGGGTTTGGGGTGTGTGTTGATGCAACCCAATCGAGTTATCGCTTATGCCTCCTGTCAGTTAAAGGATTATGAACAGCGATACCCGACTCATGATCTAGAGTTGGCCGCAGTGGTTTTCGCATTGAAGATTTGGCGGCATTACCTTTACGGAGAAAGGTGTGAAATCTATACCGACCATAAAAGTCTCAAGTATTTCTTTACTCAGAAAGATTTGAACATGAGACAGAGACGTTGGTTGGAGTTAGTGAAAGATTACGACTGTGAGATTCTCTATCACCCTGGGAAGGCTAATGTAGTGGCCGATGCCCTGAGCAGAAAGGGTCCCGGGCAAGTAGCTAGTATGGTTCAGATCTCACCTCAGCTAGCAGAGGATATGGTTAGATCCAGCATTGAGTTTGTGGTAGGTCAGCTTCACAACTTAACGCTGCAATCGGAACTGTTGGAAAGAATTAAAGTCGCTCAGATGACTGATCCAGAGTTAGTGAAGATCAGAGATGAGGTTTTGGCTGGTCAAGCTAGGGACTGTTCAGTGTCAGATAACGGGATGCTTCTGTATAAAGCTAGGGTTTGTGTTCCGAATAGTGTGGAACTCAGGAATGAGATCTTTGAGGAGGCTCATTCTACCCCGTATTCTCTGCATCCCGGCACCACTAAGATGTACCAAGATCTTAAACCGTACTTCTGGTGGAGCGGTATGAAGAAGAATTTGGTAGAATTCGTATCGAGATGCCTCACTTGTCAGCAGATTAAGGCTGAACATCAGAGACCAGCAGGGTTGTTGCAGCCTCTAACCCTACCAGAATAGAAGTGGGAAGATATCACGATGGATTTTGTGGTCGGGTTACCTAGGACCACGGGTTTATTTGATTCCATCTGGGTAGTGGTGGATCGATTTACGAAATCTGCTCATTTTCTGCCGGTTAGAACAACATTTACAGTGGATCAGTTGGCAGAGTTGTATGTCAGAGAGATAGTAAGACTTCACGGGGTACCGAAGTCTATAGTTTCGGACAGGGATCCGAAGTTCACCTCCAAATTTTGGCAGAGTTTGCAACGAGCAATGGGTACAAAGCTGAAATTCAGTACAGCATTCCATCCTTAGACAGATGGTCAGTCCGAAAGGACAATTCAGATATTGGAGGACATGTTGCGAGCCTGTGTTATGGATTTTGAAGGCTCATGGAATAAATATCTACCGTTGATAGAATTTTCTTACAACAACAGTTATCAGAGTACGATAGGAATGGCTCCCTATGAACTGTTATACAATAGGAAATGTAGATCTCCCATCCACTGGGATGAGACAGGGGAGAGAAAATACCTAGGTCTAGAGTCAGTGCAGCGGACCAATGAGGCAATAGAGAAGATAAAAGCTAGAATGCTTGCCTCACAGAGTAGACAGAAGAGTTACGCAGATCTGAAACGCAGAGATGTTGAGTTCCAAGTAGGGGACCATGTGTTTTTACGAGTATCTCCGATGAAGGGGATCAAACGTTTCGGGAAAAGAGGCAAGTTATGCCCTAGATTTACAGGACCTTTTGAGATTGTCGAGAAGATAGGTCAAGTGGCATACCGGTTAGCGTTGCCTCCAGCTTTATCAGCGGTTCACAACGTATTCCATGTCTCGATGTTGAGAAAATACGTTTCAAATCCCTCTCATATTCTCAGTTATGAGAGCCTAGAATTGCAGCCAGATATGACATAGGAAGAACAGCCAGTGCAGATCCTGGATAGAAAGGATAAAGTCCTTCGGAATAAGACCATAGCATTGGTCAAGGTTCTCTGGAGAAACAGCAAGGTGGAGGAAGCCACCTGGGAGCTAGAGTCAGATATGAGAGCTCAATATCCGGAGTTATTCAGGTTAGATTTCGGGGACGAAATCCTTTTAAGGGGGGAATAGTTGTAAAGACCGCTTAGTTTAATTTGGAAATTAGCAGTTAATCACGTTTAATTATGAAATTATTTATAGCTATTTAAATAATTATTTATACTGTTATTATTGAATTCAGAGATGCATTTTTATGTCATGTAGTAGTTTTCATAATTTTGCATTTCTGGTGCCCGGTATTTTGGAACTCGGTGTTTGGCTCAGTATTTTGGAACAAGGTGTTTTCATAATTAAAAGCTAGAATGCTTGCCTCACAGAGTAGACAGAAGAGTTACGCAGATCTGAAACGCAGAGATGTTGAGTTCCAAGTAGGGGACCATGTGTTTTTACGAGTATCTCCGATGAAGGGGATCAAACGTTTCGGGAAAAGAGGCAAGTTATGCCCTAGATTTACAGGACCTTTTGAGATTGTCGAGAAGATAGGTCAAGTGGCATACCGGTTAGCGTTGCCTCCAGCTTTATCAGCGGTTCACAACGTATTCCATGTCTCGATGTTGAGAAAATACGTTTCAAATCCCTCTCATATTCTCAGTTATGAGAGCCTAGAACTGCAGCCAGATATGACATACGAAGAACAGCCAGTGCAGATCCTGGATAGAAAGGATAAAGTCCTTCGGAATAAGACCATAGCATTGGTCAAGGTTCTCTGGAGAAACAGCAAGGTGGAGGAAGCCACCTGGGAGCTAGAGTCAGATATGAGAGCTCAATATCCGGAGTTATTCAGGTTAGATTTCGGGGACGAAATCCTTTTAAGGGGGGAATAGTTGTAAAGACCGCTTAGTTTAATTTGGAAATTAGCAGTTAATCACGTTTAATTATGAAATTATTTATAGCTATTTAAATAATTATTTATACTGTTATTATTGAATTCAGAGATGCATTTTTATGTCATGTAGTAGTTTTCATAATTTTGCATTTCCGGTGCCCGGTATTTTGGAACTCGGTGTTTGGCTCAGTAAAAATCACAACTTAGTATGTTAGTAGTTTGGGACGGTTTATTAGACATTGGGAATGTCAGGAATGGCCGGGAATTTAGAATTTCCCAAAAATACCCCTTTAGTGTTATTTATGTTATTTTAGTGTGGAGGGGCAAAATGGTCTTTTTGCCCCAATGATATTTTGTCCTTTAGTGGGCTTTATTTAATTGAATTAAGTGTTATTTGATATTAATTGTTGGCTGAAATGAATATATTGATTTCCTTTCTTTTATTTTTCAAAGTGTCAAAAATTAGAAAGTTAGAAAATTTAAAAGAAAAACAAGCTTTTTCCTCTCAACCTCTCTCTCTTGTTCGGCCTCTTTGAAGCAGCAAGAATCTGGAATTTTCCTTTGATTTTCAAGCCCTTTCCCTTTCAATCTAAGTATTCCTCAAGCTTTGGTAAGGTTCCTAACCTCTTCCTTTTGTATTTTATGAAGAAAATGTTTAAAAGATGATTGTTGCATGTGAATTGTTGTGATACTTGCTGCTGTGTTTTATTGTTGTTGTCAAAGGATTAATCTTGTTATTTTAAGTAGTTTAGAGTTAGTGAATGCATGATGGTTGCTTGGATTCAAGCTTTGAAGTTTTTAGCTCAAGAACATGAATTTTTAAAGAAATGTGTTAAATCTGTTAATTGCTTGTTGTAGTTAGTTACTTTCATTTTCAGGGGTTTAATTATGCATGATTATGTAGGTTTAATCTAGTTTGATTGCATGTTAGTTGATTCTAACCAAGTTTGAGTTTTGAAACTCAAAGCTTGGGCTTTAATGGTGTTTTTCATTTCTGTGTATTCTGGGTGAATTCAATGCTTTAGAAATGTTATTTGGGTTATATGGAGTAGGTCTGGAAGGTTTGAGGTGATTTAGGTTGGATTTGTTTGAGTAGTGAATTTTTGAAAAATTCCTGCGAGGAACCGGAATTCTGGTTGTGCAACCGGAATTCCGGATGAGGGTCCAGGAATTCTCAGAACTGGAATTCCGGTTGCAGAACCGGTCTACCGGTTGGGGAATTTTCTGAAACCCTAGTTTTCCTCATTTTTATGTTTTTTGAGGTATTGCCATGCTTTTTATCGATAAGGAAACTTTTAGTTCCTAGTTTAAGTCCCCAGGAAGTGATTTAGCGTATCACTTATAGTGTTGTGATTTTTATGGTTTAGGAGCCTGTAATCCGCCGCGCAGATAGTTCCAGTCAGGTTGACCGGCACACCTGAATTCGGAATCCAGGTAAGATTAGTATAACAGTATGCATATGTAGATTACATGTTTAGCGTGCATGTAGGAAGCCTGTTAGATTACATTAGTTATGTATGTTGGCTTCGAACCATCCAACTGTGTCACGTCGGTACAGGCTGGAGTATGACCAGCAGCCGGAGTATGACCGGTTCGACCGATCAGGCTGACACTTAGGTTGGTGGTTCCGTACTATTTGACGTATCACGTCGGTACAGGCTGGAGTATGACCAGCAGCCGGAGTATGACCGGTTCGATCGATCAGGCTGATACTGTAACACGTTGGTACAGGCTGGAGTATGACCAGCAGCCGGAGTATGACCGGTTCGACCGATCAGGCTGTTACTTGTCAATAGTACCGTCCCTATGAACGTTCAGAACTCAATGCCGTGTTGGACACGGCAGTTAGGGGGACTCAGTATCGTGTTGGACACGGCAGTTAGGGTTATGATCAGGGGTATGGGCGTCTGATCATGACCGGGATTTATGTATGAGTATTATTATGCTTTTCTTACTGAGTTTGTCGACTCACAGTGCTATGTTTATGTGTAGGTAAAGGCAAGGCTAGAGCTGATGGACCGTGAACGAGCCTATGAAGATTGTACATGTCGGGGCGGTTAGGCCTGGAGCGTACGATCCTCGGGACAGCAAGGCTATTTTTGTAACTAGTCGCTAGGCGATAATTATTTTGTATAAACAGTTAACTTTTGTAAATGATTTTGTAATCGGGATCCCGAGTCTTTTGTATAAATATTTTACAAGTTTAATTAAAAAGCAAAAATTTTAATTAATCACGTTTTCCATAAACCTCGTTGATTAGCAACGAGCTGCACAGCATGTTTAAAAATCACGTAATACGCCTATGTTAGTTAGAGTGTTACAATATATATACTAGCAAAAAACTACGTGCGAGGCACGTATATTAAATTTTATGCTAGTTTTTTTCTATGTTATTTGAAAGTGGTACAATTAAAAATTAAAGAAAAAATATTATTAGTTATTAGGTGAGATTATTATTATGTGTATAGGATGAAATCACAAATTAATTAATCTTATAATCTTAACTTTAATCAAATAGGGTTCTAGATATATGAACAATAAATAATTACGTAAAAATAAAAAATAATTATTTGAATACAGAATTTAATATACACAGTTATTTATATGAATCTCATTAATCAAAAATAATTATTCAATATATAAACAATAATTTGTCACGCTATATGTTTCCCAATAAAGAAATCCACCTCCTCATAGTCAAAAATAAATAATACATGTAATACAGATCTTTGTAATAGAGTACCTACAAGAAACAAAACTTCAGTTACCATAATCGGAAAAAATTTAAGTGAACTAAATAATGACTAAGAAGATCTAAATTACAAAATGAAAATACCATGTCTATATGAGTATGATTTTTTTGCTATATGAGCATGATTGATCTTAGAGAAAATAGATAAACCTATAAACATATAAATATACTTAATATTAATTTTGAAAAAGAAACAATTCAATTATAAACAATTCTAAATATCAGCTTGACAATTTCAACACACTAATTACTCATTAAATGACCATAATGTATACATCATGATAATTTTATTTTATTTGATATCAAATGATAGAGATTATTGAGGTTTTCAGCCATGAAAAACACACTATGATCAAAAAGTAATGCTCATTAATTGTATATTTCAAAGAAACCCAAATTTCCATGAATGTCCCTAATAAGATATAAAGAATAAAGTTGTAAATTAAAAAAAAAAGTAGCAAAATTTCAGTTAATAGAAGAAATAGAACAAATTGAAGATTTATACAATACTGGAATTTGAACTCTTAGGCGCGATTAGCGAAGGGACGAAACTCGTTAGATCCCTAGTAGAACACTACCTTAATGGTCACACAAAAATTGTAGAAATCAAAATATGAATAAATTAGCATCATCAACAAAAAGAAAATTAAAGAGAAAAGACTTAATAATTACGTGACAAATAATTATTAATTGAATTAAAAAGTTAAGAATATAAGATTAATTCAAATTATTGTTCATATATTGATTAATGGGATTAATCAATATATGAACAATAATTTGAATTAATTTTATAATTTTAACTTTAATCAAATAGGGTTTATAAAAGAGGCATAAATAATAAAATAGGGTTAGAAATACGGTAATTAAAGAAAATCTGGAACCCTATTTTTTTTAGATTTAATGAGATTTATTTTATTATATATAAATAAAAAGTGACTCATGAATTTCTCATAAATTATTTTATTTTTAATAATAAACTATTTTATTTTTAATATAAATAAAAAGTCACCCATGAATTTCTCATAAACCAAGAATTCTGTTATATAGGTACACTTTATATAGAATAGATATATCGGTTTAATTTAAGTTTATTGAATATTTTAGACCTATTATTTTTAGGTCTAGTATGTATTGAATTGGATTGGAAGAGTAAAAATTTAATGTTAATTTTTATATATACATATATATTTTACGTATAACAATATAAAATCTAATTACTTATCCAAACTAAATGAAAATACTAATTAATTCGATTAGATGTTGGATGTATTAGATTTTTGGACACCCCATCCAACATTCGATCTGATCCAATTGAATATTAAAAAATAACATCAAATCCGATCCGATCACAATTGAATATCCAATGTTTGACGGTCGGTTACCATTAGATTGAATCGATTTATACACCCCTTCATCGCACAACTTTATTTTTAGACTTAACACATGTTTGGATTTCCTATTCTCTACAATATCAACCATCATCTACCTCTTTAAAATAGTGAGAGAGTTATGACTGATGGATTTTCTATAAGTTGTTTAGGAACAAATTTCTATATTATTGAAAATACCTTGACAAATTTTTTTAGGGTAATTTTAAGAATTTTTAAACAGTTGGAGAAAAGGAACCAAACCTAGTAAAACCCACGAAGAAATTAAAAATTGTATTTGTAAGAAAACTCTGAGTAAAAAATAAGAGGAAACATTTGGGTTAAGAATTGTTAGCAATGGAAGTTTGAAGTTTTGAGACAATGTGATAATGGAGAAGATGAGAGATTAACATGGGCAAATGAAAAAAAAAGTTGATAGAGGTTTTCAGAAGTTACAAGAGAAAGATGAGAAGATATTGATGGAGAAGAAAGTAAATAGGTAGTGTCATAAAAAAAAATAAAAATAAAAGTTAAACGAGCTATATAAGAATGTGAGAATATTAGGTGCTTACAAATAACAAAATATTAACAACAAAATAAAAATAGTACAATATACAAATAATATAGGGAAATTTTCATGAGGCACCTTAATTTGAAAATTATTTACAAAAATAACTTTGTTTTTGTGAGTAGAATGGATTTTTACATATTATACCTTTTTTTCTATATTAATATCAAATATACCTTACTCAATCTAATAAGCTATTTCTTTGCCTTTTATACATATTTAATAACATTTTTTTTTTTCATATGTAGTGTTTGAAATCTCACACCTACCTCATATATATCTTTATTGGTTTTTTATTTTCTTTCTATATATGTATTTTTGAAATGACTATAGTAGTTGTTAGTGGCCATTTAATTCACAAAAATATATAAATATACCCATAAGTGACAATTTAATTCACAAAAATATATAAGCATATACAAAATTCATTTCCAATAAATTATTAGGCTCTGTTTTAAAAAAAAAAAAAAAATTATTAGGCTAAGTAAAACGTAACATACTTCACTGAAAGAAAAATGTAGGACGTAACATACAAGTTAGTTTAGTTGCAATTTGGCTTAAGATACATTTAAGTTATTTTTTTTTAAAAAAAAATTATGTAGCAACACTTTTGCTATTTTAATTTTTACAAGTTAGTTTAAATTCATTATTAATAATGCACATCTTTTGAATGTCAATAAAATACCAATTTGTTACTGTTGACCGAGATTTTTGGCAACTAATAAAATATTATAACATTACTGAGCTGTAAGAAAGTGAGAGAAGGATTTTTACGTGGTTGGGGCGTTAATGAGCCTTAGTCCACGAGTCTTTTTTATTTATGGATGTCTTTAATACAGAGAATATACTTGGGAGAGATTCTCCCTTATAAATACAGAGAATGTTCTTGGTGAGTATTTACTCTACTTGCTCATATGCAGCCCAAGATTCTCGATCCCATTTAATGAGCTTTGAGGGGGTATTTATAGTATTTTTGGTGGGGTAATCCCTAGAATTGTCCTTACAAGTGTATCTGTAAGTATCCATAAAGTTGGGTATTCCCAATGAATATACCATGGGTAATGCATGGTCAAATCCCTAGGTGTTGTAGGGTTTTTATGTGGAATGTCCTTTTTGTCTTTTGATTGACGTGACTCTTCACAGTGTAGCCGTCGCTAGACTTAAATGATCATTACTGTGCCGCTGCTGGTTGGAGGTTGTGCCGTCAGACTTTATTGCGTGTAGCAGTCCCAACACGCTTCCTCCCATGCGGCATTTAATGCGACTTGATTGCTCAGGAGAAACCTGACACCTCGCGGAGATGCCTTAGCGCTATTCGAGTCTCCGGGGGCACACGAGGTTCCATGTGCCTTCTCCGGGGACTACGTCCCGGACGTTACCTTATGGCATAAACACATAGCAGATATTGTGATTTGCTTGATCCACGTGTCCCTATCTGGTTGGTCCACGTATATTGGGCAAAATAAGGGGCAACATTTACCCCCAAGCCTTGTTTATTTGAAAAATGAAACAAGGCTTGCTCAAGTGCCTCCGGTTGACTCCTCGGTTCCCTGGCACGAGCTTTGAGCGCGTGAGGGTGTATTTAATGATGGCTTTTAATGCAGCGATTCACTTTTTGCAGGGGTCGATTCTTTTCGCGCCCATTGATTGATACGACGCATTAATGGTGTCAGATGGATACTCAAGCGTTTCTACCGCCTTTATTGTAAATCGACCTGGTCCGTTGATCTTTAAGCATTTGAATCGTGCGCTTCCCCCACCGTTCGATTGGTAGGTGATGACGCCTGTTCCTCATGCATTTTTGCCTATAAAAGCCACCACCTTTTCTTCATTTCTGTAACACCCTAACTAACATAGGCGTATTACGTGATTTTTAAACATGCTGTACAGCTCGTTGCTAATCAACGAGGTTTATGGAAAACGTGATTAATTAAAATTTTTGCTTTTTAATTAAACTTGTAAAATATAATTACAAAAAGACTCGGGATCCCGATTACAAAATCATTTACAAAATTTAACTGTTTATACAAAATAAATGTCGCCTAGCGACTAGTTACAAAATCAGCCTCGCTGTCCCGAGGATCGAACGCTCCAGGCCTAACCGCCCCGACATGTACAATCTTCATAAGCTCGCTCACGGTCCATCAGCTTTAGCCATGCCTTTACCTACACATAAACGTAGGACTGTGAGTCGATAGACTCAGTAAGAAAAGCATAATAATATTCATACATAAATCCCGGTCATGATCAGACGCCCATACCCCTGATCATAACCCTAACTGCCGTGTCCAACACGATACTGAGTCCCACTACTGCCGTGTCCAACACGATACTGAGTCACTACTGCCGTGTCCAACACGGTACTGAGTTCTGAACGTTCATAGGGACGGTACTAATGACACGTAACAGCCTGATCGGTCGAACCGGTCATACTCCGAATGCTGGTCATACTCCAGCCTGTACCGACGTGTTACTATATCCACCTGATCGGTCGAACCGGTCATACTCCGGCTGCTGGTCATACTCCAGCCTGTACCGACGGGATACGTCAATAGTACGGAACCACCAACCAAGTGTCAGCCTGATCGGTCGAACCGGTCATACTCCGGCTGCTAGTCATACTCCAGCCTATACCGACGTGACAGGGTTGGATGGTTCGAAGCCAACATACATAACTAATGTAATCTAACAGGCTTCCTACATGCACGCTAAACATGTAATCTACATACGCATACTGTTATACTAATCTTACCTGGATTCCGAATTCAGGTGTGCCGGTCAACCTGACTAGCTACTTGCCCGGGACCCTTTCTGCTCAGGGCATCAGCCACTACATTGGCCTTTCCGGGGTGATAGAGGATCTCACAATCGTAATCTTTCACTAATTCTAACCAACGACTTTGTCTCATATTCAAATCCTTTTGATTAAAGAAATACTTGAGACTTTTATGGTCGGTATAGATTTCACACTTTTCCCCGTAAAGGTAATGCCGCCAAATCTTCAATGCGAAAACCACCGCGGCCAACTCTAGGTCATGAGTCGGGTATCGCTGTTCATAATCCTTTAATTGTGGGGAGGCATAAGCGATAACCCGATCGGCTTGCATCAACACACACCCCAAACCCTATTTGGATGCGTCACAATAAACTACGAACTTCTCCTTGTCTGAAGGCAAAGCTAGCACTGGAGCGGTAATCAACCTCTACTTCAGCTCCTGAAAACTAGCTTCGCATTTGTCTGACCAAATAAATCGCTGATTCTTCTTTGTAAGCTCGGTTAGGGGCATTGAAATTTTTGAAAACCCTTCTACGAACCTACGGTAGTACCCAGCTAAACCCAAGAAGCTTCTGATCTCTGTCACTGTCTTCGGTCTCGGCCAATCCCTGACGGATTCGATCTTCCCGGGATCCACCTTGATCCCATTTTTGCTCACAATGTGCCCTAGGAAGGACACCTGAGATAGCCAGAACTCACATTTCTTGAACTTGGCATAAAGCTTATGTTCTCGAAGCCGTTGCAGTACCATCTGAAGATGTAACTCATGCTCCTCTTCTGATTGAGAGTATACGAGGATGTCGTCGATAAACACAATCACACAGATATCGAGGAAATCCTTGAATACTCTATTCATCAAGTCCATGAATGCTGCAGGAGCATTGGTTAGTCCGAACGACATAACCAGAAATTCGTAATGTCCATACCTAGTGCGGAAAGCCGTCTTCGGAATGTCCTCCTCTCGGATTCTCAGCTGATGATAACCCGAACGGAGATCAATCTTAGAAAAGACCGTCTTCCCTTGAAGCTGATCGAACAAATCATCGATCCTAGGTAATGGATATTTATTCTTCACCGTCAGCTTGTTCAATTCTCTATAGTCGATGCACATCCTCATAGATCCATCTTTCTTCTTGACGAATAAAACCGGGGCTCCCCAGGGTGACACACTGGGCCGAATAAACCCTATGTCAAGCAACCCTTGGAGCTGAATCTTTAACTCCTTAAGTTCACTGGAGCCATTCTATACGGGGCTTTGGAAACCGGTTCCACCCCTAGTGCCAAATCTATCACGAAGTCAATCTCCCGCTGATGTGGTAACCCTGGAAGTTCTTCGGGAAAAACATCCAAAAATTCCTGAACCACTTTGATGTCCTCTGGCCGAATGGTATCTGGCCGAGTGGTGTCCACCACCACGACCAGAAACCCTAAACAACCGCCGTGCAACAATTCTCTAGCTGACATAGCCGAGATCACCGGTATCCGAGATCCCTTAACTGAACCAACAAACACAAATGGTTCTTCACTTTCCGGTTGGAAGATCACCATCTTCCTTTTACAATCAATGCTCGCCAAATATTTAGATAGGAAATCCATTCCTAAAATAATATCGAACTCTACTAAACTCATCTCTATCAGATCAGCACTTAACTCCCTACCATCTATCCTGATCGGCATAGAGATAATCCACCTGTTGGAGATAACCAACTCTCCGCCAGGTAATAGGGTTCCAAACCCTAATTCATATCTATCGTACGGTCTATCCAATTTACTAAAGACTCTGGCCGCCACATAAGAATGTGTAGTCCCAGAATCAAACAGCACTGAGTAAAGCGAGTTATTAACAGAAAGCTGACCTGTGACAACTGATGGGCTGGCATCTGCATCAACCTGAGTGATGGCGAACACCCTGGCTGGAGTGGGTATCGCCGGAGCTCTCGGTGCCTCTGAGCGGAGCTGGGGACAGTCCCTCTTGAAATGTCTGGGCATGCCACAGAGAAAGCATCCCTGACCTTTGCACTCACCCCGATGGTGCCTTTTGCAGCTAGGGCACTCGGGATAGGAGAATCGGGCTCAGTACCACTGGAACGACTACCTCTATTATGGTTCCCCCGGAACCTCTTGTTTTGACTCGAGCCACCGGATGCAGTGGATGCTCTCTTCCTCTGATCCATGGCCGAACCACTACTCCCCCTGCTAAAGCCTGATGCAGGAGGGGTAAGAGCCCCGCCACTTGCCGGAGTACTAGCTGACTCCGACATACACCCAACTGCGCCCTTAGCTCGCAGTGCCTTCTCCACCATCTCAGCATAGGTGGTTTTGTCGTCGGTGGTGATCATCAAATCATGTTTAATCTTTGCATTTAACCCATCTAGGTACTTCTCTTTCTTGCTGAAGTCGGTTGGCACAACTCCCGAGGCTAACCTCGCCAACCGGTCGAACTGAGTAGTATACTCGGTCACGCTCATGTTCTCACGCTGGGTCAGGTGAGCGAACTCTTTCCTCTTGGCGCTTTTGACCGCCTCATTATAGTATTTGGCGTCGAAGAGTTCCTGGAACCTTTCCCAGGTCATAGTGGTGACGTCATGAATCTGAGACACCATGTCCCACCAGACCAGAGCGTCCTCCTGAAACTGGAAAGTGGCACACACCACTCTGTCATTACCGGTGACACCCATGAAGTTCAGGATTTTGGTAATCACCGT
Organism: Cannabis sativa; assembly: GCF_029168945.1. Classification (NCBI taxonomy): domain Eukaryota; kingdom Viridiplantae; phylum Streptophyta; class Magnoliopsida; order Rosales; family Cannabaceae; genus Cannabis; species Cannabis sativa. The sequence continues at coordinate 63,367,751 of NC_083604.1, read as the reverse complement.
CAGCCACTGTTCGGCCTTCATCACGTCTGGACCTCCCAGAAAGACCGGTGGTGCCTGCTTCCGGAACCGTTCATACAAAGGTTCCAATCTGTTGGCCGCCACAACTAATTCGGCCTGAGCAGCAGGGGCAGGTGCCACTGGAACTACTGGCACAGGAACTGCAGGAGCACCCTGCTGTCTCAACCTCTGAATCTCGAGGTCTTGCTCTTCTATTCTGGCTTGCATTTCCGCAAACCTAACCTCCCAGTTCTGGGCTCCCTGATCGGGTCTCAGTACCACCAGGACGACTCCCTCTGTTCTGGTTCCCCCGGAACCTCTTGTTCTGACTTGAGCCACCGGAAGCAGTGGGTGCTCTCTTCCTCTGATCAATGGCCGAACCACTACTCCCCCTGCTAAAACCTGATGCAGGAGGGGTAGGGGCCCCGCCACTCGCCGGAGTACTAGCTGACTCCGACATACACCCAACTGCGCCCTCAGCTCGCAGTGCCTTCTCCACCATCTGAGCATAGGTGGTGTTGTCATCCGTGGTGATCATCAAATCGTGTTTGATCTTCGCATTCAACCCATACAAGTACTTCTCGTTCTTGCTGAAGTCAGTCGGCACAATACCCGAGGCTAACCTCGCCAACCGATCAAACTGAGTAGTATACTCACTGACGCTCATATTCTCACGCTGGGTCAGGTGAGCGAACTCTTTCCTCTTGGCGCTTCTGACCGCCTCATTGTAGTACTTGGCGTTGAAGAGTTCCTAGAACCTTTCCCAGGTCATGGTGGCGACGTCATGAATCTGAGACACCATGTCCCACCAGACCAGAGCGTCCTCCTGGAACTGGAAAGTGGCACACACCACTCTATCATTACCGGTGACACCCATGAAGTTCAGAATCTTGGTGATCACCGTCAGCCACTGCTCGGCCTTCATTACGTCCGGACCTCCCAGGAAAATCGGAGGTGCTTGCTTCCGGAACCGTTCATATAGAGGTTCCAATCTATTGGCCGCCACCACTATCTCGGCACAGGCGGCGAGGCGGGTGCCACCGGAACTACGGAACCGGGCTGCCGGGAGCACCCCGCTCGTCTCAACCTCTCGAATCTCGAGGTCTTGTTCTTCAATCCGGCTTGCATCTCCGCAAACCGAAGCTCCCAATTCGGGCTCCCCGATCGAGGGGGAGCACAGGCGCCCGTGGCGGGTTCTCATCACCCCGACCACGAGCCCTGCCTCGGGGACCTCTACCTCGGCCCCTAACAGGTGGGGGAAACTGAGCTCCTTGTCCTTGGTTCGACCCCACTGAGTTGCCCTGACTCCTGGTAGTCCGCCTGGCATCCATCTAGTTAGAACCGCCTGCGAAACCAAGAGTTGGCATATCAGGTCGTATTCAAGGAGAGCTTACTAATGCCGCTTAATTTGGAAATTAAAAACGAAACATGCGCCTATTCTACTATCAGGCTACTAACATGCTTCCTAACAGGCTTTTCTTTTTCATAAATAAATAAATAAACTACTAAAGCAATAAAGGCTTACTGAACCGTGAAACGAGCTAACTGCTGATGATGATTGTACATGTCGTGACGATCTTCGGAAGACAACCTGGCGGCTCTGATACCAAATTGTAACACCCTAACTAACATAGGCGTATTACGTGATTTTTAAACATGCTGTGCAGCTCGTTGCTAATCAACGAGGTTTATGGAAAACGTGATTAATTAAAATTTTTGCTTTTTAATTAAACTTGTAAAATATAATTGCAAAAAGACTCGGGATCCCGATTACAAAATCATTTACAAAATTTAATTGTTTATACAAAATAAATGTCGCCTAGCGACTAGTTACAAAATCAGCCTCGCTATCCCGAGGATCGTACGCTCCAGGCCTAACCGCCCCGACATGTACAATCTTCATAAGCTCGCTCACGGTCCATCAGCTTTAGCCTTGCCTTTACCTACACATAAACGTAGAACTGTGAGTCGACAGACTCAGTAAGAAAAGCATAATAATATTCATACATAAATCCCGGTCATGATCAGACGCCCATACCCCTGATCATAACCCTAACTGCCGTGTCCAACACGATACTGAGTCCCACTACTGCCGTGTCCAACACGATACTGAGTCACTACTGCCGTGTCCAACACGGTACTGAGTTCTGAACGTTCATAGGGACGGTACTATTGACACGTAACAGCCTGATCGGTCGAACCGGTCATACTCCGGCTGCTGGTCAAACTCCAGCCTGTACCGACGTGTTACTATATCCACCTGATCGGTCGAACCGGTCATACTCCGGCTGCTGGTCATACTCTAGCCTGTACCGACGGGATACGTCAATAGTACGGAACCACCAACCAAGTGTCAGCCTGATCGGTCGAACCGGTCATACTCCGGCTGCTGGTCATACTCTAGCCTGTACTGACGTGACAGGGTTGGATGGTTCGAAGCCAACATACATAACTAATGTAATCTAACAGGCTTCCTACATGCACGCTAAACATGTAATCTACATACGCATACTGTTATACTAATCTTACCTGGATTCCGAATTCAGGTGTGCCGGTCAACCTGACTGGAACTTTAACTGCGCGGCGGATTACAGGCTCCTAAACCATAAAAATCACAACACTATAAGTGACACGCTAAATCACTTCCCGGGGACTTAAACTAGGAACTAAAAGTTTCCCTATCGATAAAAAGCATGGCAATACCCCCTAAAACATAAAATCGAGGAAATCTAGGGTTTCAGAATTTTCCCCAACCGGTAGACCGGTTGCCCAACCGAAATTCCGGTTCTGGGAAAATTCAGAACCCCATCCGGAATTCCGGTTCCTCGCAGGCAGCAACATCAAAAATTCATATCTTGCACAAATCGACTCCAAATCAATTCAAACCTTCCAGACCTACTCCATATGACCCAAAGAACATTTCTAAGGCACCAAAACCACCCAGATTGCACCCAACCAAAAATCACCATTAAAGCTCAAGCTTTGAGTTCTAAACTCAAACTTGAGCAAACCTAGCTAACATGCAATCAAAACAGTCTAAACTTACTTAAACATGCTTAGAATAACCTCTGGAAACAATTACAAACATTCAAAACATCACAGCAACAGAACATAGACATTTCTTTAAAAAAAATCATATATTTTGCATAGAAAAACCATAACTTGCTCAACCTAAGAATCATGCTTTATAAACAGCTCATTTAACTTCAATTAAACATGCTTAAATCACAGAATTTAACAACAACATCACAGCAGCAACAAACTCAAATAATCATGCATGCATCACATTAAAATTCATCCAAAATTTCCAAGAACAAGAAAAGGAGCTAGAGCAAGGTTTACCTCAACTAGGATTACTTAGATCTTGCTAAAAACCACTTGAATCCACCAAGAAAACCTAGCCCTAGCAGCTCCCAAGCTTGGCCGAAAAGAGAGAGAGAGAGAGAGAGAGAGAGAGAGAGAGAGAAAAAGCTTTGGAAAATTCTATTTTTTTTTCTAACTTTTGAATTTTTGAATAAAATGAAAATCATGCAAAGTCCTACTCTTATTTTAGCCATTAAACAATTAAAATAAACCTTTATTTTTCATTAATAAACTCACTAGAAGACAAAATACTAATGGGGCAGAAAGACCATTTTGCCCCTCCACACTAAAACCACATAAATAACACTAAAGGGGTATTTTTGGGAAATTCTAAATTCCCGGCCATTCCCGACATTCCCAATGTCTAATAAATCGTCCCAAACTACTAACATACTAAGTTGTGATTTCTACTGAGCCAAACACCGGATTCCAAAATACCGGGCACCGGAATGCAAAATTATGCAAACTACTACATGACATAAAAATGCATCTCTGAATTCAATAAATAACAGCATAATAAATTATTTAAATAGCTATAAATAAATTCATAATTAAACGTGATTAACTGCTAATTTCCAAATTAAACTAAGCGGTCTTTACAATTTCGGTTACTTCCCATTTCTTGCCAACTTTGCTCAAATTTCCTAGAGAGAAAATTCTCAGACCTAGAACAAGGCCTTTAAACACTTTGCGATTTTCCCAGTTCTTCTTCGCTCGTTGCTACCAGTCCTTCTTGTCTTTATTCGACTCTCAGCAGGACCCCCAGTTTCAACACTTCATCGTAAGTTTTTTTTTTTTTGCATCCTTTGCTTTATCATTGAATGGCATGCTATTACTTATCTGTTTGTTCTTTTCTGGGTTTGCATTTGAAGTTTCTGGGCAAGCAAGTGTTTAAATCCTTCATACAGTCGGTTTGAGTTTACTGCTCTAGTGATAGGATTGCTATTGTCACGCCTCTGTTGTTATTACTTTCTTTGTAGAAGGCCATACGTCCTTCGTATAATGGTTGCTTAGGGCATAGGACAGACTCTTTTCTTTCTGTTTTCTTTATCGCGTAAAGCCGTCTTCTGTGAATTTATTGCACCCGACTCTTGTCCAGGGAATCCTTCCAGGGTTTCCTGTGTGACACGTGTCCGGAGGGGGCCTCTTTCCAGCGGTTAGGGGACCCCCATTCCCTTTTTCTTAATTTAGGGTTTGGTATGGGGCCTAACTGCTGGAATCTTACTCTTTTTACAGAATAGAAAAATGTCTGCTTCTGGCTCAAAGTCATCAAAGAAAAGTGGTAAGCGCATGGCTACCCTTGAGGAGGTCTCCCTGGGACCCGTTGCCCAGGAGGGGTATAAGTCCCGGGCGACCGGATGGGAGGCGGCTGAGCTTTACTCCACTCTGACCTGTCCCCACCAGTTGGAGAACATTGTGGAGGTTGCTGGAATCAAGCCTTCCACATCTGGGACCTACCATCGGCCACCTCGCGACGCGGAGACGCCCAACCACAACTACGGCGGCTTCGGGGCCTGGAGCCAAACGCATCTGATGGCTGGGGCCATGCTTCCTCCTCAGGATTATTTTGTTAATTTTCTAGTTTTTGTCGTCCTTGCGCCATACCAACTTATTCCCCAAGCATACCGCCTGCTTTCAGGCTTATTTATTTTTTATTCCGCCCGGGGATGGGGATCTCCTCACCCGGCAAAAATTTTGTATTTTTATGAACTTGTTTCCGTCCCCAAGAAGGGGGACAAACTTAAGGACGGTTTTTATGGGTTCCGGGCCCACCCTGCTAACGAAGGGGTGGTCCCGTATAACAGGCAAACTCACGTTAAGGAGTATCGCCATCGTTTTTTCTTCTCCTCCGGATTCCGGTCAGTGGACCATCCGGAGCTCCTTACTGAGTGGGTGAGGATTCCCCCCTATGAACGGACTGCACCTACTCAGGCCTTTCTCCGGAGAGCCCAGGCCTTTGCCTCTTACGACCGGGCCGATCTCGACGTCGGGGGTCTGGTCACTACGGAGAACTGTAGGAAGGCAAAACTCATCCTTCCGCATCAATCCGTGGAGGACTCTAACCTTTCCCGGGTTATCTGTCCCAATGTGAGGGCGCCGGTCGCGGAGAAGACCTTCCGGGACGAGATCATCGCCACGGCAGAGAAGAAGTACCAGGAGTATCTCTACCGGAAGGCCCAGGAGAAGGCGTACTCTAAGGCCCAGGCGGCTTCTGGGAAGACACTTCGCGTGGGGAGCCCGGTGGAGAGAAGGAGTCAGGCAATTGCCAGGAAGCCCCTTCACATTGGGGATTCAATGGAGAGAAGGGCTCCCAGGCCACAGCCTTTGGTTCAAGAGCCGAACACTAGGGCTCCTGGTGCCAGCACTTCCGGCGCCGGCGGTAAGTCTCCTTTGGTAGTTCATTATGTTCCTTCTGTTGGCGAGTATGCCAGTCGTAGGCCCGTAGGGTTCGACGAGCGTCTTTATAGGTTTAGGATGCCCTCGACCCGGTGGGGGGATCACTTGAAGGAATTTTATTTTTCAAACTTAGGAGATTTCCTAGGTCGGTCCCGGATGGGTTCTGGTCCTCCGGAGCCCGTTCCCTTAGGTCCTTCAGCTTACATTACATCCAGCTGGTTCCGGCCTTCGGACAGCTATCTCGGAGATGATGCTGCCAGCATAAAAATTTGGAACTTTGCTAGGGCCGAATTAGAGAGTCAGGGTAGGACTAGCTTATTTGCCATATCTTGTGTTGGTGGTTTCCCACGGATGTTCTAACACTTGCTTTCTTTTGTTGCAGCAGGTATTTCTATGGACGCCATCTTGGCCGAACTTGCTGGGGTTCACACTCCTGAGGCTCCTCCTGCCTTTACTTCTTCCCCGATGGCCCCTGCTCTAAAGATTTCTTCCAGCGCTCCCCCTGACACTATTGATTTAGTGGATGACGAGGAGGTGCTGCCGAGAGAAAGTCAAGAAAAGCAATGGGGCTTTTCTGAGGAAGTTAAAGAAGGTGCAGGAGGGCTCCGGGCTCTTCCTGAGGAAGTTGAAGAAGGTGAAGAAGAGCAAGAAATTGCTCTAATTCGCAAGCGTAAGGGCAAAATGATTGCCCAGGAAGAGCCCAAGCGGCCTCGGAGAGCTGATACTCCGACCCACGGTCTTGATGGTGGGGTCTCTCCCATGGAAGAGCATACTGCCCCTCCCAACATTGTGCTGACTCCAGTTCCTGGAGACGAGGCGAGATAGGAGCTCCGGATAGCTAAGCATAACTACGCCATGGATGAATACTCCCGGGGGTCTGCTGAGGTGGAAGCCCTTAGGAGGGTTCTTCGGGTTGAGGTGCAAGACACCATCAACAACCCGGAGTACCAGGATCCGTGGGACCTAAATTTGGACCCCCTATCGGACTGGTTCCGTCGCTTCCTTGGGCCCACCTTGGCTCCTTTCGCTGCGGAGATGACTGGCGAGTTTGCGTCTCAGCTTACCCGGTGCGCGCCTAAGCGGTTCGCTACTTGTGCCTCCCTGAACTCCATCTTCCAAGTCCAGGATCTCAGCCACTCCCTCACTGCGGTAAGTGCTTTATGATTTTGTCTTGTATTGTTGTTTAGCTTGCTGCTGAAGCTGGTCGCCTCTCCAAGAACATAATCAACCATGGCTTCGTTCTGTCTGATTTTGGGGACATGAACGTGTTGGGTTTTATGCCCTAAATAAAACTCATTTCATATAATCAGATTTACTTATTAATAAAGATCAGAAATAACATTTTATGTTGCATGGTTCACATGATTTATTTCATGATTATATGTATATAATGTATGAATTCTTTTTAAGTCCAGAACATATGAGTTGATTAAAGATTATAGTGTTGTCAGCACAGTGGAATATAATCTTTATTATATGTTCAAAAGTTTATTCCCTGATTTGTCAGAACACTGGATTTAGACTGACATGGTATAATTAGCGATAGGTATTCTTACACCTTGGAAAAGTGTTATGTCCTTTCCAGGACATTGGCAAAGTTTACCAGTATCGGATGTATGGAGTATACATCGGAAGGGACCGATATTGAACTTTGATTAGATATGTTAAAATTTACCGTAATATCTGTTCAATTCAATATGACCTGTTGATCCTAGATCACATGATCGAAATCCTGATATGGTTAGGCTCAATCTCAAGAGTGTTATTCGTGTTCTTTGATTTGTTAGTTAAGCCTAATTTATGGTCAGGGCAATACATACATTTTGGGAACACGGTAGTGCAATTGAGTGGGAGCGCTAACATAAATATGGAATCTATAGCTTCTATTTGGCAAATAGAAGTAAAGGATGATTTCCTTCGAGCTTAACCAAACGAAGATAAATGGTGGAGATCTCATTTCACTTAGTTGAAATATCATTTATACAGGGTTAAGTGTTTTAAGGATAAAATACATTGTAGGGTGTTAGGGTAATTTAATCCCTTTACAGTGTAAATCATCTATATAGAGGATCATTGATCACATTAGGGTTATAACAATGGATAACTAATGACGTGTCTATATCGTGGAACATATAGAGCGTTTCTATATGACTGAGAGTGCAATTCCAAGTTCTAAGTGTGGATTCAATGAGGAATTAATAAGTTAGGGAATTTACTTGGTAAATTCGGTTCGACTTATTGGAAGCTTGGTTATATAGACCCATGGTCCCCATACTAGTTGAGACCATACTGCTTGTAAGACTCAGTTAATTGATTTTAATTAATCAATTATAATTCTAAAAGTTAGACTATGTCTACTTTATGAATTCTCACAGTTTAAGGATGAAATCGTAAAGAAAAGGGTTTCTAGGTTTAATTATTAATTAAGAGACTTTGTATGTCTAATTAATAATTATTTTAAATGACAATATTATTTAATAATCTATTTTAGTTATTAAATAATTAGTTTTGGCATTTAAATGATTAGAATTGGAAAAATGGTATTTTTGGAGAAATTGAAATAAAATTGAGGAAACTGCAAAATCCAAGTGAGGCCCATTTCACCCTATGGCCGGCACCTCTTTGTGTGTTTCCCAATTATTATTTTCAATTTTAATTGTCATGTAATTGCTAATCAAAGCCTAGCAAAAATAGGAAAGTGGTTAATCACACTAAATAAGGCAGTTAATTGATTACACAGTAATTAAGGAAACTGTTTTATTTGGAAAGTTGTGCTCTCCCTTCTCCCTATATAAAGCAACCTTTGTTCTCTTCTCTTGTAAGCCATAAGCCACGAAATTTAAGAGAGAAAAAGAGAGAAAATTTCGAAATCCTTGTGAGATGAGTAGTGCCCACACACATCAAGTGGTATCTTAATCATAGTATGTAAGACTATGGAATTTCTGCATCAAAGAAGGAGAAAAGAAGATCCAGGTTCAGATCTTGGTGATGCTCTGCTACAGAAAGGAATCAAGGGCTAGAGATCTGAACGGAAGGAGTCAAATTATTCCGCTGCACCCACTATAAGGTTTTCTAACTTTATATGTGTTTATTTTCATTGTTTTAGAATTTATATTAGGTTGTTAATCCAACATACATGATAGTAAATAGATCCTGGTAAAATAATTTCCAACAGAACGAAGTTAGGAAGGTCCTTCAGGATCTTACTGCGGAGAGGCAGCTTTACCAGGAGGCTGCTGAGCGCCGGGAGGCTGCTGCCAAGGCCAATGAGGAGGAGGCTAAGCGGAGGGAAGCCCAGGCGGAGGGCATGATCCGGGATGAGGCCCTGCGGAGAGACAGGCTGGAGGCCAAGCATCAAGAGGAGTTGAGGGCGGAAGGTGAGGCCGCCGCAAAGGCCAGGCGGGAGCTCCGGGAGGCCAGGGAAGCCTTGGACGAGATGGTTGCCAAGGTGAGGTCCTTAAAGGAAACTCACCAGGAAAACTTAGAGTCCCGGGCCGCCCTAGCCGCGGAGCTGAAGGAGCTCAAGGACTTCAAGGAACAAGCCTCAAAGAAGGCAAAAAGAGCTGAGCTTCTTTCTCCCGTTTCCTACGGCCGGTGCCCTAAGCGCTTTGATGATGGAGTCTTCATGGCTTGGTCTACCAATGACCAAAATATCAAGCTTACCTTCTACCCCAAACCTGAAGAGATGATCGCCAAATTTCGGGAGAAGAAGAAGAAACTTGATGCCATGGTAGAGGCACGCATCAGACCTCGCCTTCCTCCGCGCATTGACTAGGCTGCTCGAGATTAACCCAGTACAACCAGGATTTCACCCACTTCTCTTATTATTATTTTTTATATATATTTGTTTACATACAGCTACTTTGAGACAATACATTTATGTAGCTGTTTTTTATTTAAAGGGGAGACGATTTCTAAGGCCTGTCCCCAGGCCATTTGTATATATTTTGACCTGCCCTTTGGGCTAGGATATTTATATGTGATCTCTTTTGACGCACATATTTCTCTTTTTTGACCTGTCCTTTGGATCAGGATTTTTATACTTATGCTTTTTATTTTTGTGCATACTTTTCTTTTTGACCTGCCTTTTGGGTTAGGATATTTTACTTAGTTTGTTTTCTGTCTGTCCGTGCGGTATACCCTAGTACCCCCCTGAGTGGCATAGAAACTTTGTTTTTAAGGCACTCAGTTTTATTCAACATGTGGAGGAGGTATACATTTAGACGGTACAAACTCTTTAAACAAAGTCTAAGTTACATTTTTGGCTATTGGTAATATTTTCTGAGGTGATCGGCATTCCAGGCTCTTGGCACAATGGTTCCATCCATTCTTTTTAGCTTGTAAGTGCCGGAGCCGATTTCGTCCTCGATTTCATATGGTCCTTCCCAATTTGGCCCAAGTACCCCCACTCCGGGTTCCTGGGTGGCTGGGAAGACTCTTCTTAAGACCATATCCCCAATAGCAAATTTTCTGTTTTTAACCTTAGAGTTAAAATACTTGGTCACCTTCCTTTGATAAGCTGCCATCCGTATTTGAGACTCATCCCGGAGTTCTTCGACTTGATCCAAAGCCTCTTGAAGCAAAGCTTGATTCGTAGCTGGATCGTAAGTCGTTCTCCTGTGGGATGGGAATAAGGTTTCTACCGGGACCATCGCTTCACAACCGTACGCCATTGAAAAAGGCGAGTGACCGGTCGTGGTTCTGGGGGTCGTCCGGTAGGCCCATAACACTCTTGGCAACTCTTCAGGCCAGTTGTTTTTGCAGGCCAGCAGCTTTTTCTTCAGGGTGACCTTTAGGATTTTATTGACTGCTTCCGCTTGACCGTTTGTTTGAGGTCTGGCCACCGCGGAGAAGCTTTTCACTACTCCGTGTTGGTTGCAAAAGTCAGTAAATTCCTCACAATCGAATTGCTTTCCATTGTCAGAGACTATTTTGTGAGGCAAGCCATATCGACACACTATGTTTTTGATAACAAAGTCCAGTGCTTTTTTAGCAGTTATTGTCTTCATGGGCTCAGCCTCCGTCCATTTGGTGAAGTAGTCTACTGCTACTATTGCATACTTTACTCCTCATTTTCCTGTTGGCAGAGACCCAATAAGATCTATTCCCCATACCGCGAAGGGCCAGGGACTAGTCATCAGGGTGATTTCATTTGGAGGAGCTCTCGGTATGTTCGCGAACCTTTGACACGAATCACACTTTTGGACGTAGTCTATGCAATCTTTTTTCATTGTTGGCCATGTCTCAATATTTTCTTTGAGAGACTGGGTCCTCCCGTATGATCTCCACAGAACCCTTCGTGGACCTCTAGCATGATTTGTCTAGCTTCAGGGTCCAATACACACCTTAAATAAGGCATGCTGAGTCCTCTTCGGTAGAGAATTTGATCCATCATTACATAACAATGAGCCTGATACTGAATCTTCCGAGACAGTGCCCTTTCTTGGGGCAACTCACCTTTTGTTATGTATTTTATGATGGGGACCATCCAGCTGGGTTCTTGCCCAACCGTTATCGTGGTCTCTTTTATTTTGATGCTTGGCTCTGCCAAGCGTTCCACTGGTACTACCCCCAGCTCTTCGATTTCGTTATCTGAGGCTAACTTAGCCAGACAGTCCGCGTGAGCGTTCTTTTCCCGGGGGATTCTTTCTATTTTGTAGTCCGCGAACTCGTGGAGTGTTTCCCAAACTATTGTTACGTACGCGGCCATTCGCTCGCCGCGTGTTTGGTATTCTCCAGATACCTGGTTTACAACCAGTTGGGAATCACTATAGACTTCCACTCTTTTGGCTCCTACAGCTTTCGCTAATTTCAGTCCTGCTATTAGGGCTTCATATTCGGCCTCATTGTTTGAAGCTGCGAAGTCAAACCGTAGGGTCGCCTGGAGTCGCAGTCCGGTTGGTGATATCATAGCCACTCCGGCTCCAGAACCGTTTTCATTGGAGGCTCCGTCTACAAATACTCTCCATGTGGGGATTGGCGGTACCGGCGTATTCGCGGTTGCCTCGGCTTCGTTGCATTCAGTAATGAAGTCCGCCAAGGCTTGGCCTGTTATAAAAATTCGGGACATGTAGTGCAAGTCGAATTGACTTAGCTCCATTGCCCACTTGAGGAGCCTTCCGGACGCTTCAGGTTTTTGGAGGACTTACCGGAGCGGGTGGTTGGTCAGAATTTTGATCGGATGTGCTTGGAAGTATGGCCTCAACTTCCTTGACACCATCAGGAGGCAAAAAACCAGCTTTTCAATGACTGGGTATCTTGTTTCGGCCCCTATCATGCGCTCGCTGACATAGTACACGGGATGCTGAGTTTTCTCTTCTTCCCAGACTAGGGCAGCGCTGACCGCGTGTTCGGAGACAGCCAAATAAAGAAATAGGTCTTCTCCGAGGACGGGTTTTAATAAGATAGGAGGCTTGGCCATGTGCTCTTTTAGCTTTTTGAATGCCTCCTCGCACTCATCTGACCATTCGAACTTTTGGCACTTCTTTAACACGTTGAAGAAGGGTATGCACTTGTCCGTGGACCGTGAGATGAAGCGGCTTAAAGCAGCTACCTTTCCAGTCAGGCTCTGCACATCTTTATGCTTTTTGGGGGATGGCATGCTTAGGAGAGCCTGGATTTTTTCCGGATTTGCCTCAATCCCTCTTTGACTGACGATGAAGCCCAGAAACTTTCCTGATTTGACCCCAAAGGTGCATTTCTTTGGGTTGAGCTTCATGCCGTATCTCCGGACCACTTCGAAGCATTCTTCCAAGTCGCTTGCATGGCTGTTGCATGCCTTGGATTTGACGAGTATGTCGTCTACATAAACCTCCATATTTCGCCCTAAGAGGCCTTTAAACATCCGGTTAACCATTCTCTGATAGGTTGCTCCGGCGTTTTTCAGTCCGAAGGGCATGACTAAGTAACAGTATACCCCCTTATCGGTCCTGAAGCTAGTGCACTCCTGGTCTGCCGTATGCATTTTTATTTGGTTGTACCCAGCATAGGCGTCCATGAAGGATAGCAGTTTGAATCCAGAAGTGGCATCTACCATCTGGTCAATCCTGGGCAGCGGGAAGCAGTCATTTGGACAAGCTTTGTTTAGATCTGTGAAATCTATACAAACTCGCCAAGTTCCGTTCGGCTTGGGCACTAGAACCGGATTGGCCAGCCACTCTGGATAGTATACGTCGCGGATCATGCCGTTAGTCAAAAGCTTGTCCACCTCTTTCTCCAGAGCTTCGGCTTTCACCGAGTCGAGCGGGCGTCGCTTTTGCTGGACGGGGGGCATGTCCGGATTGACGTTGAGTACGTGGGTGATGACATGAGGGCTTATGCCAGTCATGTCTTCTTGGCGCCATGCAAAGATGTCGATGGCGCCCTTCAGTGTTTTTATTATTTTTTCTTTTTCCTCCGGATCTAGGTTCTTCCCTAGCCGGAGTACTTTGGTGGAGTCGAGGTCGCACACTGATACTTCCTCGACGTCCTCCATTGGTTCCACAATTCTTTCAGACCCCACACGGGAGTCTAACTCATCCTCTTCAGCCTCTTCTGGCTCAGCTGACTCCCGGACCATTAGCACGGGCAGGTGGGTTGCGACAATGTAACATTGTCTTGCTTCCCCCTGGTTTCCCCTCACCGTTCCGATTCTGGCCTCCCGGGTTGGGAACTTCAGGCACAGGTGCCGAATCGAGGTGACTGCGCCAAAGTCTACCAGGGCCGGTCGGCTGAGGATCGCGTTGTAGGCTGTCGGACAGTCCACCACTACGAAAGTGCAGTATTTAAATGTGCTTTGGGGGGTGTCCGGGCACAAGGTGACTGGGAGCCTTACTTTTCCCATTGGGATAAGTGTCGTCCCGTTAAACCCTGTGAGCTGGGACCCACTAGGTGAGAGGTCTTGGTCCGTCAAGCCTATCGCGGTGAAGGCATCCTTGAAGAGTAGGTTCACGGAACTTCCATTGTCAATTAAGACTCTGGCCACCACTTTATTCGCAATGGGGGTCTCTATGACCAATGGGTCATGATGAGGGAAGCGCACTGTCTTGGCGTCTTCTTCCGTGAACGTGATGGGTTGGACCATCAACCAGGGCCTTTGAGCTGGGAATTGAGTAACTTCCCAAACCTCACTGTGTTTTGCGGCCCCTGCGTATCGCTCAAGCTCCTTGCGAGTAGTTCCTCCGATATGGGGACCTCCGGAGATCATGGCTACCCTTCCATTAGGCCGGGGCGGCAGACCGGGGATGTGCGGGGCGTCGCCCGTGGGAGCAGCTGGAGCCAATGCTCCGGCTGTACCCCCCGGTGTTCCCTGAGGCATACCCGCAGTCGCCTGGCCCGGATTGAGGTGGGGCAACCTATTTTTGATCCACTCGTAGAGGTGGCCTAATCGGATGAGATTTTCAATCTCGTCCTTGAGATTTTTACACTCATTGGTGCTATGACCGATGTCGTTGTGGTACTCGCATCTCTTGCTCGGATCTCTCCGGGAACTATCTTTGTACAACGGTTGTGGTCTCCGGTAGTGTGTATTTTGCCTAGTAGCAAAGTACACACGTTCTTGGGAGTCCGACAGCTCCGTGTATTGAGTATACTGGGGGGTGTACCCCCTTTTCTGGCGCTTTTCTCCCGTCCGGGTGCTGCCCTTGGAGGACCTTTTACTCCTCGAACCCTGGGAAGGGCCTGCCAGACTAGCAGCCGGAGCAGAGTGTGAAGGAGCTTGTCCATTCACTCCGGACGGGTTGCCAAAATGGGATGATGCTGGTGCCAAGGCTTGGCCCTGGCTATATCCGGGGGTAGCAGAAAATTGTATGCCACTTGCTTGTGGAGTGGCGGTCGGGGCAGTGCCCGAGGGCGATACTCCGGGCATGTACCCTGCTATCCCGGTGGGATAGTATCCTTCGTAAGCCACGATTTGGGCTTCTTCGAGGTTGATATATTTTTGGACTCTCTTCTGGAAGTCCTGAAGGCTAGCAGCTCCTTCTTGCTGTAGTTCATTCCAGAAAGGAGTCCCAGTGCGGATGCCTGCTTGGAGAAGTGCAAGCTGTTGTCCGTCGTCAACTTTCTTGGTTTTCGAGGCTTCCTCTCGGAACCTCTTTATATAATTCTTCAAGGTCTCGGTGGGCAGTTGCTTGATATTAGTCAAGGCACTGACCTCCAGATTGACCTTTCTTGCGGCGACAAACTGTCTTCGGAAGTTGGTCTGTAGTTTGTTCCAACAGCCCACGGATCCTGGTTCCAGTTTTTTGAACCATTCCTCCGCGGACCCACTTAGGGTAAGTGGGAAGCACAGACATTTGGCGTCATTGCTGACCCTCATGACCGTCATGACACGGTTGAACCGTGACAAGTGGTCGCTAGGATCGGAGTTCCCGGTATATGCTGCCATTTCGTGCATCTTGAAGTTCTTAGGGAGCTCCGCCTCTAAGATGTGCTTAGCACATGGCTCCCGATCCTTGCAGTCTGAGTCGGAGTCATCTCCTTTCTGTCTCCGGGAGACTCGGGCAATGTCTTTTCGAAGTATGGCGAGTTCCGCCATAATTCCTTCATTTAACGTACCCGTGGAGACCGTGGGTCCGTATCTTTTTTGGTCAAGGTGATCTCGGAGATCACCTTGGTTCCCATTGATTTGATTTCTCAGATCAACGGGAGGACACCTCTGTCTTCTTCTCCCTCTACCCCCGGGCTCTTGGTGCACGGAAACGCTTTTTCGGTCCTCTCGATCCTAAGGGCCAAAGCTCCCTTTTTGGGGCTTGCCCCTCTGCGGACCTTTCCCTTTAGGGAAATCTGAGCGGACCTTTCGCGGATCCTGCGCCTTTTTCTTTCGCCCTGGGGTAGAGGTAGGGTTTTTTGTTTGGTTCCCTTCAGCAGGGTACCTTATAGGGCTAGGCTCCCTAGATTTCTGCTGTTGGGAACTAGGCGAAGACGTCGCTGGCTCCTTGTCAAGTCCAGCGGTCATTGCCTTGGGGTGCACGTGAATGCCAGCTGCCTCCATGGCTTTTTGCATGGCCAGCATTACTTCTTGCATTTTCTGGTTTTGCGCTTTCTGAGCTTCGATCTCGGCTTCGTGATCGATAGCTTTTTGTCTAAGAAGCACCAGTTTCGAGTAACTACCTTCGTCGTAGGCATACTCATCGAGGTTTCCCTCGTAGTCATCATCGGGGATTATTTCCTCTTCCTCGGACCCCTCTTCTGCTCTTGAGGTTACATCTTCCTCATTCGGGTCTTGAGCGTCTTCAAGAGGGCGAGGCTGACGAGTACTTCTAGTCTCCACCATGTTTGTGAAGTCAAGTGTTCGTTTATAGTGGCTTTCTTCAGCTCTCAATGAAAGCACCAAAATGTTGACCGAGATTTTCGGCAACTAATAAAATATTATAAAATTACTGAGCTGTAAGAAAGTGAGAGAAGGATTTTTACGTGGTTGGGGCGTTAATGAGCCTTAGTCCACGAGTCTTTTTTATTTATGGATGTCTTTAATACAGAGAATATACTTGGGAGAGATTCTCCCTTATAAATACAGAGAATGTTCTTGGTGAGTATTTACTCTACTTGCTCATATGCAGCCCAAGATTCTCGATCCCATTTAATGAGCTTTGAGGGGGTATTTATAGTGTTTTTGGTGGGGTAATCCCTAGAATTGTCCTTACAAGTGTATCTGTAAGTATCCATAAAGTTGGGTATTCCCAATGAATATATCATGAGTAATGCATGGTCAAATCCCTAGGTGCTGTAGGGTTTTTATATGGAATGTCATTTTTGTCTTTTGATTGACGTGACTCTTCACAGTGTAGCCGTCGCTAGACTTAAATGATCATTACTGTGCCGCTGCTGGTTGGAGGTTGTGCCGTCAGACTTTATTGCGTGTAGCAGTCCCAACACGCTTCCTCCCATGCGGCATTTAATGCGACTTGATTGCTCAAGAGAAACCTGACACCTCGCGGAGATGCCTTAGCGCTATTCGAGTCTCCGGGGGCACACGAGGTTCCATGTGCCTTCTCCGGGGACTACGTCCCGGACGTTACCTTATGGCATAAACACTTAGCAGATATTGCGATTTGCTTGATCCACGTGTCTGTATCTGGTTGGTCCACGTATATTGGGCAAAATCAGGGGCAACAGTTACTTTTTATAAAATAATCTACTTTAAAATAAAAATATCTCACATGTATATCTTTTAATTTTTAAATTGGTTACCTTTAAAATTATATGTTTATTTGTGTATTATATTATGTTATTTAAAATACTTTTAAGTTACTTTATTTTTTTTTTTTTATGTAACGACATTTATGTTACCTTAATTTTATTTAAGGAACTAGTGCACGTATAAGTTTTATAAATTAATTTAAATTCATTACAAATAATGCATATTTTTAAGACTTTTTTTTAATTAATTTTAGTTTTAGATTAAGTTTAGGGAAATTACCTCATATACTATTTTTTAACTTTTTTTTTTTTTTTTAAATTTACGGTTTGGGTTTCTAAAGTTGTTTCTCCGGTGGTTTCTATGTGGGTTGCTATACGGATTTTAGTTGCGATTTAGGTTGCTCTGTTAGTTGCAATAGGGGTTTCTACGTAGAATTCCGTAAAAATGGAAAAACCCCTTAATTTTATTTATCTCATATAAATTTTAGTTACATTTCAATTATATTTATTCTTATTATTTATTATACTTTATGTTTCGTTTTTTAGTAACATTTATGCTATTTTCAAACATATTTAATAAATCAAAATAAACGAATAAGTTACAATAAATAAAGTGCTTGCTAGTTAAATATATATTATATATATATATATTATAGTATTTGTTTTAGTAATTAGTTATTTCAAAATAATATTTTAGTATTTTGCTTTGCAAATTATGTTATAGTATCTTAATATTATTAAGATACATTTTTAGTAACCTTTAGTTTTATTGTAGAAACTAATTACAAAATGGGGAATTATCTCATATACTATTTTTTAACTTTTTTACTTCTTTCAAATTTATGGTTTAGGTTGTTTCGGTAATTCCTCCAGTAGTTTTTATGTGGGTTGCTATGTAGATTTTGGTTGTGATTTAAGTTGTTTCATTAGTTACTATGTGGTTTGCTAAGTGAATTTCCGTAGAAATACAAAAAAAAATTATTTTGAAGTGTAAAAAAAAAAAAAAAAACTCTTTACAAAATTTTCTTTCACACATAATATAATCCGATGGTTTTGAAAAAAAAAAAAATAGAGTAATTTTTTTAAAAAATATATATATAATTCAATGGTAACTAATCAGTATATAATAGTTTTATCTGTAACTTTATGGTTTTTTTTTTATTTCGAAAACTGTAAAAATATATATTTTTCATATTTTAAAATGATCACATTGAAGAATAAATCACAATAATACTATTTTAAAGTTTATTCGAGTAGTGATTTGATTAGAAAATAATTTTTAAAATTAAACAAAGTAAAAATAATATAGGGTGATTATACAATGCACCCCTTTAAAAGGGATGTACTGATGCACCCTCTACTTATTTCGGCATCCAAAAAAAAATTTTAGTCTAATTTTTTTTCATATTCGTGTACGTTATAGCTATTTAAGATATCTTACAAAATTTTGAGAAATTCAGAAAAATTTACAGTATAGAAAGTAATATTCAAACAGGTTATTTTATATGCGTTAAAATAAAATAGTCACACGTGCAACACACTGTTTGAACCTTGTTTTCGGCGTGTTAAACTTTTCCGAATTTTTTAAATTTTGCAAGATGTCTTAAATAACTATAATGTACATTACTATAAAAAAAATTGACTAAAATTTATTTAAGATACTAAAAGATATAGAGATGTATCGGTACATTTTAGAATTTTCGAATAATACATATCTATGTATATAAATAAATAAAAAAGAAAGAAATTCAGCCAAAAAAAAATTAAAAAGAAAGACGCTCAAACAAAAAAAAAAACAAAACAAAATAAAAAAAAAGTTTTTAGATTTTCGTGAAAACTTTATATTTACAAAAAAGAAAAATAAAATGTAATTAATGAAGCTATTTGTTGGATGCAGGTGGTGCACGAGCGCCTGGGTGAATTGATTTTGTTGACCAATTGACAATTGGTCGGCATTCATAATGGGGAGGACGGTACTTTGTGTTGCTATGTCAAATTAACGTTATAATTGTAATTAATTTACCTATAATGTATATTAATGAAAAAATCCCAATAATATATGAAAAGACATTGAATAATATTTTTTTAGAAGAATGCTATTATCCACCTCTAGGGCCAGCTAACATTGTTTGGGCTAGGCCGTAAATTTTGGACCATTTCAAATAAAATTTGGTGATTTTGAAAAATATTAAAGATAGTGTATATCTTTACAAAATAGAAAAACGAAAAATTATAAAGTATATTAGATGATTGCAGATTGAATATAAACAATATATTTGTAGTTTTAGAAAGATAATAAAGTATAGAAGAAAATAACAAAAAGTATAAATGTAGAAAATACTGTGTGTTAGTAAAAAATGGAAAAAATGATATAAATTGCTATTTTTTGTAATAATTTTGCATTTAATTTTTTATATATTTTTACGATTTTCTATAAAAAAATATAAGAAAATAACAAAAAAAAATGACAATAACTAAAAAAAATAACATCAAAATAATATAACAAATAACAAAAATTCAACAACAAAATAACAAGAGTACAATATAAAAATACATAAAAAACCGTATTGTATGTAAATAAATTTTAAAAACCTTAAAAATATTTTAAATTTAGCAATCATATTATTGTAATTTTTTTTGTTATTTCTGTTTTTTTAAAAATAATCCAAAAAAAAAGTTATTTAGGGTAAATTTAGGGGATTATTTCACAAAAACATAAAAACAACAAAAAAATTACAAAAATATAGTGCATGTTTGGCATCATAACTAAAAAACTGTTTTTTGTTTTTAAAAATTGAAAATTGAAACAATTTAGCTTGGTTGGCTGTGTTTTTTGAAAACAGTTTTCAGAAAACAAAGTTACAAAAAACAAGAATTTTGAAAACAACAAAAGGTTGTTTTCTGTTTTAAAAACCAATTCACTATTGGTCAATATTGTTTTTAAAAAACACTAACCAAACATGACTTATTTTTAAAAGCTTCAAAAACTATTTTTTGTTCTCATTTCTAAAAATAATTTTTTGAAAACAAAAAACAGAAAACACTACCAAACATGCTCATAGTTTCACAGAATTTTAAACATTTTGACGATTTTTTTGATTTTATTTATAGAAAATACGGTCTTTTTATGTTGTAATCTTGTTAATTTGTTGTTGATTTTTTGTTATATGTATGTTATTTTTTGTTGTTATTTTGATATTTTTTTTCATATTAATTTGATGTAGTTTTCTTGTTGATTTTATATTGTTTTCGTGTTATTTTTTGAAAAATCGTATAAATATAAAAAAACATTCTTACAAAGTAATAAATTAAATATTTTACAAAAAATGGTGGCTTATGTAATTATTTTTAAATTTAGTATCTTGTATAAAAGCTCCTCATCCAAAAAAGGTCATGGGGCCAAGCCACTCTACAAACTCTTTCACCGCATCGTTTCTATCGGACCAACTCTTATATGGTGGCTCTACTCGGCTAAGGGAATGGCTTGGGACTATAAAAATTTAGATTTTAAAACTTTGATTCATAAAATCCATATTTTTCTAAAATTTTGAGAAAATTCTTATTTTGGCAAAAACATCCCAAAATATTTAAAAAATCTCTTAAATATAAACATTTGAAGAAACACTAGTCATAAGTAACAAGCAATAGTTAGTTGGTGACAACGAGTATAATTAAAAGGTGAGCTATTCCACATGTTAAGGTTGATGTAATTTGAAACTTGAATTTAAAGTAAACTCATATTGAAATTCAAGAATATATGGACTACGACCTAGGCTTCTAAGCCACTAAGGCTAGTTTAGTGGTGAGGGAGGGATGGAAAAAAGAGAAAGGTCATGGGTTCGAACTTAGGACCTTAAAGCTATTAAGCTATTAACTGATTGTAAAATACCATTACGCTACACTAAAAAAAAAAAATCTAGACTTCTAATTAATAATTCATTAAATAATATTTTTCAGAAGAATGCTATTATCCATCTCTAGAGCTAGCTGACATTGTTTGGGCTGGGCCGTAGATTTTGGACTATTTGGTCCATTTCAAATGAAATTTGGTGATTTTGAAAAAATATTAAAGACAAATGTTACCGACTCAACTGGGGATCGAACCCAGAATCTCTGGTTCCGTAGACCAGCGCCTTATCCATTGGGCCATTGAGTCAATTTGTCTAGCTGTTTACAAGTATTTTATAAGAAAGAATTAAACAAAGAGAAATCTGACTAGCTTTTGGAGCTTCAGTTGGGGTTGGGTGGAACAAGACGACGACCTCAACAAATTTGAAAAGTAAATATTAGCGTCATATACACTCTTCTCTCCCCGGTTCTTCTGCCTTTGGTTTGGTCCTTCACACAGAACTAACATAGATATAGATGTTTTTGTGCTTTTGTACATAGTTTTCTTCTCTTTCTTCATTTGCCTGAATTGTGGCACAGAATCCAAAATAAATTTTATATCTTTTGAAAAAAAAGCTCAAATAATAGAAAAGAGGAAGTGGGATATTTGGAATCTTGACTAAATGAATTGAAGGATTGGGGATTACGGATAAGTGGTTAGGAGTTCATAATTATCAGGTTTTCTCGCTATATTAATTAATATAAAATATGGGAAGAAAACAATCCATGCGGAGCAAAGCTGCCCACTTTGTATCTGATCTCACCACCGTCTTCCTCAACCCCATTTCGGATAAACCCTCCAAGTCCCAACCCACCTCACCTTCTCCGGTTTCTGTAAGTATATTTTTCTCTTTTCTTCTCTCTTTTGACCTGCGGAGCTTTTTCGGCTTTCATTAAGTTTCTTCATTGGTTTTTGATCATTTACCGGCGATCAATGAAGTTGATTATACGGACACATATTTAATCTGTCCGTTTTTGTTTTGGCTCTATGTATTTGTGATGATAATTTGATTATTAGGATGGGTTATGGGGATGGTTAGTTTGCTAGAGTTTAAATTCAATGTGAAATATTTATATATATTTATATATATATATATATATATATATATTTATGTACCTAAAATTCATGAATAATGGAGAACCTTATATCTGATAAAGCTTCCAAGATTAGCTTGCGCTATTGATAATTTACTTTATTTAGGATGAAATGTGGAAGCATTTTGGTCGTAAATGGGAAAAAAAACACCCTTGATATCCTTATACATATCAAATGAAGACCTTCTCCAGATCAAACACCCTTGTTCCAGCTTTTAACAATGTATGATGTTTTATCAGGTAGATGAGACTGAGTCGAAAAGAAATCAAGTTGAGTCAATTGGTGAAGAGGGTTCTGAAGATGTAGGTGTTGGTCCAGATACTTCTTCCTTCTCTGCATTTCTTTACTCGCTTTTGTCATCTCCGAAGTCTGGAGATAATCCAAACTTAGATGAAAAGGTTGATGAGAAAGTGGAGCAGGCCAATCCCCCACCTAACTCTGCAATGAAAGAAAATAGTGGAAGGAGAAGTCTATTTTCCAAGGGAAAACAAACTCTTGGAAGGGTTGTTAGCCAAGCTGCTAGAATTAGTGGGTATCGAAATCAGGATCGCAGGGGTGATTCTAACTTGAGAATTGATGGTAACAATAATGCTAATAATGATAACTCTGGAGTGGAGATGAGACCTATCCAAAAAGTGAATGAGCCAGAATCTTCGGGTGACTTTCCAGGTGTTTCTGAACCTTCATTACTTCTTTCGGAGAATACAAGAACTGCTCTCTATGCTTCACTTCCACCACTTGTTCAAGGACGGAAATGGATATTATTATACAGGTTAAAAAGATGAGAAGTTTTTCTTTTGAGTAATATGTTTTTGAAAGTTCCATTAAACTGCTGGTGTTTCTGATTTTGCTTTTGTCTCTAAATCTCTTTATTGTTCTGTGTAGCACATGGAGGCATGGAATTTCACTTTCAACACTATACAGAAGGAGCATGATTTGGCCTGGCCTCAGTTTACTGGTAAAAGTTTGTTTTCTATCAAGACTTTTACTTGGCAGTGGCATAAGCACTTCATTTTGAAAATCTATGGCGAAACTTTCTCAGAGCTTTCTGTTGAAAAATAATCAATTGTTTAGATTATGGTACAGCCCTTTATACTGCCTAAGAGCATCTGTAGTGTAGCGATGCTATAGTATTTTATAAATAGAAAATGCTGCTATGGTGGTGTGCTAACTAAATTTGATACATGTTCAAAGTTGTATCAAATTTGTCATAATAATAAATGAGCTTTATAATAACAATACTGACATTGTAGAATAGAAAAATGAAAAAACAATAGAAAAGAAGTTTTTTTTTTTATTATTTTAACTACAAATTTATGTATGTATGCTGAAGATGACTGCTTTATGACTCAAATAATCTCAGGTTGTTGGAGATCGTAAAGGTGCAGTTTTTGGTGGCTTGGTCGAGGCACCCTTAAACCCAACCAACAAGAAAAAATATCAGGTAATACTGAAAGATGTACTTTCTTCAAGCTCGTTCAGTGACTCTTTTCTTTTCTCTGTAAGTGACTTTGAATTATGAACAGGGATCAAACACGACTTTTGTTTTCACAGATAGACCTGGTCATCCTGTTATCTTTCACCCTACAGGTATCTGTATTTCAGAAAATAGTAGAGAACTGCAAAATGTTACGAAATCCCTACATAGATTCTACTTGCTATTTTAGACATTTATTTCTTTGAGAGAGAACTAATTGCAGTAAACAAACAGGTGCGAATCGCTATTTCACTTTGTGCTCCCTTGACTTTTTAGCAATTGGCGGGGGTGGTCACTTTGCACTATACTTGGACAATGATCTGTAAGTAGTTTCCGCCTCCTATATTCTATTATTCAGAAATAAAGAACAAAAAATAAGAGAGTATGTACTCCTCATTTCTTTAAACCTTCTATTGAAGATTAAAATTTGGTGAATGGTGAATTGCAGATGTAATTTCATTGTCTTTTCAATGCTTTTTTTATTTATTTATGTTAAATTATTTATGTTAGATTAAACGGATCAAGCTCAGTCTCGGAAACCTATGGGAACCCTTGTCTTGCACACTCAGAGGACTTTGAAGTAAAAGAAATTGAGGTGGGTGCAAAGCTTACTATCTCTTTCACATATGATTAGTCATCTGCACGCTAAGTTTAAGCACATCGACACATTCAGATAGGTGCAAGCATGAACTATAAAAATATATATATATTTTCATTGGCACACTTGGTTCCTAATTGAGCCTCAATACCAAGAGGTCTCAGGTTGGAACTTGGGTCTCACTCTCATCCTTTTCCCAACCTAGTGGCTCACACACTGCACGCCCTATATGATTCTGTAGAACATCACATGAACTCTGTAAAGTTTTATAATGTCTCATAAAGGCTTTGAATGAAAAATGTCTTCAAGTTCTTCCCATTGCAATGCAGCTGTGGGGTTTTGTGTATCCATCAAAGTACGATGAGGTAGTTGCCATGAGCCATATGGAAGCACCTGGTATCTGTCGATGGTGAATGCTCTCAGACAAGGTTAAGGAACTGGCTGCCGAAACCTTATTATTGGTGGTTAATGCTCGGTGATGCTGACCCAACTAACGAGTGAAATCACAGGTCTTTTTTGTACAGATCAACTGTTTGTTGATAATGTCGTGATGTCTTTCTGTTTTTTGCATATAAAGGTCGTTCCCTGTATATATTTTTCAATAAACACATGCTGTTTAGAGAGCAGCCAGTTTTGTGGAATGTATGATACTGTTTTTGTAGTTTTGAACATGTTTGTAATTGTAACCTCTTTAGTCCCCATCTGTTATCAGTTTGATGGCTAAATATCAAAATCAATGCTGATTCAATAC
The DNA here is from genome assembly GCF_029168945.1 of Cannabis sativa. NCBI lineage: Eukaryota > Viridiplantae > Streptophyta > Magnoliopsida > Rosales > Cannabaceae > Cannabis > Cannabis sativa. Next base: position 63,343,066 of record NC_083604.1, on the reverse strand, counting down.
TTGATTCGATGTCGTGTTACCTTCTGATAAGATTAAACTACATTTTCTTGCTTCTTGTTTTACAAGCACAAAGGATTTAATGTCTAATGCTAATAGCAACAGATAATCTTGTGGTTTAACAAATGAATTATCTTAATTGGAAATCAATCATAAAACTGAATTCTTTTATATTTAATTTTTCTTATGGAAATTGTTCCTAGCAAAAACAAAAACCCCATCATGGAATTGCAGAGGACTGTGAAAGAAGCATCAGTTAGACCAAATATCTTCAACTTGTAGATACATAAACAAGTACGAGAATAAGATGAAATACAACACTCAACTCTAGGAATAAGAAAACATTGAGATGACAAACAGATTTTATTAGTAATCTACAGAAAAAGCCTGAGGGATTGGAATGAAAAATAACCTAAGCTCCAAGATCAGCATGATGATGTGGATTAAAGAAGGCCTTTACATAAATCAACAAACGGCTCATCAAGACCTGCTCCAAGCTCTAACTACAGTGTTTGCTGCAAACCCTGCTAGAAAGTATTACCATCTGTTAGCCTAATCTGGTAACTTATCATGATATACAGATGAGTGTTTAACATTAACAATAAATGAAGACCATTTGTTAAGTTGTAACTAGTACCTGTGCTATTACGAGCAAAGCTAGGATGGTGCTCATATGACATAGTATTGACATTAAGTTCTACTCAAACAACCGTGGCTGCCTGCTCCACAAGCCCTTCTTGCAGCTTTTGGGGAGATCCATGCGGCTGATTGGTGTCCTTGTCACCCAATGATTCCTCATATGCTGCTGCATGAACACCAAGAGCAGCACGGCCTGATGGATCGAGATTATTGGACCATGCTGCATCCCATTCAACAGCTTTAGCAGTACTACATGCCACACTTGGACCACCAGGAACTGTTGATCTGGCAGCATTCTGTTGAAAAAAATGGTCAGTTGAATCAGGGCTCTAGCAAAAATATAAACAATGCGTCTGGAATTGGATATTTAAGTAAAAAAGAACAGTTAGTATGAAAAGTGAGACATTAGCAATTTAGTAACTAAGAACACAACACAAGAAACAAACCAGCCTCCCACCTGACAGCGAGCATAAAAATTGTTGATGAAGAGAAGTTCAAGAAAAAAAAAACGAAAGTAGTATCTAAATATTTCACCTTGGGAAAGAACTTCTCGAATATAGTCCTGTAATAGTATCCTTCTTTTGTGGTTGGAGTATTCTCGGGATAAATGAAGCTTGCTTGCATTAGCATAGCATCTGTTACCTGATCAAGGGCAATCAAAAGTAAAGAGTATAAAATGCAACCAAAAAGAAGAAGCATCTGTTTCTTGTTCAATTCAGAGATAGAAATAAGTTGGCTAAAGGTAGTACAAATAAAAAACAAATTCTAGCAACACCCAAACAAAGCAAAGTCTTACTTGTTTGTTGGCATGATCCTTCAGGCCATCAATCCAACTGTACCCTACACCATCACTGAATTGTTCCTTCTGTCTGTACAAAATGTGCTACGACCAAAAAAAAATAAATCAAACTTGTAAGAAAAATGATTTCCTGAAAAAGAGATGATAAACATCCCTTCAAAACAATGAAAACAAGATATGTATGCAAAACAAAGATTGTGTATAACTTGATGAGCACAACAATGTGTGTTGCAAAAGCAACAAGTACAGAGGTACACACCTTTGGTAAATATGGTTTCTGATCATCATCAAATGCGTTACGTAAAACCCACTTCTCGATTCTCCCAAGATCAGGCCTGATCTGTAGTTATCAATGCATGAAAGTGCCAAGTATTACAACCATATATATGTATATTTAGTTTCAATTTATGAACATATGATACAAAAAGTTACCCAAAGAGACCACCCCTATGTTATATATAAGGTCTACCACATGGATAACGTTGCTTTTGCTTCAAGTAGTTTTAACTTTGGATCCAAAAAATAGATTCATATGGATCATATGTTTATATTATAAGCTTCTCTAAGAAGAAAAATTATAATATAACTTGATACACAAAGTAAAAGTTCACCATTTTCCATTCTGGATCAATGGCCATGGCAATGTTGATAAATTCTTTGTCCAGAAAGGGTACACGAGCCTCAAGCCCCCAAGCTGAAGTTGATTTGTTGGCTCTCAGACAGTCATAAAGATGAAGAGCCTTGATCTGATCAATTGTCCATGTAACCATTAAAAATTTTAGAAACTCAAAACTAAGGCAGTATGACCTAATCCACCAAGGTTGAATTGCAAGGTCACATGCCACTAATCAAGAAATGAAATATCAAGGAAAGAAGGGAGACATTGGTCAATTACCTTTCGACATGTTTCTTGGTGAAACTCCTCCTTATTTGGGGCCTTGTGGAAATACAGATAACCCCCAAAAATTTCATCGGAACCTTCCCCAGAGATAACCATTTTCACTCCCAAAGATTTAATTTTTCTAGACATAAGAAACATGGGAGTGCTAGCCCTGATAGTTGTCACATCATATGTTTCAGTATGATAAATGACTTCTTCAATTGCATCTATGCCTTCCTGAATTGGAAACAAAGGAAACAATTCTATTATCTTACATCTTACAGACTTAAAATGCTTGTAGCAACCTTAGCTTTATAAGGGATGGATCACCTGAACAGTGAAGTGAAACTCATGATGGCGAGTTCCAAGATAATCTGCTACTTCTTGTGCAGCTTTTAGATCAGGAGAGCCCTGAATACATAATAAGTGAGGCAAATGAATATACACTAACATTTAGAAAGCTAAAATGGAAAGAAAAAGATGGAATAATTAAAATCAAATGATACAAATTAATCGCAGTTTTAGAAATCTTTCAAAGCAAACTAACTAAAATTTGAAACATACGAGTGAAATATGGTCAGAGCTCTTCCTTTTTGTTTAAACTATTAATGTCAGCGCAAATATTATTAATAACAGATTTACGTATTATTAATTATTATTATTTGAAAAAGTACGAATAGTATTTGGTTACCATTTTACAGGATATCAAAAAAATGGCATAGCACAAACTGGTACAAACACATCTTAGGTACCGCATACACAGGAATATTCAGTTGTCCTTTATTCAACATTATACACTGTGACAACCAGTACCTCATAATCCAGATTCTTAGATAAAAACAAGACAGATACGGGATAATCCAAATTTTGCTTACTTTTTAGGGTTTTTTTTTTCTTCTTTCAGAAAAAGATCATTGCATATTGAAATTTAAATAAAGCCAAATTACAGCAATGGGAAAAAAATCTCCTAAAAGAAAAATTAATAATGGGATAAAATGTAAGTAGACGCATGCTGTCAAACAGGAAATAGTTGTTATGACCTTCAAACCAACGCAGAAGGTGTGCAACTGAGATCCCCATTGACAAGCAACCTCTGATTCAGCCAAAAAGCGAGAAGCCACAGCTGCCACAAGTGATGAGTCCAGGCCTCCAGACAAAAGTACACCAAATGGTACATCTGTCATGAGTCTTTTTAGAACAGCCTGAAAGATTTCCAGATGAACAAATGCATTAAATATCAACATCATTCATATAATAATATTACAGTAATTCGTAGTTTGCTAATTGATCAACAATCTAATGACTCTTGCGCTCTTAGAAGATTTCTAATTTAAGTTGTGTAGATGTTACTAAATGTCTTTTTTAGCTATTTGGGGATGTATCAATATTAATGACGGATGAGCTATGTCCTATAAATTTCTGTACCTAGCTTAGACCACAGTCTTATCAAGTATACTCATCGTAGACAAAAAGAATAATAAAACCCACATAAATTATTGGCCCATTTTTGCAACTCGTCCTGGCAACAAGTAAGCATCGAATTAGCAGAATCTGTCGACCACTTCTGAAGTATAAGTAGGAAATGAACAAGCATAAAACATTCATATCCAATGCATATGTTCAGTCTTGCCAAACATATTATTTATACATTAATAATTAAGGGACTTTTATGTCAGCATATTATCCTAGTAAGATAATTGTCAGTGGCCTGTAAATGGTATCTGTAATCTTTTCAGGGCTTTAATTTCCACGAATCTCAAAAACTTAGAGAACACAAGTCTGAGGTCCTCTAGATCATAGGAAATTATGTTTTACTGGCTGCAAGTTACCGAACACGAGTAGTGGAAATATAAATACATAAAAAACAAAATAGTAAAAAAAAAATTGGAGCTTACCTTCTCAAAAGCCTTCCGAAGGACCATTGGATCATAGGGAGTTGAAGGTATTTGCTCTGAAAACCATGGTGGGTTGTACCATCTTCTCATTGCTCCTGCAAATACATGATGAATTCATAAGATGGAAAACATAACATCCATTAACCGAAAAAGATTATGATGTAAGAATAGGTTTTAAAGATAGCAAATAAATTTGTTCCAAACAGAGATACGTGGCGGGCACTTAAGTTTTGAAACCACCTAGTATTTTTCTTGAGTTTTTTATAGTAAAAGAATGAGATACTATTTGATTTGATTTGATCAGATATGATCTTATCTTTATTTATTGTTCCATTCACTTACTAATAGAGAGCTTAAAATATGCATAAGCATGATATATCGTACCTTGCTTGCTAGAGTATATATGCCCAGGAAGGAACGACATAAACCTTTCACAGTCATCACTCAAAGCCTTCATTTCTGAAGCAAACCAAACTGATCCTGCAGATGATTAAGTAATAAACATGTTCTTCATTTTATCATCTCACTAACTTCTAAAATAAAAATGAAATCATAAATTCCCAAATAGTAAAAATAAAACTACGCAAGAGCAAATAATAGATGAACTGAAAATCAAAGGTACTCTCAAATTCTGAATCAAAGAATACAGAGTATATGTTATTGTGATTATGAAGCGGTACAGTTTTAACACTTCCTAACATCTCTTATACAGCTCGTATTCAAGAAACAAAGACTTAAACTATTATTATCAGGACCAGACAGTACATTACACATACGGGGATAAATTTACATACCATCAAGACCCCAACCCATGTAAAGTGGGGTAATACCAACAGCATCCCGAGCTGCTATATAGCTATTGTCTCGAGTGTCAAGGAGGACAAAGGAGAACATGCCATCCAACATATGCACAAAATCCTCCCCATATTCTTCATACTGCCAATGGCAATGACATATTTTCATAAGTGATGCACTAAAAAGGAAAGTATAGAAGTACCAAAAGAAGAAATATGAAAAGGGGAATAAAGCATTAAAATCATAGTTATAATAAATGGTTGTTCACCAAGCACAAATCAATCTTGAAATATATTCTTAGTCACTTACAAGATGCGCAATGACTTCACAGTCACTGCCAGTGCGAAACTGGTGTGACTTCAGCTTCTGTCTTAATTCCTTATGGTTATATATTTCTCCATTAACCTTATGACCGCAATTTCAACAATCACACAGGAGAAAGGTGTCAAGTTGATATATTAGTAAAATAACACATTATTAAATAAATAAAAACACTTCAAGTAACCCAATCTGAACAATGACATGTACAAAAGGAAAAATACATGAGACAATCTGTATGTGTTAATTCAACTTTACCAATATTAATAAAACCTTCTTAATAAGTTGATATTAACGTTAGTAAACATAAACCTACACACAATAGTTCGAAGAGGTAAAAAGAGCTAGTAGTACCGTGACGACAACAGTCTTATCTTCATTGTAAAGTGGCTGATCTCCAGAAGTGGGGTCTACAATAGCTAAACGTTGATGAGCAAGATAACAATTCCCATGACAATGCAAGCCACTCCAATCAGGACCTCTATGGCGAAGCCTAAGGTATCAAATCAAGAGAGCAAAAATAATCAAATTAAACGTAATTAACAACAAAAATAATGGTAATTTTATAAATTCACCCACATCCTAATCAATTAACTTCAAAACCCAAATCCCAGCACAAGCAAACGGAATCAAAATATAAAACTGAGCTACTAGACGGACAACATACATAGCAATATCAACGACTTAAGTCAATAATGCCACAACAATCAACAAAACTACAATTTGGATATGAAGAAAACAAAAAGATCAAATCGTATCCATACGCATAAATCAGAACCCAAAGCAATACACAAAAACTTGAGAATAATTTCTCCAAAAGAAGAAAAACTCAGCTCAGAAATGAAATGCAGGAACAATGTAAGGCTCAAATGTTGGTCATATGATGGAAAAAAGAGAGAAGAAAATGAAAAATGGACAAGAGAAAAGGCTGACCTCCGGGACAATTCGATGATACGGGAGCGTTTGGCCTGAGAGTTGTCTACGCAACCAAACACTGCCAGTATCCCACACATGGCGACGTAGCCTTCTCTCTCTCTCTCTCTGAGTACAAGTGAGGAAGAAGAAGACGAAGCTGGGTGTGAGTATGAAATGAAAATGGAGAAGGCTGCGAGATCTCTTGGATGTGTGTATTTATAGTCAGCAGAAGCAATAATCCTGACCGTTGATTCTGACAATCTGACACTACTTTTGTAGAAGATTCCGTTCCTCTTATTATATTTAGACTTTACGATTATTTTATTTTTTTTCTAAAATTAGGGTTTATTTTGTTCTGATTCTGTATATATTAAAGTTAAATGTTGAATTGACTGCGATACTGGTGGTGGGGTTTTGGTTTGGTTTGGAATCTCAGATGCATGAATTCAAAGATTCAATTCAACTTTAATTATTAAATATGCTTTTATTTTCTTCTTTGTCAACTTATATTATAGGTAGGGATCTATAGGGATCTAAAGGGGGAATTAGGGGAGAGTGTTCTTTTTGTTCCTATTCTTGTTAAAAATTTTAATTCTCATCTTTGCTTATTTTTTATTGGAGATAGTGCGAAAAATCCCCTAATAAAAACGGGAACGTAACGGAAAATTCTCCAATAAAAAAATAATATTTATAATAAAAATTTATATATATATTTATAAATATTAAACTACATAAAAATTAACATATTACATATTAATTATTATTCAGTAAATTAATTATTATCCAAAATACAACTTAAAAGTCATAAAAATAATAGTAATATATTAAAAAATACAAACATAAATTATAAATTATAAAATATTAAACGGGTCTGTGTCGGGACAATGAGTGTGATCCCCATCCCCAAATTTCGGTCTCATTCCCCATTTAAACGGGGAATCCCTGCTTCATAAGGAGCGGGTCCCCGCAGGGTCCATCTCCATAGAGAAAATATACATTCCAAATTATATGTAATCAAATCATCTATGTTATACATTTTTTAAAGGAATATTGGTAGTTAAACTACTTAAATTTTAAATTTTTTTAACACTTAACCACAAAAATTGATTTTTTGGGGGCAAAACTACCTAAACTCCCATTCCGTTTTTCTCTGTACCCCTCTGTCCAAAAATCACAATTAAGTGTCACGGTGGACTGTCCACGTGTACACACTTTTACACTTGGCAAATTTTTAGTGGTCCACGTAATATTAATGTAATATCAACATTAAAATAGTAGTTAATTTTTTTTTGGGATATTAATGGTGCGAGGATAATTATCTCATTTATTTGTGTTGTTAGTGAGTAGAGACTATTGCTTAGAGTAGTTGAACCAATTTTCTAAAGAGAGTTAAAGTTGTATTAACTACGAAAGTAAAATATTATGGTATTTTCATAAGCACGTAATCGTTTAATTAAAGCCCGATATGAAAGTCCATTAGGTTTTCTTTATAATATATTTATTTGATTTAAATAATGGTATAAGTGGTATGAAATAATATTATTATTTAATTAATGTGAGAAAATTCGTAAGTTTAGAGAAATTCGCAGGTTTAGAAACTGTTTTACTAAAATAATCATATCTGGAGTTTTATAACTCCGATTGAGGTGATTCCAGTGGCGTTGGAAAGATAATTCGAAGATCTATAAATTTTGTAGAAATAGCTGTATCATAATTCGTAATTTTTCTAGGTCAAAACTAAGCCCTAAAGTTACGAGATTAAGAGCTTACAATTTAAATTTAAAAGTTAGATATTTGTTTATTTAATAATTTATCATATTATTATTGTTATAATGTTAATATTATTATTATTCATAAAACTAAAGTCATCTTTAGCCAAATCTATACCTCTCTTCACTCTCATCTTTGATCACCATCATCTTATGTCTATCGATCCAGAAGCTTGATGTATTTGAGGTAAGAAACTCTACATTTACTAATTTATTAATCACAATAGGAGAATATTCGTAGGTCTCTTTTTCTTATTTTTCAGAATGAAACATGTCTCAGTAAAACTGTCATATCTCTTTAAATACTCATCTGATTCTCGCAATCTTGGTGTCTATAGAAAGCTTATTGAATTTTCTATAATTCTTATGAAGAAATGTTTTACTGAATCGAAATTTATCTATGTCAAAAATTAGTATTTCTACGCTGTTTATTGTAAATCGTTTTTCATATTTTCTATATAAGTTGTCTCAGTAAAATCCGAATATCTCTTTGAATAATGATCCGATTCTAGCGATACTGGTACCGTTGAAAAGATAATTCAATTTTATAAATGTTTTATGAAGAAACCATTCACCAATTATTGATTATTCTAAGTCAAAAATTATTGTTTTATTGCTGTAGTTTGAAATCTATTTGTTTCAGGATTTCCAAAATAACTGTTTCGGTATAATATCTATATCTCTTACGTTATAATTCCAATTTTAAAGGTTTTTGTGTCATTAGAAAGGGAATTCGATTTTCTAAAACTTTTATGAAGAGAGTATTTTCTGATTTGGAATATTTCAGTATCAAAACTTTGTATTTCCGATGTCTCCTGTGATTCGTTACTCCATATTCTTTCTCAGAAATAGTTTCAGTAAAACTATCATAACTCCCTCAGTTTTAATCCATTTTTAATGATCTATATACCGTTACAAAGATAATTGAATTTCTTATAATTTTTGTGAAGAAACTTTCATTGAATTCGTGTAGTTATTGGTCAAAAAAAGTGTTCTTTCTGCTGTACTGTAAGAGTGCGAATTTTAATGTTAGGGCCTTGACCCATGTGTTGTTATAGGTAGTAGTGACGAGATAACAAGTCTTAAGCAGCGGGATTTAAAGTAAGGAAATTAGATAGTTTTTTATGTGTTTATCTGCATAAATTTAAATTCTTTATGTATTGAAATATGATTTATGATTTGTTTTTATGAATATGTATATGGTACTGAGAATGTGTGGTATGGACACAATATCAGTTTGTGAATTGATACATAGATTATGGTTGTATGACTTGTATACGTTGTATGTTGTATTTGTATGTTTCAGGTTGTATGTTGTATGATGTATTTGTATGTTGCATGTTGTATGTTGTATGTTGTATGCTAACATCTCAGGTAAAGTGGGGGACCATGGTGTGGTATGATACGGGATAAGGCCGTTGAATGTAGAGATACCCTACCCTGCATTTTACTGAGTCGTGTATGAGATTGTTATGGTGGGTATGATACAATGATGTTACTGTTGAATATAGAGATACCCTATCCTATAACAATGGTAGGGCTGCATAGGCCTATGTTATTATATGGACAGATTAGGCCCAGGATATTGTAGGGTCAGGCTAGGCCCGGGTTATGTAAGTAATGGCTATGATATGCCAATATTATGATAATGACATTATTATTTATAGTATTGATATGATTATGTTATGAGTATGATATTGGAGTTATGATCTCTGTATATGTGTACGGTGTGAACAAATAGTATAGACCTATATGATGAAGGTTTCCATATGTACAGTTATTTGGTTATAGTTATAAAATAGCATGTATGATATTGCTAAAACTTAATAAATACATTAATGGTAGTATGTGTGATACTATATGGTATTGTTTGATAAGCATTTCCTTACTGAGCTTTTAGCTCACCCCCCTTACTTTCCCCCTACAAGTATTAGACAGGGAAGTGTATAGTGAGCAGGGTCAGTTCTGGTACGTATACTGTGAGTGGCTACGGACGGGCAAACGATCTAGGACGCCTGTGGTGCCTGTTTTATTTTTAAGTATTTGATAAATCTAAACACAATGGAAATGTATTATTTAAAATTATTTACTTACTGTATCTTGTTTTTTTTTTCAAATGAAGGATCCTTCTATGTTGCATTTTGATTTTTCTTTTTAAAAAAAAATCCACTGTTGTATTTAATTTTTTTTTTTTTTATCTTTTCAAATTATGCATGAAAATAGTATATTTTGTAAAATAAGGCAAAATATCGGGGCGTCACAGTTGGTATCAGAGTCGATCGTCCGTCAGCCCGAAGGATACCCGAAGGATACTCGCGGTATACATATAGAAGACTGAAAAAGATCCCTCTCAGTATTATGTAAGTGTTAGTTTTAATTTTCTTGGTATTGCCGTTAATAGTCTTATATGTGATACATAGATTTTTTTTATTTAAATATGTTTCTTAGAATTAGAGCCTCATCTGAGGTGGTGCTTAGAGACATCAATAGTACCCTCTATCTCTTATGATTGATTACACTTTTTAGGAAGAAGATGTATAGGTTTATATTTCTTTATTGTCTTGAACTGAACTAGGAAGGACCGTGTTCCTTTCTTGAAAATTTAGAATAAATTATATTAGGAGTTCATAAGACTTTATTTGATAAATAGAATATTACTAGTTAAGCTTGACAACATTAAGTTTAGATATGTACATAGAATCTTCTCTTCCAATAATTGAACTCTTTTGTTTCTTTTAAATCAACCTTTCTTGTAAGAGCTCACACATGAAACTAGAAGATCAGTTAGAACCAATGTGAAAGGAACGACCAATAGATGTGGGGGCTAAGGATGTGTGTTCCGCTGACCCACAGATGGTTGATGTTCCAGAGAACCCAATAATAGTTAAGGCTAACGATCTAATAGAGGTATTGGAAGGACTACGAGCATGACTAAGACAATTTGTTGAAGAGTTTTCACAGGCTCAGCAAAAGATCACCAACACTAGTAGTGGAACTTGAAGCACATAATGAAATGTACCAATAGCCAACTAAGTACCGACGCATATATTTTCACCTATCTATGAATGGTTGAAGAAGCGGTCTCTACACCTAGCTATGAATGGAAGCCCAACATATAGGAAGTAGGGATGACTTAGAATAGTAGACGTTATACCAGACTGGGACAATATAATTTACGAAACCTACTTATTAAGAAGGATGAAAGAATAGATCTTTAAGGAGCAAGTACTATCTTGTTGGATATTTTATAAGTTACGCACTCCTAAGTTAAATGGTAAGAAGTATGAGTACTGTATGCAAAGACATTAGAGATAAGTCTATTATAGAAATGAGTCACGAGAGGACGATGCCATCATATAGAAAGGAGTGTAGTGTGCTGAATAGAATCCAAAATAAGAAGTTAGAAAGAGACATGATAAAATTACTAGAGGTAATAGCTTATGAAGGTATCTTAAACACTAAGAGATAAGCAGAGCATCAACAAATATTAGATTACCGAAAGGAAAGTTGTAAACTTTAAACTCAAGGTCATCTACTTGGTGGAGGAGACAATAGAGAAAAACATGTGCATGGTTTCGACAGAGACATTTTCAAAGGAGAAAGACAAAGGAGGTCCAGGCACGGCTAACAATTTGGGTACAACATGAATGAGAGACAACTAAGAGGGTGACTACTCGGAATGGATCACAACTACACAACTAAGAGATTGTGGATGCAGCTTTGTGGCGGGTGTACAACAAACAACTACAGAGAGTGGATCGCAAATTCAAAACTTGAGAAAGAGGAGGAATTAGCATCCCTAGATTCCAAATACTCACTGTTACAACAACAATGGTGTGGAGTATAGCTCAATGAGAAAATGTTAGGAAAGCCTCACTTAGAGACAGGAGAAAAGTGAGACACAATTAGGACCAAAGTAACATATATTGAAGAATTTCATGGCATATCAAGGACTATACAAGTTTCTGATAAGTGTTGGGATTAGAAAATACTCATGCAACATAAAGGAATTCAAGGCACAACGTAAGCAAAGGATACTACAATCCAATTACGACTTATATTATGGACAATAGTATAAGTATGTTGGAGTGTCATCTAATGAGAAACTAAGAGAAAAACTCACATAGTCCAGCCCTGCTAAAAAGAGACGGTGTTTCTAGGCCCTATAGTGTCCGAGAAGAGAATGACTATGGATTTGTCAAAACCTAAAATTGTTAAGAGCAAAAAAAAAAATTGGAAAAAAATATTAGATATTTTTTTTCAATCTAAAAAGCCAGTAATAGAGATCTTTGGAAGGACTCTCTCAAGCTGACAATAACTAACTTATTGCACACTACTAAGTTTTGTCCAATTGAAAGTGCAAAAATTTGAAGAAAAGAAGAAGATAGGTATTAATAATTTGGTGGCGTTTGGATGTAAAATGAGACGCTTGAACGAAGTATTGACTTGTGCTTAAAGGTAGTATTGGAAGTAAGAATCAAAAATCCTTGACTAAGGAATTATAAATAGTGAGTCTCCAGTAATAAATCAAATACAAGTAGGGGTATAGGAGGTATAATGGTGATGGACAGAGTAAGGTCTGTTCGGCATAGTTTGCAAATTATATATATAGTATCCTTACCCTAATAACTTAGTTGATCAATACATTATGAGATTGGTATGGTTGACTTATGATTAAAAGTCAACGGAAAGTAGATAGTTGGGTTATGATAACCCATGGTAGGGTTGAACTTATTTTAAAGGGGTTATTAGTGCTTTTTTTATTATTATTTTTTTGTTTTAATACATATATAGTATAGTCTTAAGTAAATAATCAGTATAAGAATGTATGTTTAAGAGATTTGTAAGTTTTAGAGGTACAATTAAGAAGTTAAGATATGTTTAGGCGAATTAAAGAGGACTGCAAGATACAAGGCATGAATATGGCTGGAATAATCAATGGTATGATAAGTATGAAGTTATGTGATACCTCAGATAGTTAGTATTACAGAAGAAGTGATCATTGAGCATAACTACAAATTTATCAGGATTACAAATTTGACCACTATCGTAAAGTATCACAAAGGTAGACAAAAGTTATTGTGTAAAATTAGCTAATCTCATAATTAAGTCGACTTGATTGGAAGAGTATTGGAGGACCAAGAACCAGAGGAGAGATCAGCAAATAAGATACAATGAAGTGGTAAAAAAATCAAGAGACTACAATAGGAATCAAAGACTATACTGTCCGAGAAATAGCCTAAAGGAAACTAAGAAGCGAGCTCATACTGAGTGGTGGATGAATGGATCATTAAAATTATATAAGGAATTATAAAGGGCCTGAGTGCTTATTTCCTAATGTTATGAGAACAAGTATCTATAACTGATAGAGTAACAACTATGAAACTATAGGTGACACTATAACTCTATGGTGTAAATTAATAAATAGAAAGTTAAGCTTTTGTATGTAGTAACATTCAACGGAAGAGCATGATATAAAGAGAAGTTTGCATAAGGTCTTCTAACCTACTCTTTGTTGTTTGTTATTTTTTTTGTACTGCATAATGTGTTCTCAAGTGACATGTAAGGATGTTCAGATGAGAATAAATAGTTTTACTCTTAATGGCATGTAAGGATGATCATAAGAGAAGGAAAACTTTTATAATATTACGAGCATGCAATTGTAGGAGCATGTTTTTTTTTTTTATTAAGTAAAGTATAGTAGAATAACAATTCTTAAATAAAGGATGTTGGGTATACATCCAAAGTCCCACATTGGCTAGAAATGGGAAGGATCTTGGGTATATAAGGATGAACACTATCTCCATTGGAATGAGGCCTTTTGGGAAGGTACCCAAAAACAAATCCGTGAGGGCTTGGCCCAAAGCGGACAATATCATTCCAATGGAGAAATAGATGGTGTCCGACGATCCTTACAAGTGGTATCAGAGCCAAATCTCAAAATTAGCCATGTGAATGTATCCCCGGATTTCCAAACAAAAAGAAGGTGAAGCTTGCTAGAGCCATCGGAGGTTTTAGATCTGGTTCGAAGGGATTTCGAATCTTGCTGGTGAAGGGATTCATCTAGCTTACTCAAAGGGATCTTGAGTGTTGGAATCGAGGGATTCAAGTTTAGATCTATAATCGTCTAAGGGGAGGCAAAGTGGTCCTTAGTTTGAGGGGAGCATTGTTGGGTATACATCCAAAGTCCCACATTGGCTAGAAATGGGAAGGATCTTGGGTATATAAGGATGAACACTATCTCCATTGGAATGAGGCCTTTTGGGAAGGTACCCAAAAACAAATCCGTGAGGGCTTGGCCCAAAGTGGACAATATCATTCCAATGGAGAAATAGATGGTGTCCGACGGTCCTTACAAAGGAGTATATTAAATGTGTTATAATTTTACTAATAAGACAAAAGTTACATACATGACTATTGGGTTCATGTGGTAGAAGATGAGGTAATGTGGTAGGTAGAAGACACAATACCCTGCGTGCTTGGAAAGTTAAATTTCGAGGACGAAATTTCTTTTAAGGAGGGTAGAATGTAATATCAACATTAAAATAGTATTTAATATTTTTTTGGGATATTAATGGTGCGAGAATCATTATCTCATTTATTTGTGTTGTTAGTGAGTAGAGACTATTGCTTAGAGTAGTTGAACCAATTTTCTAAAGAGAGTTAAAGTTGTATTAACTACGAAAGTAAAATATTATGGTATTTTCATAAGTACGTAATCGTTTAATTAAAGCCCGATATGAAAGTCCATTAGGTTTTCTTTATAATATATTTATTTAATTTAAATAATGGTATAAGTGGTATTAAATAATATTATTATTTAATTAATGTGAGAAAATTCGTAAGTTTAGAGAAATTCGCAGGTTTAGAAACTGTTTTACTAAAATAATCGAGTTTTATAACTCCGATTGAGGTGATTCCAGTGGCGTTGGAAAGATAATTCAAAGATCTATAAATTTTGTAGAAATAGCTATATCATAATTCGTAATTTTTCTAGGTCAAAACTAAGCCCTAAAGTTACTAGATTGAGAGCTTACAATTTAAATTTAAAAGTTAGATATTTGTTTATTTAATAATTTATCATATTATTATTGTTATAATGTTAATATTATTATTATTCATAAAACTAAACCTAATAAGAGTCACATAGTATAAGTTTTCTTCCACCCTAAAATTATATCGTTCTATTCTTCCCACCCATCTCAGCAAGAGTAACCCTAAAATTTTCAAGTCATCTTTCCATTACATCCTTAGCCAAATCTATACCTCTCTTCACTCTCATCTTTGATCACCATCATGTTATGTCTATCGATCCAAGCAGCTTGATGTATTTGAGGTAAGAAACTCTACATTTACTAATTTATTGATCACAATAGGAGAATATTCGTAGGTCTCTTTTTCTTATTTTTCAGAATGAAACATGTCTCAGTAAAACTATCATATCTCTTTAAATACTCATCTGAGTCTCGCAATCTTGGTGTCTATAGAAAGCTTATTGAATTTTCTATAATTCTTATGAAGAAATGTTTTACTGAATCGAAATTTATCTATGTCAAAAATTAGTATTTCTACGCTGTTTATTGTAAATCGTTTTTCATATTTTCTATATAAGTTGTCTCAGTAAAATTCGAACATCTCTTTGAATAATGATCCGATTCTAGCGATCCTGGTACCGTTGAAAAGATAATTTAATTTTCTAAATGTTTTATGAAGAAACCATTCACCAATTATTGATTATTCTAAGTCAAAAATTATTGTTTTATTGCTGTAGTTTGAAATCCATTTGTTTCAGGATTTCTAAAAAAACTGTTTCGGTATAATATCTATATCTCTTACGTTATAATTCCGATTTTAAAGATTTTTATGTCATTAGAAAGGGAATTCGATTTTCTAAAACTTTTATGAAGAGAGTATTTTCTGATTTGGAATATTTCAGTATCAAAACTTTGTATTTCCGATATCTCCTATGATTCGTTACTCCATATTCTTTCTCAGAAATAGTTTCAGTAAAACTATCATAACTCCCTCAGTTTTAATCCATTTTTAATGATCTATATACCGTTACAAAGATAATTGAATTTTCTATAATTTTTATGAAGGAAACTTTTATTGAATTTGTGTAGTTATTGGTCAAAAATAGTGTTCTTTCTGCTGTACTGTAAGAGTGAGAATTTTAATGTTAGGGCCTTGACCCATGTGTTGTTATAGGTAGTAGTGACGAGATAACAAGTCTTAAGCAGCGGGATTTGAAGTAAGGAAATTAGATAGTTTTGTATGTGTTTATCTACATAAATTTAAATTCTTTATGTATTGAAATATGATTTATGATTTGTTTTTATGAATATGTATATGGTACTGAGAATGTGTGGTATGGACACAATATTAGTTTGTGAATTGATACATAAATTATGGTTGTATGACTTGTATACGTTGTATGTTGTATTTGTATGTTTTAGGTTGTATGTTGTATGATGTATTTGTATGTTGCATGTTGTATGTTGTATGTTGTATGCTAACATCTCAGGTAAAGTGGGGGACCATGGTGGGGTATGATACGGGATAAGGCCGTTGAATGTAGAGATACCCTACCCTGCATTTTACTGAGTCGTGTATGAGATTGTTATGGTGGGTATGATACAGTGATGTTACTGTTGAATATAGAGATACCCTATCCTATAACAATGGTAGGGCTGCATAGGCCTATGTTATTATATGGGCAGATTAGGCCCAGGATATTGTAGGGTCAGGCTAGGCCCGAGTTATGTAAGTAATGGCTATGATATGCCAATGTTATGATAATGACATTATTATTTATAGTATTGATATGATTATGTTATGAGTATGATATTGGAGTTATGATCTCTGTATATGTGTACGGTGTGAACAAATAGTATAGACCTATATGATGAAGGTTTCCATATGTACAGTTATTTGGTTATAGTTATAAAAGAGCATGTATGATATTGCTAAAACTTAATAAATACATTAATGGTAGTATGTGTGATACTATATGGTATTGTTTGATAAGCATTTCCTTACTGAGCTTTTAGCTCACCCCCTTACTTTCCCCCTACAGGTATTAGACAGGGAAGTGTATAGTGAGCGGTGGTCGGCCTGCACGTATACTGTGAGTGGCTACGGACGGGCAAACGATCTAGGACGCCTGTGGTGCCTGTTTTATTTTTAAGTATTTGATAAATCTAAACACAATGGAAATGTATTATTTAAAATTATTTACTTACTGTATCTTGTTTTTTTTTTTTCAAATGAAGGATCCTTCTCTGTTGCATTTTGATTTTTTTTTTTTAAAAAAATCCACTGTTGTATTTAAATTATTTTTTTTTCATCTTTTCAAATTATGCATGAAAATAGTATATTTTGTAAAATAAGGCAAAATATCGGGGCGTCACAATTAATTTTAAAAAATATTAATATCTCATAAGGGATTTTGTGTTGAAGATTGGGTGAGGGAGTCTTATTTATGAGATAAGTGGTTGTGGCCACACAGTCATTCCAATAACAAAAAGGAATATAAGACTGAAAAAGTAAGGCCCTAGCCACATTAAGTAAGTGTTGGCGTTTTCTTTTCACAACAGAATATTGTTGTGGTATTTGAACACAAGAGTGGTAAACAAAAGAGAAAACTGAAGCTCTTTTGCATTGTCTGATCGTATTCCTTTAACAGTCATGTTAAACTGATCATTTGCAAAAAATGAGGTATAATCCCCATTACTCTTTGTAATTGGGATGGAATATTGTCAAGACTGATGGGGAAGATTGGGGAGAAGGAAGTCTTTTGTTTTCATGACAGATGTGATGAACTTAAACTGAATCATCTAGCTTTTGCAGATGATGTTCTATTATTTTGTAAAAGGGAAAAGAAGAGTGTGTTGTATATGTTACAAGCTTTAAAGCTGTTCTCGACAGCATCAGGCTTGCAACCAAACCCCTCCAAAACTGCAATTTATTGCAGCAATATGAAAAACTCGGATGTAAACCAGCTGCTGCAGACCTCTGGTTTCTCAAAACAGGACTTGCCATTCACATACCTGGGGATTCCTATAAATGCAAAGAAAATTTCTAGCAAGGATTATGAGATTCTAACTGAAAAAATGACTTCAAGAATTAGGAGCTAGAGCTCGAGAAACTTATCTTTTGAAGCTAGAACAGTCTTGATTAACTCAGTTTTGATTGCAATACAGGCTTACTGGAGTCAGATTATAATACTTTCAAAGAAGATAATCAGGGGTATAGAAGCCATCTGTAGAGTTTCCTTTGGAAAGGTCAAGTAATGTATCATGGGGCTGGTTTAATTAATTGGAGTATCATATGTACTCCAAAAGCAACTGGTGGATTAGGTATAAAGAGACTAGAAGAATAGAACAAAATAGTTATGTGTAAGTACATTTGGGCAATAGCAAATAGACAAGAAAGTCTATGGATGAAATGGATACATAGTGTATACCTAAATAAGAGAGATTGGTGGAGTCACTCAGCTTCTATCCATTCCATTTGGCATTGGAAGAAACTTGTGACTCTAAAAAATCAGATAAAGGGCCTAACTGTTGTACACGAATTTACTACTCAGAAATACTCAATTACAACAGGTTATAAGCTTCTCAGCCCTTCAATGAACAAGTTACAATGGAGTAATGAAGTTTGGGCTTGGCTAAATGCTCCAAAACACTAATTTATTCTTTGGTTGGCTATGCACAGCAAGTAGAAAACAAAAGATAGGCTGCTAAAATTTGGAATCGAAGTTGAAGAGAATTATTGTCTCTGTCAGGAAAAAAAGAAGTAGCAATGCACCTATTCTTCGACTGCAAATTCTCAGAGGAGTGCCTTCAAAGGATCAAAGAATGGCTGTATTGGAAAGCAAGAAGTAATAGCTTGCCCCAACTGGTCAGGTAGATTGGTCAGTCAAAAACCAGTAAGTTTAAAAAACAACTACTGGCAGCAGCTTGTGCCTCACTGGTATACCATATTTGGAGAGCAAGAAATGCTATAATTTGGAAGGAAGAGCAGCTAACATCGAGTAGGCTTGTAGAGGGGATAAAAGAAAGCCTAAAACTAAGAATTACAATGTTCCTACCCAAGAAACTCAATCATGAAGATAAGAAGTGGTGCCAATCATTGTAAATAAATTTAACTTGAATGTAAAAAGATGTAAGTAGCCGCTAATATGTTTTTGGGCCTCGAATTGAGGTGCCTTTAGGTTGTACAAAATTTGTCATGAGCAATACAATTTCCTGATTTATAAAAAAAAAGGAGGTATAACAGACTGTGCATCAGATTTTTGTTTAATGAATTTGACCCAAGTAAACCTTGAGCAATCATCCACAATGGTGATGAAGTATTTGTAGCCTTCAGTGGTCATGGTATTGTACGGTCCCCATATGTCAATATGCAATAAATCAAAGCAATTGATAGCAACATTGTGATTGGATATTAAAGGTAATTTTTTTTTGTTTAGCATTGTGACACACAGAAAAATAAAAATTAGGACTAGGATAGTGTCAAAATTGTAAGCTTTTATTAAGAGGATGCTGTTTTATACATGAAGGATGGCCTAAACGATAATGCCATACAATATTATCAACAATTTCAAAATCACTAATGATAGAAAACATAGCAGGATGAGTGGAATTATGAGACAAATTCAAATAGTACAAATCTCCATTTCGATCACCCATCCCAATCGTTCGAATCTTCATATTACCCTGAATAGTACAATGATTAAGAGAGAAATTGAAATGGCAACCAATAGATTTTATTAGTGCAGGAACATGAAGAACATTTTTAAGAATAATATCAGAAGAAAGTTGAATTGTTCCAACACAAGTAACAATGACATGAGCATCATTAGGCAAATTAATAGTGGAATAAGATGTACTTTTTTTTTGAATGTTTGTGAGCAAAGATAGGTCAGGGCACACATGATGTGTAGCACCTGTATCAATTATCCATCTGTTATGCAAAATAGGAAAGTTCTTTCCAGAAAACTGAGATACCATGGGCTGATCAGGATTATGAGAAGTTTTTAGTGGTTCTTGACTCTTTTGAGACAAAAGATTCATCAACTGTTGATACTGATTTATGATGCTTTGAATAAGATCTTGATCTGGCACATTGCATTGTCCAATTTGACCAGCTTGTCCAACAGACTGTCCTTCTTGTAAACTAGAATAATTACCAGAAGGTTTTCCAGGCTGATTATTGCTATTCTTATTAGAAATTTTTCCATAGCATTTGTGACCTGGTGGATATCCATGGAGCCTATAGCACTTAGCCATAATGTGTCCAGGCATACCACAATGATGACAAGTAACTCTAGGTTGATTAAAACTAGCATTCCCAGCAAAGTGATCTATAATAGATCTAGAAGGACCGGGTGTAGTTTTACCAGTTTCTGCAGTATTTGTCTCTCCTCTTGAATAATCGATGCATAAGCTTTGTTAACAGGTGGTAATGGATCTTGCATAAGAATCTGAGATCGTACAGGTCCATAGGATTCATTCAATCCAATTAGAAACTCCATAACTTTGTCTTCCTCTTGATACTCTTGGATGATTTTCATAGCTCCACAATTGCAAACAAGTAGTGGACGATACTGTTGTATCAGATCCCATAGAGCCTTTCTTCGAGTAAAATAAGCAGTAACTGTTGGGTTTTGTGCCCTAAATAAAACCCATTTCAATATAATCAGATTTACTTATTAATAAAGATCAGAATTAACATTTTATGTTGCATGGTTCACATGATTTATTTCATGATTATATATATAATGTATGAATTCTATTTAAGTCCTGAAAACATGAATTTGTTCAAGATTATAGTGTTGTCAACACAGTGGAATATAATCTTAATTATATGTTCGAAAGTTTATTCCCTGATTTGTCAGTTCACTGGATTTAGACTGACATGATAATCAGCGATAGGTATTCTTACACCTTGGAAAAGTGTTATGTCCTTTCGAGGGCATTGGCAAAGTTTACCAGTATCAGATGTATGGAGTATACATCGGAAGGGACCGATATTGAACTTTGATTAGATATATTAAAATTTACCGTAATATCTATTAAATTCAATATCACCCGTTGATCCTAGATCAAATGATCTTAATCTTGATATGGTTAGGTTCGATCTCAAGAGTACTATACATGTTCTTTGATTTGTTAGTTGAGCCTACTTTTGGGTCAGGGTAATACGTACATTTTGGGAACATGATAGTATAATTGAGTGGGAGCGCTAACATAAATATGGAGTCTATAACTTCTATAGGAATTTAGAAGTGAAATAATGATATCCTTCGAGCTTGGCTAAACAGAGATAAATGGTGGAGATCTCATTTCGCTTCGCTGAAATACCATTTATACGAAGCTAAGTGTTTTAAGGATAAAATACATTGAAGGTGTAACTGTAACTTAGTGCCTATTCAATGTAGATCATCTATTAGAGGGTCATTGATCAAATTAGGATTATAACAATGGATAACTAATAACGTATCTATATCGTGGAACATATAGAGCGTTCTATATGACTGAGAGTGCAATTCCAAGTTCTAAGTGTGGATTCAATAAGGAATTAATAAGTTAGGGAATTTACTTGGTAAATTCGGTTCGACTTATTGGAAGCTCGGAAATATAGGCCCATGGTCCCCATACTAGTTGAGACCATACTGCTTGTAAGACTCAGTTAATTGATTTTGATTAATCAATTATAATTCTAAAGTTAGACTATGTCTAGTTTATGAATTTTCACAAAGCAAGGGCGAAATTGTAAAGAAGAGATTCTAGGTTGTTTTGTTAATTAAGAGACTTTATATGTCTAAATTAATAAATATATTAAATGACAATATTATTTAATAATTAATTTTTAGTTATTAAATAATTAGAATTGGCATTTAAATGGTTAAATTGGAAATTGGCATTTTTAAGAAAATGGGAATGAAAAATAACAAAATGGGAAAGTTACAAAGTGAGGCCCAATTTCCTTATATGGCCGCCCACTATGCAAAGGGTTTACCATTTTATTTTTCTATTATTTTAATGCCATACAATTCTAACCTAAACCTAGAAGGCATTCTATAAATAGAAAGTATTGGCTTCAGGAAACTCATGACTTTGCACATTGTTTCTTTCAGAAAAGCCTAGCTGCCCCTCTCTCTCTTTTCTTCTCTTTGAATTTCAAATTCCTTGAGTGAATGAGTAGTGCCCACACACATCAAGTGGTATCTCAATCATAGTGTGTAAGACTGTAGGAGAATCCAAACAACAAGGAGGAGAATCAGCATCAAAGGAAGGAGAGAAAGAGATCCAGATTCAGATCTTGATAATGCTCTGCTACAGAAAGGAATCAAGGGCTAGAGATCTGAATGGAAGGAGTCATTATATTCCGCTGCACCCAATGTAAGGTTTCTTGAACTTTATATGTGTTTATTTCATTGTTTTAGAATTCATATTAGGATATTAATGAAACATACTTGGTAGTAAATCTAGATCCTGGTAAAATATTTCCAACAGTAACATCAATAGATCCTTGGTTAAGCATCTGCATCGACCTTTTGGCTTCAAAAATTCTTAGAGCATTTTTCTGGTAAAATCTTTCTTGCAGATCCTCCCAAATTTTTGCTGCGTTTTCTTTGTACATAAAACTATCAGCGATATCACCAGAAACAGAGTGTAAGAGCCAAGAGATTACCATATCATTGCATCGATTCCAAATATCATGGTCTTCATGATCTTCATATGGCTGTTCCAGTTTTTCATTGACAAATTGTATCTTATTTCGAGCTGACAGGGCAACAACCATTGATATCTTCTCCCCACACTGTAGTTGTCGCTGCCAGTCAAAATCTTAGAAACCAAACTTGTTGCTGGATGATCTCCATTTGCAATGTAGTAAGGATCTCTACTCTGATCGAAACGTTGAGGTGTAGGATCTGTATCGAGCACAAAGAAAGGATTCACATTATCACTAGAGCTGTCTCGAGTTGCTTGACTACGAGTACTAGCTCCTTTCCACGCCATGACCACAAACAATCAAAGAAAAAGAGCAGCACACAAATATGGTGGCTCTAATACCATATTACAAAATAAATAGAAAAACAGAGAGAAAGAGAATTGGAGAGGAAGATTGTTTTTCTCATTAGTCTGAAAAATGAAAGAATTACAACTAATTGATATGATGAAGTAACATAAATTAGTTACAACAAACTGTACAAACAAACACTTTTAACTAACTAACATAGCATAGGATCCTAACTAACTCATCTTTTCTTAATTTGATAAATAATATCATTATAATTTATAGTTTACAGTTTTTAATATTTATATAATTTTTTAATATTTTAAGTTTATATTTATTTATACGATTTTTCAATTAGTACAAAAATATAAATCAATTAAAAAGGTTATAAAATTTAATAATACTGTACAGAAGTGCGACTTAGTTCTCTAATATTATATAGATTATAAATTACTAAAAATTAGATAAATATATATAAAAAAAGGATGATAAGCTGCCACTTTTTTTTTTTTTAAAAAAATAATAATAAAGCGTTATAAAGATAAGGAAAATTAGATCTTCTGGTCATTATCAAGGATAGTAATAGGTATCGAGGAGGGTTCCACAAAACCTGTAATGTTCTCGGCGAATGCCTATTTAGCCACATTAGGAGCAACGAAATTACAACAACGCAGAGTAAATGAAAAATTATAAGATTAAAAGTTTTTAAAGAGTTAATTACATAAGCTGCCACTTAATCTTTCTTTAAACATTCCGATATACTAAATAGAGAGGTGGAGTTTCCTTGTTAAAATACAAGCTTAAAGCCTATAATTTGATACATGTTTGATACTACTATATCGAGATTATAGTAGTACTCGTAATTCGATACATGGTGCACTTAAATTGTACAAAATAGAGTATAAAAAATATATTGCAACTTTCACGTTAGAATATATTATTTTGTAATTTCAACTTTCGGTTTTGTCATTTTATGAGTGCAATAATTTCGTTATATTAAGATGAATATTTTATTAAAAAAAAATGAATAAAATAAATTAGGAGATTTTTTTTTTCTTGAAATCAATAAATTAGGAGAATTCATATTACATGTTTGTATATATTATTAGGTTGATATTACATATAATATAATGCAAGTAAAATTATTATTTTTTTCAATAAAATTTAATTAAGTGATGTTAAGTACAATACATGTATATTTATTTATTTTTAATTAGGTAATATATTGTTTTTTTTTTAATTTTTGAAATAAGGTTTGAGATTTTAATCTTTAAGATTTTTTTTTAACTATTGTTAGTTTGTGGTTTAAATGTAAACATATATACGTATTTTAATTTTTTTTTTAATTAAATAACGTATCTGATAATGCATATATTGTAATTTTATATATTCTTAATCAAAACTCATATAACTAAATTTGAGTGTATCTATATATATGTTGGATTCGTAAATTTGATATAAATATTTTTTATTCTCAAACTTTACGAAAAATATAGTGTGTGAATATTCGGTTTACCATAACTAAAGCAGAAAGCAATCGATTCCTTTATTACAACCATTTCAATTTAAAATATAAAATAAATAATAATAAAATTAAAAATATGGTTAAAAATATATATTTAATATTTTAAATTTAAATTTCTTTATATAAATTAAATATCTACATAATTTTTAAATACTATTTTAGACCTTGTGTTTTACAAAAGTTACCGTTTGGACCATCTGTTTTGTTAAATGACAAAATGGACCCTATATTTTTTAAAATAGTAAAAATATGACCCTGAGCTTAATTTTCGAAAACTTTTTTTTTAATATAATCAACTTGAAGACAATTTCTAACACGAACAGACAAATATAAACAGTTTTGTCATAACACCTTTATATCAGATTATTATTAAATTTTATTTTGACAAAAAATCAGTTCAGGGTCCTATTTATACTATTTTGGAAAATACATGGTCCATTTTATCATTTAACAAAATAGAGAGTCCAATTCGTAATTTTTACAAAACACATGGTCCAAAATAGTATTTACCCTTCTTTTTATTTTAATTCAAAGTTAAACCAATAAATTTAAAAATATGTATAAAAATATCTATAATATTTTAAGTATTTCAAATTTAAATTGAAATTTCTTTATAAAAAATATCTATAATTTTATTTTTTAATATATATAATAATATTATAAAATAATAAAGAATATTCTGTTAAGTAATAGGATATTCTGTAGTTAACGTAGAAACCAAAAAACATCGTTAAACCAAGAATTCTGTTACATAACCACATTTTATATAGAATAGATATATATATTTAGAAGACGTAGATTAGGATAAATACCATTTTAGATCCTGTGTTTTATAAAAGTTACTAATTGAACCATTTGTTTTGTTAAATGACAAAATAGACCCTATATTTTCCAGAGATTTGGTTGTCAATACAATTCATAATTTTTTTAAAAAGTTTACAGAGATAATTTTGTAAATAACATAACCTTATATTTAAAAAATTTATAGAAATTTTGTTGTCAATACTGTCAATACTTATATTATTATTTTGTTTGCTACGTGTGACAAAACTTAATAAAAAAAGGGTAAATGGCGGCAAAACCCCCAATACTTTCGTTTTGGTTTCATTAAACCCCTACAACCCAAATTTTTGCGGGTAAACCCCCAAAACTACGAAACTGTTAGCAATTTACCCTTTCCGTCCAAATTTAGCTGTTAAGTGCCAGGTTGGCTTGTCCACGTGGACACAATATACACGTGGCACAATTTTATTGGTCCACGTAAAAAATTATTTAAAAAAATTAAAATAAAATTAATTTAAAATTTTAAAAAAATTATAAATAAAATAAGATAATTTTTATTTTTTTTTTTCTTTTTTTCTTTTTTCCTTTCTTTCTTTTTCTTTTTCTTTTTTCTTATTCTGGTGTGAAACCTCTCTCTCTCTCTCTCTCTCTCTCTCTCTCTCTCTCTCTCTCTCTCTCTCTCTCTCTCTCTCTCTCTCTCTCTCTCTCGATGCAGGGACCTAACCCACGGCGCCGTCGCCGACGACCACCATGCCAGGCGCACGCTGTTGCTGAGGCTCCCCCGACCCAGGTAAGTCGATCTCCTCTCTCTCTCTCTCTCAGCCCTCTTCTCTGTCTTTCTCTCTCATCCATCTTCTCTCTCGATGATGATGATGCAGGTCCAGGTCCGCCGTCGACGAGGACCACCGAGCCATTGGCCGTTGACGAGGACACCGAGCCATTGGCCGAGGACCACTGAGCCCTATTCTCTTTTCCCGATACCCCCTCTCTCTCATTTAGGGTTTTCAAAATTTTTCTTTGCAATCTTGTTAATAGATCTGTGTATGTGTTTTTGGACTGAAGTTTTGTGTGTATATATGTGTGTTTGTTTATTTGTTGGGTGGTGTTTTGTTTTGATTTTTTTTTCGTTGTGATTTGAATTTGAAAATAGACAGTGGTGGTGGTTTTGGCACCAGTAGGTGGTGGTGATTTTAGAAATGGTGGGTGGTGATTTCGGTGGCTGTGAATGGTGGTGGTGATGGGCATCTGTGGTGGATGATGGTGGTGGTGGTGATGATATTTTTGAAGAGGAGTGATCAATGGTGGTGGTAAGATAGAGAAAGAGAGAGAAAGAGATGAATGAGTTACAGAGAGAGACAGAAAAAAAAAGGAAAAAAAAAATAGAAAGAAAAAGAAAAAGAAAAAGAAAAATTATTTTATTTTATTTATATATATATTTTTTAATTTTAAATTAATTTTTTTTAAATAATTTTTTACGTGGACCAATAAAATTGTGCCACCACTACAAGAAAAATGAGCATTAATGAGGACAAATTTCGTTGGTAAAAACCCCTATTTTCGTCAGTATAGCGCATCAATGAGGACATTTCGTTGGTAAAAAGTCGTTGGGAATACTTCGTTGGTAAAAACGATTATCAACAACGACTTTTTAAGTCGTTGAGAATAAAAATTATCAACAACGACATTGTCGTTGGGAATAATATTTTACTTATTTTTTTTTTAAAACCTGAGTGCATCAACAACGACATTGTCGTTATTGATATTATTATCAATGACGACAATGTCGTTATTGAAGAGTTTTTTCGAAAAAAAATAAATAATTATATTAAAATTATTTGTAATTAATTATTAATATATAATATTATATTAAAATTATTAAATTAAATAATTAATTTTAATTTTAATTTTTTTTAATTATTTAATTAATTAATTAATTAATATATAAAATTATTGAATTAATTAAGATATGAAATCATTTAACTAAAAGAAAATATTTAGAGTCACTAATATTACAATAAAAAGTGAGTCATAAACATTATAGTACTGCATACCTAAATATAAATTAGTGTTCATAAACTATTAACAAACATATTAGATCGATAGTTCGTAAAATTAAAATAGATATTCTAAAAGAAGTTTGTAGTAGCATCGTCCTCATCACTAGCATCTCCAGGAACATCTGACCCAGGAACATCCGGCATCTGTGGGTAGTATGGCGGCATTTGCGAACTTGTCATCATCTGAGATGTCTGCTGCCCATGTAGTGTTGACATCATTTGAGATGTCTGCTGCCCTTGTTGTGTCGGCATCATCTGAGAAGTCTGTTGTCCTAGATGTGTCGGCATCATTTGAGATGTCTGCTCCCATGGTTGTGTCGGCATCGTCTGCGATGTGTTCTAATATTGCTGCCCTTGTGTCGACATCTGAACATTTTGCGGCATCTGTGACATTTGTGGCATCCGAGGCTCTGACACATGAGACGTCTGAGGCGACTGTGTCATCATATTCAACAATACTTGCGAATTATTTGGCGACTGAAACACAAACTGCAAGTATGACTGGTACATTTGACTGTGAAATTGCTAAGGACTTAACATTCCAGACTTAACATTACAATGATTTATTAATTATAAAATTTATCACTTACTCAATTATTAATTATTTATATTCAACTAATTAAAGTTATTTATAATTATTTAATTATTTATTACTATTTTTTATAAATATACAAAAAATCTTTTTAATTCAATTACTAAATTTTAGGATTTATTTCACTAATTTTGTTAAATAATTGTCCATTTAAAATATAACTTGTTACCATTTTTATAAGAAACTATTAACTTATTATTTTTATTATTTATAAATATTTTCTTTATTATTAATCTAATTATTTTTTAATATTTTTTATTGTAAGAATTTATTAATTATTAAACTCGTTATTTATTCAATTATTAATTATCTATTTTCAACTAGTAAAACTTATTTATTAAGTATTTAATTATTTATTATTTTAGGATATTTTATGAATACCCTCATTTCTATATATTTGAGCTTATTCCTTTTGCTCTTGTCCCACTTCTCAAGACCACAATGGGATATATGTAAACTATATATGTTGGGGTGAACCTCATTACTAAACATATGCTAAAACCTTTTCAATTATGTAACAATATCATAGCTTTTATGTTCTTATACAAGTCATTCATCCATTTTTTTTCCTTAAAAAAAAACTTTAATTAGTAGTAACTTAGATCATTACCACCTTGATTATCTCCATAAATAAGTATACTGTATTTTATTACCACTTTTTATACGTTTCATATGATAATAAAACTAACTTATATATATATAAGAATATATATACGTACGTAATTTCTAGGTTTGATATATCAAAATATTATTTAAAAAATTGTGTAGGTTTGATATTTAAATAAAATTGCATGTAACTTCAATACAAGATTGTCTATTTTTTTTTAACTAAAAGTAAATATTAATTTTTCATTTAAATTATTTTTATTTAATAAAATATTAGATTATTTTTTTATTATTAGTCTAATTATTTATTAATATTTTTTATTGTATGAATTTATTAATTATTAAACTCATTACTTTTTCAATTATTAATTATCTATTTTCAACTAATAAAAGTTATTTATTAAATTTTTAATTATTTATTATTATTTTTCAAAAAAAATACAAAATTTATTTAGTTAAATTACTTAATTTTAGAATAATTTCATTATTTTTTATAAATAATTGTTAACTTATAATTTTCTTTTTTAAATATAACTTCTATGTTTTTTTTATTATATCAAAATTGTAACAAAATTTGGCCAAAATAACATTTATATTTTAAACTACCCAAAAATTTTAAACCTAATTTACACAATCTAAAAATTTTCAAATACATCACAAATATTAAAATATTACATATTATCAATATAAACCAAAAAATTATTAAAATATATATAAAAAAAACAAACCAACCGCATCTATATCTTTTATATATATAAACAGAAATTAACACATGATTTTTTTTTTCCTTTGCCAATGTAATTAAGTAAGCCTACAGATTCTTTGATCGACCCATCAAAGTAAACAAGTCAAATTAGGTATGAAATACCACAATCTTTTCTTTATTTTACAATCTTACATAACAACTTTTTTATTTAAATATCTATAGATATATATTTTGTGTTATATTTGTTGATTTCCTATCCTCCATTAAGATATGAGTAATTTGCGGCATAAATACCTAAGTTTTATGCCGAGTAGCAGATAAATACCTAAGTCCTATTTTTGGCGGTAAAAATACCTTCTGTTAGAGTTCTGGAACTTCCGTAGGTACCTGGACGTTAAGTGCCAGGTCAGGATCCACGTGTCACTCGTTAATTGGTCCATGTCATTAATTTTTTTTATTTATTATTTAAATGTTTAAAAATTAATAAAAAAACTAAATATAATTCATTTTTATTTTTTAACATTTATTTCTTTTCCATTTGTTTTTCTTTGAATTAGAAAATAAACTCAAATGAGAAATTGAAACACGGGAAAGAACAAAACCCAGAACCTCAAATAGTCTTCTCCATCGTGTTCTTCATCTCCCTCACCATCGTCTTCAACCAAAAATCTCAAAAAAAATTCTCACCCAAAACCATTCACCCAATTAAAGCTCATAAACATTCTCACTAAAAGAAAACTGATCTAACAAATCCAACAAACAAAACTCTACTCAAATATCCCAAAACTGAAAAGAAAAAAAACCCAATAAATTTCTCCCACAAAAATCCTCATCTATCATATCTTGAAAAAGAAAATAAAAAAGGTAAAAATAAAAATACCTAAAAGCCTTGTGCGATCGAGAAAGAGAGGGACTGAGAGAGTGGAGAGAACTCAAGCAATTGTCAAGCGATGTCGTCCTCTTGTGCGATTGCTCCGTCCTGGTCAAACTAACGTACTGAATCAAGCGTCTCCGTCCTCAACGGACCATCGAGGAACCCCTGGTTCGCACCCCTTGCTCCTAGTAGACAGAGAAGACGACGACGATGAACTCCTCGTTCGCACCCCTGGTTCGCAGGTCGACGACGATGACCTCCTAGTTCGCAGGTTAACGACGATGACCTCCTGGTTCGCAGGTCGACGACGATGACCTCCTGGTTCGAAGACGATGAGGAACCCCTAGCTTGAATCGCAGAAGAGAAGGAGGGACGGGATTTTCTCAGATTTTCTAGGTTTGTATTTTTTTTTTTTTTGGTGAATTCTAGGTTTGTATTTAATTTATGTTTATGTTTATGCAAAATGGGGAAAATAAATTAGGGCTTTTGATAGAGAAATGGGATAGAGATGTAGACAAGATTACACTGGTTTTATGTGTTAGTTTTAGACAAGAAGAAGAATGGCAGGAAGAAGAAGAGGACGATGAAAGGGATGACCCTTCAATTTTCTTTTGGGTTTATGTGTTAGTTTTAGGTTTTGAGTTTTAATTAATAATTTATTTTATTTTAATTTAATTAAAATATGAATATTAAATATTTATTATTTTATTTTGATTTTAAATTATTTTTGTTTTATTTTTAATTTTTAAATTAATTTTTTAAATAAAATATATAAATTAAATGACGTGGACTAATCACTAAATAACACGTGGACACTAACCTGGCACATAACGGCCAGGTACCTACGGAAGTTCCACACTAGTGACGGAAGGTATTTTTACCGCCAAAAATAGGACTTAGGTATTTATCTGCTACTCGGCATAAAACTTAAGTATTTATGCCGCAAATTACTCTTAAGATATATATTCAATTAAGACTAAAGTTTTTTTAAAAGTCTGATATTATTATTATTATTATTATATTGTTGCTGCTGTTGTTTCTATTAATATTCTTGAATTTAACAAATAGATTTAGGGTTACACAATAACAAAAACAAATACAAATACAAATATTATCTAAAAAAAAACTAATTTCAAAATATTCACCCATATATATTAAAAATAAAACAAACAACAACTACAATCACATATAACATTTTACAAATCAAAATAAATACAACTAAATAGCTACAAAGATTAAAACAAAAAAAATTTATAAATACAAATACATATATAAAAATACATGCTACTAAAAAAAATAATGAAATATTACCTCACAAATGCCACCGGTGGTGGGCCGACGCTACAGCCGGAGGAGCCGAAGCCTGGGCGGTCAGACGACGTCGGGGACGGAGTGGTGGTGGGCGGAAGGATCTGAAATGAGGTTTTTGAAGGGGGAGAGGCGGAGTTTCTGAAATAGGGTTTTTGAAGGGGAGAGGCGGACTGTGATGAGAAGGAAATGAAATGGTTTCCTCTGCAATTTTTTTTTATAGCAAAATTGTCCCCAACGACATGCCCCAACGACTATGTCGTTGGGGACAATTTTGGGGGGAAATTTACCGCCCAAATCAACAGCTCCTTTTCAAAAACCACACACACATTCCCAACGACAATGTCGTTATTGAAGATTTTTTCAATAACGACATTGTCGTTATTGAAAAAAAAAGTCGTTATTAATTAACTATTTTTTTTTTTAAAAAAAAACTGAATAGCTTTCCCAACGACAGGCAGATGTCGATATTGATACCCTCATTTTTAATGAGGACTTTTAGGCGTTGGTAATAGTGACGTTGGTATTAACCAATATTCTTGTAGTGCACGTGTATATTGTGTCCACGTGGACAAGCCTACCTAGCACTTAACAACTAAATTTGGATGGAAAGGGTAAATTGCTAATAGTTCGTGGTTTTGGGAGTTTACCCGCAGAAATTTAGTTTGTGGGGGTTTAATAAAACCAAAACAAAAACATTAGGGATTTTGCCGCCATTTACCCATAAAAAAAAAATTAATTTACAATAATGTAAATAGTACAACAACCATCATACAAAAATACTAAATAACCTATATTTTACTTACTCACCTACTCCCATTTACTCCCATTTAGAAGAAAAGTTTTATCGTGTCCGGACTGTATTAGTGGATTGTGAATCTACCTACAACTTAATTATGATTATTTATATTAGTGGGCAACCCACGCATATCATATTTAAACATATTTATAAGATTTGACATATACAATTGGTCTTTCAATCAATTAAAATAAGAGTCATTTTAGAATATATCTACCCCTTCAAGAATCTAAGGGACCTATATGACAATATAGTATAATTTATAATAATCCACTCAATCTTATACTTAGTTCACTTCACAACCAATATGACAATATAGTATTATTTTCAACAATAAGATCCAAATATTCTCTTGGATTATGCTCTTCTATAGATAATTGGCTACGTATAACATATCTATATAAATACTAGCTAGTGTTGAGATTTGAAAGAAAGAAAGAAAGAAAGAAAAAACACACACGAGTATAGTAGAGCATGGTTTCTCCTAATTCTCATATGAGCCTCGAACTGAAAATCATAGAAGCAATAAACGTAGAACCCAAGTCCAAAGGTAACATATTTGTGAGGTACTATGTTAATGGAGGAGAAAAAGACAAGAGAAAAGTTGGGCTCAAAACCAAAGAAATTTCCATCAATGGCAACCACGTTTGGAACGAGTCTTTCTCCTTGGAGTGTTCTTTCACTACAGCTGGCCATACTCGTACGGACATGATCACAAAACTAAAGCAATTAGAGAGTTTTGTTTTCGAGCTAAGGTGGAGAAAAAAAAGATCAACATTATTTAGAAGTAGTTTTTGGGGTTCGAAACTTTTGGGTAGGGCTGAGATTTTGTGGAAGGAAGTTATTGATGAGTCTCCAAACATGGTCTTAGAGAAGTGGGTGAATATAGGCCGTACTAGTGGTAGATACATTAGTGGTGCAGTACCATCATTAGCTAAACTGAAGGTGGAGATTAGGGTTAGGGTTTCGACAGAGGATCATAATGAAGAGGAAGTAATAGTGGAGAAAAGTAGTAGGGCTAAAATGGGAATGAAGAAAAAGAAATGGGACGATTGTGGGTGTAAATCTGGTCACTATCGTTGTTCTTGTACTTGTGAAGATTATCATGTCTTTGCACTTGCCACAACTTTTGAGGCATTTTAATGAGAGCCTTATCATAAACTACACACATATATGCAAAAGGATTTCAAAACATTAAATTATTACAAGAACTCTATATTTATGTTAGTGTATGGTGGCCAACAGATTGTATTATATATAAGTTATTTTATAATTATAAGAGAATTTATTAGTAGTATCACTTTTGTTGTTAATATATAACACAATTTTATTTATATTACATTCTATATTATAATTAAAACATGTATTTTATCAGTTAGTGTTTTTTTTTTTTTTTAAAAAAAATTATAATAATATACGGTATCAAAAATAAAATTTAAATATTTAGTTGGACGCATTAATTTTTTGTTATGCGTATAATTAATTATTATTATTTTTTTATGCGTATAATTAATTATAATTTTGAATTCTATTTTCAATAGGGAAATTTAAATTTCTATGCATGCATTAGGGGATAATTTTTTCTCTAAACTTAAAATAGGGGTATTGGTAAAATGAGATAACATTTACTTAATTCTCACATTACCCCCCTCCCATTTGAAACCTGCCCTCTCTCTCTTTCGCCTCTCTTTCTCTCTTTCTCTTTCGCTCGGTGCTGCACCCACACACGCAGACCACCCACCCACGGCAGACCACCAATGCAGCCGACCAGCCTACGTGACCCACGGCCGACCGCCCCCCTCAACCCACATCACCCACGCCGACTGCCCAGACCACTCAACATGTTTAAGATAATTTTTTTTGTTTCAATTTTTTCCTTTAATTGTTGGTATTTAAATTCATGAAATAGAATAATATATTGCAATTTTGTGTGAAATTTGTTAGTTAAGGTTAGATTTAGGAAGATTAATTAGGAAGAGATTTGTCGAAAATTGGATTTTTTAGATCGGGCCCGATGCCCGTCCAATGGTCGGGTCTGATGGGGGCATGGCTGGAGGTTGAAGATGACAACCCGATGGGCCCGATATAGGAGGGTCCGATGGGCCCGACGGATTCGATTCTTTGAGCCCGATGGGTCCGATGCCTTGGACCCGATGGGTCCGATTTACGTTTAGGGGAAAAGATGGGAAGAGAGGAGTTGATGTAATTGGGGGAGGGTATTTTGGGGTAGGGGTGAAAATCGGTCGGTTATGGTCGGTTTTTACAATTTTATAACCGACCGGTCAGTTACGGTTTTTATTTTACGAAAACTGTAACCGACCGTTTAGAAATTATAACCGTATAAAACCGACCGTACGATTTTTGACGGTTTTCGGTTTGGCAGTTTTAGGCAGTTTTTGGCAATTTTAGGCGGTTTTGACGATTTTTTGGTTAAACTATTTTTTTATTTCAAAAACTGAAACCGACTGCCATGTCAAAAAAACCGAAACCGAAACTGACCGCCAAATTCGGTGATGATGTGGAACCGAAAATTCGATTACGGTCTGGTCGGTTTGATGGTCGGTTTCGATTTTTCAGTTTTTATGAACACCCTATTTTGGAGAAAACAATAACGTTGTCATATATTAAAAATATTGGTAAGTATAAGTTTATAATTTTTTTTAAGGTAATGTAAGCATAGAAATTCAAATTTCCCTCTCAATATCATAAATTATTTAAAATTTTAAAAAACTAGTATAATACACATGCCACAAACAGAGACACTTATACCAGTAAGAACCTCCGACAAAAATAACAAGATAAATATAAATGCTTTAAATTAATTATTAGATTTTTTTTTGAATAAAGCACAACTTTATTAACTCAAGCCATCCAAAACCATGGATGAATCACAAGAGCAAATTCTTAGAAAAAAAATATTATCAACCTCTACAAGAGAGAATTGCGCTAATATATGTGCTACCTAATTTGCTAATCGTTTTACAAAAGAAATAGAAACTGAAATTGTAGAGTCTAGTAAAACCTTACAATCATTAAGCACATAGCTATAAGGAGAAGCTATAAATTAAAAATTATTTAAGTCTTGAACTAATGTAAGGCAATCAAATTCAATCTCCTCATTAGCCTAAGCTTTATTATTTATCCAAGTCAATGCCTCTTTGAGTCATAGCCTCCCCCATGAGCAACTGCAAAGAATCCAGCTAATGCTTCCTTTTCGCTTCTAGCACCATACCAGTAGCAGCTTAAGCCACAAACCTGCACCTAAAATGACCCTTCTCAATAGATAAAGCACCATCAACATTAACTTTGATGTTAGGAAAAATTAGTTTGGTCCAATATGCTTAATCTCACCTCTATTTTCATTTTGATTTAGAGGTGTTATTCTATATCGAAGCATTACTCCATTAATCAAAATTGAGTTTAGCTGTTGTAACTATATCCATATTAGAAGAGATCTTTCCATCCCAAATTAGATCATTTCTAAATTTCCAAATGGCCCAACATACCATTGCAACTTTCACTGATTCTTCCCCATTCCAGACTTGTAATCCTTCCTGGAACCACGCTGCAAAGATCATTGCAGCAGCACCAGACTTGGCACTCTTGTGATGTTCCATCGGCTTTGGGCAAATGGACAACGAACCAATAAGTGTAGAGCAGTTTCAGGGGTCCTTAAACAATTAGACATCTAACATCGTTGTACTTTCTTAAGAGATAACTAAAATTGAGTTGGCAAACAATTAGAACAAGCTCTCCACAAAAAGTTTTATTGTACCTTTGGTAGGATTTTTAGTTGCCACAACTTCCTCCAAAACTCGACATTATCATCTTGTTTCCGACCTCCAATATTCTCCTGAATCATCTTATAAGCACTACTAACAGAGTACTTCCTAATTTTTCCCTTATCCAATACGAAAAATTACCATCTATGTTATCACTTAAAGAAACATACCAGAGCCTTATCCTTCTCATTAAGCACATCTGAAATAACATTTGAATTCCACTCTTTACGCTCCATCTTGAAGAATGAATAATCCATAGTTTTGTCTACCAAGGCAGGATGTTAAGAAGTAACAAAATGATTACTGTTATTAAGAACCAATGATCACGAAGAATACTAATCTCCCTGCCGCTCCCAACACATCTTTCAGTCCCAATACACATCAGATCTCTAGCCTCAACAACACTTCGCTAAATAAAACTCGGATTGTTCCCAATTGACTCGACAAATAATTACCATTTAGAAAGTACCGAGCTTTAAAATTCTGGCCAACCAAACCATCTTTACGAGTAAGTGTTAGAGATTTATATTAGCAAAAAAATTTGGTAGAAATTAGGCTAATTAGTTTCCTCTATCATTTAGTTTTATAGTAAAATTTTTCTAAGTTGTGTATAAATACATACCATTATTTACATGGCATCGTAGCTCCTCTAGATTAGGAATTCAAAATTTGGGCTATTAAAAAATTTAGGGTTTTTTTACGAAAGCCCTATTTGGAGTGTGTTTCTGTTCTCATAGCCCACACAGGAAAACTTCCCAGTCGTCGATCATCAAAACCCAAAAGTTCAACCACTAGAAATACCACGTGTGAGGCTCACGTGCTACCCTAATTCGCGGAGAACTTCCCCACACGTCGGTGCATGGGGGCGGCTGGGACCTTAAATTCGACAGCGATTCACTTATGCTCCTTTTCTGAATAATCTATGTCCTCCTTGCATTTGTCTCTGGTGGTTCTTCTCATATTGTGGTTTGAGAATTTTTACTTCTTCGTGTTTAGGTGTTCTTTCTTTGTTGTTCACTTTCTTCCTTTTCTTTTTTAATTGTTTTTGCTTTCAAGATCATGGTAGAGACAAAATCAGACCCAAAATCAGTGGACGTTGTTTCTGATGTAATTCCTGTGATATTTAAAATAACGGGCCATAAATTGAAAAGTTTGAATTATTTGGAATGGTTTAAGATGATTCGAATTATCTAAAAAGTATTAACAAAGATGATCACTTAACTGATGATTTTCCCAAAGAAAAAGACGATTCAAGAAAAATGTGGTTACGTGAGGATGCTCGCTTATTTCTTCAAATTCAAAATTCTATTGATAATGATGTTATTAGTTTGATTAATCACTGTGAATTGGTTAAAGAACTAAGGGATTACTTGGATTTTTGTATTCTGGAAAAGACAAACCTATCTCGTATGTATGATGTTTGCAAAGTCTTTTATCGTGCAGAGAAATAAGATCAGTCTCTTATGAATTACTTTATGGAATTCAAGAAAACATATGAAGAGCTTAATGTGTTACTACCATTTAGTCCTGAAGTGAAGGTTCAATAGCGCCAAGGAGAGCAAATGGCTATTATGAGCTTTCTTGCAGGACTTGTTAGGGTTTATACCCTAAAAAGCCTGTAAAGATATTTTTTGATTATTAGATTAAGAGCTAAAAATTTGATATATGTATGGATGTTAAGTTATTAATATTATTATTGAATAATTTATGTTAAATATTTAAAAATTCTTTATTCATATATGAGGATGTGGCTTGTAGATGTGCAAAGAACTAAGACCACTTAGCTATGAGTAAAATAATCAACAATATATTAAAGTTATGAAATCATTAATCAATAGTTGCTAGTAAGGTTCACTAATGCCTGTTCTTTAGTACAAGTAATCTCGGTTCAAATTACAGATGTAGTATGACATCAAAGTGAAGCTAATGTATATAATAGAGATTATATATGATAAGAACCGATATGAATGAAGCTGTCTTTATCAACATACCATTAACTATAAAGACCTAATTCATATCATAATGATGATCAATAGTAGATTGACCTAAATCTTGAGTTATCATGAACTCCTGTTCATGTTATTAGTTTCTTTGATTCACTCATTAAAGTTTCTCAAAGAAAATGATTCTTACAACTTCTATTTTGGGAATATAATAATGTCGATGGCTGGAAACATAATTTACAATTATGGAATCCTAACTTTCTTAACGAATCGAATGCTAGTTCCCTTGAAGTATTAATTCTAAAACTGGAATGTTGTGCACAAATTTTGATGAGATCTAAATTATACTTCCACTAGTAAATTAATGGAACTAAATGATAAAGAAGTAATTAGAAAGGTAAAACGATAATTTGACCAAAACTAATTACGAATCAACACATAGAAGATTAGTCACTGGAATGGATTATATCAATGGACACCTACAGTTAAACTCAATAAATATAATTCTATAATATCTAAGAGTTCAATTCTATATTTTTTGTGGAGTAATCATGGAATTAGTAAACAAGGATTATTTGGTTGATGAGACTCAATAAATAATCTAGTTTATTTGAGCTTAGAATTATAGGTCAATGGTCTCCGAATCGCAACCTTGAAACACTATCAAGGGTAGAGATAAAGAGTAGTATAATATTGTTCAAAAAAATCTATTTTGAATTGAAAAAATAGTAATTATTTATTTTTTGTAATAAATAAATAATTTTTCAAATTAATTAAATAGGAAAAAGAAAAAATTGTTAAGACAAAATTTGTCAAGACAAAAATTGTAAGGACAAAAGACATCAATCTTGTCTTAAACAGACAAGGGTAGGCGCCTACTATGTTGCTGTCCTTATGGAGTTTGTCTTTTTGGGCTAATTAATTCAATTAGATAAAGATCTAATTTGAAAAATAGTTATAGATATTTCAAGATTGTTGAGATATTTTCTCAAGTGGTTGAGAGATTCCCTCATAAATATCAGTAACTGAATTCAGTTATAGATATTTATTTATTTAAAGAATTAAATATGATTTAATTAAAGGAATTTAACTACTATAAATAGAAGCCTGATTTGAGAAATCAGAATATTTAATCTGACTATAATTTTCAAAATTAGAGAGAGAAAAAGGAAATTGATTTTTTTTTTTTCTCAATTGTTCTTGCTCATGTGTTGAGAACTCAACAAGAACAAACCTATACACTTTATCCTAATAGCCCACACTATTCCTTGTGTGTGGTGGAACGATTTGGAATACACTAATGTGAGTTTAAATTGCATTCTCTGGATTAAGGGATACAACATACGAGAAATTTTGAGGATACCCTGATAGACTTCAAGAGGTATTTATTCTAAACTAACTATTCATTATTTTGATTTAATGTACACACATCTGGAGATCCTTTGGGCTATGGTACAATGATAATAAGATAATACAAAACTCTTCCGCTGCGTACCTGATTTAGTACCATAAAACCAGCAATTGGTATCAAGAGCAGTTTCATGAATGTGTATACATAAAATTTTGTGTGGATTTCATGTATTTATATATATGTGACATGTATGTGAATGGATGGTAGTTTTATTGTGAATGTATGAGAGCTGATGAAGCGTTAATTATATGGTATAATTGGGTGATGGTTTTGTTGTTATTAATTTTAGAAAATAATGTAAGTCAAATTCAGTTCATATGAATTTTATGTAATTTATTTTATGAAATTATTTCAAGTAAAAATTGTACCTGTATAATATTCATAGCATGTGAGCTCAATTTCTAAACTTGAAAGCCATCCATGCACGTCAAAATCACATGCATGTGAGCTCAAGAATTATTCCCCAGCTATGCACAACCACCTGAGTAGTTTTGGGTATCGTGCCCACGTAGAAAAACCATACATGGATTGCATGCATGATGGACGAGAGAGGAACAAAACCAATCGAGTCATTATTGACCCGTGCAATTGGTGGTGGAAGAACACGTGAGGGTAGTTCTAGGGTGGTCATACCATAATCAAGCACCGAGGGACTCGTTCCCTCCTCCCGTGCTCCGCCATTGTGCGACAAAGACCGGTTTGGGTCCTAGACGAGTTTGACCCGTTTAGGTCATGCGACCTCCTCCGTGCTCTGCCATCATGCAACTCGTCCTGTGGCCGACCTAGGTGGCTGTTAAGCTGCCGACCACGGTGGTCAATGGTGGTGGTTGACCCCACTTTTTTTATACCCAAAAATTATCAGTGTATATATATTTCATTTATATAGTATATATATTATGTATATATAATGTATACATAATATATAATGTATATATAGTATATATATTATAAATTATTTAATGTAAATAATTGAGATTATTTTGGGATATTTATTTAAATTTTAATTCCTAATAAATATCATAGTTATTTATTTGAATTCTAAATTCAAATAATAACTATCATAATTATTAATTAATAAATAATAAAATAATTTTATTTTTTAATAATTAAGTCAAAATAATAAAGTTTTGGGGAACATTTATTTTTTTAAATTCATATTTGAATTAAATAAATATAATTGATTTTAGGTTTGAAATTCAAACTCATTCCTAAAACCAAATTAAGATAAAAATTGTCTTAACCCAAAAATAAATAATAAATATTATTATTTTAAGACAAAACTTTAAAGATAATTAAATTGTCTTAAATAAAGAATTGATTTAAGAATTAATTAATTAAAATGGTTTAAAATGTATATTAAATTAAAAGTTAGTTTAATTATTATTAGTTAATTTTTCTTTTAATTAATTTTGAGGCTTACGACGATCCTACAAAATTATAAAAATACCCTTGTTGCGATAGAAATTAGCTTTGTAATTTATTTTCTAAGTTCAAAGGTTATAAAATTAGAAATATCTAATTATACCCGGTTCATCATCATTATTTATTTATTGCTTTTAAATAAATGCTCATTAATAGTTGATTAATAACATGCATGCATTAATGAATAACATGTCATACATATAAATCTCACACGGTTGTATTATCATGCATCTCATAGTAGAAACATGATATATTAGAATTGTCCTATGTATTTATGTGTTTATTATTTTTGAAGTCAAAATATGTAAACTGGCTAAGATCAATTTAAAATTAACCTATTAATTTAAAATGGTTACAAATTATGATTTAAGGATTTAATTGAGATTTAATGATTATGACGAGAAATATATTTATAATTTGAGATTTTTATTATGAATAAATTAATCATAATTATTAAAGTGGTTAATATGTATTAATTCTAGAAATTAATAAAATAAACATATTAACCTAAAATAGTGAGTGAGAGAAGGAGTATATGTTAAGGTAACATGCGACCTCCATTATTAGTCAATACTGAGAGAGTATACACTGACCTCGAGACGATATTGATTTTGTCCTCATAAGAAAGGTATGTGTCTATACTGTTGCTCAAAGTTGATCTCTTGACTAAGATAAGAGGAAGTGATGTAATTTAGTGTGACACTAACCCTTAAGGTGGCACACTAAGTTAAGTCATGAAATCTGAAATAATGGGTTACACTCATAAAGTACAACTAAGCTTCATAGTGGTTAGTTGTTAACTTGGTCAAAAAGCAATACTTTATATTTTGAAAGAAAATATGAGATATTTAGGTTTCAAAAAATAAAGATGAGAAATGTCTCATAGGCTCAATGAAATTTACTCGATACCAACCCTAAGGCGACGATTAATTATCAACTAGGCGAGCTTTATATCGATATATTCTCCATTAGGTTCGTACTTTATTTTATAAACTAATTTACAACCCATGGCCTTGTGGCCAAGGGGAAGGGTTGTGACAATCCAAGTTTTATTAGCTTCAAGAGCCTTTGTCTCATGATCCCTTGCATTTATCCAATGGGTATATTGGGAAGCCTCACTATAAGTAGTGAGTTTATAATTGGAGTTTTCTTCAAGAACAACAACCTAGGCAGGCTTGCATAAGCTGTCAT
This sequence comes from Cannabis sativa, assembly GCF_029168945.1. NCBI lineage: Eukaryota > Viridiplantae > Streptophyta > Magnoliopsida > Rosales > Cannabaceae > Cannabis > Cannabis sativa. The sequence continues at coordinate 63,301,033 of NC_083604.1, read as the reverse complement.
AGTATAAGACAAAGGGTCTTGTGTGGTGGTAGTGTTATATACATAATCAACAAGGTGAGATGGTGTTTTGATGGGGCGACTTGTTCTTGAAGTAATGGTAGGGGAGAAAGATGTGTCATGGGATGTGGAAGATTGAATAGGGTGAGATGTGGGGGTGGGAGAAGAAAATAAGGTTTCTATGTCTTGTTGATGTGTATGATGAAGAAAGGGAAAGCTGGTTTTACGAAAGACCACATCCCTATTTGATATATTTGATTGGATTGGATGTCAAGAAGGGTGTAAGCCTTCATGCTCGAGGGATAGCCTATGAAAAAAGAAGCTCCACTTCTAGGAGAAATTATGCTTGTGAGAACAAGAGTGGAACCATATGATAAGTAACCAAAAGTTCTTAGGTGATCATAGGTAGTTTCTTTACTATGTAGTATAGCAAAGGAGGTCTTGGCTTTGAGTAAGGCAGATAGTGTTCGATTGAGCAAGTATATAGCAATCTGAACAACATATGACTAATATACCAGAAGGATATTAGATTGGAATAACTTAATGCTCTAGCGACATTTAGAATATGTTGATGCTTTCTTTCCACAACTGAATTCTAATGTGGTTGTTCTACACATGAGTGGTGTGAAACAATGCTTTAGAGGAAAAAAAATAATTGAAACTGAATTCTTTGGTATTGTTCGACCTTACAGGATAGGTAGTAACTGAGTATTGAGTGCAGACCATGATGTAAAATTGAGGAATTACAGTGTGTACTTTAAACTTAGTTTTTAACATGTAATTCCATGTAAATCTTGATTTTTCATCTACTATTGTTAGGATATAGTTGTACTCTTCAACCCTGATTATGTGGAAGGAGCCCAAAATGTTTGTGTATTAAATCAAACAAGCCATAAGGCTCGTTTGGAACGTCGTATTAAGTCGTATTTTATTGTATTATATTAAATTATATTTTGTGCAATATTTTTATGTAAAACTATATGTGATATTAATTTTTATGGATACCTAAATATAAAATATTTTAGTATAAATTAAAGTTTAACATAGTATTATATAAAAAGATGATATATAATCCAATTCAACATAATACAATACAATACAATACGATGTTCCAAACGAGCCCTAAAAGTTATTATTTGAAATAAAAGGGTACTTTTCTTCTAGCAAGATGACAGATAGAGCAGTGGTGATTAGACAGAGAGAATGAAAAATCAATCATTTTATTGAATTTAGTAGAAATTCGTTGATGAAGCCAGTCTTGTTTTTTCACAGCCAACACCATTGAAATGGCATGCTTCCATGATTGATAGTATTGGCTTGTGAGAACAGAGAAAACAAGCACAAGGCCAGGGTGATCTCTGGCACTGAGGAAGAACCGGGTAGACTTCTTCGTGAGTGTATCGATCATTCTTGGAGCTAGAAGGTCTTTGAGGAGCTGTCGGCGGAAGAGCCGTGGAAGCTAGTGCATCACCATTGATGACTGGATCTTGAGATTCAATTGGATCCGACGAAGAGATAATGTAGATCGAGTAGTCGGGTGAGCCATTGTTGCAAAATGAGTGTGTACAGCGTCTGATACCGTATGAGATATCGAGAGAGAGAGGAAGAGTTTCTCTTATTAATCTGAACATTGTCTTGAATAAATGTTACAAAATGTATTGAAAGTCTTTATATAGAAACTAGATACAACTGGATAATTAGACTAACTAACCCAAAAGTTATGTTATAACTAGCCTTAACTAACACGGACACTAATAGAAAGGAATTTAAAAATAATTTATCTGATTATTGGAGTCTACATAATAGCTCATATTAATTTTTAAAATTGGTTCATGAAGTACATAAAGAGGTTTAAGCAAACTTCAAACATACCAATCTTTTTCAGTAATAAAATTCACCCAGGCAAAGCTAAACACACAGTATTCAAAAGAATAGTTTCAGTAACAGAGTATAAGAGCTAAAATTTTATAAATGAGGTGGTGAAGTTTAGGCAGTATAGACAAGGTCCCGTTCAGAGAGTTAAACAATGGAGAGATTGCAACTGGAACAAACCAGAGGAAGGGCTACAGAGTCGGAGAAGATGGTACTCATGGTGGAGAGAAGCTCAATACATTTTCTCAGTTTTCTCTCTCATTTTCCTTAGCAAACAAAAGTGGAAAATAAAATCTTAGTTTTAAATAAAGAAATTTTTACATGAAAAATCCATTTTACACAATTTATTACAAAATTACTCACACACGCCTATGACTACATTTTTACTTACAAAGTTGCTTTTATTACACAAATACCACTTAGTCATCATTCCATCCATCATCAATCAAATCCTACTCTCTTCCCTCTCTTTTTTCATTTTCTATCAATCAATCCATCATTTCACTCTTTTTTTTTTCTTTTCTTTTTTTTTTAATTTTATTTCAGTTTTTAATTTTTAATTTTTAATTTTATTTTCAGTTTTTAATTTTTAATTTTTAATTTTATTTTCAGTTTTTAATTTTTAACTTTTTTTCCATAACAATTCTTCTTTTTTTTTTATTTTTAATTTTTAATTGTAAAGCTAGTTTCTTATATATTGTTGCTTAGGTCTAGGATTGACTTCTATCAATCAATCCATCATTTCACTCTCTTTTTTTCTTCTTTTTTTTTTTCTTTTTAATTTTATTTCAGTTTTTTAATTTTTAATTTTTAATTTTATTTCAGTTTTTAATTTTAAATTTTTTTACATAACAATTCTTCTTTTCTTTTTATTTTTAATTTTTAATTGTAAAGCTAGTTTCTTATATATTCTTACGAAGAAACGGACCTTGATAACATATGGAGCGACTGTGTAGAGAATAAAGCCAGAAAGAGTATAGAAATCATTGTGCTTCTTATGTATGTTTGCTCAACAAATAATGCAGAGATTTCATTGTCAACGTTTCTGGGAAAAAAGCTAATGTTGGTGCTGATGTTCGAACCGAGGTTTGTTTTCGGTTTCTTTTTGGTTTTCTCCCATATTTGAAATTTTACACCTTCTATATGTATTTTTTTAATATGTTTTTTATCTAGTTGTTTCCTGTCCATTTTTATATCATCAATGGGTAACAATGAGATTTATCATGGATGTTGATGTTCAAAGAGTTTTTCCTGTATTTTAGTTTGTATACAGTTGTTTTGTAGTTTTATTATAGTTTTGCTACTTGCATATGTTATTTCACTATAAAATTAATATGCAACTATTTGCACAAAACTTACTATGTATAACTACTATTTTTTAGTCCCCATCAAATTAAATTCTTGCATAATATATAAACTATCATAAAACGATAATGCAACTATAAGGCAACTATTTGCACTTGCATACAGTTGTTTTGTAGTTTTATTATAGTTTTGCTACTGGCATATGTTATTTCACTACAAAATTAATATGCAACTATTTGCACAAAACTTACTATGTATAACTACTATTTCTTAGTCCCCATCAAATTAAATTCTTGCATAATATATAAACTATCATAAAACGATAATGCAACTATAAGGCAACTATTTGCACTTGCATACAGTTGTTTTGTAGTTTTGTTATAGTTTTGCTACTTGCATATGTTATTTCACTATAAAATTAATATGCAACTATTTGCACAAAACTTACTATGTATAACTACTATTTCTTAGTCCCCATCAAATTAAATTCTTGCATAATATATAAACTATCATAAAACGATAATGCAACTATAAGGCAACCAAAACAAAAAATAAATCAAAATGCAACTGTATATAACGTAGATGTATTATTCATGAGGTTTTTTTTTAAAATTTTTCACATCATACATTGTTTTGGATTTAGTGGGAGCTCCAGATCTGTTTGTTACAGATCTACATTTCATGAATATAGATTTCGATATTAGGGGGAGTTATTTTGATCGAATAAAATAGAAAACAAATGTGTAATTTCGTAATAGTTGTATTTTTCTCGTTTTGGTTTCATTTTGGTTGTTTTGCGGTTTTGAAACGAGCGCGTATTTTCATCTTCATGGTTCGCTCTGTATGTGGTATTTTTGTAAATATTTGTATGTGGACTGTATAAATGTTTAATGGGCCGGCCCAAAGTATTTTTGTAATTTTTTTTCCTTTTTTGTATTTTTTTGTTTTTTTCCCTTAAATAAAAGCTTTCCCCTAATTTTTTCAATTTAAAATATTTCCCCACACATTTTCAAAACTCCAAACACTATAAATCATTTTTTCTCACATTTTTTTACAATTTTTTTGATTTTATTTACAGAAACTAGGGTCTTTTTATGTTGTACTCATGTTAATTTGTTGTTGTTTTGATGTTATTTAGATGTTATTTTTCATGTTACTTTTATGTAGTTTTCTTGTTATTTTTATGGAAAATTATAAAAAAAAAAAACGTAAAAATATAATTTTTTTATAAAAAAAATGGTGCCTTATCTAATTAGGTTGAGATGCAAAATGACCCTAAATTTGATAACTAAGTTAATAAATGTCCACTTTTTAAAAAAATTAAGAAAATGGGCAAATCTAATAAATTAGCTAATAAAAATTATAAAAATACATTTATCACATATTTTTTTTTAAAAAAAATATATAATAATAAAATTAAGTTACATAATATTTTTAGTATTGCATATTATTATATTGTAACAAAAATAAATAAATATATTAGATCATTTAAATATATACAACAGTATTAGATATATCGTAGTACAAAAAATTAATATACTGTAGTAATAAAATTATATACCACAAAAAAATTATAAAAATACTAAATTAATACTCAAAATATGTATATATCATGCTAACAAAATTATATATACCACCATTAAAATATGAATACATACCAAAAAATTTATATATAATAAAATAGAAACTAAATATCATATTAAATAAATAATATATTATAGACAACAAAAATCATATACCATACAATAAAACATATATACCTACAATAAAAAATAAAACAAAATAATATAATATTATTAAAAAAATTATATATATCATATTAACAAAATTATATATCACCTTTATGTATACTAAAATAAAAACTAAACGTGCATTATCTAAAATAAAATGATATAGTATACAATAAAACTTATATACCATATAACATAAAATATATACCTTACAATAGAAATATATATAATAATAACAACAAATAAAAATAAAAATATATAGGATGCTAATAAAATTATATATCATGTCAACAAAAGTACAATAGAAAATAAAACTTAAATATTATTTAAAAAAATTATATACCGTATAACATAAAATACATATACCATACACCAAAACATATATACAAAAAATAATAACAATAAAAATATAGATTACTAATATATATATGTATACTATACTAACCAAATTATATACCACAATTAAAATATATATACCATGATCATTGTATATAATAAAATAAAAACTAATTAAATATTATTTAAAATAAATAATCATACAATCAAAAAATATAAAAATAATAATTAAATATATGTAGCATGGCAATAAAATTATATACATACATTAAAATATTTTTATGTATGTATAATAAAATTATATACCACTATTATACATATCATAATAAAAAAATAAATATCATCTAAGAATAATAATATATCATACAACAAAATAGAAATACACCGTACAACAAAATCTATATACCAACAATCCAAAACAACTCATAAAAAATTAAAAAAATTGACATAACTTTAAAATAAAAAAGATTTTAACAAAACTAATATATATATATACCATAATGTTTAAATAATTTGCTTCTAATTCTAAAAAAATAAAAAAAAATTAATAATTTTGAAATGAGGACATTTATTAACATAGTCTTATGATTTAGGGCCATTTGCTATATTTTTTTTGAAATGAGAACATAAACTAACATAGTTCTATCATTTGGGGCCATTCCAAAAATAAATGTATATATCTCTGAATTGGGCCTTTCTCTTATAATAGAATACTTGTTTGATTTTTGAAACTTGAGTAATACACATCTTGAAAAAATTCAACAAGTCACATGATTTATTTTCTCTTTTAATTAAAGTTGTCCTTTTAAATTTGATATCAGATTATTTATTTGATAATAGTTTCACTAGATTTCCATTTTTTTTAGTTTGCACAGCTAAAATTGCCACATCAATCAAGTTAAAACTCAATACATTTAACATTTTTCTCATTATGAATTTATGTACAACCTAATTGTTCAACTATACATACATACGTGTTGCTGAAATTGTTCCTTTTGAGAAATTTATTCTTAATGATAACAGAAAAGAATATACATGACCACTTAAGAGCTGAGAAAAAGCTTTGGGACATAGATAAAGAACTCCAAATAGTGGTTAAGTGACTTTATTTACACCTTATATTCTGTCCAAAATTATTTAACTAAGCCAAGTAGTCTAATTATACTCCATCTTTAGCTTTTATGAACTTTTTTTTTTTTTTTGAAATCAGCTTTTATGAACTTGGATTATAATAAAGTTCATGCACATCATTAAGGAGTGTCACTGTCAAGTGGGCCTTGAAATGAACCACTTTTATCTAGCTGCACATATTTCTTTTCAAAATCAATTCAACATTATCTTTAGCATTATTTTCCAAATACTATTTTAACATATCTTTAGTTTTTTTTCTTTTTTTTTTTTTTATGACAAAGACTATGTTGACATATTTATAATAGAATTGCAGCTAATTCAACAAGTTGATGTTTCATAGGAATAAGAAATTGACCTTAAAGTCTTTGTTTGTGTTTAATACAACAATTAACGCAAATCACTGAATATCTATGATCTAATTATATGGACTAAATAGCTATGGTGTGGTGGCGGGTATTCCAGAATAAATCCATAGCTCTATTTTTTCTTGCTTTTTTTTTTCTTTTTTTTTTTTAGAGAAAACAAAAATATTCCTTAACAGACAAATCAATAATATGATTCATTCCGTTTAGATTTCTAGACTTTAATTTTTTCTGTTGCAGAGTATGATCAAGATCTAAACCTAAATTCTTATTCAGTTGATAGTATGAACTACACACTCTTTCTCACTATGCGGAGTATTGCTTTAGCATGTGTGAGCATATTCTCAAACCAAAAGACCACGAATTTTAGTGAAGAAAAAGAGAATTTCGAATAAATGAATAGAAAATTCTAGGTTTTCTTTGATACAATTTTGTCAGACAAGAGAGAGTCTAAGGTCATCATCTCAATCAAAATCCTTTATATTTATAGGGATTCATTAGATTAGGATTAAAGCTAAATGGGTTGATTTGAAAGATCCAATGACTTAAAATCATCTTCATGTACGAACCCCTTTATGAAAGCCCATGAGTTCATTTTTAATATTTTTTTGCTTTCTTAATGAAGCAAACTTATCTTTCTTTAGTAATACTATTTTTCTGCTCTAGTTATTTAAATATTAATTCTATCTATTTAATAAGAAATTTTTACACTAAAAATACAATTTACACAATTTATTACAAAAAAACCCCCACACGCTTACATCATCATTTTTACCTTCCCTCTTTCTTTTATTACACATATACCACTTGCACATCAATTCCATGCACAAACAGACGTGTGGCTTCCCTATCAACCATCAATCAACTTTCAATCACTTCCTTCTCTTTTTTCCTTTTGTTTTCATTTGATTTTTGATTTTCTTTTCAGTTTTTTTTTTTGAAAGATAAGTAACCTCCATTGTTGAAGCATAACTTCCCACGATTCCTCAATATTTTTTTCCCTCTCATTTTTGTTCTTCCAAAATTTTTCAACTCCCACTAAAGCAATCCCATAACCGTTTCCCTCTTTCCTTTTGTTTCCAATCTCTATTTGAAATGGTTGTCACCCGTTCATCCTCATCTCCTTGCCCTGTTCAGAAAAAAAATTCCAAAATGAGATTGAAATCTCTAGCTAACAAAGCTAAGGGTAAACGTCCAATTATTGAAGAGGAGGATTCTGATTTTGCTCCTCCTTTAATTAAGCGTGGGAGGCCACATCCTAAGAAGAAATCAAAGCTCAGTGTGGAAGAGAAAATGGTTGATGAAGTTTCTGGGAAAAAAGCTAGTGTTGCTGTCGATGTTCGAACCGAGGTTGGTTTTCGGTTTCATTTTCGTTTCCCCCCTTTTTTGAACATTTTATTGTATTTCCAGTTTCTGCATTTTTGTTTCTTCTAGTTTGTGAAATTTTAGGGTTTCGATTTTAAAATTTCGTTTGATATTGTTTGATTTTTTAGGTCTTTAATTTTGTTTGATCAATTTTATTTTGTTCTTTTGTGGGTTTGGCTTTTTATTTTGATTGTTATTACTTTCGTTACAGTGTTCATTTGTGTTTTAGGTTCTGTATGTGTTTGTAATTTATTGTTAGATATTTTAAAACTTCTGTTTTCGTTTTAGTGTGTGTAATCAGTGGGTTGTAGTTTCCTCTTAGTTTGTTTATAGTTTAATCTGTTTATGTTTGATGTGTTTTGGGATTTTTATTAGGTATAGTTGTTTGTTGTTAGTTTTTAGTTATCAATACGATTTCAGATGTTTACAGTTTATATTCGTATAGTTGTTTCTGTTTGGGAGTTTGTTTTTAGTTTTGTTATAGTTTTATTATAGTTTTTATACTTGATTATTGGCAATTTATATTTATTGTTGCCATTTTGGTTATCTTACAGGTCTGGGACTACAAATTTAGTCCCTCTGATTATTACAGATCTAAATGTGTTTGCACTAGCCTTTTTTCTGTTATTGACAATATTAAGAAAACTTTATCTGTCAATTTACTGTCTATGTTCCGTGAGACTCAATTTAGTCATTTTCTAGATATGCCTGAGTATGTTTTCCATCCCCAAGTTGTTCATAGTCTATTATTGAGGGAAGTTTACCAGCCCAATCCTAAAGAATTTTGGGCTAAGGTTGCTGGCAGTTGCATACGGTTTAGTGCTGAGGAGTTTTATTTGATTATTGGAATTGATTATTTTGGTGATTGCAACAAGTTGTTGTTTTCACAGGAATCAAATCAGTTGGTAGAAATTTATTTCCGTGGTGTAAAAACCATTGACCACAAAGCTATTGAGGATGCTTTTTTGGATAATAGGTGGGTTTTGGATGAGTCTCTTGGATTGAAACTGGCTGTGTTGTATTTTATTCAATGCTTTCTTCTTAGTAATACTCCTGATAAAGAAGTATCTAGGTTTGATCTAGATGTTGTTAATAGCGATCGTTGGGATGAGTATTGTTGGGGTACGGAATCCTTTGAATTGACTATTGATTCATTCAAAGGTAGAATTTAGCATGGGATTATAATTAAAAATAGGAAGGCAGAGAAGGGAGGCCAGTATGATGGTTGGTATAGGGCTTTGGGATGTCCATAGGTGTTTACTGTTTGGTTTTATGAATGTTGTCCTGCCATGGTAAACACTTTCTGTAAAAGAGTTTCATCTAGGATTCCAAGGATTCTGAATTGGAGCAACACCATTGTGACCAAAAATTCAACTCTTAGAGACTTGAAGGGCAAGATTTTTGATTTGCCGTTGAACAAGGTAAAATTCAGTTTCTTTACTGTTTTTTTTTCCTGTTTGTGCTTTTGTTAATATTTTGATTATTTAATTGTTTTTTTTCATTTTTATATTGTGTTTGATTATGATGTTCAGTTAAAGATAAAAAACATATGTCCTACTGATGAAGAGAGGCGAAAGCTTCAACTTGAAGGTTTATTTCTTGATGAATCTATTGATGACCGTGGTATATCGAAGCAAACTTTTGAGAGTGGTTCATCTTCAAAGAAATCTGATTCAGAGGATATTGATTTGATGAAATCTAAGTTGGAGATGGTCATTTCGAATCAAGCATCATTGGCTGAAGACTTCATATCCTTGAGGTGTTTTGTTGACTTAATTTCAAGTCTGTAATGACTGTAATTAAGGATATTCAGCATAAGGTTAATGTCATTCATCGTCGTCCTTCTGATGAGGTATTTAATCATAATTTATTGTTTCTATTTTTTCATGCTTTGGTTTTAGTTGCTTTACTGTTTTATTTAAGTTGCATTTGTGTTGTTTGAATCAGGGAAAGTCATCTGATGAGTTAGTAACTCAAGATTCTGATGATGATGATGCCGAGGATGATGCGAAGGAACTGCCTGATCCTGAAAATATTGATTCCGACTCCGATGATGATGATGAGTTGGTTAAAGATGGTGGTGATGCCGATGATGTTGATAAGATTGTTAATGATGTTCCTGCTTCTGATGTGAATCCATCTGAGGCTGTTGGAGGCAGTGATGAGAGGGCTAAGGATGTTGAGAAGCTTAAGGCCAATGAGTCCAGATTAAAGGGGGACGATTTTTTGATGGGTTAAGCCAGCTTGAAATTGATGATGATCAAGTTGTGTTGGCTGGCTTAGAGGCTGTTCGTAAAATCCATGTAAGTGTATCTTAATTTGTTTGCAAGAAAATTATGTCTTATTTTGGTTGCTTAATAGTTTAATGTTTGTTTTGCAACTATTTGATTTCAGACTTTGTTTTTTTTTAGGTCCCACAACCCAATCCAGATGTTGTTAGTGAAAAGTCAGCTACCATTCATACTGATGAAGAAACTGAGGAAACTATTTCTGATACTCCTCTGTTGGATAAGAGAAAGTGTGCACCGGCATTGAAATCTCCTTTTGTTGATTTCGGGTCGGCTGCTGTGAGGAGCACTCCATTGGAGGTAATGTCCTCAGGTTCTCAATCAGCAGGGGATGAGAGGGATTTTAAGATGGTTACTTATGTGAAGGGCCTTTATGCTCTTAATGATTCATTTGCTGATCCCGTCTCTCCTGAAATTAAGGCAAAGTTTGACGCGTGGATTGGTGAAGGGTTGCTTAACATCCTAGGTGACTATTTTTATTATTTATGTATTTGTATTCTGTTTTATTTTTTAATTTGATTTTGGTTTTTTATTACAGATTTCATTTTAATACTGTTTTTTTGTTGTTTGTTTGTTCTTTTAGGCAGTACAATTGTTATGTTGATGGTGCGAAGAAATTTTTGCCGGGTTTTATATTAGGTGTTGATTAGTTGAGGATAAAACATGGTTTTATCATTTGGCTACCTGTGACATGTTTATCAATGACTCGGTAAAGTTTCTATTTTCCATTATAATATATGATAGTTGGTTTTCAGTTACTTTTTAAATGTTTTTAAGTTTAGCTACTGTATTAAAGTTTTTAAATAGTTGTTCAACCTTTTGATTTTTGTTTCTGTCATGTTTTTGTTTCAGCATATGAACACTATATTCTACTACCTTAGGAAAAAAGGTAAATATTCTTCCGCTGTTACATTGAATTTTGCGACAACTGATTGTCTCTTTGATGATTCCATTCAAGCATTGTACCACAAGTTCAACAAAGCCAAGGCAATAAAAACTAAGATGTCGCACATTCATGCTGCCCACCCAATAGCGCATTACATTCGAGGTTTGCGAATTCCGTGTTCTAAGCCTTGGTATGAAGCCGATCATGTGTTATTCATCATAAATCTAAGGAGGGAAAGTCATTGGGTGTTTGGTCGTCTTGACTTGAATGAGGGGATATTGTTTCTTTATAATTCTTTGAGGACTGCCAAAATGAATGCTGCAGCTAGGAATGCAATGAAGGCTTATTCTGTGTTGCTCCCTTTGCTTTTTGATCTCCTTGGATTTTGGAAGAATAGGTCACATGCTCCTCATTTATGTTCTGACCCTAAAGCTCCACTAAGAATTGTGGAGATTAGTTGTCTTCCCTCTCAACAGAAAAAGTGAGTTGTTTCTTTTAAGTTTATTTTATGTTGTTTTTTAGTTGCTTAACTGTTTTTCCTTTTTCTGGTTTTTAGTGATTGCGGAGCATTTGTGGCTGCATTTGCTGAGTTCTTCATCCATGGAAAAGATGTTCCTGCAAATTTTGACATCGAAGTTTATCGTACTAGACTTGCTGCCCTTTTCTTCTCATATGGCCAAAGGAAAATTGATGAAAGCATATTGATAGCGAGGATGAGAAGCAAATCAAGTCTTTTAAGGCTTCTAAATTGAAAAAGTAGGGTCTTTTAATAGAGTGACAATTTGGTGTTATTGGTTGAATCTATTATCAGACAATTGTTAGTGATTTTATATTTCTAAGTATTATATTTGGTTTTATACTCTGGATCTGGTTTTAAACATTTAGGATATTTGACATTAATCCTTACAATATGTTTCTTATGTATGTTTGTATGAGAAGAAGTTTTATGTTTTTCTAATTTTTCAAGTTTTTATATACAGTCGCACAACTATATAGAAACTATTATACAACTATATACAAACAAATGTCCATTTTTCAGCGTACTTGTAATTTTAATTACCTATCAATGTATTTATTCATTATTTTCCCTTTTTTTATTATCTTTTATTAATTATGTTTTATAAATTCCTATCTGACTTTTTTTAAAACTTTAATAAAGAAGTTATTTTCGTAGTAAATATTTAACAAGTGTCAAAACTGTCATAAAACGATTTTGCAACTATTACCAAACTGTTTAAAAAATTTCAAAATAAAATCTCATGTGTATCGAATATAACATATCAATCTGTGTGAATTCTCACAGAGAATTAAACAATTCAAATAATTCATCTGTATCTATTTTATTGCTTGATTGTTGCATGTCTTTCAGTTGTGCCCGTGTTGACCACATTTGCTGCACCTGTTATGTTTTTTTGTATTCCATTCAGATAAAAATCTTCGTTTCCTTGGTCTTCCAGATCTTATTTTCTGATTTGGTGGCAGAACAATGATATCTTTTATGTGTTGTGGTACATCCCATGTTGTGTGATTGTGTACCGGATATGTTGAGCCGCTGTATGTTTCAAGCCATGTTTTTGTTGTGTAATAGCCTGAACAGTAGTTGTAAACATTCAAATTCATCTCTTTTATAACAACAAGCGCATGAGCACACGGTAATTCGTCAAGTTGGAATCGGTTGCAACTGCATGTTTCTCCTTGAGATTGATGACCCATGATCTTGTTAGTTCTACCACTTCGAACATGGTCTCGTTTATTGGCTTTACCTGCGAATTAAGTCAATTTATAAAATCGTCATTATGTTCCAGAAACTGAAAATAAACTATTAAGAAACTGTAATGCAACTTAAAGTTTTAAGAGATTTTACATTTTCTGTCAATGAGTCCACAAAGTTGTTGACTAATTTCTTCTCTGCTGTTGGTGTTAAAAAAGTTGTTGTTTTCTGTGCCTTTTTCCTGTTTGTGTATGTCCATTGTTGTATCAAAGCTCTCAATGACTCCATCAGTGTTGTGATTGGTAGCTCTCTAGCTGCTAAGTTTGCTGCATTTAGAGATTCAGCAATGTTTGAAGTCATAGTTGAATACCTGTTGTTTTTGCAGTGGTATCTTGACCATTTATGGTATCCAACTTGTTGTAAATATGGTCTGACACGGATGTCCAAGCTATCCAACTCACTCATATGGTATTCAAATTTCCTCTCTGTGTATGCTCTGACTGCAGCGAAGAATGGTTTATCCAGCTTGCTTGCATTCTTCTTGAAGGTTGCTTTTAGGTTGCTTAACAGGTGGAATACGCAATAGCCATGCGTGATTTCTGGAAATACTTGAGCAGCTGCCTTAATTATGCTCTCATGTCTATCTGAGATCAAGCACTGTTCCTCTCTAATCCCATATGTTTCTCTTACTTTTGTGAAAAACCATTGCCATGAGTTGTTGTTTTCTGAATCCACACCAGAAAAAGCTAGTTGAAAAATGTGTCCATTTCCATCTTGTGTACAAGCAGAGAGCAATGTACCTCCATATGTTGATTTAAGGAAAGTTCCGTCAACAACTATTATAGGTTTGCACTTCTTCCATCCTTTTATTGAAGCATCCAGTGCGACAAACAAGTACTTGAAGCTGTTTTCTTCCTCTGTTTGCATGTGCACTATTGTTCCAGGATTAGTTTTTTGCAGCATGTGCAAGAAACTTGGCAGCAGCTTGTATGATTCGTTGGCTTTTCCTCATAATTCTTCTTGCGCGTGCTCTTTGCTTCTCCATGCTTTCATGTAGTTCATTCTCACCCCATACTTGTGTTTCATTTCTCCTCTGATGTCTTGTGGCGTTTGAGTTGTTTTTATGTTGGTAAACCGTGGCTTGATGTAGTTTTCAATCAATTTCTTTGTAGCTTGTCTTTTGTCGGCAAATCTTATGTTTAGATCACAAGTGTGTATCACCTTCCTGTCATACTTTCGAATGATGAATGACTTTATTGGCCCGTTTCTGGATGTCGTTAGTGCCCACTTGCATTTTGGATCCAAGCAACAAATTTTGTATGTTCTTGCACATAATTTTTTCACTCTGAATTGGAAGTTGTTCCTAATTGCATAGAAACCAAGCACACTCTGGAGTGTTTCTTTGTCTTTGTATATTTGTGCTTCTTCTATTTCAGGATGTTGCGGATCTATGATTAGTAGTTCGTCATAATCTGTGATTTCTGGTTCCCTGGTTTTGTTGTTTCCAGTTGCTCAAACATCTCCTCTGCCACAAGTTTTGCATAGTCCATGAACTCAAAATTTTCTCCCCCATCTTCCGCTTCTATAGCTTCAATTGTATGTTGTTGATTTGTTGAGTCTTCTATTGTTGTTGTATTGTATTCGATCGGTTCGAAGGCGCTTGTATGTGTGATTAATGAATTAACATTTTCCAAAAATGATGGATTGATGGTTGTTGTTGGGTTGTTGATGACATTCACACACAATGGGTATGTTGTGAAGTCGGGGTCCTTCAGTTTGAGTTGTATGTAGAAATGCAGGCTTTGATCATCCTTTATCCTCAATGGTTGGTATCCTTCTTTGACTTGATATTTCAGTTACAAAACAGTGTTTTCTAGGTTGCATTCCAAGACATCTTTCAGCTTCCGTTGTAATTCTTCATAGTTACAATTGGCTGAAATGTAATGTCCACTAGCTTCATAATTTTCATAATTAATTCTCGATCATCAAATTGTCCATTGCAGAAGAGTAGGAATGGAATGTCTTTCTTTTCTTGTGATTTTGAAATGGTTATTAGTGCAAGGCAACGATTTTAAAACTGGTTTGATTCCGTTATGAAATAGAGTACAAACTTACTTCTATTTCCTTCCCTTTGTTCAAATCTTGTATTTCTTGTCCTGATTCCTGCTTTTGCCATTTTTATTTTATTTTCTTGCTGTTAATAAACTATTAGAAAAATAAAATAAAACTATTAAGAAACGTTAAAAATTATTTCAGAAACTAACCATTTCTCAAAGTGTTTTCTTCTTTTCTTTTTTCCAAAATAAATTCATGCAAAAAGTGGAATTAAACTATTATAAAATGATTATGCAACTGTAAATCAACTTGAAAAACCATAACTCTTTACTCAATTTAACATAGTTGTTGTCATTGTGCCTTTTCATCAGTTTTATTTGAATCAGATCAATTTCAAACTATAATAAAATTAATTTGACACCATTTACATAAATCGTACCTTGTATATCTGCTAGTTTTTGGTACACGTCAAGTGACACTCCTTCATAATTTGTAAACCATTTTAAAACGATATTGCAACTGTAAGGCAACGTAAAAAATTAAAAACAGCCTTATTCGTAACATGTGGTTCCTTAATTAGAATCATATCTTGTTTTTTGTTTTTAAGAATCTGAATTGCCTGTTGTAAACCAGGGAATCAACCAGAATGCAACTGTATGTGACGTAGATTCATTTTTGAATAAATTTTCATATCATACCTTGTTTTGGATT
Source organism: Cannabis sativa (assembly GCF_029168945.1). Classification (NCBI taxonomy): domain Eukaryota; kingdom Viridiplantae; phylum Streptophyta; class Magnoliopsida; order Rosales; family Cannabaceae; genus Cannabis; species Cannabis sativa. The sequence goes on along the minus strand of NC_083604.1, from coordinate 63,285,284 downwards.
CGAGGGGGAGCTCCAGATCTGTTTAATACAGATTTACATTGCTTGAATCTGGATTTTTGATTCTGGATTGAGTGATTTTGAACGATTGAAACCGAAATCAAATGTTTAATTTCAGTTTCTTCATAGTTTTTCTGGTTTTTTTTTTCGTGATTTTCTGTATAGATCATTGGAGTTCTTCTTTTCCAATCAAGTTTCGCCGGAATTTATGGTTGTTCTACCCTCGTTCTGGTTTCATTCTGGTTGCGTTGCAGATTGGATCGATGGAGGTTTCTTCATCGTCTCCGTTCGTGACGTGCGACTTAAGGTTTAGACCAGGTGGTATTTTTGTAATTTTTTCAATGTGGGCTGTATAAATGTTAAATGGGCCGGCCCATAGTAATATTGTAATATTTTACCCTTTTTAGAATTTTCCTGTTTTTTTCCCATCTAATAATTATAATTAATTATCAAATAAAATTACTATTTAAATACATTTATTAATTAGACCTTCCAAGGTCTCTTAATTAATAAATAAACCTTGAATTCTCTTTTCTTCTCAATTGTGCCATTCCTTGATAAAACTTACAATTAAGATATAGTCTTTATTTAGAATCCTAGTTGATTAAATAAATCAATTAATTGAGACTACAAAATAATATTACCCCAATTAGTGCGGGGTCCAGGGACTATGTAACTAAGCTCCCAATAAGTAGTTCTAGAATTTACCAGGTAGATTCTCTATCTTATTAATTATTCTCGATTCCACTTTAGATTCAGAATTGCACTCATGATTACATAGAACTCTCTATTAACCAAGAATAGATACACTATAAATTTATCATTATTTCAATCTAAATAATCAAAGATCCTCTATAGATGATTTACAGACAACTTTACCGTTCTACCCTTTCATGTATTTCATCCTTAAAACACTTAGCTTCTTATAAATGATATTTCAGTAAACTAATATAATTACTAAAATAAGAGCTCTTCCATTTAAGTATGCTAAGCCAAGCTCTAAGAAAATTATCGTTTCACTTCTAAATAGTTATAGAAGCTATAAATTTCATATTTATGATTATTGCTCTCACTCAATTGCACTACTATATTCCCAAAATGTAAGTATTGGGACTATCCATTTAGTTTGTTTTGACGAACAAGTCAAAGAACACATGCAATACATTTAAGTCAGAGCTGAATCATCTCAAGATAAAGATCTTTGATCTAAGATCAACTAAGTGACAATGACTTAGAAAAGATATTACAGTAAGTTTATAATATCTTTTCCACTGTCAATATCTGTCTAGTCTGATGTATATTCAATACATCTGATACTAGTATACTTTGCTAATGCCCTAGAAAGAACATTCCACATATCATTGTGTAAGTAAACTTTATCGCTGATTATCACGTCAGTACAAATCCAGTGCACTGATAAATCATAGCACTAAATAGTTTAAAGCATATAATCATGATTATTTTTCATTGTGTAGACAACACTATAATCATGAATAACAATATGTTCATGATTTAATAGCATTTACATACTAAACATATAATCATAAAATTAATCATGTGAACCATGTAACATAAAATAATTTCTGATATTTTATTAATTAGTAAATCTGATTATATTGAAATGAGTTTTATTTAGGGCATAAAATCCCAACAAACTCCCACTTGCACTAATATAAAACTAAAAGTGTATTTTAATTAATCTCAACATCTTGATGTCCATATCAAGTGTAGTATGTAGTATTATCATTGTAATAGTATTTGACATGTTGTATTCAATATCAACCTTCTCCAGCATTACATCTCCTCAGTCACAAAATCCTTGATATTGTGAAATTCTTTTTTATATGTTTACTCCTCTTAAGATATCAGATTCTTTACTGTTTGCCAACTATATATATATATGTGTTATCAGAAAGTAACACTAGTAGTTAATCTATGATTGGAATAATGCCAAAAACTATATAGTTATTTCCATAGGCTGAATAATTATCTAGTAGCCTTCAAACTTACGAGACGACCATCTCAAATTTCTCACTTGCTTTTGGCTGATGATAGTCTCCTCTTTTGTCAAGCAAATGAGGACTCATATCTTTCCCCTAAAGAGGGTTCTAGATATCTACTATCGTGCTTCTGGTCAAGCTCTCAACCCCGATAAGTCTGTCATGTCTTTCTCTCCTACATAACATTGGCTGCACAAATTATCTTCCATAGATAACTCTCCATGCCCCTTTGTGAATGTCATGAAAATTATCTTGGCTTGCCCTCATATTCTAAAAGAGATAAGAAGGAAATTTTCAACAATATAAAAGAAAAAATATGGACACTTATGCACACTTGGAGTGAATTTTTTTTTTCAGCAGGGGGCATGAAGTGCTTCTCAAAGCAGTAGTCCAATCTATATTCTTACATATGCAAGGAGTTGCTTTCGCCTATCATTTTATTTTTGCACACAACTTAAGTCCATGATGGCAAACTTTTGGTGGGGTTCAAAAATCATTGACGTTCATGGAATCTGCTTTATTAGACAAAGGCTGAAGGAGGTACGTGCTTTTGATCTTTTATACATTTTCATCAAGCTTTGCTAGCAAATCAAGCTTGGAGGCTTTTGGAGAAACCTGATTCTCTTCTTGGTCAGTTATTAAAGAGTATATACTTCCTTAATAGCTCTTTTCTTGAAGCAAATCTTGGTCATCTCTCTGCATGACTTGGCAAGGTATTCATTGGGGTAAAGAATTGCTCTTAGAGGGTCTTCAATGGAAAATTAGAGAAGGAAGAAGGGTCAAATGTAGGTTTGATCCACGAATTTTGGGGCATAATACTTTCCTCCATCTTCGGTATACAAGTCCTTTTGATGGTATTGTTGCAAATCTGATCACTGAGGAAAGAAAATAGAATATACCCATGTTACAACAAAGTTTCTCTCAATTGGATATGGATAGAATTTGCCTTTGAGTTTTTTTCAAAGTGAAGATACACTTATTTGACATTACCACAACTGAGGCCTTTACACAGTTCAAATGGGTTACCATCTAGCGTCGTCCTTCAAAGAAACTAATTTGAGCTCAAGCTCCACCTCAGCTTCATCATGGTGGAAGTTTTTCAGGTCTTTCCAGCTGCATCATATTGTTAAAATATTTACCTGGCATATTTTCCACGATGCCTTACCAGTATCTGCTTCCTTGGTCAGAAGAAAAATAATCATGGATTCAACTTGCTCTGTTTGTCATCAAGCTTGGGAGTCTGTTGGACATGCACTCTTTGGCTGTAAGTATGCCCGATCAATATGGCATCACACTCAAATCTAGTTTTGGATTGGCAAAATCTTCCTCAATGTGCAAAGGTGATTATTTGTCTAATCTATCTTGTATTTACTCGAAGGCTGAGATGGAGCAAATTATATGTACTTTTTGGTTAATTTGGATGGAAAGAAATTGGGTGGTCCATGGAAATAAACCAAATAAGCTAGAGACCTTGCAACAACTTATCTGCATAATTCCGTTGCTTCCAAGATTAAATATCATCTTGAAGCTAATGCCACTCTAAGGTTCTCCTCTTACAATTCTAAATGTGTTGTGGGAACCACCAGCTCTAAGTGAGTTGAATGTGGATGCAACATTGGATGCTAACAAGAAACTAATTGGAGTCGGAGTTTTTATACGAGACACTTATGGCCAGGTTTTTACTATTCTTTCAAAGTTGATTAATGTAATTTTGCATCTGATGAAATGGAGGTCGAAGCAGTTTTTCACAGTTTGAATTAGGCCCTTCAATTGTAATTGTCGATAGCACAAGTCGACATAGATGCCTTGGTAGTTTCAAATGTTTTGAGAGCTCCATTCTCTATTATTTTTTCTTTTAATGATTTAATTGTAGATATTTTTAGTCTTTTATTAATTTTCCCTAATATAAGCGTACAATTTATTTATATGTTATGTCATGAGTTGGTTAAATTTACTTTAAGAGTGAATGAAGTTATTTTTCATTGAAGAATGTGCCTTCACTTATATACTCTGAATTGATATACTATTTTAATTTATAATAGCAAAGTATTTTCTAAAAGTACCTGATTTGCCTCGTCCGCATTAGAATGCTCTTTTTCTAAATAAAAAAAGTATACACAAAATGACTTTTTTTTTTTTTACTTTTCTGAATACACTTTTTTTTTTGATAGATCTGAATACACTAAATTTAATGATTGGTCTATTATTATTCTCCCTATCTACCATCTAAATATAGTAAATGGTCTTCAATGAGGTGAATGGAGTGTGACACCATAAATCTTATTTATTTATATGTTATTGGGACTATATATAAAAGTAACGTTATTTTTAATTTGTTTTGTAGGTATTTTTAAGTTATGTTATCTTACAATATTTATAATATTTTTACTTTGATCAAAAAGAAAATTAAAATATTTATGTTATAAAATAATATAAAATAATATAAAGTAGATGAGAAGAAAGAAGAAGAAGATGAAGAGAGAAAGAGAAAGTGAATGAGAATTTCTGAGTTGTTTATTCAAATGGGGTGAACCCCTATTTATACAAATACAAGAGTGAGATATTAAGAAACTAAGAAAAAGGAAAACTAAGAAAAAGATGAATGTTGATTACAATTAATGGTAATAAATAAAAGATTTGGACATCCACATAATTAATAATATTTATAACACTCCCCCTTGGATGTCCATAATAACTGCCTTATTAAAAATCTTGCTGAAAACTTGATCAAAGGAAAAAGAGTATAGTGTAAACTAACTCCCCCTCATTTAGGCATTTGTGGAGATCTTCTAATCGACGAATTTCGATCTTGTCTGCCGTCTTCTCAAATGTTGATGTTGGTAATAACTTTGTGAATAAGTTTGTAAGATTGACACTTGATTGAATATGTTGAACACCAATATGTATTTTCTTGAAGCGTATAAAGAAGAATTTCGTGGAATGTGTTCTAACTCTATCTCCTTCAGTGTACCTCCTTTTAGTTGAACGATGCAAGCAGTATTATCCATAAAGAATTGCTTGGGTTGATACTTCTTTATTGAGTGCAATCCATATGTTTCCCGAATATGCTATGTCAATGATCTCACTCACACACATTCTCTACTTGCTTCATAAAATGCAAGTATGTTAACATGATTTATAGTTGCCTCGTTAAAAACCTTGCCAGAAAAACCCAATGGGACAAAATCTGAACTAGGGAAAAAGAGTACAATATATATTTCATATTCATAACTATTTGTAAGTTGCCTCGTTAAAAACCTTGCCAGGAAAACCCATTGGGACAAAACCTGAACTAAGGGAAAAAGAGTGCAACATGAATATGTCTCCCCCTCATGCACATATGATCCATAATTCTTTTGGTGATAATATATCTCATAAGATTATTGTTATCACTTTTAAAATATCACCATATATAATCTTTGATCACATATTTTCTATAACTCTTCCAGAGTATGTATGGACTTCTAAATTATAGATGAGGGGTTCGTGGAACATTAATATTTATCCAACTAATTGTATCATTCATGTGTATATACAATCTTGTTCATACTAAAATTTAACATTTCAAGTAGATATGAACATAACACATTAATGATAATATAAATTTCATTTGTGACAATGATGGTACTCCAATACCATATATTTGTTCCATCTTGTTGTATGATCTTAATTTTCATATCAAATGATCATATATCTATAATTCTTAATACATATGAAGTACTTCAGGACTTCAATACTAATGAACAAACTTTATACATTTAATATTTCTCGATATACAAAAGAAATAAAAGTTTGTTCTTCAATTAATCACAAACTCTTCAAGAGTCTATCACAACGTATAATTTACGTATTTATACTGCATAGACAACCATACGTATTTTTCAAACAATAATTTACTTACATGTCTTTATTTCATACAAAGATCTTTGTCATATAGTGCGCGCGACTTAGAATTTATATCACTTAAGACATGTATTAAATTCTTCTAGAATTTTTAGATAAGGCTTATTTCAAATTCTCACTATATTAGGAGCTCCAAATAAATAATCTTTTGTTGCAACATTGATGTGACGCTTATAAATCCTCATAAAATATATTCCAGGCTATAATCAAATCATGATTATATTTTCTCAATATTTAAGCCTTATTTTAATCAATCTCATGTCTATGCAAACTTTGTACAACAATTAATTATGTATAAATACATATATGCAAATTTCTCATTAGAAATATTTATTTGCACACCCTACAGGTCTTACTTCACTTTATGTGAGTAAATTTGCCTGGATTGCGTCATAATATTTTGGCCAAAAATCAAAATGTATGTCGATGATTCTCGACAAATCTAATACCATGATCCTTGCTATCTCATGTTAGTTTATTGCATATGCACACATTCAATATTTATTGTCGACAAAAATTTCAATAAATGATAATTTCCTCCCATATTGACATAACTTATAGAGATCTCTTTAAATTACATATTTTTCAAATATGTTTATCATTTATAGGTACCTATAACGAATCACTTCAGGGATTCAATTATGATGAAATATGTTATGTTTAACTTCTCTTGGGAGTCTTTTCGAGTACCGTTTTCATCACGGTTATCATTTTAATACTTTATAACATTAAGGTATCTCCATGAGTACCTCTAGATTTAACAACTTCAGGGCAAATCGAATGAACATTTATTAATAATTTCTACATTGTTCATTTACGCTTCAGGCGTTTTCAACTCATTCTATCTCAACTTTGAATAATATTGATTTGCAGTTGGTATGTATCATTTTGAACTATATTGTTCTTATATACTTTGTGCAAGGATCATTTTTCAAAAATTATCATCGATCCCAACTGCTTCTCTCCCCCTGATCGAGAGATTTTTTAAAAATTGTGATATCTAATAATATTAATACACCTGTAGGGATTTCAATATATCACAATGAATCAATATTTGTTTAAACTCATATATACTATATGACATTGAACTTCAGGTTCAATAAACTTCAGTTTCAAGTTCAATCCTTATGAACTTAATTCATTTCTAAGAATGAGTCATACGTGTATAATTAGAAATACATAAATTTACACATTTTGTAAATGCATGATTATATAATCTTATCACATCGATAAGAAACTATGCAATAAAAATCTAACAATAGCTCAAGATTGTTAAGGAAATATAATTTAAATATTTTCTATGTGCAAATATATGCACATTCTTCTTTTGAGCCTTATAAATTAACAATGAGAAGAATCTTCTGGTTCTTCAACAAAATTTATCAAATTTTTTTTTGACAATTTATTGCATATGATTGATCATGTCAAAATAATTCAATTCATGAACTTCAGGTTCACTATAATTTGTATTTCAATGAAACTTTCAAAATATAATGTAAATTCATTACAACATAATCATTACAAGTTTCATTTTTATATACACGAATAATATAATTATATTATTCTCCAAAACATATACACTCTTCAGGAGTCACTATTATGTTTATCAAACTTTATATTTCTTCAGGAATCACTATCATCAATTCAATGATGTGTATAATTTAAAAGATACATGACAACTTCATCATGTTATTGTAATGGTCAAATAGATATAACCATAATATATCATTCATTTTTCCTGGTATCTTTTTAACAAGTCGTCTAATTTATTAATAGACTATTCATCAGTCTAATTATCATGACTTGATATATTATATATTTAAATGTACAACCAGTACATATAATAAGTTATTTCTTATCACTTTTAACTTTTATAACTAGATAAAAGTTATACATCTAGGTACATACAAATATATTTTACTACTCCAAGTAGCAATTGTATGTAAGACTTCTTCAAGAAGCTTTTCAAATAATCATTTTGTGATTCTTTATCACTTTGATTATATTGGATCACTAACAAATGTTAGTAAGTTATATATTCACTTCTGGGAATATGCAAACTGAATTATATAGTAACTATATATATACATATCCTGTACTAACAATAGTTTGAAACTATTGATTTCAAGAAATAATAAAATATGTATATATTAATATACTTTTGGCATTGCCAATATATGTGAAATCTATATTCTTTGAAATAGAATTTCATGTCTATTCATTCTCTTTAGGGAATGATATTTAAATATTCTAAATGTACAATAAATTTGTACAATTCACATTCTATTCAATAATCAAGTATACTTTTATCTTGATTATAAGTATGTCCGTACTACAGGTACGCGACCACTATTATTCATTCCACACATGATTTATAAATTTCATGCACTTTGATTATGTGTGGTATCTCATCTTTTAGTTGTTTCCACTTTTTCTGGAAATATTTGATTAGTAAATAATGTAATTGATTATTTAAAATCATTACATTCACTTCGGGGAATGACGTTGAACAAGTAGAACATTATTATAAATTTCTTAAAAATTTATTACTTGTTCATCCATAAAAAATATAAGAAATTATTCAACAATTTCTTTTACGATATTTCAAAGAATATATGAATGCAATTTTTGCATAGTCTCCAAGATGTATGCAAAATTTAATCTTTAATATATGTCAGATTCAATAATTTCCAACATTGCAAGTAATAACAATGTATAATAACATGACTAATACGAGGAATCTTTAAAAGTAATTGACTTCAATTCGTATCATTCTCTGCAGGGAATGATGAACAATAAATACATGCCTCATGTATTTAAATAACATTAGTCATGCTCATTGTTATTCTTATACTTTGATGTTTCAATGCAATTTTCTTAACATTCTTTTTGGATATTCAAAACCCACTATAAAATTGCATCAATAATAATAATCATTTTTAATGATTCTTTAGTTGTATTCACATAAATACAATCATTTTTTTTTGACAAATATAAAACATTTACTTCAGGAAATGTTTGTCAAAATCTATATCGATATTAGATTACTTTTTATTGTCCTCAAAGAATACAAGAACATATATATAAATATGTATTCATCTCTTTCATTATATATCCATCAACTATATAATGAATATTACGTTTGCATAATCTTCAGGATATATGCAAGATTTTCTTGAGGACGCATAATCATCAAGGTATATGCAATATTTTATCGAGGATGTATAATCTTCAGGATATATACAATTTTTTTATCGATGATGCATAATCTTCAGGATATATGCAATATTTTATCGATAATACATAATTTTTTGGATATATGTATAATTTATATAGATTTTCTCTATCATATCATAGACACACATATATTGTAAATATTATGAATGATAATGACATAATATATATATGAAATTAATAATAAATATATAAAAACATATACATACATATATAATATATAGATATATAAATAAAAATAAAATAAAAAAAAAAGATCATTGAAATTGTTTCAGTCAGATGAGTATATATATAAATATATATTTAGTGTATCGTGACTGTGAAACAATTCAAGAACTTTAACAAAATACTTACATTGGATCTTAGGCATAGACTCATGCTTGAAGCTTGGGCAGAGACTCATGCTTGAAGCTTGGGCAGAGACTCGTGCTGATAACGTGTTATAAAATAATATAAAATAATATAAAGTAGATGAGAAGAAAGAAGAAGAAGATGAAGAGAGAAAGAGAAAGTGAATGAGAATTTCTGAGTTGTTTATTCAAATGGGGTGAACCCCTATTTATACAAATACAAGAGTGAGATATTAAGAAACTAAGAAAAAGGAAAACTAAGAAAAAGATGAATGTTGATTACAATTAATGGTAATAAATAAAAGATTTGGACATCCACATAATTAATAATATTTATAACAATTTATACTTTTACTTAATATTTATATATTGTTCCTTCATCGATTTAATAAAAAATAATTCATCCTTCGAAAGTAAGATAAAGCTAGCCTGTATGCTTTTCACTAAGTAAATTCTAGAATATTCAGAAAATATAAAAAATAAAATAATTTCAGAGTGTTCTCGATCTTATGATGAACGCGGCAAATTGTACATGAAAGCATGAGCTGTCATACTCTGCCACGTGGCATACGAATTGTCGTTGTTCGTGTCAAGCATAGAATGTACTCTGTTTGAGATCCAAATACACAATCATTACTTTAGCAAGAAAACAAAGAAGAAGGAAATAATTAAAAAATATATAATATATGAAATTGTAATTAAACAATTACCGTATTTTAAGATCTTATTTTGGTAATAAAACTGTATTAGTTTGGCTATTAAAGGCCAAATCTTCACACAATTTTTTCATTCCATTACTTCAAATATAAGGGAGAGAAAGAAAGACTCTAAATTACAGTAGAGAGAGAAAAAGGAAGAGGTGACAATGGCGACTCTTACTGTACCATCTGTGGTTCCTTCTCCTGTTGAGGACGCTGAGCAACTCCGCAAAGCTTTTGAAGGTCTTTAATTTACTTTACATTTGTTATTGCAGTTTTATATTTTGTCATTTTGAGATTTGGTGATTTTGGTTTTGATCTTGATCGTATTTTTTGGATCGTACGTTGATTCATACTCTCTACTCCTTTTGATCGTTTAATTGTTAAGTTTGCGAGTTTTTCTTAGGTTCTGGCTTTCTGAATCTTGTTCTGTTGATATTCGTATAATGTGTGTGATGATCGGATCCGTTTCTAGCTGACTTTAACGTATCTGCTTTATATCAGAAAAAAGAACAGATCGTTCATTTTTTCTTTTTTAGAAAAGTACACAATCAATCGAAGTAATGGATCGTTGTGGATTATAAGAAAGAGACTGTTTTTTTTTTTCGTTAATTCATTTCCAGATTCAAAGAACAAAACCATTTTAATAATGCACTTTAACATTTTTAGCGATCGTACAATGGTTTGTGTTGCTACTGTTGCTTGATTTCGATTTAGTTTTAAGTTCACTTTGCTAACCATATCACCAAAAGATTTGAACGCATTTGGGCTATAGATTGACAATTTTTTTAATAGCTCAACATTAATTTTTTCACTTTAGCTATGCTAGAATGGATGTTGAAAGTTGAAAGTGATTTTGTAAGATAGATTATGAGTATGAGCAATCTATTTTTCCATTTCAGAAATTTGATCAAAAGGATCTGTCGGTAGGCTGATTCCAGAGAAAATTTAGTAGACCTTGAATAACCTTTTTAGTGGGCGTTTTACAGGATGGGGGACAAACGAGGGTCAAATCATATCCATATTGGCTCACAGGAATGCTCATCAACGCACACAGATTAGGAAGGCATATGCAGATGCTCATGGTGAAGACCTTCTGAAAGCACTAGACAAAGAGCTTTCAAGTGACTTCGAGGTCAGTTTTTGATGAGTGCATAGGTGGAACTACCCCTAATTTTTTTGGAATTTTTTTCGTACATAATTGATATAAACTAAATTAAGTTAGTTATTAAAAAAAAGTTGATATTTCTTATACTAAGAAGTACATTATGAAATAGAAAAGAAAAAAAAATAACTTATCTATGTGATATTTTATATAGGCTATGTAGTGATATTTTATTTTATTTTTTATATTAGGGTAATGATTATATCGGCACATACAAACTTGACACACCTACTATGTGAGAAGTAATTTTAAATTATTTTAGTTAAGATGAGTCCTTAATAGTGACTTGTCACTTAATTCTGTGTTATTTTTTTGTGGTTTATGTGTACATGATGTTTTTGCTGTTTTTCTCAAATGTATACCTATTTTTATTTTAAATACTAAATGATAGTTTTATAAAGAAAATATATATATAAAAAAATCGCTCTGCCGCTCGTCCTATCCTTGCCTGGTTCTCCCATTGAGTGTGTATGTAGATATACATATTTTAATCAGAATAATATTTTCACTTATGAGTGAGTATTCTTTAACTGGAAGGGTATTTTGATTTTTATCTTATTTTATTTTTTTATTAGAGGGCTTTACTGCTATGGACAATGGAACCTGCTGAACGTGATGCGTATTTGGCCTATGAATCCACAAAAAGGTTCACCTCTAACCAATGGGTTCTGGTCGAAATTGCCACTACTAGGACTACTCATGAACTTTTTCTCGTGAGGAAGGCATATCATGATCGTTACAAGAGATCCATTGAAGAGGATGTCGCTCATCATACACATGGAGACATCCGAAAGGTACAGTCCTTAAGACTAATTTTGAAATTTATTTATTGGTATCATCAAAATATCCATAAATTTGATATGTACTGAGAGATGATGAAATCGAATTGAGCATACAGAGGTACTTGAAGATACTCAAGTGGAATTTCTCAAATAAAGTGTGAATTCTCCAGCCAATTCAATTAAACGTGTTGGCTATAAAATTTGCTGGGGAAATTTTCAAGTGTGCCACTTTGATAAATTTATATTTAAAAACGTTTATCTTCATCAATTATTTGTATTTGATTTATTATATTTTTGGAGTACAGCTTCTTCTGCCTCTCGTGAGTTCATTGAGATATGAGGGAGATGAGGTGAACACAACACTGGCGAAGGCAGAGGCTAAGATTCTCCGTGAAAAGGTCACAGATAAGGCCTGTAATGACGATGATTTCATCAGGATTCTCTGTACCAGGAGTAAAGCACAGCTCAATGCAACTCTCAACCACTACAACAATTCATATGGAAACTCCATCAACAAGGTATGACAGATTTTTCAGTTCTCACATTGGTCATTTATAGGGGCATATGTATTAGTTTTATATTTTAACTTACTAATAATTGAACACATGCATTTGCAGGATTTGAAGGCTGATGGTTCAAAAGATGAATTCCTCAAATTACTTAGAGCAGTAATTACTTGCTTGACCATCCCTGAGAAGTACTTTGAGAAGGTTCTGCGGCAAGCCATCAATAAGGTTGGGACAGACGAATGGGCCCTTACTAGGGTTATCACTACCAGAGCAGAGGTTGATCTGTGTCGCATCAAAGAGGAATACCACCGAAGGAACAGCGTTCCATTGGCAACTGCAATTGCCAAAGACACCGGTGGAGACTATGAGAAGCTTCTTATTGAGCTCACTGGACACGGCAATGCTTAAAACCCATTTTCTATATGAGCTCTAGACTCTAGTAGAGTGAGTTATGAGTGAGTGCAGATTGCATGCGTTTTCCTGCCCTGTTGGTTTGATTTGATTATAAGTTTCTTCCTATCGTTTCCTTTTCCATAATTATCTGTCTTGTGATGAGATTGTGGACCTTTTGTTTAATAATGGCAGTTCTATTTAAGTTAATAGTTTGAGAAATTATGGTATATCCTTGACTATTTGACGTGATGATATTTTACTTGGCAAAACGAATTACTCCTCATAAGACAAACAGTAAACGATCTTTGCTATTTGATTGTTATTAAACCGCTATATCAATGTGGGGGTGGGATATACAGAGTGAATGCTTTGGTAGAATTTATTTTGGATTGAATTCAAAAGCTTTTATGATAACTTCAACCTAAAAAAACAGACTTTTGTTTGAGAGTAGATTGAACAAACAAGCTTAGGTGTGGCTACTACATGTTATAAGTTTTTGAGGACAGTAAATTGAACAAACAAGCTCATTTGAGGTGATGTGCCTTGGTCATTATGAGTAATGTAAAACACAATACAGATACAGAGTGCAAACTTTAATAAAATAACCAACAAAGTATATCATATATGGTACCCGTATACATTCTTTGCAAAAAAAAAATAAATAAATAAATACACCGTGTATACATCAGCCATGTGGGTTCTATTTTCCTAAGAAACTAGTTTTGGAAAGTAAAAGGTCAACAGGTCACGTTTTGCTAAAGTTATTTGAAATGCTACGAGTAATATACAATTAAGTAGGGGTGTTCATAAAATATTCGATCCAATCCAATCCGTACGATTCAATTTGTAAAGTGCGGATATCCGCACTTGTGCGATTGGATTGGATTAGAAAATTTAAAATCCGTACTTGTGCGGATTGGATGTTGATTGGCATGTAAAAGTAACCGATCCAATCCAATCAACACATATTTATAACAAAATTAAAAAATTATATATACAAATAACATTTTAATGTAAAGAAAATAGTAATTTAAAAGTCTAATACATATAATACAATTATATTGCAAAACTTAACAGATAAAATGTATATTCTATTCTTATATATTTTTTTTAACATATAATTTAAAATAAAATTAAATATTTTTTATATATACAATTTTTTTTTTCTTCCTTTGAATTTGTTATTTGTTATTTTATTTATGTAATGTGTTGTTGGAGACATAAAATAACTATAATTTATTTTATTTTGTTGCTAGTTATGTGGAAAAAAAATATTTTTTTCATAAATAATAAATAATTTAATATTAAAAAGTAATCAATCCAAACTAACCGATCCAATTCGCACTTTTGCAGATTGGATTAGATTGGATTGGATTTGAGCTATTGAGCGGATTGCATTAGATCCAAAAAATGAAATCTACACTTAGTGCGAATTGGATGTTGTTTGACCAAAAAAGTGCGGATTGAATCGGATGAACAGCCCTATAATTAAGCCTAATTTGTAGTCAAACTCTCTAAAAGTTTACAATCTAATTCCTATACTAAAAAAATTAGTAGAAACTACATGAAATATAGTGTTTTTTTTTCATTGTTTACTTTTTTATAGTATAATAAAATAATGTATATGATTTATTTTATTTTATTTATTTTTTTGTGGGTTTTTTAAATGCTATATTTTTGTTAATAAAATATATTTGAGATAATTATCATAAGATACTTTTTTTTTTGTCAAAAAAATACATTTTTACATTTAAAGAATTTTTTTTTTATTATTTTTACAATTTTCCATAAAAACAATACAAAAACAACAAGAAAAATTACATTTTACATTATTGCATTAAAGTGAAATTGTGTGAAGACTCCACACTAATTTGGTTTTACATTATTGCATTAAAGTGAAATTGTCCACACTAATTTGGTGAAATAATATACCATTGGAGATGCTTAATACAAAATTAGATGAGAAGTTGATATTAATTCGCATATTGCAACAAAGTTGATGTCTTATTATTTTTTTAATTACTTTATAGCTATTATATTATTATTTTAGAATTGTTTTGTCTAGATATTCTATACTTGCTTTTTAGTTTAATTGAAACACATTATTTTTCTAATTTTAAAATTTTATGACACAATTTTTGAAAGTTTAATTTTATAGAATATATATATAAAAAAAATTGACACTAAAAGTATATATAAAAAAAATAGGTATTTTTGTAAAAAAAAAAAGTGGTCCATAGGTTATTTCATTAAATCATAGGTTACATTTTCATATATAATTTATGGTATATTCCCTTAGAACTCTCTCTATATAAATAAGCTTAGCTAAAGGTGACTACACCTCGGACATAAGACAGAACAAAGAAGAGACCGTAAATTAAGTAGAGAGAGAGGAAGAGAGTGAGTGAAAAGAGGTGACAATGGCGACTCTTACTGTACCATCTGTGGTTCCTTCTCCTGTTGAGGACGCTGAGCAACTCCGCAAAGCTTTTGAAGGTCTTTAATTTACTTTACACTGTTATTGCCGTTTTATATTTTGTCATTTTGAGATTTGATTTTGATTTTGATTTTGATCTTCATCTTCGTTTATGGATCGTACGTTAATTCATACACTGTACTCCTTTTGAATTCTTAATTGTTAAGTTTATGAGTTTTGCTTATTTTTGGTTTTCTGAATCTGATTTTGTTGAAATTTGTATACTGTGTGTGATGATCGGATCCGTTTCTTGTTGACTTTACAACGCGCGCGTGTGTGTGTGTTTGTGTTTTCCTTTGTAAAGTACATAAGCGATCGCAGTAATACATCTGTGTGGGGGTATAAGAAAGAGAATTATTGATTATTGTAACTTAGTCAATCTGAGTTTCATTACCACATTCAAAGCATAATGCACAATAATTTTCTTAGCAATAGAACAAAGGTTTATGTTGCTACTTTCTCTTGATTTTGATTCGGTCTTGAGCTCACTTCGCAAATTATTTGATAACGCATTTGGAATAAGCCATCATCGACATTTCTTTGATAGCTCCTAAGAATAAATTGTTGAAACGGATTCTGTAAGATAATATAGTCTAATTTCCCATTCCAGAAATTTAATCAAAGGGATTTAAGAGTAGATTGATTCCTAATATTTTGGTTGACCTTGAATAACCTTTTTTCCATTTGGGTGTCTTACAGGATGGGGGACAAATGAGGGTTTAATCATATCCATATTGGCTCACAGGAATGCTCATCAACGCACACAGATTAGGCAGGCTTATGCAGATGCTTATGGCAAAGACCTTTTGAAAGCACTAGACAGTGAGATTTCAGGTGACTTCCAGGTCAGTTTTTGATGTTCGTGTGTATAAGATTACATATATACTTTACTAAGATACACAGAACATTTCGAGATGCGAGTGAGTATGCTATATAACTGAAAGGATATTGATTGTTTTCTAATGTTTCTCAGAGGGCTTTACTTCTATGGACAATGGAACCTGCTGAGCGTGATGCATATTTGGCCTATGAATCCACAAAGAGGTTCACCTCTAACCAATGGGTTCTTGTCGAAATTGCCACTACTAGATCTACTCATGAACTGATTCTTGTAAGGAAGGCATATAATGATCGTTACAAGAGATGCATTGAAGAGGATGTTGCTCATCATACACATGGAGACATCCGAAAGGTACAACCCTTTGGCATAAACCTCCAAAGTCAGAAATAAGCTGTGATTGTGCTTTGTGTCTCAGTAATTGTGTACTATATATTTATGGCGACATCAAAACATGCACAACTTTGATGTGTATATTGATAGTAATGCCGATTTCATATTTAGCTTACAGAGGCATGAGAAGATGCTTTCTCTACCTTTGTTTTCATCAATTACTTGTATTTGATATCATTATTGTTTGAAATACAGCTTCTGTTGCCTCTCGTGAGTACATTGCGATATGAGGGAGATGAGGTGAACACAACATTGGCAAAGGCAGAGGCTAAGATACTCCGTGAAAAGGTCACGGATAAGGCCTGTAATGACGATGATTTCATCAGGATTCTCTGTACTAGGAGCAAGGCACAGCTGAATGCAACCCTCAATCACTACAACAATTCTTATGGAAACTCCATCAGCAAGGTATGAGAGATTTTCAGCTGTTACAAGAATCATTTATATAGATTAATTATACAGTCTGAGTTTCAGCAACCAGAACCAATCTGAATTACTATTTAAACTTCGAACTAATACCAAAACGCATCCATTTGCAGGATTTGAAGGCTGATGGTTCGAAAGATGAATACCTCAAATTACTGAGAGCAGTAATTACTTGCTTGACCACCCCTGAGAAGTACTTTGAGAAGGTTCTGCGCCAAGCCATCAACAAGGTTGGGACAGACGAATGGGCCCTTACTAGGGTTATCACTACCAGAGCTGAGGTTGATCTGTGTCGTATCAAAGAGGAATACCATCGAAGGAACAGCGTTCCATTGGCAACTGCAATTGCCAAAGACACTTCTGGAGACTATGAGAAACTTCTTATTGAGCTCACTGGTCATGGCAATGCTTAAAACTCATTGTCAGGATCTAGATTCTAGTAGAGACTAGTTGTGAGGGCGTGCAGACTGCATGCGTTTTGCTGCCATGTTGCTTTTATCACAAGTGTCTTGTTTGTCATAGTTATCTGCCTTGTGATGGGTTTGTGGACCTTTTGTTATTTAATAATTGGCAGTTTGAGCTAAGTTAATTGTTTGTGAAATCAGTATGGTCTTGCGTTTTGAACATGATTTTTTCTTACTTCGAAATCTTTGAGCAAAATAACAATAAACAATCTAGTCATTTGATCCACTAAAAAGTTTGAAAATCTAAAAAAGCCAGCCAAAATGGATTACGCCACATTTGATCTATCTAGGACAAATTGAACGATCTTTACTAAATCAATGCTTAGTGCTTTCACGATAACTATAACCTAAAAAGTCAGATGTGTAAATTTAAATGTAAATAACAATTTTATTCATACTCAATCCTGGATAAAGGGTAAACGAACTTGAAATAACAGCATCAAAACACACCGTCACAAAACGCAAACCCCAAATTCCCAATTATCCTAAAGTGCACACAGTTTAATCTACATACCATGCCAAGTTTCTAAGATTATCACTACTCACTCACATGTCACAACTCCTAGAGATGGAATGCTGATCATGATCAAGCTCAAGCATAGATTCTAATGTATCACAGCATGTTAGCAATTAGAGAGTCAAACCAAGGAAATGCTGCTATCACCACCTGGGGCTTGGCGAACACCACCTAGATAATCTCTAGATGATGCCTTTCCATCAGAGAAAATGTTGCTGCCGCTCATTTCCCTGAGCTTGGCCACGCTCAGTGGCTTCTCAGCTGATCCCGGAGGAACATCTCCCTTAAATATGTTGTTTCCTTTCAACTCAGCAAACTTCTGTCCGTGTATTTTCTTCGTAGTCTTGACAACAGGTTCTTCACTGAACAGGATATTGCTCTGACCCCCAGCAGGCTAGGTCGATGAAAAGTGAAATGACTTCAGTTTATGATATTATATTTATGACAGAAAACTAGGAGACTAAATTAGAAGGAACATAACTTTAAGTCCAGATATTAGAAGAATTGGAGAAACTATATTCCCAAACTCACATTTGAAACTTTGACCGATGTTCGTAAATTTCTAGGTGCAGGTTCTCCCATGTCTTTACTAGCTCTTGATTCAGGGGTACGAGCAGATACCACTGAACGAGGCACTATTTCCGGGGGAGGGCCAAAGATGTCGTGTCCAGTAAGCTCCTTGTTCTTAGCACTTGATACCTGCTTTTTAACCTTCGAATCAGCATCACTTAGGAAGGTTCCACTTAGTTCACGTTGCTTGGCAACCTCTGGGATAGAGCTTGGCTTCTTGGGGGAGATTCTCCCATCAGCACTGAATGATATTTGACTCATTTTGTTCACAGTTTGCTGAAAATGCAATTATTAACAGATTACACAACCACCATGACAATGATAAGGGATTTTTTTAAAGAAATTCAGAAACCTCATCCAAATACCTGATACACTCGCAGCCCTGTTTTCGAACCAGATTTGGAAGCATCAGATTGAGGGGTACCATCACCATTGTCAGTGAATATACCACTTCCATTCATCTCTTTCATTTTATACCCTGAACAAGGCTTCCTGAAAGTAGCACAAGTAAAGTGAAAATTTAAAAAAAAAAAAAAAATCTGCACATACTTTCGAAGCATTCATTCCTGAGGCACATTAAAAAGTTTCATCCCCAAAATATTTTCACTGTTTTTTACTCATCAAAATTTTTTGTAATAGCTCATTATAGAATGTTCAAGGCATCCAAATTCGGCAACTTTTAGTTGTCATTATTTTCTCACTCACTAACAGTTTAATGTAATTTCCTATTACCGAACTGGACATAAAAACATACATTTGAATTATTTAGTAGAAAATTTACTAACAAGCTGATAAAAACACAGCAAAAAAAAAAAGAAAAAAAAAAGTTAATGAAAACAATGCCACTCTCTGGATCAAAGATTGGGAAATATCAAGGCTTAATTAATGAAAAAAAAAATCATCATAATCAAAATCGTTCTCCTCGTTGCTTTTAACATCAAGCTAAAATCCTTTTAAAAAAATGTTAGCATGGTTTCTAAGATACTACCATAAATTTACAAGCAATGCTCACCAAATTATCAATTCAACTGCCCCCATTTCGTGGGTATAATACAAAGGCCACAAATTTCACTTAAACTTAAGAATTTGAAATTAAGAGGTTTTTATTTCGTGGGTATTTCAGAGCTGAAATTTCTCTGAGCTCAAAATCAAATAAAGCAATCCCAGTTGTGGGTTCTATTACTTCATCTTCATACATATCTCCTTCACTTCTCATAGCCCCAAATAAAAACACATACATTAGTAGATCTAATTCAATAGAAGCCATTTACAAATAAATACCAGTCAATAAATAAATAAGGCATTTTATCATTAAAATATAATAAATTAAAAAAACACATAGCAGAAATGTTCAAAATATCGCAGATCTTACTTTTTCAAGAGACTCTGAGCTTCATCGTCCGTCACCTGACCCCCATGCAACACTTTTTTCATTCCATCGGACGGCTGGTAACGAAAACAATCAAATTTCAAACCCAAAAGATAAATTAATAAAAAGAAATAAATGAATGGAGAAGAAGAAAACGAAGCTAAACTGGAGCTGAAAGAGAAATGAATCGATGATGAGAGAGAGAGGTAATAAAGGAATACCTGATGAGAGCGAGGAGCAGAGGTAGGTGGGGCGGTGGAGGCAGAGGAAGGAGAGGCCTCTGTCCAGGTGAGAAGATCGGAAGTTGAAGAGTTAGGCTTCCTGACCGTGGACACAGGTGTAGTTTTCTCCATTATCTATCTTTTTCTTCTTCTTCTTCTTGGTGTGTCTCGCTGCGCTGACTGTTTTACAGTCTTGAGTTTTGTGTTTCAGTGTGTGAGAGTTCGGTAATTTGAAGAGACTTTTTTTTATATTTATTTAAATTTTAAAATTTAAAAGAAAATTTTGAATGAAGAGAGAGTAAACAGTAAATAGCAAATTGAGCTTTAGAATGAAAGATGTTGGATTGCGCTAGGCAAGCCACTTAAAAGCTCACATGCCTACACAATACACATAACTTCCACCACTCGCTAGCTACTTTCTTCTTTAAAAAAAGTTATTATTAAATGGGATAATTATGTCAAAATTTTATTATATTTTTTTTTTTTTGAAAGGATATTGTAGTTTTATTTGTTGCAGTTTTTTTGTGTCAAAAATATTTAAGCTGTGAATTTTGTTACAATTTGTTTAATTTGTTGCAGTTTCTTGGTGTCAAAAATATTTAAGCTGTGAATTTTGTTATAATTAATTACTTATGGCTCGTTTGTAACATCGTATTAGGTTCTATTGTATTGTATTACATTGAATTAGATTATATATTATATTTTTATATAATATTATATTAAACTTTAATTTATACTAAAATATTATATATTTAAGTGTCCATAAGAGTTAATACCATATATAATTTTACATAAAAATATTACATAAAATACAATACGATCTAATATGGCGTTCTAAACGAACCTAAGTAATTTATTTGTTTGCAATTAAATACTTAAATAAAAAAAAAAATTAAATTCCTTTCAGAAAAAATAAAAATAAAACAAATTTAAATTAAAATAAAAAATAATTTACAGTATAACTTTCAGTTACAATTTACTACATGAGTAAAACATCTGAGAGGAAAAATATCTTCTGGTACTACTGACGGAGCCACTCACACACATAAGGATTATAGTCTTCCCAAAAAGAATTTTTTACACAATGTTACATATGAAATATAGTAAAAAAATTATTATGTATAGTTATTTTATATTGACCCCTTAAATAATTTTTCTTGCAGTTTGCGCCCAAACTTTAACTTTTTCCCTCACCCGTGCGTGTTACACTTTTGTTGTATCTGTACATACCTTAATGTTTACTGTCAAATATCACATTATAATTGGACCACAATATTTTAAAAATAACTCTAATTACCACCTCACCTAAATATTGAATATGTTTGCATTATATACAAAAATGAGAAAAATAAATTATAGAGATATGATTTTGTCCCGTTATTGTACTTTTACGGATTGTAATCCGTGATGTACGGCAGCCGTCAGATGAGGGAGTTATTTGATCTGACGGCTGAGATTGATCTAGGGGTAATTAGGGTTAAAAAGTAGAAACGTACCCTGACACTCATTTAATGTACCCTGAGACCCATTTAATGTACCACGGAATACATTCCGTGAAAGTACATCACGGGACAAAATCATATCCCATAAATTATAATATCATATTATATCAAATTATAAATAATTAATGGGGTTTAAAAAAAAATAATACTTAATGAAATAAATCTTATATTATTGATGTGTTTGGTAACACTTTTTAATTAGTTTTTTTTTTTAATTCAATAAGTGAAAATATTTTCTAAAAATATATTCTATTAAATTTTTATTTTTCAATTTTTTAATTGAGAATTAAAATTTTGAAATAAAAAAACACTTAATTTTTTTAAACATTTTTTTTGTTAATCAGTATTTGGATTCCAGCCCCAACCTAGACTTTGAGACCCCGACCCGCATCCCCTACACCTGGCCCTAGCCCTAGACCCGGACCCAAACCCAAACCCGGACCCAGACCGAACTTGAACTCGAACCCGAACCCAGAACCCAGAACCTAACCGAATCCAAACTCAGACCTTAGCCCCAAACCCGAACCCTTGTTGGAAATATTTTACCAGGATCTAAATTTACTAACAAGTATGTTGATTAACATCCTAAATATGAATATCTCTAAAAAATTGAAATTAAACACATAAAGGTTTAAGAAAACCTTACATTGGTTGCAGCAGAATATAAGGACTCCTTCCGTTCAAGATCTCTAGCCCTTGTTTCCTTTCTGTCGCAGAGCATTATCAAGATCTGAACCTGGATCTCTTTCTCTCCTTCGGGTTCGGTTACCACCGTCTTACTCACTATGATTAAGTACTTGACTTGCTATGTGTGGGCATGGTACTCTTTCACTAAGGGTTCGAATGGTGAAGAACAATGAAGAAGGCTGAAATCACTATAGAGGAACTCTCTCATCTAGGTTGAAGGCAATAGTTAAATTGTCAAAAGTGGATGAGTGAGAGCATCATGTTCCTTTTATAGTGTTTCAACTAGGGCTTAGGGTTGAATTACATGGATTAAAATAAATAAAATATTGGGCAAAAATCAACACTAGGGTCGGCCTCTAATAGGACCAATGTCTAGTTACAATTTTGCCACTTTTTTTCAACCACTTATTCCTCTTTCAATAATACCATACTTTCCAATTCAATCTTATAAATGCCAAAATTATTTATTTAATAATTATAATTAATTATCAAATAAAATTGTCATTTATATTAATTATTAATTAGATGCAAAGTCTCTTAATTAATAAATTGACCCCAAAACCTCTTTTCTTCACAATTAAACCCTTGCTTAGTGAAAATTCATAAATAAGACATAGTCTAATTTTAGAATTATAATTGATTAATTAAAATCAATTGACTGAGTCTGCAAGTAGTATTATCTCAACTAGTGAGGGGAACATGGGTCTATATAACTGAGCTTTCAATAAGTAGATCTAGAATTTATCAAGTAAATTCTCTAACTTATTAATTCTGCCTTGCGCCACTATAGATTTGAAATTGAATAGTGTTGGAAATTATTTTACAAGGATCTTAGATCTACTCACAAGTATGTTGATTAACACCCTAAATATGAACTTTCTAAAACGATGAAATAAACACATATAAAGTTTAGGAAACCTTACATTGGGTGCAGCGGAATAATATGACTCCTTCCGTTCAGATATCTAGCCCTTGATTCCTTTCTGTAGCAGAGCATTATCAATATCTGAACCTAGATCTCTTTCTCTGATTCTTTAGTGCTGAAACTCCTTCTTGCTGAAAGTCTTTCTTCACGATCTTCCTCACTATGGTTGAGGTATCACTTGCTGTGTGTGGGCACTACTCTAACACTAAGAATTTCGAAAGTTCAATGAAGAAGAAAGAGGAGAAGAGGTCGACCAAAGATAAGGAGAGAGAGAGGCTCAGTTTTTTCTGAATCAGAAGTGTAATTTTCCTGAAGCCTTCACTATCTATTTATAGCATTCCACTAGGGTTAGGTTTGAATTATTTGGCATTAAAATAATGAAAATATCAGTTTAAATTCCCTACAAAAGTGGTCGGCCCTATACAAGTGGATTTGGGCCTCACTTTTTGCAATTTTGCAGTTTTAACTTTTCTACATCTGATTTTCTCAAAAATGTCAATTTTCTAATTCAACCATTTAAATGCCAATTCTAACTATTTAATAACTATAAATAATTATTAAATAATATTGTCATTTATCATATTTATTAATTGAACCATACAAAGTATCATAATTAACAAATATGCCCCTATAAACTATTTCTTTACAATTTCGCCCTTACTTAGTGAAAATTTCACAAATAGACATAGTCTAATTTGAGAATTATAATTGATTAATCAAAACCAATTATATGAGTCTTACAAGCAATATTATCTCAACTAGTGCGGGGACCATGGGTCTATATAACCGAGCTTCCAATAAGCAGATCAAGAATTTATCACCTAAATTCACTGACTTATTAATTCTTCGTTGAATCCACGCATAGAACTTAGAATTGCACTCTCAGTATATAGAATGCTCTATATGTTCCACCATATAGACACATCATTAGTTATCCATTGTTATAATCCTAATTTGATCAATGATCCTCTATATGAATGATCTACACTGTAAAGGGATTAGATTACCATTACACCCTACAATGTATTTAATCCTTAAAACACTTAACCCCGTATAAATGATATTTCAGCTTATGTGAAATGAGATCTCCACCATTTATTTTCGTTTGGTCAAGCTCGAAGGAGATCATCCTTTACTTACTATTCGCCAGATAGAAGCTATAGACTCCATGTTTATGTTAGCGCTCCCACTCAATTGCACTACCGTGTTCCCAAAATGTACGTATCACCCTGACCTAAAAGTAGGCTTAACTAACAAATCAAAGAACACGAATAGCCTCTCGAGATCGAGCCTAATCATAACAGGATTAAGATCATTTGATCTAGAATCAACTAGGCGATATTGACTTGAATAGATATTACGGTAAGTTTAATAAATCTAAGTCAAAGTTCAATATCGGTCCCTTCCGATGCATACTCCATGCATCCAACCTGAGCTTTACTTTAACCAATGCTCTGGAAAGAACATAGCATTTCTCCAAATGCAAGTAAACTCTGTTGTAGATTATCATATCAGTAAAACCCTATGTCTGATAAATCTAGGAAACTTTATTCACATAGTCATGTTTACTTTCCAATGTGTTGACAGAACAATAAACAGGATCAAGTATGTGAAAAGGGTTTCAGATGAATTTATACATTATGTTCATATAATCATGAAGTAAATCATGTGAACCATGTAACATTAATATTATTTCTGATCTATATTAATAAGTAAATCTGATTATATTGAAATGAGTTTTATTTAGGGCATAAAACCCAACAAACTCCCACTTGCACTAATATAAAACAAAAACGTGTATTTCAAATAATCTCAACACCTTGATATACAAATCAAGTATAGTAGTAGTAAACTCATCGTAATAGGATCTGAAAGGTTGAATTAAACACAACCTTTTCTCCACCATTACTCTTCCTTAATCACAAAATCATTGATAATGTGAAATTCCTCTCTATATGTCTACTCTCTTGGGATACTGGATTCTATACCTTTGGCAACTACTACTTGGTTATTCAGAAAGTAACATTAGTAGTTAAGGCAATTTGGAATGGTGCCAAAGATGTATAGAACTTTCCTTAGACTGAATAAGTACCTTTCCTGCAACTTTAACATTCAGTCCCTTTCTGGTAGACCTAGAGACTTCAGATAGGTTTTTACACTTCTCCAAAATCACTATTCCACCCCAGAGTAATCACCATCTTATCAGAAAGATTTTCTAGCACAAAGGCAAATTTCGAAATCTGATGTGGTGTAGTCTAAGAGTTTTAAACACACCCTTATCGACTAACATATAGTTCATCTTCTTAATCTTAAGATTTACTTGATTGTCTTCCAATGGTCTTCTCCTGGATTAATCTGATACCTACTCATTACTCCCACTAAACAGCAGGTGTCTGGTCTAAGGCATACAAAAGCATATCTAAGACCTCTCACTGTTGATATAAGAAATTCTTTCATGGCTTTATCTTTTCTGGAATAGTTGAGACTTTTCCTTAGATAAATAAAATCTATGTCTAAGAAGTTGTGAAGCTTCTATAGATTGCCATTAGAAAGAAAATGCTTCAGCATCTTACTAAAGTAAGTTGCTTGCATTAGAGTAAGTAATTACCAGGTATACCACAAGCCATAGGTTTAGACAAACTCAAACCTATAATACTAGGAACAGGAAGTTTTGTTAAGTCCATTGAATAGACTTATTAACGATAATCTCCTTTTATGTCCTTGTAATAGAAAAATTTAGGTTATTCCATGTGAATGGATTATACCATAGTTCTATTGGCTTTTCTTCTTAGTTTCTTATCTTTGACAATCCATTACTTGTTTAAACTCACAATGAATTTTATTCACTAGTGTCTTCCAAGAAGGTGAGTTCCTAGAAACTCTCCCACTACGACAAGGTACCGTGAATTATGTCTAAGAAAACTAAATGGTATTAACCTCTTTGGTTGTGACAAGAAAACAGAGGCAGTGGGATCATCATATGGCATATAAGATGATAGAACACTTTTAGAATCAAGAAATTATATCTCCTTTATTTGCTACTTTATTTTCAGACTTAGTCATTTTCTTAGAAAAGTAGTATTTGTTTGAACAAACACTTTCTTATCTATTGACAATGGGATGGTCCACCCCTAATCACTTAGAATAGCTAACAAACCATGGTTAACAGTTCTAGCTTTTCTTAAGATTTTGATTAGGTCATCCATGAATCTAGTAATGATTTACATT
Organism: Cannabis sativa; assembly: GCF_029168945.1. NCBI lineage: Eukaryota > Viridiplantae > Streptophyta > Magnoliopsida > Rosales > Cannabaceae > Cannabis > Cannabis sativa. The sequence continues at coordinate 63,258,637 of NC_083604.1, read as the reverse complement.
AAGTATACAACCATTACATCATTCTGAAATTGTATTACTATAGAAGGATTTAGGCAACGACTAGTAACTAATCATCAATATGCAACTCGAAATTTCTAGGGAGGTAAGTTTGGATATAATTTAAAAATCAATTTAATGATCTTTGAACTGCATATCAACTAACTATTTCTCCACCCCTATCAGTTCGCAAGATCTTTAACCACTTACCTTAATGGTTTTCCATTGCTAGAAATTTAAGAATTTTTTTTTAAACATTTCAAATTTCTTTGCATAAGGTATAATCTAGAGTGATCGTTTTAAGAATACAACGAAAAACTCATATCCACCCCCGAATGTACATCCATCTGCGAATGAGATGAACTACTTTCAGTGAATATAGGCATATTATCTCTTTGCAGAGATTGATCTTGTCAAATCCACTATGAACAAGATACAAATGCCATAGATTAAAAAAAATGTGGTAGTGTCTTTTGATGACTTAGTTTAGTTACATCAAAGAATTCTTAGAATAGTGCAAGTGGATCCTGGTCACAGAATACCTAACTCATATTCCATACAGTTTGAATCCATTAATAGAAGATGGATATTAAACCCTTGTGAAGGTGTAACTGTATTGCATCCTAGAATTAGAAATATAAGAAAATTTCTGTTTGGAATCTAAAATCAAAGTCAAAGACTTAAATTTATACCAAATATAATGAGTAATTCTATCTTGGACCACCACTACTAATTTAATTCTAAATTTGATTTGCCCATACAAGTAGGAGATTTCTAAGATTGAGGATTTATATCAATTGGGAATAGAATTTCGGGATTATAATCATATGCGTCATTTAATTTCTTAAGAGAAAATATAAAATGACATGAAATGATTTATAGACCATTCATCCAATGATATGTTATTGAGCTTTTTGAAATGAATAAGCTTAGAGGAATTAGGATAATTTCGTTGATTAAATAAGAATCCAACGATGCTTCGATTAACGAAAGTCAAAGTAATCTTATTTATACAATCTTCTTGTTTCATATTGTAAAAATACTAGTCTAAGGTGTCTTCTATTGATGAACAGCTAGATGTCGCATATACAATATTTATCTTTCGAGATCTAACACTATTATGTATGTCTAATGGTGAAAATCCACTAGGGATTTATCTCATTAGATAAACAAACCAAGTTAGACCAACAATGAAGATTCGAAATTAAACTACAACTTAATAACAGAAAATAACATGGTTCAATATAAATTCATACACAATTCAGAAATTATTAAACATATAGCAAGTAGGAATGACAAGTGAAAATACTAAAACATACAATCCTAAATAATTTCCAAGGTTTTCAACAAACTGATATCAGTGTCCCGTTTAGGCGAGAGTCAAAGCTACCATCCATTGAATAGAGTTGTCAGCTCATCTAAAATGTTAAACATTTTAGCAACCTTTTCTTCGATCAAGATTGGAATTCAGCGTTGTCCCGTTTAGGCGAGAGTCAAGGCAATTCTATCTTATGAGCTTCCACCATTGTTTCGCAATTTGCAAGTCAAATATGGTCGCCACCATTAGGGTGATCCATACCATATAAAACACTTACAAACTACTTATCTTTCGAGATTAAACGGTGCGAAATTGCTAATGAACGTTCCTCCATTAGGGAGGATTACTCACTAAAACAAACGCGATGTAAAACCAACAATGGAGATCGAATATCTTAATAATAAAGCTCATTATTTAAAGAGAGTTGTATTTTCTTTGATTCTCTTTATTTAATCTATTTATTTTAAATATATATTTATTAATTAAAATTTCCAATTTAGAATGAAAAATTCTAAATATAAATTTTAATTTAATATTTATAAATTTTACTTAGATGGATATGAAAATAACATGAATTTCTTCCATCTTAGTAATAATTTCCAAGAAATATTTAGAAAAATATTTAATTTAAGTTGTTACAAAATTAATATAAATTAATTTACAACTCAAATTTAATTTTCTATAAATATATATTGCATTTCGAAAAATTGAAGTATTTAATAATACAATTTTCGAAATTGCTTGTTAAAATAAAAATATCATGGAGTTTGTGAAAGTAAAGAGTGTTTTGTCAGCAGGTCGACGTGTCTTTACCAATAAGGTTACCTTGGCTTTGTACCCCTATAGCTTAAGGTTTCCATTTAATCAAAGAGTTGATGAACAAAATGTTAAGAACTTTTTGGATAGGTCATAGAATTTTCTTGTTCAAGTATTAAGTACATCCCCTGCTATTACAGTCAGTAGTCCCGTGATTTGTAAAGAAAAATACCAGATAAGCTGTGTAATCCCACATCGCCTGGGGAAGGTTAAGTGTGATGATTCTATGACTGCATAGGTATAGAACTACACAGTTGAAGGGGGGCTTAAATAGATTGATTGGTACTACCTATATCAACAAGGTGCATCTTATTTTCTGGTAGCCCATCACGAAAGAACTCCACAATTAAGTGTGCTTGGCCTAGGATAATTTTAGGATGAGTGATCTCCTAGGAAGTTTTTCTAAAGAAGCGTGCCAGTGAGGAGAAGGTACACTGAAAACACTCGTGTTGGTTTGTAGGGTTAGTCATCATTCCAAGATGCAACCAAAGTATCGTACTTGTGTATAAGAGCTATCATTCTGTGGGTGTAAGAGCCTAATGAAGGCTTGAAGCAGGCACATTACAAATGGTATCAGAGCCTTGACCCAGTTAGAAGTATGGTCGACGAGGACATTTGACCACGTAAGGGTGGTGATTGTGACAATCAGTAGTCCTTTGATCCGTAAGAAAAAATACCGGATAAGCTGTGTAATCCCACATCGCCTAGGGAAGGTTAAGTGTGATGATTCTATTACTGTGTAGGTATAGAACTACACAGTTAAAAGGAGCTTAAATGGATTGATTGGTACTACCTATATCAATAAGGTACATCTTATTTTCTGGTAGCCCATCATGAAAGAACTCCACAGTTAAGTGTGCTTGGCCTAGGATAATTTTAAGATGGGTGACCTCCTAAGAAGTTTTTTTTAAGGAAGCATGCCAATGAGGAGAAAGTACACTGAAAACACTCGTGTTAGTTTGTAGGGTCAGTCATCATTCCAAGATGCAACCAAAGTAACGTACTTGTGTATAAGAGCCATCATTCTGTGGGTGTAAGGGCCTAATGAAGGCTTGAAGCATGGACATTACACATGGTATCAGAGCCTTGACCTAGCTAGAAGTATGGTCAACGAGAACGTTTGACCCCGTAAGGGGGTGATTGTCGTCACAGTCAGTAGTCTCGTGATCCGTAAGGGGAAATACCAAGTAAGTTGTGAAATCGCACATCGCTTGGGGAAGGTTAAGTGTGATGATTCTGAGACTGTATAGGTATGTAAATACACAGTTGAAGGGGGCTTAAATGGATTGATTGATACTACTTATATCAACAAGGTGCATCTTATTTTTTGGTAGCCCATCACAAAAGAACTCCACAATTTAGTGTGCTTGATCTGTGGTAATTTTAAGATGGGTGACATCCTAGGAAGTTTTTCCCAAGAAGAGTGCGAGAGAGGACAAAACACACTATAAATACTCATGTTGATTTGTAGGGTCAGTCTTCATTCTAGGAAGCAGCTAGAGTGACATACTCGTGTATAAAAGCTATCATTATGTGGGTGTAAGGGCCCAATGGAGGCTTAAATCGGTGACGTTACAAATGGTATTATAGCCTTGACCCATCTAGAAGTGTGGTTGATGAGGACGTTGGACCTTGTAAAGGGGGTGATTATGTCAGTCAGTAGCCCCGTGATAAGGGAAAATACGGGATAAGTTGTGCAATCCCACATCGCTTGGGGAAGGTTAAGTGTGATGATTTTGAGACTGTGTAGGTATGGGACTACACAGTTAAAAGGGACTTAAATGGATTGATTGATACAACCTATATCAACAAGGTGCATCTTCTTTTTTGGTAGTCCATCAAAAAAGAGCTCTACAGTTAAGCGTGCATGACTTGGGATAATTTCAGGATGGATGACCTCCTGGGAAGTTTTTCCCAGGAAGCATACGAGTGAGGACAAAGCACACTAGAATTACTCGTGTTGGTTTGTAAGGTCAGTCGTCCTTTCAAGAAGCAACCAGAGTGATGTACTCGTGCATAAGAGTCATCATTCCTTGGGCATAAGGGCCCAATAGAGGCTTGAAGCGGGGACGTTACACATGCGCTTAGCAAGAATATTTTCCAGTTTGGCCTTGCCAAAGTTAAAGACAAAGAATGGGTTTTCATGAATAGACCTTGATACATTAATGGTGAGCAATTAATTCTAGGGATTGGGTCTCTGAATTGAATATTAACGAACTCTACTTTACGACTACACAATTTGGATTCAGATCCATAACTTACCCCGAGAATTCTTTTCCACAATTAATGCTAGGATTATAGGGTCACTGGTAGGGTTGGTGGTTGACATTGATTACAAAGACAATAAACTGCTTGTGTTTTCTAAATGGCTTAGAGTGATGGTGGACATCACATGTTCTAAACCCCTATTCTCAGGGCGCTTTCTCTAGGTTCAAAATGAAGGAAACATTTAGATATAGTTCAAATGTGAGAAGCCAGAGGATGTGTGTTGCCATTGTGGTAAGTTTGGCCATAGTTTACGAGAATGCTTTCAAAATATTCTAGATGTGATTGATAATGGCCATAACTTCTCATTCCCACTCTTTGGGCCTTGAATTTCAACCTCCTCAAAGTTTCACAATTGTTTCTCGATGTAAAATCCACCTTGATTTACTCATACTCGTGCTCCAATGTCTACCCCAGTCACTACCTTAGAACATCCGTTGGTTTTTACGACGGTGTGGAATCCTGTGTAGAAGTTGACTAATGGCCCTCAGGTTTCTAAAGCCCGTGGTCCAAGGGATGGTAAGGCTCTAATAAGGAGATTTTCACCAAAAAGAAGGGGTGTAAGTCGGTCTGTGTGGGTGCCCAAATTTTGGGTTTCTATGCGAGATAGGTCGGGACAAAATTTGTTATTCTCATCATTGCAGAAGAGAGAGAATGAGAAAGTTGCTGGATCGAGGCTTGGTGCTATCCATGAATTAGCTCCTTTAGTAAGTTTAAATTTGGAAGGGTTTACAAGTAGGCCTAAGCTGATTATCCTAATAAGTAACCCTAATGGGTTGAGCATAACTCTCCCACACGATATCCAAAGTGGGCCCATTTATGCTATTAATTCCAATGGAAACTCTAAAGCTATTGTGGGTGGCGGGCCTATTTTGTATGTGGGTCGTGACCCTAGTATCTCTCTTACGAGCTAGGATATTTCTGATCACTTAGATGAAGACAAGGTCCTCTAAAAAAATTTCAAGGCCCAAGATGAATATGTTAAGGAATTAAAATACATAGGGGCTCTTGGAAATAATAAAAGAAAAGCTTGTTTTATTGCTATTGGGGTCCAACCATCTTCTGAAGTCGACGAGTGCACCATGCTATTAAATAACATAACTTGGATTTCACACCTTACTCCCTTAGGGATAAACCAAAATTCCATCTCAGGAAACACAAGGGGGTAGTCAGAGACTTCTCAATTAAGGTTGGACCCGTGGGTGGATTAGAATATCCTAATTATACAGAAAGATACTAAAACCTTGATGAGTCCATATTTATCTAATAAATATGATTAATTTATTTATTAATATTCTTAAATTGATTCTTTAAATTATTGATTAGTGTGATTTTAATTTGTTAGGTTATTTTAAATACTATTCATCCATTTATAGTCTTGTGGAGGGATTCTAACATATTTTGGTGGAAAATAATAGAAGTCGGCGAGCTCGATTGTACAAGGCGAAACTTAATTGCAAATTCGGACGAACTTAAAGGCAGAATTGGACTTGGAGCTCAACATAAAAGTTTTAAATCTCGTTCTTAGCTTTCCAGAACATCTTGAATCATCCAATTCCGAGTAATATTGAGAGAGTTATGGCCAAAATGCTATCAGTCATCGCAGCAGGAAATTTCTAAAAAAAAAAAGATAGCGAAAATAAAGATAAATTTTCAAGAAGAGTTGCGATTTTTATCTTTTGTTTAAAAGATGAGTTATCTTTATCCGAGATATTTCCTAATACTATTATAAATAGAATCCTAATTCTAAGAGGATTTATCTATCCACTATAAATAGAATCCTAATTCTAATAGGATTCAACTAACTTTTCCATTACTATAAATAAGACCTCTTAGACTACAAATGGAGGGGGAATCCAAAAACTACAAATTAAATATTATGATTTTCATTAATGTCTAATTCTGAGTAGTTTTCTTTTAGTTAAGGGTTATTTCAAAACCCAAAACATGAATTCTTAATTTTATTATTGAATGTTAATTTTTAGTTTCCATTATATCAAATTGCTTCTATTTTTCTATGTTCAATGTTATGATTATTGTTTTAATCTTGTTTAGACGGCCGCTAAATTAGGTTTAACTTTAATCTACCGTCATCTTAGTGTTGGGTTTTATGCCCTAAATAAAACTCATTTCAATATAATCAGATTTACTTATTAATATAGATCAGAAATAACATTTAATGTTGCATGGTTCACATGATTTATTTCATGATTATATGTACATAATGTATAAATTCATCCGTAAACCACTTTTCACATACTTGATCCTGTTTATTGTGTCGTCAACACATTGGAAAGTAAACATGACTATGTGAATAAAGTTTCCTAGATTTATCAGACACAGGGTTTTACTGATATGATAATCTACAACAAGAGTTTACTTGTATTTGGAGAAATACTATGTTCTTTCCAGAACATTGGTTAAAGTAAAGCTCAGGTTGGATGCATGGAGTATGCATCGGAAGGGACCGATATTGAACTTTGACTTAGATTTATTAAACTTACCGTAATATCTATTCAAGTCAATATCGCCAAGTTGATCCTAGATCAAATGATCTTAATCCTGATATGTTTAGGCTCAATCTCGAGAGGCTATTCGTGTTCTTTGATTTGTTAGTTAAGCCTACTTTTAGGTCAGGGTGATACGTACATTTTGGGAACACGGTAGTGCACCGAGTGGGAGCGCTAGCATAAACATGGAATCTATAGCTTCTATCTGGCGAATAGTAAGCAAAGGATGATCTCCTTCGAGCTTGACCAAACGAACATAAATGGTGGAGTACTCATTTCACATTAGCTGAAATATCATTTATACGGGGTCAAGTGTTTTAAGGAATAAATACATTGTAGGGTGTAACGGTAATTTAATCCCTTTACAAAGGTAGATCATTCATATAGAGGATCATTGATCACATTAGGATTATAACAATGGATAACTAATGATGTGTCTATATGGTGGAACATATAGAGCATTCTATATACTGAGAGTGCAATTCTGAGTTCTATGCGTGGATTCAACGAAGAATTAATAAGTTAGTGAATTTTAGTGCTAAATTCTTGATCTACTTATTGGAAGCTCGGTTATATAGACCCATGGCTATCCCCCACTACTTGAGATAATATTGCTTGTAAGACTCATATAATTGGTTTTGATTAATCAATTATAATTCTCAAATTAGACTATGTCTATTTGTGAATTTTTCACTAAGTAAGGGCGAAATTGTAAAGAAGAGTTTATAGGGGCATATTTGTTAATTATGATACTTTGTATGGTTCAATTAATAAATATGATAAATGACAATATTATTTAATAATTATTTATAGTTATTAAATAGTTAGAATTGGCATTTAAATGGTTGAATTAGGAAATTGGTATTTTTGAGAAAATCAGATACAAAAGGTGTTAAAATTGCAAAATTGCAAAAAGCAAGGCCCAATCCACTAAGTGTAGGGCCAGCCACTTTTGTAGGAAATTTAAACTGATTTTTTCATTATTTTAATGCCAAATAATTCAAACCTAACCCTAGTGGAATGCTATAAATAGATAGTGAAGGCTTCGGTGAAATTTACACTTAAATTTTCTATTTTTCCTTCGTAGAAAACCCGAGCCTTCTCTCTCCCTATCTTTAGCCGTCACTTCTTCTCTTCCCTCTTGAGAATTTCGAAATCCTTAGTGATTACGGTAGTGCCCACACACATCAAGTGATACCTCAATCATAAGTGAGGAAGATCGTGAAGAAAGATCATCAGAAAGGAGTTTCGGCATAAAAGATTCGTAAGAAAGAGATCCGGAGTTCGTATATTGATAATGCTCGCTACGTAGAAAGGAATCAAGGGCTAGATATCCGAACGGAAGGAGTCATATTATTCCGCCGCACCCAATGTAAGGTTTCTTAAACTTTATATGTGTTTAATTTATCGTTTTAGAAAGTTCTTATTTAGGATGTTAATAAACATACTTGTGAGTAGATCTAAGATCCTGGTAAAATAAATTCCAACAACTGGTATCAGAGCCATGGTAATTGATTTACTTGCAAGAAATTTGGACTTTAAAACGATTGTTTGTATGTTCTTTGGATGGTATCATGTTGTATTGAGTGTTATTTGATGATTGATTGATGATTGTGAAATTTTCGTGAAAAATAATTGTTATTTCGTTTCTGGAATTATTTTTATTGGATAGTATGGAAAAAATTAAGCAAGTTAGCCTTTTACAGAACTCAATTTGGATTTTATTTGAATTAGTTATGATTTTTTGAAAGATTTGACAAAATCGGGAAATTTTGTCTTGATAGTTTCGCACGATCGCAGAACTGTCCGTACAGTTTCGGATTTTTTCCTTTTTCTTCAATTTTTCATACTTTTTCATGGAATTAACTTCCAATTTTTTGTATGGTTTTGTATATATACTATTACTATTCCTAATTCAATTCTAATTATCATTTTGAATTAATTTAATTTTTTTTAAATTAATTCAAGATATTAGTGTAATTTGAATTCGAATAGAATTAGTATTTGTCTTTTTGCTTAAAAATCTATCTTATTTTTAAATTTGATTATATTTTTTAAATTTAAGGTCGATTTTTAGATATTTATAATATCTTTTAAGATATTTAAGATATTTTAAAAATATCTTTTAAGATATTTATAAAATCTTTTAAGATATTTTAAAATATCTTATCTTTTAAGATATTTAAAAATATCTTTATCTTTTAAGATTTTTTTTAAATCTTTTTAAGATATTTTGACCTTATTTAAATTTAAAATAGACATTTATAATCATGTAATTTTAAATAGATATAAGATAAAAAGTAGGTTTAATTTTAAATTTTTTTTTATTTTCGAAATTTAATTTTAAATTCCGAAATTAATTTTTTTTAAATTATTTTTCGAATATTAAATTTTTTTTTAATTTAATTATTTATTTATTCGAAATTATTTATTTAAAATTAAATAAATCCTACTTCCAACTATCCAAACCTAACCCCGTCAGAGTATGTGTTTTAGCTTGTTTGTAAGTTTTCAAAACCTATTATTACTTGATTGCAAATAGCCATAGCTATTTTTGCCGTATCTAATGATCCGATGGCTCCCTTGGTCAAGATAATAATTTGTAACGGTGTATATTTACAATCTTCTTTCATCCGTGTATGACCTAGCAACATGATAGGACCCATCCAAAGTGTGCCCGTGTGAGCACTATGTGTTTAATTTGATTATAGATACATATAGGTTGTTGTTGCTAAAATAAATTATCATAGTTCTTGATAGAATTTATTTAGGCCCATTTAGTTATTGAGGCTTATTCAATTAATAACAAATTGTTCTTATTAAGGTTAAATTCCTCTCTTTTGGGCCTTGTGTGAGAGTTGGGAGCCATAGAAGTGGGTACGACATACTTGAACCCACACCCCTCACACAAACCACCCCAATTGTGAAGGCCCATTTGCACGATTTGAATGAGTATGCTAGGTTAATTACACTAGTTTAACCTAATTAAAATTGATTAGCAACATAATTAATTTCATTTATTTTGAAATTAATTTAAGAAAAACATAGTTTAAAGAATTTTTTTTATTCTAAGCTAAAGCTTGTGTGTATTTTCTTGTATTTAATTAAATATAGAATTATAACCATCTAGATTCTTTACGGAACTTAATTTAAATTTTTCATTAAATATTCCTATTTAAGTTGATATTTAGTTATCTTCAACTAACCAACTTAAATGCGAATATCTTTGAATTCAAAATTTCAAAATTAAGTTGAGGAATTTTAGGCATTGGTTATTAAGATTCTTTAGATATTTTTTAAGTTAATATCTTTTTCGAATATTAACTTAAAATGGAATATTTTCAAATTAAGTGGTTACAACTTAATTTTTGATATTTAATTAAATTTAAATTTGAAAAATATTTAAGTTCTAGATTTTTTTCTAATACAACTTAAATTAGATATTTTTTCAAATTTTGTGGAAAAGATACTTAGTCAAATAAGATATTTTCTAGATAGTTATTTCTAGACTACTTATTATTTCTAATATTAAATAGGAAAATATTATACATTGTGAAATTAATTATTTAAATAATTAATTTTGGTACAATTTATTTTAAGTATATTTTTTCCTAGTATTAAACTAGAGATTAATAATTAAGCCTTCTCTACACTTAATTATTTATTTCTTGAATTTAATACATTTAATTAATTTGAAAATTAAATATCTAAGTTGATTTTTATCATCATACTTAAATATTTCTTTTTCATGACATTTAATTAAATAGAAAATTATTTTTAGTTGAAATTTATTTTTTCAACTAAATTTAAATAATTTTCAAAATATATTTTTTTCTTTATTTTATTAATCAATTTTCGAAATTGCATTTCTTAAATGCTAGAATTTCGAATTTTATCTTGAAAAATAGATTAAGTTGTAAATTAATTATTTTAATTAATTCTTGGATCAACTTAAATCAATGATTTTTTCATTTATTGATTAATTTAAAATAAATTGAATTAAAGTATATTATTAGAAATAGAATTAATTAGTCAAAGGAAAATCTAGATAGGTGATATTTTTGCTTGAAGTATTTTTCTAGTGTATTTAATTAAATAGAAAATTAATATTTAAGTTGATTTTCATCATCATACTTAAATATTTGTAATTTTTCTTATATATTTAATTAAATAGGAAAATTATATTTTTTGTTGTAAATTAATTTTATTAATTAATTTTGGGCCAACATTAAATTAGAATAATTTTTTCCGGGATTTATTTTTATTTTAATATGCATTTTTCGAAAATTGTATTCTTATATACTTTAATTTTTCGAAATGCAATATATATTTATGGAAAATTAAATTTGAGTTGTAAATTAATTTAAATTAATTTTGTAACAACTTAAATATTTTTTTTCTAAATATTTATTGGAAATTATTACTAAGATGGAAATAATTCATGTTATTTTCATATCCATCTAAGTAAAATTTATAAATATTAAATTAAAATTTATATTTAGAATTTTTCATTCTAAATTGGAAATTTTAAATAAATAAATATATATTTAAAATAAATAGAATAAATAAAGAGAATAAAAGAAAATACAACTCTTTTTAAATAATGAGCTTTATTATCAAGAGACATTCGATCTCCATTGTGGGTTTTACACCGCGTTTGTTTTAGTGAGTAATCCTCCCTAATGGAGGAACGTTCATTAGCAATTTCGCACCGTTTAACCTCGCATGATAAGTAGTTTGTAAGTGTTTTGTATGGTATGGATCACCCTAATGGTGGCGACCATACTTGACTTGCAAATTATGAAACAATGGTGGAAGCTCATAAGATAGAATTGCCTTGACTCTCGCCTAAACGGGACAACGCTGAATTCCAATCTTGATCGAATAAAAGGTTGCTAGAATGTTTAACATTTTAGACGAGCTGACAACTCTATTCAATGAATGGTAGCTTTGACTCTCGCCTAAACGGGACAACGATATCGCCTTGTTGAAAACCTTGGAAATTATTTAGGATTGTAAGTTTTAGTATTTTCACTTGTCATTCCTACTTGCTATATGCTTATAATTTCGAATTGTGTATGAATTTATATTGAACCATGTTATTTTACGTTATTAAGTTGTAGTTTAATTTCGAATCTTCATTGTTGGTCTAACTTGGCTTGTTTATCTAATGAGATAAATCCCTAGTGGATTTTCACCATTAGACATACATAATAGTGTTAGATCTCGAAAGATAAATATTGTATATGCGACATCTAGCTGTTCATCCATTGATGACACCTTAGACTAGTATTTTTATGATATGAAACAATAAGATTATATAAATAAGATTACTTTGACTTTCGCTAATCGAAGCATCGTTGGATTCTTATTTTAAACGAAATTATCCTAATTCCTCTTAGCTTATTCATTTCGAATTAGCTTTCAAAACATATCATTGGATGAATGGTCTATAAATCATTTCATGTCATTTTATATGACGCATATGATTATAATCCCGAAATTCTATTCCCAATTGATATAAATCCTCAATCTTAGAAATCTCCTACTTGTATGGGCAAATCTGACTTAGAGTTTGTATTAGTAGTGCTGGTCCAAGATAGAATTACTCATAATATTTGGTATAAATTTAAGTCTTTGACTTTAATTTTAGATTCCAAATAGAAATTTTCTTATATTTCTAATTCCGAATACAATACAGGTTACACTTTTTCAAGTGTTTAATATCCATCTTCTATTAATGGATTAAAGAACTGTATGGAATATGAGTTAGGTATTCGTGACTGTGGATCCACTTGAAGTATTCTAAGAACTCTTTGATGTAACTATACCTATGTCATCATAGACACTACCACATTTCTTAATCTATGGCATTTGTATCTTGTTCATAGTGGATTTGACAAGATCAATCTCGCAAAGAGTTAATATGCTCGTATCCACCGAAAGTAGTTCATCTCATTCGCGAGATGAATGTACATTCAAAGGTGGATATGAGTTTTTCGTTGTATTCTTAAAACGATAACTCTAGATTATACCTTATGCAAAGAAATTTGAAATGTTTGAAAAATTTCATAAATTTCTAGCAATGGTTAAAACCATTAAGGTAAGTGGTTAAAGATCTTGCGAACCGATAAAGGGGTGGAGAAATAGTTAGTAGATATGCGGTTCAAAGATCATTAAATTGATTTTTGAATTATATCCAAACTTACCTCCCGTAAATTTCGAGTTGCATGTTGATGATTAGTTACTAGTCGTTGCCTAAATCCTTCTATGGTAATACAATTTCGAATGATGTAATGGTTGTATACTTAATGTAAATCATTACTAGATTCATGGATGACCTAATCAAAATCTTAAGAAAGGCTAGAACCGTTAACCATGGTTTGTTAGCTTTTCTAAGTGATTAGGGGTGGACCATCCCATTGTCAATAGATAAGAAAGTGTTTGTTCAAACAAATACTACTTTTCTAAGAAAATGACTAAGTCTCGAAAAACAAGTAGCAAATAAAGGAGATATTTATTCTTGATTCCAAAAGTGTTCTATCATCTTATAACATATGATGATCCCACCGCCTACCGTTGTCTTGTCACAACCGAAGAGATCAATACCATTTAGTTTTCTTCGACATAATTCACGGTACCTTGTCGTAGTGGGAGAGTTTCTAGGAACTCACCTTCTTATGACTTTGGAGACACAAGTGATAAAAATCCATTGTGAGTTTAAACAAGTAATGGATTGTCAAGATAAGAAACTAAGAAGAAAGCCAATAGAACTATGGTTTAATCCATTCACATGGAATGACCTAAAGTTTTCTATTACAAGGACATAAAAGGAAATTTTCGTTAATAAGTCTATTCTATGGACTTAACAAAACTTCCGTTCTAGTATTATAGGTTTGAGTTTATCTAAACCTATGGCTTGTGGTATACCTGGTAATTACTTACTCTAATGCAAGCAACTTACTTTAGTAAGATCTTTGAAGCATTTTCTTTCTAATGGCAATCTATGAAGCTTCACAACTTCTTAGGTATAGATTTTATTTATCTAAGGAAAAGTCTTAACTATTCCAGAAAAGATAAAACCATGAAAGAATTTCTTACATCAACGTGAGAGGTCTTAGATATGCTTTTGTATGCCTTAGACCGGACACCTCGCTTGTTGAGTGGGAGTAATGAGTAGGTATCGAATTAATCCGGGGAGAAGAACATTGGAAGACAATCAAGTAAATCCTAAGATAAAGAAGAGGAACTATATGTTACTCAATAAGGGTGTGTTTAAAACTCTTAGACTACACCATATCGATTTCGAAATTTGCCTATGTGCTAGTAAATCTTTACGATAAGATGGTGATTACTGCGGGGTGGAATAGTGATTTCGGAGAAGTGTAAAAACCTATCTCGAAGTCTCTAGGTCTACCGAGAGAGACCGAATGTTAAAGCTGCTTGCGGAAAGGTACTTATTCGAGTCTAAGGAAAGTTCTATACATCTTTGGCACCATTCCAAATTGCCTTAAACTACTAGTGTTAATTTCTTGATTAACCAAAAGTAGTTGCCAAAGGTATAGAATCCAGTATCCCAAGAGAGTAGACATATAGAGAGGAATTTCACATTATCAATGGTTTTGTGATTAAGGAAGAGTAATGGTGGAGAAAAGGTTGTGTTTAATTCAACCTTTCAGATCCTATTACGAGGAGTTTACTACTACTACACTTGATTTGTATATCAAGGTGTTGAGATTATTTGAAACGCACTTTTTGTTTTATATTAGTGCAAGTGGGAGTTTGTTGGGTTTTATGCCCTAAATAAAACTCATTTCAATATAATCAGATTTACTTATTAATATAGATCAGAAATAACATTTAATGTTGCATGGTTCACATGATTTATTTCATGATTATATGTACATAATGTATAAATTCATCTGAAACCCTTTTCACATACTTGATCCTGTTTATTGTGTCGTCAACACATTGGAAAGTAAACATGACTATGTGAATAAAGTTTCCTAGATTTATCAGACACACGAGTTTTACCGATATGATAATCTACAACAAGAGTTTACTTGTATTTGGAGAAATACTATGTTCTTTCCAACATTGGTTAAAGTAAAGCTCAGGTTGGATGCATGGAGTATGCATCGGAAGGGACCGATATTGAACTTTGACTTAGATTTATTAAACTTACCGTAATATCTATTCAAGTCAATATCGCCAAGTTGATCCTAGATCAAATGATCTTAATCCTGATATGTTTAGGCTCAATCTCGAGAGGCTATTCGTGTTCTTTGATTTGTTAGTTAAGCCTACTTTTAGGTCAGGGTGATACGTACATTTTGGGAACACGGTAGTGCAATTGAGTGGGAGCGCTAGCATAAACATGGAATCTATAGCTTCTATCTGGCGAATAGTAAGCAAAGGATGATCTCCTTCGAGCTTGACCAAACGAACATAAATGGTGGAGTACTCATTTCACATTAGCTGAAATATCATTTATACGGGGTCAAGTGTTTTAAGGAATAAATACATTGTAGGGTGTAACGGTAATTTAATCCCTTTACAGTGTAGATCATTCATATAGAGGATCATTGATCACATTAGGATTATAACAATGGATAACTAATGATGTGTCTATATGGTGGAACATATAGAGCATTCTATATACTGAGAGTGCAATTCTGAGTTCTATGCGTGGATTCAACGAAGAATTAATAAGTTAGTGAATTTTAGTGCTAAATTCTTGATCTACTTATTGGAAGCTCGGTTATATAGACCCATGGTCCCCCCACTAGTTGAGATAATATTGCTTGTAAGACTCATGTAATTGGTTTTGATTAATCAATTATAATTCTCAAATTAGACTATGTCTATTTGTGAATTTTTCACTAAGTAAGGGCGAAATTGTAAAGAAAGAGTTTATAGGGGCATATTTGTTAATTATGATACTTTCTATGGTTCAATTAATAAATATGATAAATGACAATATTATTTAATAATTATTTATAGTTATTAAATAGTTAGAATTGGCATTTAAATGGTTGAATTAGGAAATTGGTATTTTTGAGAAAATCAGATACAAAAGGTGTTAAAATTGCAAAATTGCAAAAAGCAAGGCCCAATCCACTAAGTGTAGGGCCAGCCACTTTTAATAGGAAATTTAAACCTGATTTTTTTCATTATTTTAATGCCAAATAATTCAAACCTAACCCTAGTGGAATGCTATAAATAGATAGTGAAGGCTTCAGGAAATTTACACTTAAATTTTCTATTTTTCCTTCAGAGAAAAACCTGAGCCTTCTCTCTCCCTATCTTTAGCTGTCACTTCTTCTCTTCCCTCTTGAGAATTTCGAAATCCTTAGTGATTACAGTAGTGCCCACACACATCAAGTGATACCTCAATCATAGTGAGGAAGATCGTGAAGAAAGATCATCAGCAAAGGAGTTTCAGCATAAAAGATTCAGAGAAAGAGATCCAGGTTCGTATATTGATAATGC
Source organism: Cannabis sativa (assembly GCF_029168945.1). NCBI lineage: Eukaryota > Viridiplantae > Streptophyta > Magnoliopsida > Rosales > Cannabaceae > Cannabis > Cannabis sativa. The sequence goes on along the minus strand of NC_083604.1, from coordinate 63,242,239 downwards.
TCGCGTAAAGGAATCAAGGGCTAGATATCTGAACGGAAGGAGTCATATTATTCCGCTGCACCCAATGTAAGGTTTCTTAAACTTTATATGTGTTTAATTTATCGTTTTAGAAAGTTCTTATTTAGGATGTTAATAAACATACTTGTGAGTAGATCTAAGATCCTGGTAAAATAAATTCCAACACTTAGAATTACTATTCACCTAATAGTCTAAGATTCTAAGTGTTTGTGACAAATTACAATTTGTGATGAAGAATAGAACCTAGGTTAAATGAATTATATGCTTCATTGATTTGTTGCCTAGATTAGTCTATCTCCATAAATCTCAATGCTTTATCTAAGTTAAATAAATTGCATGCTTCATGGATTTACTGCTTTAGGTAAAAGAGTTAATTATTGAGCGCTTCGCCTTGATTACATACAATAGGGAGATTGGGATAATTGACTGCTTCAGCGTTATCTGCGGGATTAATAGTTTGATTGGAAACTGAAAATTACATTCTTTAATAGGAATTAGGAATGATTGTTGAGGGTGGCGAATAACCTTTAACTAGTTTCTCATATCGTATTCTTTACTTTAAATTTGTTCTTTTCTTTAATTTTTATTTTTATTCTAATCTTCAAAACTCCTATTTTTCCTAATTCTTACTAATTTGTGAATAATTGAATAAACATAGTCCTTGTGGGATCAGCCCTTACTTACGATTATACTAAAATAATTGGAAGTATTGGAATTAAAAAAATAGTAAATTTGTTGTGGCTTACGACACGCATCAAACCTCTTCTGAAGAACTGTTTGAAAGTGCCAAAGTGAACGATGATTATCATTCTGAGCATTTGGGGGGAGGATCCCAACAAGTTGACAAGCTAATATCCTTGGGGAAGTCACCTAGACTCATGGATTGGAAGACCAAGGCTCTATTAAGTGACGTTATCATCCCTAGAAGAGAGGAAATATTTATCAAGGATCAAGGTTACTTTGTTGGAAAACCAGCTAGTGTTGTTACCCCTGTGGAGGAGTATGTTGTATCTCTTCCACATGAGCCATGAGAGGTGTAGCTTGAAACTATAGAGGGTTGGCACAGACCTCTATAGTTTTGGAATTAAATGCCCTGATTCGTTCGTGCTCTCCAAATTTCATGTATTTTAATAAATTAAAAGTGGAAGCTACTCAACTCGTACATACCTTATAAAATTTACAATTTTAATACTATTAATCCTACGATGAGATGCGTTGTTGGATTTTATGCCCTAAATAAAACTCCAATTCAATGTAATCCATTTTATTCAACATCAATAAGGAAACAGAAGTATTTTTCATTCATTTGTGTATGTTTTGGTTCATCTTATCAATTGCTTGTCTATTTGATTTATAAATTCATCTAAAACCCTTTTCACATACTTGATCCTGTTTATTGTGTTGTCAACACATTGGAAAGTAAACATGACTATGTGAATAAAGATTCCTAGATTTATCAGACACAGGGTTTTACTGATATGATAATCTACAACAGAGTTTACTTGCATTTGGAGAAGTGCTATGTTCTTTCTAGAGCATTGGTTAAAGTAAAGCTCAGGTTGGGTGCATGGAGTATGCATCGGAAGGGACCGATATTGAACTTTGACTTAGATTTATTAAACTTACCGTAATATCTATTCAAGTCAATATCGCCTAGTTGATCCTAGATCAAATGATCTAAATCCTAATATGATTAGGCTCAATCTCAAGAGTGTTATTCGTGTTCTTTGATTTGTTAGTTAAGCCTACTTTTGGGTCAGGGTGATACGTACATTTTGGGAACACGGTTGTGCAATTGAGTGGGAGCGCTAACATAAATATGGAATCTATAGCTTCTATCTGGCGAATAGAAAGTAAAGGATGATTTCCTTCGAGCTTGACCAAACAAAAATAAATGGTGGAGTACTCATTTCACATAGCTGAAATATCATTTATACGGGGTTAAGTGTTTTAAGGATAAAATACATTGTAGGGTGTTACAGTAATTTAATCCCTTTACAGTGTAGATCATTCATATAGAGGATCATTGATCAGATTAGGGTTATAACAATGAATAACTAATGACGTGTCTATATGGTGGAACATATAGAGCGTTCTATATACTGAGAGTGCAATTCTAAGTTCTATGCGTGGATTAAACGAAGAATTAATAAGTCAGTGAATTTAGGTTATAAATTCTTGATTTGCTTATTGGAAGCTCGGTTATATAGACCCATGGTCCCCCCACTAGTTGAGACAATATTACTTGTAAGACTCATTTAATTGGTTTTGATTAATCAATTATAATTCTCAAATTAGACTATGTCTATTTGTGAATTTTTCACTAAGTAAGGGCGAAATTGTAAAGAAGGAGTTTTTAGGGCATATTTGTTAATTAAGATACTTTGTATGGTTCAATTAATAAATATGATAAATGACAATATTATTTAATAATTATTTATAGTTATTAAATAGTTAGAATTGGCATTTAAAAGGTTGAATTTGAAAATTGGCGTTTTTGAGAAAATGAGATGCAGAAATGATAAAACAGCAAAATTGCAAAAAGTGAGGCCCAAATCCAATAGGCCATGGCCGGCCACTTTAATAGGGTTTATCATCTGATATTTTCATTATTTTAATGCCAAATAATTCAAACCTAACCCTATGTGGTATGCTATAAATAGATAGTGAAGGCTTCAAGAAGAATAACACTTTCACATCTTGTTTCCTTCAGAGAAAAACCTGAGCCTTCTCTCTCTAAACCTAGCCGCCACCTTCACTCTCTTCTTCTACCTTGAATAATTTCGAACCTCTTAGTGATAGAGTAGTGCCCACACACACCAAGTGATACCTCATTCATATTGAGGAAGATCGTGAAGAAAGACATTCAATAAGAAGGAGATTCAACACTAAAGAAAGGAGAGAAAGAGATCTAGGTTCAGATCTTGATAATACTCTGCGACAGAAATGATACAAGGGTTAGAGATCTTAACGGAAGGAGATATTTTATTTCGCTGCACTCAATGTAAGGTTTCTCATACTTTATATGTGTTTAATTTATAATCGTTTTAGAAGTTCATATTTAGGGTGTTAATCAACATACTTGTGATTAGATCTAAGATCCTGGTAAAATAATATCCAACAACTGGCCTCAGAGCCATGGTAATTGATTTTCTTGCAAGAAATTTGGACTTAAAACGATTTGTTTGTGTTTTGGATGATATCATGTTGTTTTGTGTGTTGTATGATGATTGATTGATGTTTGTAAATTTTCGTGAAAAATAATTGAAATTCTGTTTTTGGAATTATTTTTATTGGATAGTATGGAAAAAATTAAGCAATTTACTTTTTTACAGAACTCAATTTCGATTTAATTTGAATTAGTTATGATTTTTTGAAGTTTCGGAAAAATATCAGGGTGGTGCATCTACCCACGCGCGTGCATGAGGGGTTTCCCTCAGACAACACGCGTGCGGACAACAATTTTTGTCTGAGAAATGTCCCTACGCGCGCGGAATAGGCTGCATGCAGCCTCCTGCGCCGGCGTTTCTCTGTCAGGTCCCCTAATGCACGCCCATGGACAGTATGCAATGCATACTGTCCGTACTGCATGTAATTTTTTTTTTTTCGTTTTTCTTCATTTTTTCATGCTATTTCATGGAATTAACTTTCGATTTTTTGTGTAGTTTTGTATTTTGATTTTTACTTTTCAATTTTCAAATCTAATATCAGAAATAAATTAATTTGATTTTTTTTTTAAAAATTAATCTTAGATATTAGTGTAATTTGAATTTGAAAACAAGTAAAAATCTATCTTTTTGCTTGATTTTATATCTTATTTTTAAATTTGATTATTTTATCTTATTTTTAAAATTTAAAGGTCAGATATTAAATATTTTTTTTTTAAATTACTTTTTTTTTTAAATATTTGACCTTATTTAAATTTAAAATTAGATTACTATAATCATGTAATTTTAAATAGAAGTAAAATATTTTGCTAACTTTTAAATTTTGTTATTTTTTATTTAAATTAAATTATAAAATCTGAAAAATATTTATTTTTTATTTTATATTTAATTTATAAAATAACTTTAAAAATTTAAAAGGTTGTTAGCAATTATTTTTGAAATGATATTTAGGTTAGTTGAAACCTATTTTTTTCAAAAATTGTAGGTTTAATTTTATTTTTTTTTATTATATTATTTTATAAAACCGATTTTTTTTTTATTATTTAATTATTTTCGAAAATTATTATTTAAAATTAAATAATTTCTACATCCAACTATCCAATTCATCTTGTTGTAGGATTATGTGTTTTAGCTTGTATGTAAGTTTTATAGAACCTATTATTGCTTGATCTAAATTGCCATAGTTAACTTGTTGACAGATCCAAAGATCTGATTTTAACCCATGGTTCAATTGTCAATAGGTCAAGTAAATAATTTGTAATAGGTAAATTTTTACAATCTTTTTTCATCTGTGTATGACCTAGCAACATGATAGGATCCATCCAAGTGTGTGCCTGTGTGAGCCTATATGTTTAATTTTATTATAGATGCATATAGGTTGTTGTTGCTAAATAAAATATCATAGTTTTTGATAGATTTTATTTAGGCCCATTTAGTTTTTGGGCCTATTCAATTAATAACAGTTGTTCATTTTAAGGTTAAATTCCTCTCTTTTGGGCCTTGTGTGAGAGTTGGGGGCCAATAGAAGTGGGTACCACATACTGAACCCAGCTCCCCCTCACATGAACTACCCCAATTGTGAAGGTCCATTTGCCTGATTTGGATAACTGTACTAGGTTAATTAAATTAGTTTAACCTAGTAAAATTGATTAGCAACATAATTAATTTCATTTATTTTAAAATTAATTTAAGAAAAATATAGTTTAATGAATTATATTCTAAGCTAAACTATATGTATTTTCTTGTATTTAATTAAATATAGAATTATAACCAACTAGATTCTTTCTGAAGCTTAATTTAAATTTTTCATTAATATTCCTATTTAAGTTGAAAATTAGTTATCTCTAACTAATCAACTTAAATCTGAATATCTTTTGAATTTCAAATTTCAAAATTAAGTTGAGGAATTTTAGGAATTGGTTATTAAGATTCTTTAGATATTTTTTAAGTTGATATTTTTTCAAATATTAACTTAAAATGGAATATTTTTAAATTAAGTGGTTGCAACTTTATTTTATATTTAATTAAGTCTAATTTGAAAGATATTTAAGTTGATTTTTTAGATTCTTCTAAACAACTTAAACAAGATATTTTCAAATTTGTTCCATTATTTTCGAATTTATTTTTCGAATTTAAATAATAATTGAAATTTAATTAAAGTTGATTTTTTATTTAAACCAACTTTAATTTGTAATTTTTCATTATTAAAATATGGAACAGATGATTAAATAAAATACATATTTTTTTTTTAAATAATGAGCTTTAATCAAAAAGATAATCGATCTCCATTGTTGGTCTTACAATAGTTAAATTTTTCAATATAACCTCGAGACGCTAGACTTCGTCCCCCTTATGGATGGTTATTCGTTGAAAACTTTTAACACCGTAAGATTTCATATGATAAGTGTTTTGTGAGTTTTCGTCTCTATTAGACTCTCCCCTACGGTGACTACTTAGAGATAAACTCATAAAACATGAAACAATGGTGGAAGCTCATAAAGTGAGAATAACATTAACTCTCGCCTACCGGGACAACGTTGGATTCTCATTTTGATCGAATAAAAGGTTGCTAAAATGGTTTTATTTTAGATGAGCTGACTGCTCTATTCAAATAATGTTATCTTTGACTCTCGCCTACCGGGACACTGTATTTCATTATGTTGGAAACCTTGGAAAATAAACTATGTTAGATTTAGTATTTTTATAACATATGTGATTATTTGTTATTTTTTGAACTTGTGTATGAATTTGAACCAAAACCTTACTTCTGTTTTATTGATGTATTGTAGTGCCAATAACCCTCATCCCAATCCACTCCTAGTTAATATCTTAGCAAATGAACTTGAAAATATGAATAAAACTCCTGGTCAGAGTAATACTTCAAATGTGCTCATGACGAACATGAAATTCCAGAAAGCAGGTAAGCTGGGAATTGTTCACTCTAAAGAGAAAATAGTTCATAACTCCAAAAATCCTACTATTTCAAGCTTAGTTGAGAAATAAGAGAAAGTGATTCCACTTCCTCAAGTTATACTTCACAACAAAATGAACCGGCAAGAACAACAATTCACAAACGAATAAGCAGTGATGCTTTAGTCTTCGAATCATGTGTTTTAGAGAATGATAAATCCATTTGGATTCTTGATTCTGAGTCTACAAACCATGTAAGTTGTTCATTGCAATTGCTTGAGAAATGGAATTATTTGAAATCCGGAGAGTTGAAACTTAAGGTTGGTAATGGCAAAATGGTTTCGGTTAGAGCTAGAGGAAAAGCCAAACTCAAGTTTCAAAACAGAATTTTGGAATTAGACAATGTCTTATACATTCCAAATTTTAGTAGAAACTTGGTTTCTGTTTCATACTTACAATTGCAACAATACAAATTAGATTTTTCGAGTTCTGGTTCTACCATTTCTCGAAATGACATTCATATTTGTGTTGCATCCATGGATCAGGGGCTTTATATTCTTAGACCAGAAACACCATTTGGCCTACATAACGAACTTTTAGAAGTAGCTAAACCTAGAAACCACAAAAAGCAAAAGATCGATGATGATAATGAAACATATCTATGGAATTTACGTTTAGGTCACATAGGCTATGACAGACTAAATAGGCTAACCAAAGACGGTCCATTGAAAAATGTCGTCTTAGGTGAATTACCTGTTTGTGAGTCTTGCCTAGAAGGAAAGATGACCAAACGTTCTTTTTCTGCAAAGGGAGAGCGTGCCAAACAACCCATAGGGTTAGTGCATTCAGATGTTTGCGAACCTTTGAATGTAAAAGCCCGAGGTGGTTATGAGTACTTTGTCACTTTCATTGACGATTACTCTAGATATGGACATATTTACCTTATGCATAAGAAATCTGAAACATTTGAAAAGTTTCAGGAATTTCAAGCATTGGCTCAAAACCAATTGGGTAAAACGTTAAAGATCTTGCGAACTGATAGGGGTGGAGAATATATGGATATGCAGTTCAAAGATCATTTGATCGAACTAGGCATTGAATCCCAATTAACCGCCCCTAGCACTCCACAGTAAAATGGAGTTGCAGAAAGACGGAATCACACTCTTTTGGAAATGGTTAGGTCCATGCTTAGTTATTCAACTCTACCTACGTCCTTCTGGGGATATGCAATTCAGATGGCAACCGACATTCTAAATGTTGTTCCATCTAAATCAAACCCTAAGACACCTTTAGAACTATGGAATGGTCGTACACCTAGCTTACGCCATTATAGAATATGGGGGTGCCCTGCTCATGTCATAAGAAAGAAAGATGGCAAACTTGAAAAGCGAACTGAAGTTTGCATGTTTGTCGGGAATTCTAAAGAGACTAGGGGTAGACTATTTTATAGTCGCAAGGATGATAAAGTGTTTGTTTCCACAAACGCAACTTTCCTTGAAGATGACTATATTAAGAATTTCAAACCACAAAGTAAAGTAGTGTTGGAGGAAATGCTTTCAGATATAACTCCTTCCAATGTTCCATCCTCTTCCACTCAAGAAGAGGATAATCCCACTCCCTCAGTCGAACCTACTGAGAAAACTACTACCAAAGTTCCTGTTTAGAAAATCACCGCTCCTCGTCGTAGTGGGAGGGTTTTCATAAAACTAGCTCGTTATGGCTTGGATGGTGAAATCAATATGGTCGTTGGTGACGGTATTGATGACGACCCATTAACCTATAAGCAGGCAATGGCAAGTCCGCAACGGAAACGATGGTCAGCCGGCATGGATTCAGAGATGGATTCCATGAAAAAGAACAAAGTCTGGGAATATGTAGACGCACCCGATGACTATAGTCCAATCGGATGTAAGTGGGTTTACAAGAAGAAAAGAGGCGCTGGAGGCGAAGTCGAAACTTTTAAAGCTAGACTTGTAGCCAAGGGTTATACCCAAAGAGAAGGTGTGGACTATGAGGAAACTTTTAGTCCTGTTGCCATGCTCAAATCCATCCGAATTCTTCTCTCCATAGCTACTGCTTTCGATTATGAAATCTGGCAAATGGATGTCAAGACTGCCTTCCTTAAAGGGGTACTTGAAGAAACCATCTATATGGATCAACCAGAAGGCTATGTTCTTCCAGGGCAGGAAAAGAAAGTTTGCAAATTAAATAAGTCTATCTATGGACTTAAGCAAGCTTCTCGCTCATGGAACAAAAGGTTTGATGAAATCATCAAGACCTACGGCTTTCTTCAGAATGAAGATGAACCTTGTGTTTACCAACTCAAGGAAGACCAAGTAGTAGTATTCCTGGTCCTTTATGTTGACGACATTTTGATTATTGGAAACAATATCAAGAAAATGACTAACATCAAGGAATGGCTTAACACTCAATTCGATATGAAAGATTTGGGTGAGGCAGCCTATGTTCTTGGTATTAAGATTATGAGAAACTGGAAGAACAGATCTCTTGCTCTCTCTCAAACAACCTATATTGACAAAGTTTTAGAGAGATTCTCCATGAACAACACCAATGGGGCGAACATGCCTTCTAGATATTGTATTCGTCTATCTAAGGAACAGTCTCCTACTGATCCTCAAGAGATAGAGGACATGGCGAAAATTCCTTATGCTTCTGCAGTTGGAAGTCTAATGTATACAATGTTATGCACTAGACCTGACATCTGCTATGCAGTTGGAATCGTGAGCAGGTATCAGTCAAATCCAGGACAGGAACATTGGAATGCAGTTAAGTATATTCTGAAATACTTAAAGAGTACAAGAAATCTTGTATTAGTCTACAAGGGAGGTGCTTTAAATCCCATAGGCTATACTGATTCAAATTTCCAGGCATGTCTTGAAGACAGGAAATCTACATCTGGGATGGTGTTTACTCTTGGGGGTGGAGCAGTGGTTTGGAGAAGTGTTAAACAAACCGCGATATCAGACTCGACGATGGAAGAAGAATACGTAGCTACAGCAGAAGCTGCTAAAGAGCTTGTCTGGCTAAGAAAGTTCTTCACTAGTATCGGTGTCGTGCCTGGAATGGAAAAGCCTCTAGTCCTACTTTGTGATAATACTGGAGCAATAGCCAATAGTAAGGAACCTCGAAGCCACAAGAGAAGCAAACACATAGAAAGGAAGTATCACATCATCAGAGAATATGTGGCAAGAGGGGATAACCTGGTTGAGAAAGTGGACACAGAAGACAACTTAGCTGATCCATTCACCAAAGTCTTGGCAGTAACTACATTTGAAAAGCACCGTCAGAATTTAGGATTAATTGATATGTACTGATTAGTTTTATATTAGTGCAAGTGGGAGTTTGTTGGGTTTTATGCCCTAAATAAAACTCAAATTCAATGTAATCTATTTTATTCAACATCAATAAAGAAACAGAAGTATTTTTCATTCATTTGTGTATGTTTTGGTTCATCTTATCAATTGCTTGTCTATTTGATTTATAAATTCATCTGAAACCCTTTTCACATACTTGATCCTGTTTATTGTGTTGTCAACACATTGGAAAGTAAACATGACTATGTGAATAAAGATTCCAAAGATTGAGGCAGCAGGGTCCTCCTGCCGTGCCTCCTCAAGTGGTTGAGGCCGTGGCGGTTCCAGTAGTGCCAGCAGAACAACCTGTTGTTGGCAACCGTATGGAGCCGTTATGCGAAAGGTTCCGGAAACAGGCACCTCCAGTGTTTCTGGGAGGTCCTGATGTGATGAAAGCCGAGCAGTGGCTTTCAGTGATTGATCGCATCCTCAACTTTATGGGAGTGGTTGGTAATGATCGGGTGACCTGCGCCACTTTCCCAGTTTCAGGAAGACGCTCTCGTGTGGTGGGAGTGGATAACCCTCACTCGGGACATCACAGTGATGACCTGGGAAGAATTCAAGTTGTTGTTTAACTCCTAGTATTATAACGAAGCAGTCCGCAGTGCAAAGCGGAAAGAGTTCACCGAATTGGTTCAAACTGAGGGAATGTTGGTTACTAAGTATACGACAAAGTTTGACCGTTTGACCAAGCTGGCAGCTGGAATTGTGCCAACTGATTTTAGCAGGAAAGAAAAATATCTGGCTGGTTTAAATGCAAAGATTCGGCACGATTTGGTGATTACTACCACTGAGGCAACCACATATGCAGAGATGGTTGAAAAGGCTTTGAGAGCCGAGGGTGCAGTGAAATTCCTTCAGGAGCCCCGGGTGACTCCGAGTGTTGGTGGAACCCCCACTGTTCCTACTCCAGTTTATGGTAGGGATGGTGGTGACTCCACTACCGAGCAGAAAAGAAAAGTTGTTCCAGCTTCTGGTGGCTCGGGGTAAAGTAAGCGGTTCCGTAGGAACCAAGGCAGAAGAGGACGCCAGGGTTACTCTTACCCTGAGTGTCCACGGTGCAAGAAACAGCATCCGGGAGAGTGTAACCGGAAGACATGCTTCCTATGTGGCATGGTGGGGCCTTTCAAGAAGGATTGCCCCCAGGCAAAGAAAGAGGAGCCGAAAGCAGAAGTGAAACCGGTTCCTGCTCGAGTGTTGTCCATCACCCAAGCTGATGCTGCAGCCAGTCCTTCTGTTGTGACAGGTCAGCTTCCCGTCAACAACTTATTATTTACAGTATTATTTGACTCGGGAGCTACACGTTCATATGTGGCTACAAGAGTAATTGATCTTTTGGGTAGGCCTTGTGATATTTTAGAAAAAGGGTTTGGAACTGCCTAGCGGGGAATTGGTTATCTCTAATAGGCATATTAGGTCTATGCCAATTAGGATCGAAGATAGAGAATTGAGTACTGACCTCATAGAATTGAAATTAACTGAGTTTGATATTATACTGGGAATGGATTTTCTATCCAAGTATTCGGCCAGTATAGATTGTAAGCGGAAAATGGTGACTTTTCCGCCAGAAGGTGAAGATCCATTTGTTTATGTTGGATCAGTTCAGGGGTCTCGGATCCCGATTATTTCTGTATTAAGGGCTAGGGATTTACTATGCAGTGGTTGTGTAGGATTTCTAGCGGTGGTTTTTGACTCCAGCAGACCTGAAACATTTGGGCCTGGGGAAGTCAGGGTGGTAAAAGATTTTCTTGACGTGTTTCCCGAGGAGTTGTCGGGATTGCCGCCACAGCGAGAGATTAACTTTGAAATTGATCTGGCACCTGGAGTCAACCTGTTTCTAAAGCTCCATATAGGATGGCTCCAGCAGAACTCAAGGAGCTTAAGTTGCAACTTCAGGGGATGCTTGACATTGGGTTTATCCGACCCAGTGTATCGCCCTGGGGAGCTCCGGTTCTATTTGTGAAAAAGAAGGATGGTTCCCTCAGAATGTGTATCGATTATCGAGAACTTAATAAGTTGACGATTAAGAACAAGTACCCATTGCCCAGAATCGACGATCTGTTCGATCAGCTTCAGGGAAAGACAATGTTTTCGAAGATTGATTTACGGTCTGGTTATCACCAACTTAGAATTCGGGAGGAGGACATACCGAAAGACTGCTTTTAGAACCAGATATGGGCACTATGAGTTTCTGGTAATGTCATTCGGATTGACTAATGCTCCTGCGGCCTTTATGGATCTTATGAGTAGGGTATTCAAGGATTTCCTCGATAACTGCGTTATAGTGTTTATCGATGACATCCTTGTATACTCTCAGTCAGAAGAGGAGCACGAGCATCATCTTCGAATGGTATTACAGCGACTTAGGGATCACAAGTTGTATGCCAAGTTCAAAAAGTGCGAATTCTGGTTGTCTAAGGTGTCCTTTCTGGGTCATATTGTTGGGAAGAATGGAATTATGGTTGATTCAAATAAGATAGAATCGGTGAAGAACTGGCCGAGGCCCAAATCTGTGACGGAAGTTCGAAGTTTTCTCGGGTTAGCAGGGTATTATCGACGTTTCGTCGAAGGATTTCCCAAACTTTCCATACCCTTAACCGAATTGACCAAGAAAAATTAGAGATTTGTGTGGTCAGATAAGTGTGAAACAAGTTTTCAGCAGTTGAAGCAACGTTTGATAACAGCTCCGGTGTTAGCTTTGCCATCAGATCAAGAAAAAATTTGTGGTTTATTGTGATGCCTCCAAACAGGGTCTGGGATATGTTCTGATGCAAGCTGACAGAGTCATAGCCTATGCCTCTCGTCAATTGAAAGATTATGAGCAACGTTATCCAACTCATGATTTAGAGCTCGCTGCAGTAGTTTTTGCTTTAAAGATATGGCGACATTATCTTTACGGTGAAAAGTGTGAGATTTATACTGATCATAAGAGTCTCAAATACTTTTTCACCCAGAAAGATTTGAATATGAGGCAGAGAAGGTGGTTGGAGTTGGTCAAGGACTACGATTGTGAAATACTGCATCATCCCGGGAAAGCCAATGTTGTGGCTGATGCTTTAAGCAGAAAAGGTCCCGGGCAAGTTTGTAACTAGCCTCGGAAATGGTTAGTGCAAGGATTGAGTTCGTGGTCGGGAAATTGCATAATTTAACACTCCAATCTGATTTGTTGGAGAGAATCAGAAAGGCACAGGTGGAAGATCCCGAGCTAGTCAAGGTTCGAGACGAAGTAATGGCTGGTCGGCCTAAAGGCTTTTCAGTCTCGAACAGTGGAATGTTGTTATATAAAGCTCGAGTTTGTGTTCCTAATATTGACGAGCTTAAGAAAGAAATACTAGATGAAGCTCATACCACACCTTATTCGTTGCATCCGGGAACCACCAAATGTATCAGGATTTGAAACCCTACTTCTGGTGGTATGGGATGATAAGAGATATGGTGGACTACGTGTCCAAATGTTTAACCTGCTAGCAGATTAAAACTGAACATCAGGGTCCGGCAGGGTTACTGCAACCTTTAGTCCTTCCTGAATGGAAGTGGGAGGACATTGCAATGGATTTCGTATCTGGTTTGCCTAGAACTACGGGGATGTATGATTCTGTATGGGTCATTGTGGACAGATTCACAAAGTCAGCTCACTTTCTACCAGTGAAAGTTACTTATTTAGTGGATCAGTACACTGAATTATATGTGAAGGAGATAGTTCGTCTCCATGGAGCTCCTAAATCTATTGTGTCAGATAGGGATCCAAAGTTCACATCGAAGTTTTGGGTGAGTCTTCAGAAGGCTATGGGTACCAAGTTAAAGTTTAGCACAGCCTTTCACCCTCAGACTGATGGTCAATCAGAAAGAACTATTCAGATTTTAGAAGACTTACTGCGAGCCTGTGTCATGGACTTTGAGGGTTCATGGAGTAAGTACTTGCCTTTAATTGGATTCTCCTACAACAATAGCTACTAGAGTACAATAGGGATGGCTCCCTATGAAATGTTATATGGTATAAAATGTCGTTTTCCTATTCATTGGGACGAGACGGGAGAAAGGAAGTACTTGGGTCCAGAATTAGTGCAGAGGACCAATGAAGCTATTGATAAGATCAAGGCTCGGATGCTTGCAGCTCAAAGCAGGCAGAAAAGTTATGCTGATCCGAAGCGTAGAGATGTTACATTTCAGGCAGGGGAAACATGTTTTCCTGCGGGTTTCTCCAATGAAGGGTATTAGACGCTTCGGGAAGAAGGGTAAGTTAAGCCCTAGGTTCATTGGGCCATTTCAGATACTCGAGAAGGTCGGGCAGGTAGCGTATCGGCTAGCCTTACAACCAGCATTATCGGCTGTTCATGACGTATTTCACATTTCCATGTTAAGGAAATACGTATCAGACCTGACTCATGTCTTGAATTATGAAGGCCTTGAACTGCAACCAGACTTAACCTATGAAGAACAACCTGTACAGATTGTGGATAGAAAGGAAAAAGTTCTTCGGAACAAGATTATTGCACTGGTTAAGGTGCTCTGGAGGAACAGTAAGGTGGAAGAAGCCACCTGGGAATTGGAGTCGGATATGAGGACTTAACATCCAGAGCTATACAGGTTATATTTCGAGGACGAAATCCTATTAACGGGGGGATAATTGTAATGACCGCTCTAGTAATTTGGATTAGTAAGGGCAATTAGCACTAATTTTTATTATTTTATTATTATTTGCGAATTAATTTAATTGTGGACTCCAATATTTACAAATAAATATTAGAGTTATAATTTCTCAATTCCGGAGATTTTATTAAACTCTAGGGGTATTATTTAGCTTATATGTGAAATATGTTATTTTTGTAATTTTTGTTCGGCGACAACGGAAAATGCGATGGATGACTAGATTGATCACATGGGTAAGTTTAGAACCTTATTTCATAGTGGGAAATATTTTAGAGAAAATAAATTATCGGGATTGAGCGGGGTTATGGAATTTGACCATTTTACCCCTAGCTTTGGAAATACCCTAGTTTTAAGTTTAAGGGGCATTTTAGTCTTTTCCTTGGTGAGGATAGGTGGCTGCCCTAGGTGATTGACACCTAGCCAAATATTATTTCAGCAAGAGTTAATTGGGGAAAAAACTCTTTTCATTTGAGGAAATTAAGAAAAAAAAGAAAAAATTAGAAATTAAGGCATTTTCTTGAACTCTCTCTCTCTTTCTTTCGGTTGGGACAAAGTATTGGCAAGAATCAATCTTCTCTTCCAATTTTCTAAGTTTCAGCAAGGAATCCAAGGGGGGAAATCATCCAAAGGTAAGTTCTAATGAAACCCTTCTTAGTTTTCAAGTTTTTAAGTTAGGTTGAAATGGTGTTTTGGAGTAATAGGAGCTGTTAGGTTTTCATATGCCTAGGGTTCGAATTTTAGGGTCTTGTTGAGTTGATTTTAACTCCTTGCAGCAGGTTTTGATTGGTGTTGATGGTTTTTTGCAATTTTAAGTTTAGAGTTCAAAGCTTTGAGCTTTAATGGCAAGTTGTGATTTGTTGGTTTGTTCTGTGAAATACTGCCTGGATTTTGTTGCTTATATATTGTATAGGTGCTCTGGAAAGTTTCATGGTGATTGGTGGAAGATTGAGCAACAAATGAGAGGTTTTGGGAAACCTGGTGCAAACCGGCTAGCCGGTTTGCAGTGCCACAAAAACCGGCTAGCCGGTTTTGGCAGGGTTCCCCGAGCGTTTCATTTTCTCAATTTTTGCCATTTCGATGCCTCGGTTGGGTGTTTCCCCATTTCCAGAGTTAGAATAACCCATTAATAGCATAGCAGAACCTAGGGTTTTGGTTTTGAGTTTCCCGGGATTAGGGTTTTAATCGTGTGACTTACCCGGTTTCAATATGTGATTAGGGCATCCATCTAGCACGAGAATTCTGTTCAAGTCGGCCAACACACTTGAATTCGGAAAACAGGTAAGAACTGTGTATAATGTATGATGTGATTATCTGAATGTATGTATGTGTTAATATGTATACATGCTTATTTGTTGTGATTCATACACTACCAACACTTGTACGGTTGCGGTACGGAGTGCATTGGTAAGGTGTATGATGTTTGGAAGTACATCATAGTGTTACCAGCACTTGTACGGGAAGGTACAAGGTGTCTGTGGTACAACACTAGATAGTACTCAAGGTGCGGTCATACCTTACCTACACTAATACGAAGGTATACTGAATGCATGTGGTACATGGTACACGGTCGTGTCCTAGTTAGAACGTTCATACTCATCTGTTAAGCTCTGTAAATAGGTGTATGGGCGCCTATTTACAGGTCGGAAATTATATGATATGTTATATGCATTTCTTACTGAGTCTGTTGACTCACAGTTTACCTTCCATGTGTAGGTAAAGGAAAGGCGAAGGCTGAACAGGAGTGAACCTGAGCTCGGGTGAGATTGTACATGTCAAGCAGCGCGACCTGGAGTGTTCGGTCTCGGGACATCTGGGAGTTGTATTTTGAAAGTCGCTGTGCGACCAGTAAATTGTGTATTTTGGAATGTATATTTTTGAAAAGTAAATTTTACAAAGTTTGAAAACGGGATCCCAGCATTTGTAAATATTTTATTATATTACAAAGTTTAGTATTTAATACAAAAGTTTTAATTTGACACGATTTTCGAGAAATTTCTTTGATTATCAAAGATTGCACAATAATTGAAAAAGCACTGTAGCGTGCCTTAGCATTAGGGCGTTACAATTTTGGTATCAGAGCCGCCAGGTTTGTTTACCGAAGCTTGCTAAGACATGTACAATCTTCATCAGAGAAAGCTCGGTTCACGGTTCAGTAAGCCTGTACTTGTTTAGTACTTTAATTAAATGAGAATGAGAAAGTATGTTAGGAAGCATATTAGATTTTAATTAAATATATTTCTTTAAAAAGAAAAGAAAGTGTGTTGCCTTTAAATTATTATGAGCGGTGTTAAGTTTTGATCGTTGTCTAACCTGCCTGGCTTATGGATTCGGAGGCTAAGTCCTATTAAATGGACGCCCCGCGAAATACAAGAAGTCAGGGTGATATGGTTGAGACCGTAGGCGGTCAGAGGAATCCCCAAAATCCTCGTGGTCGCGGTCGTGGCCGTGGCAGAGCTCAGGGTGGTTGCCCTGTAAATTCACCCCAAGCTCCTCCTAATTGGGAGCAAAGATTTGCGGAGATGCAAGATAGAATCCGCCAACAAGATGAAGAGATCCAAAGATTGAGGCAGCAGGGTCCTCCTGCCGTGCCTCCTCAAGTGGTTGAGGCCGTGGCGGTTCCAGTAGTGCCAGCAGAACAACCTGTTGTTGGCAACCGTATGGAGCCGTTATGCGAAAGGTTCCGGAAACAGGCACCTCCAGTGTTTCTGGGAGGTCCTGATGTGATGAAGGCCGAGCAGTGGCTTTCAGTGATTGATTGCATCCTCAATTTTATGGGAGTGGTTGGTAATGATCGGGTGACCTGCGCCACTTTCTCAATTTCAGGAAGACGCTCTCGTGTGGTGGGAGTGGATAACCCTCACTCGGGACGTCACAGTGATGACCTCGGAAGAATTCAAGTTGTTGTTTAACTCCAAGTATTATAACGAAGCAGTCCGCAGTGCAAAGCGGAAAGAGTTCACCGAATTGGTTCAAACTGAGGGAATGTTGGTTACTGAGTATACGACAAAGTTTGACCGTTTGGCCAAGCTGGCAGCTGGAATTGTGCCAACTGATTTTAGCAGGAAAGAAAAATATCTGGCTGGTTTAAATGCAAAGATTCGGCACGATTTGGTGATTACTACCACTGAGGCAACCACATATGCAGAGATGGTTGAAAAGGCTTTGAGAGCCGAGGGTGCAGTGAAATTCCTTCAGGAGCCCCGGGTGACTGCGAGTGTTGGTGGAACCCCCACTGTTCCTACTCCTGTTTATGGTAGGGATGGTGGTGACTCCACTATCGAGCAGAAAAGAAAAGTTGTTCCAGCTTCTGGTGGCTCGGGGCAAAGTAAGCGGTTCCGTAGGAACCAAGGCAGAAGAGGACGCCAGGGTTACTCTTACCCTGAGTGTCCACGGTGCAAGAAACATCATCCGGGAGAGTGTAACCGGAAGACATGCTTCCTATGTGGCATGGTGGGGCCTTTCAAGAAGGATTGCCCCAAGGCAAAGAAAGAGGAGCCGAAAGCAGAAGTGAAACCGGTTCCTGCTCGAGTGTTGTTCATCACCCAAGCTGATGCTGCAGCCGCCCTTCATAGACAGGTCAGCTTCCCGTCAACAACTTATTGTTTACAGTATTATTTGACTCGGGAGCTACACGTTCATATGTGGCTACAAGAGTAATTGATCTTTTGGGTAGGCCTTGTGATATTTTAGAAAAAGGGTTTGGAACCCTAATGCCTAGCGGGGAATTGGTTATCTCTAATAGGCATATTAGGTCTATGCCAATTAGGATCGAAGATAGAGAATTGAGTACTGACCTCATAGAATTGAAATTAACTGAGTTTGATATTATACTGGGAATGGATTTTCTATCCAAGTATTCGGCCAGTATAGATTGTAAGCGAAAAATGGTGACTTTTCCGCCAGAAGGTGAAGATCCATTTGTTTATGTTGGATCAGTTCAGGGGTCTCGGATCCCGATTATTTCTGTATTAAGGGCTAGGGATTTACTATGCAGTGGTTGTGTAGGATTTCTAGCGGTGGTTTTTGACTCCAGCAGACCTGAAACATTTGGGCCTGGGGAAGTCAGGGTGGTAAAAGATTTTCTTGACGTGTTTCCCGAGGAGTTGCCGGGATTGCCGCCACAGCGAGAGATTGACTTTGAAATTGATCTGGCACCTGGAGTCAACCTGTTTCTAAAGCTCCATATAGGATGGCTCCAGCAGAACTCAAGGAGCTTAAGTTGCAACTTCAGGGGATGCTTGACATTGGGTTTATCCGACCCAGTGTATCGCCCTGGGGAGCTCCGGTTCTATTTGTGAAAAAGAAGGATGGTTCCCTCAGAATGTGTATCGATTATCGGGAACTTAATAAGTTGACGATTAAGAACAAGTACCCATTGCCCAGAATCGACGATCTGTTCGATCAGCTTCAGGGAAAGACAATGTTTTCGAAGATTGATTTACGGTCTGGTTATCACCAACTTAGAATTCGGGAGGAGGACATACCGAAAGACTGCTTTTAGAACCAGATATGGGCACTATGAGTTTCTGGTAATGTCATTCGGATTGACTAATGCTCCTGCGGCCTTTATGGATCTTATGAGTAGGGTATTCAAGGATTTCCTCGATAACTGCGTTATAGTGTTTATCGATGACATCCTTGTATCGATGACACCCTATGTGGTATGCTATAAATAGATAGTGAAGGCTTCAAGAAAAATAACACTTTCACATCTTGTTTCCTTCAGAAAAAAACCTGAGCCTTCTCTCTCTAAACCTAGCCGCCACCTTCACTCTCTTCTTCTACCTTGAATAATTTCGAACCTCTTAGTGATAGAGTAGTGCCCACACACAACAAGTGATACCTCAATCATAGTGAGGAAGATCGTGAAGAAAGACATTCAACAAGAAGGAGATTCAACACTAAAGAAAGGAGAGAAAGAGATCCAGGTTCAGATCTTGATAATACTCTGCGGCAGAAAGGATACAAGGGTTAGAGATCTTAACGGAAGGAGACATTTTATTCTGCTGCACCCAATGTAAGGTTTCTCATACTTTATATGTGTTTAATTTATAGTCGTTTTAGAAGTTCATATTTAGGGTGTTAATCAACATACTTGTGAGTAGATCTAAGATCCTGGTAAAATAATATCCAACAGGTGTAGGGGTATCATTTTAGCTTACAAATATAAATTTATTTTTTAGAGCATTAGAATATCTACAAATTAGATTACTAGCATTGTTTATTCTGACCTTGGACATAACCCCTAGATTTTATCTTTGGGTTTATGAACCGCCAAATTTTATTGAGAAGAAAAAGTTCTAGTCAAAACTTATGGTAATTGGAGACCATTTTGGAGGCCTCGAGATGATTCTCAGGGATTTATTTTTGAGAGCATTAGAATATCTAAAAATCATATTACTGACATTGTAATGACCACATATTAGAATATAGAAATAGTAGACAATTAGCATTAATAAATTGTATTATATGATTGCATATGTTTATTAGGTATGTGGGCCCTATTTTAAATAAATAGTCATTTGAATTATAATTTCTCAATTTTGGAAATTTTATTAAATTCTAGGTGTATAATATATGTCTAATATGCGTTATTATGTTTTTCATATTTTATGCTCAGTAACAGTGGGAATGTAACAGTTTGGCTATTAGAGTCACGTAAATTCAGTTTCATAACTTTTATTTAGCAAATCAAATATTTTTTTTTTATGTATGGAATATTGGATTTATGCAGGATAACAATTTTTGACCATTTTACCCCTAAGCATTAAAGTAGCTTAAGTAGTAAGTTAACGAGGTAGTTTGGTAAATTCTCCTTGGATTTTGTCTTATCTTTTTGGTGGAATTTCTAGACTTCTTGCCTAAGTATCTTATCTGAAGTTAATATAGTTAAAACCAATGAAATTTGATGGATATCTATTAAGAAACTAAAAGTCCCTTTCTCTCCCTCTTGGCCTTCATAGAACCAAAAGGGAACTTTAACTTTTGGCTGCAATCTAACCTAGAATCAAGTAGTTCCGGCAAGGATTTTAAGGGTTGGTTGCTAAGAATAATCAAAGGTAAGTTCTAGCTCTTCTCTACTTAAATTTATTAAGCCTTAGCTTAAGTCTGAGTATGTAGGTGTCGTTTGGTAACACTTTTCTTTTGTAATTTTATAATCACAAAACGAAAGTAAAATTTTTGTTTTTGAAAAATAAAAATACGTTCTGCAACCACTTTTGTTTTTTAATTTTAAAAACAAAAAATAAAAGTGTGTTCTGTAAAATTTATTTTTATTTTTTGATTTTATTTAGGTCGGGTCTAGGTCTGGGTCGGATTCGGGTTTGGGTCAGAGGCTGGGTTCAGCGCCAGGACCGTGATGGGGGAGATTTAGGTCCGGGTTTAATCGGAGTCTAAAATATTGATTAAAAAAATTATTTACAAAAATATTGAAAATGATTTTTTTAAAAAAATTTTGATTCTTAATTAAAAAATTGAAAAGTGAGAACAGTTTTACAGAACATGTTTTTTAAAAAATATTTTCACTTTTCTAATTTTAAAAATAGAAAACTGATTAAAAAAGTGTTACCAAACGCCACCGTAATTTTTTGAGTTAAGCTTTGTTTGAGCTAGAGTGGTTTTGGTACTGTTTTCTAAGTTGAATTAGAACTATTTGGAGTGTTGTAAATGAGGTTTTACTGGTTCTAGCTTGGTATGAGTTAAGTTTGAGTTTTGAAGCTCAATCTTGACTCATCAATGGTGAAGTTTGACAAAAGACTTTGATGTTACATTTATGAGCAGGAATATGTTTATTATGGTGTTATTAGGTGTTCTGGAGAGCTTTATAAATTTTGAGATAGTTTTGAGTTAGAAATGAGATGTTTGGAAAATCTTCAATAGAAAATGGCAGACCATTTTTACAGAATTGGTCTACCATTTTTACTGGCAGTGACCCAAAAAAATGGTCTGCCATTTTTACAAAAACAGCTTCTATTTTTTGGGGAATATTTCAAAGTCTCATTTTTGGTGATTTCCCAATATTTAGGGCATTTCTATGCTATTTATTGATAGATAAACTATTAGTTTTAATTTTAAGTCCCCGAGAGTGTTTAGAGTAACACTTACGTAGTTTACGTAAATGTAACAAAAAAATTTATGGAAAAAATATGTGTTTTTTATCCCTAGAATGAAGCCAGTGGATTCGAGATCTCTGCTTCCAATAGGTCTTTTCCTGAAACAAGAGGGTATCAAGGTTAGCTTGCAAGAATTTTCTATGTTGCAAGGCAGTAGGGGTATGTTGAGTTTTGTGCCCTAAATAAAACTCATATCAATATAATCAGATTTACTAATAAAGATCAGAAATTACATTTTATGTTGCATGGTTCACATGATTTATTTCATGATTATATTTAATGTATAAATTCTATTAAGTCCATAACATATGTATTTGTTAATGATTATACAGTGGAATATAATCTTGATTATATGTTCGAAAGTTTAATTCCCTAATTTTTCAGTTCACTGGATTTAGACTGGCATGATGATCAGCGATAGGTATGCTTACACCTTGGGTAAGTGTTATGTCCTTTCCAGGGCATTGGCAAAGTTTACCAGTATCAGATGTATGGAGTATACATTGGAAGGGACCGATATTGAAATTTGATTAGATATGATAAATTTACCATAATATCTATTCAATTCAATATCACCTAGTTGATCCTAGATCAAATGATCTTATTCCTGACATGATTAGGTTCGATCTCAAGAGTGTTATTCGTGTTCTTTGATTTGTTACTAAGCCTACTTTTTGGTCAGGGTGATACGTACATTTTGGGAACACGATAGTACAATTGAGTGGGAGCGCTAATCATAGATATAGAATCTATAGCTTCTATAGGTATTTAGAAGTGAAACGATGATTTTCTTCGAGCTTGCTAAATAGAGATAAATGATAGAGCACTCATTTTATTGACTATATTAGTTCACTATAATATCATTTATAGGTGCCCAAGTGTTTTAAGGATAAAATAAATTGAAAGGGTGTAACGGTAATTTTATCCCTATGCAATGTAGATCATCTATAGAGGATCAATGATTATTGGGATTATAACAATGGATAATTAATAGCGTATCTATATCGTGGAACATATAGAGCGTTCTATATGACTGAGAGTGGAATTTCAAGTTCTATGCGTGGATGCAACAAAGAATTAATAAGTCAGTGAATTTACCTGGTAAGTTCTAGGACTGCTTATTGGAAGCTCGGTTATATAGGCCTATGGTCTCCATACTAGTTGAGACCATACTGCTTGTAAGACTCAGTTAATTGATTTTAGTTAATCAATTATAATTCTAAAATTTGACTATGTCTAGTTTATAAATTTTCACTAAGCAAGGACTAAGTTGTGAAGAAAATAGATTCTAGGTCTTATTTATTAATTAAGAGACTTTATTAGTCTAATTAATAAATATATTAAATGACAATATTATTTAATAATTAATTTTTAGTTATTACATAATTAGAATTGGCATTTAAGTGGTTAACTTGGAAAATTGGCGTTTTTGAGAAATTGAGATGGAAAAATGACAAAATGACAAAATTGCAAAGTGGGGCCCAATCCAATTCCTATGGCCGGCCACTATGTATGATTTTACCATTTATTTTTCTAATATTTTAATGCCTAATAATTCCAAACCTAAACCTAGGTGGTTACCTATAAATAGATAGTGATGACTCACACTTAAAAATTGATGAAATTAAACTTTCAGAAATTTTCCTGAGCCTTCTTTCTCTTTAGGCCGAAACCACCTTCTCTTCCTATTCTCTTCATAATTTCATACCCTTGAGTGATAGTGTGAGTGCCCACACACATCAAGTGGTATCTCAATCATAGTGTGCAAGACTGTGAAGAATCCAGTCAACAAGAAGGAGAATCGGGCTCAAGGAAGGAGAGAAAGAAATCCAGGTTCAGATCTTGATAATGCTCTGCTACAGAAAGGAATCAAGGGCTAGAGATCTGAACGGAAGGAGTCATTATATTCTGCTGCACCCAATGTAAGGTTTTCTTAAACCCTTATGTGTTTATTTCATTATTTTAGAAAGTCATATTAGGATGTTAATGAAACATACTTGTTAGTAAATCTAGATTCTGTAAAATTAATTTCAACAATGTCTGGCCTGTTCAACCTCCTTCTGACAGATTTCATTATCTTATTATTTGAGAAATGTGTTATTTGAGTATTGAGATAAAAATTAATTATTTTTTTACTTACCACATGCCAACCTTCCACCTGCATTGCGTGTAGACAAACTAAGCTCATGCCCACCTACAAATGGAGGACCAAATGAGTTAAGAAAGAGTCAAAAGTTCAAAAAAACATCTCCCCGAGATCATCCGAAAAAAAGTGATATTTACAATAAAGAAAGGAACTTGGAGGGTGGATTGTAAAACTTGGCTATACATTGTCTCTAACTTTAAACTTCTATTTACGTCTCTTGAATTCAAATTGACATTCTTTTTTATAAGATAAACCCTATGCTGTTTTAT